>NW_027472586.1:22496263-23696263 GCF_030347505.1 Rhynchophorus ferrugineus | reverse complement strand
CATCTTACAATATTGGCTCTGCTTCTAACTTGTGCCAGAATTGTAAAAGGGTCTTATGAATTAGCGATGTCGTTCCAATTCACATTCCAAGTAATATTCGGCATGCTAATTACATTGCCGATTGCCAAGTTGCATTATCTCTTATAGTTTCGGAGATATGGACTATCGACATCTGACAATATTGGCTCTGCTTCTAACTTGGGCCAGAATTGTAAAATGGTCTTATGAATTAGCGATTTCGTTCCAATTCACATTCCAAGTAATATTCGGCATGCTAATTACGTTGCCGATTGCCAAATTGCGTTATATCTTATAGTTTCCGAGATATGGGCAATCGAAATTTTACACCTTAGAATCTGTTTCTAACTTGGGTCAAAAATGTTAAATAGCCTTATGAATTAGCGATTTCGTTCCAATCCACATTCCAAGTAATATTCGACATGCTAATTACATTGCGGATTGCCAAATTGCATTATCCCTTATAGTTTCCGAAATATGGACTATCGACATCTGACAATATTGGCTCTGCTTCTAACTTGGGCCAGAATTGTAAAATGGTCTTATGAATTAGCGATTTCGTTCCAATTCACATTCCAAGTAATATTCGGCATGCTAATTACGTTGCCGATTGCCAAATTGCGTTATATCTTATAGTTTCCGAGATATGGGCAATCGAAATTATACACCTTAGAGTCTGTTTCTAACTTGGGTCAAAAATGTAAAATGGTCTTATGAAATAGCGATTTCGTTCCAATTCACATTCCAAGTAATATTCGGCATGCTAATTACGTTGCCGATTGCCAAATTGCTTTATCTCTTATAGTCTCCGAGATATGGGCAATCGAAATTTTACACCTTAGAATCTGTTTCTAACTTGGGTCAAAATGTTAAATAGTCTTATGAATTAGCGATTTCGTTCCAATTCACATTCCAAGTAATATTCGACATGCTAATTACATTGCCGATTGCCAAATTGCATTATCTCTTATAGTTTCCGAAATATGGACTATCGACATCTGACAATATTGGCTCTGCTTCTAACTTGGGCCAGAATTGTAAAATGGTCTTATGAATTAGCGATTTCGTTCCAATTCACATTCCAACTAATATTCGGCATGCTAATTACGTTGCCGATTGCCAAATTGCATTATATCTTATAGTTTCCGAGATATGGGCAATCGAAATTTTACACCTTAGAGTCTGTTTCTAACTTGGGTCAAAAATGTAAAATGGTCTTATGAATTAGCGATTTCGTTCCAATTCACATTCCAAGTAATATTCGGCATGCTAATTATGTTGCCGTTTGCCAAATTGCATTATCTCTTATCGTTTCCGAGATATGGGCAATCGAAATTTTACACCTTAATGTCTGTTTCTAACTGGGGCCAAAATTGTAAAATGGTCTTATGAATTAGTGATTTCGTTCCAATTCACATTCCAAGTAATATTCGGCATGCTAATTACATTGCCGATTGCCAAATTGCTTTATCTCTTATAGTCTCCGAGATATGGGCAATCGAAATTTTACACCTTAGAGTCTGTTTCTAACTTGGGCCAAAATTGTAAAATGGTCTTATGAATTAGTGATTTCGTTCCAATTCACATTCCAAGTAATATTCGGCATGCTAATTACATTGCCGATTGCCAAATTGCATTATCTCTTATAGTTTCCGAGATATGGGCAATTGAAATTTTACACCTTAGAGTCTGTTTCTAACTTGGGTCAAAATTGTAAAATGGTCTTATGAATTAGCGATTTCGCTCCAATTCACATTCCAAGTAATATTCGGCATGCTAATTACATTGCCGATTGCCAAGTTGCATTTTCTCTTATAGTTTCGGAGATATGGACTATCGACATCTGACAATATTGGCTCTGCTTCTAACTTGGGCCAGAATTGTAAAATGGTCTTATGAATTAGCGATTTCGTTCCAATTCACATTCAAAGTAATATTCGGCATGCTAATTACGTTGCCGATTGCCAAATTGCATTATCTCTTATAGTTTCCGAGATATGGGCAATCGAGATTTTACACCTTAGGGTCTGCTTCTAACTTGGGCCAGAATTGTAAAATGGTCTTATGAATTAGCGATTTCGTTCCAATTCACATTCCAAGTAATATTCGGCATGCTAATTACGTTGCCGATTGCCAAATTGCTTTATCTCTTATAGTCTCCGAGATATGGGCAATCGAAATTTTACACCTTAGAATCTGTTTCTAACTTGGGTCAAAATGTTAAATAGTCTTATGAATTAGCGATTTCGTTCCAATTCACATTCCAAGTAATATTCGACATGCTAATTACATTGCCGATTGCCAAATTGCATTATCTCTTATAGTTTCCGAGATATGGGCAATCGAAATTTTACACCTTAGAGTCTGTTTCTAACTTGGGTCAAAATTGTAAAATGGTCTTATGAATTAGCGATTTCGCTCCAATTCACATTCCAAGTAATATTCGGCATGCTAATTACATTGCCAATTGCCAAGTTGCATTATCTCTTATAGTTTCGGAGATATGGACTATAGTCATCTGACAATATTGGCTCTGCTTCTAACTTGGGCCAGAATTGTAAAATGGTCTTATGAATTAGCGATTTCGTTCCAATTCACATTCCAAGTAATATTCGGCATGCTAATTACGTTGCCTATTGCCAAATTGCATTATCTCATATAGTTTCCGAGATATGGACTATCGACATCTTACAATATTGGCTGTGCTTCTAACTTGGGCCAAAATTGTAAAATGGTCTTATGAATTAGCGATTTTGCTCCAATTCACATTCCGAGTAATATTTGGCATGCTAATTACGTTGCCGATTGCCAAATTGCATTATCCTTTATAGTTTAAGAGATATGTGCTATCGACATCTTACAATATTGGCTCTGCTTCTAACTTGTGCCAGAATTGTAAAAGGGTCTTATGAATTAGCGATGTCGTTCCAATTCACATTCCAAGTAATATTCGGCATGCTAATTACATTGCCGATTGCCAAGTTGCATTATCTCTTATAGTTTCGGAGATATGGACTATCGACATCTGACAATATTGGCTCTGCTTCTAACTTGGGCCAGAATTGTAAAATGGTCTTATGAATTAGCGATTTCGTTCCAATTCACATTCCAAGTAATATTCGGCATGCTAATTACGTTGCCGATTGCCAAATTGCGTTATATCTTATAGTTTCCGAGATATGGGCAATCGAAATTTTACACCTTAGAATCTGTTTCTAACTTGGGTCAAAAATGTTAAATAGCCTTATGAATTAGCGATTTCGTTCCAATCCACATTCCAAGTAATATTCGACATGCTAATTACATTGCGGATTGCCAAATTGCATTATCCCTTATAGTTTCCGAAATATGGACTATCGACATCTGACAATATTGGCTCTGCTTCTAACTTGGGCCAGAATTGTAAAATGGTCTTATGAATTAGCGATTTCGTTCCAATTCACATTCCAAGTAATATTCGGCATGCTAATTACGTTGCCGATTGCCAAATTGCGTTATATCTTATAGTTTCCGAGATATGGGCAATCGAAATTATACACCTTAGAGTCTGTTTCTAACTTGGGTCAAAAATGTAAAATGGTCTTATGAAATAGCGATTTCGTTCCAATTCACATTCCAAGTAATATTCGGCATGCTAATTACGTTGCCGATTGCCAAATTGCTTTATCTCTTATAGTCTCCGAGATATGGGCAATCGAAATTTTACACCTTAGAATCTGTTTCTAACTTGGGTCAAAATGTTAAATAGTCTTATGAATTAGCGATTTCGTTCCAATTCACATTCCAAGTAATATTCGACATGCTAATTACATTGCCGATTGCCAAATTGCATTATCTCTTATAGTTTCCGAAATATGGACTATCGACATCTGACAATATTGGCTCTGCTTCTAACTTGGGCCAGAATTGTAAAATGGTCTTATGAATTAGCGATTTCGTTCCAATTCACATTCCAACTAATATTCGGCATGCTAATTACGTTGCCGATTGCCAAATTGCATTATATCTTATAGTTTCCGAGATATGGGCAATCGAAATTTTACACCTTAGAGTCTGTTTCTAACTTGGGTCAAAAATGTAAAATGGTCTTATGAATTAGCGATTTCGTTCCAATTCACATTCCAAGTAATATTCGGCATGCTAATTATGTTGCCGTTTGCCAAATTGCATTATCTCTTATCGTTTCCGAGATATGGGCAATCGAAATTTTACACCTTAATGTCTGTTTCTAACTGGGGCCAAAATTGTAAAATGGTCTTATGAATTAGTGATTTCGTTCCAATTCACATTCCAAGTAATATTCGGCATGCTAATTACATTGCCGATTGCCAAATTGCTTTATCTCTTATAGTCTCCGAGATATGGGCAATCGAAATTTTACACCTTAGAGTCTGTTTCTAACTTGGGCCAAAATTGTAAAATGGTCTTATGAATTAGTGATTTCGTTCCAATTCACATTCCAAGTAATATTCGGCATGCTAATTACATTGCCGATTGCCAAATTGCATTATCTCTTATAGTTTCCGAGATATGGGCAATTGAAATTTTACACCTTAGAGTCTGTTTCTAACTTGGGTCAAAATTGTAAAATGGTCTTATGAATTAGCGATTTCGCTCCAATTCACATTCCAAGTAATATTCGGCATGCTAATTACATTGCCGATTGCCAAGTTGCATTTTCTCTTATAGTTTCGGAGATATGGACTATCGACATCTGACAATATTGGCTCTGCTTCTAACTTGGGCCAGAATTGTAAAATGGTCTTATGAATTAGCGATTTCGTTCCAATTCACATTCAAAGTAATATTCGGCATGCTAATTACGTTGCCGATTGCCAAATTGCATTATCTCTTATAGTTTCCGAGATATGGGCAATCGAGATTTTACACCTTAGGGTCTGCTTCTAACTTGGGCCAGAATTGTAAAATGGTCTTATGAATTAGCGATTTCGTTCCAATTCACATTCCAAGTAATATTCGGCATGCTAATTACGTTGCCGATTGCCAAATTGCTTTATCTCTTATAGTCTCCGAGATATGGGCAATCGAAATTTTACACCTTAGAATCTGTTTCTAACTTGGGTCAAAATGTTAAATAGTCTTATGAATTAGCGATTTCGTTCCAATTCACATTCCAAGTAATATTCGACATGCTAATTACATTGCCGATTGCCAAATTGCATTATCTCTTATAGTTTCCGAGATATGGGCAATCGAAATTTTACACCTTAGAGTCTGTTTCTAACTTGGGTCAAAATTGTAAAATGGTCTTATGAATTAGCGATTTCGCTCCAATTCACATTCCAAGTAATATTCGGCATGCTAATTACATTGCCAATTGCCAAGTTGCATTATCTCTTATAGTTTCGGAGATATGGACTATAGTCATCTGACAATATTGGCTCTGCTTCTAACTTGGGCCAGAATTGTAAAATGGTCTTATGAATTAGCGATTTCGTTCCAATTCACATTCCAAGTAATATTCGGCATGCTAATTACGTTGCCTATTGCCAAATTGCATTATCTCATATAGTTTCCGAGATATGGACTATCGACATCTTACAATATTGGCTGTGCTTCTAACTTGGGCCAAAATTGTAAAATGGTCTTATGAATTAGCGATTTTGCTCCAATTCACATTCCGAGTAATATTTGGCATGCTAATTACGTTGCCGATTGCCAAATTGCATTATCCTTTATAGTTTAAGAGATATGTGCTATCGACATCTTACAATATTGGCTCTGCTTCTAACTTGTGCCAGAATTGTAAAAGGGTCTTATGAATTAGCGATGTCGTTCCAATTCACATTCCAAGTAATATTCGGCATGCTAATTACATTGCCGATTGCCAAGTTGCATTATCTCTTATAGTTTCGGAGATATGGACTATCGACATCTGACAATATTGGCTCTGCTTCTAACTTGGGCCAGAATTGTAAAATGGTCTTATGAATTAGCGATTTCGTTCCAATTCACATTCCAAGTAATATTCGGCATGCTAATTACGTTGCCGATTGCCAAATTGCGTTATATCTTATAGTTTCCGAGATATGGGCAATCGAAATTTTACACCTTAGAATCTGTTTCTAACTTGGGTCAAAAATGTTAAATAGCCTTATGAATTAGCGATTTCGTTCCAATCCACATTCCAAGTAATATTCGACATGCTAATTACATTGCGGATTGCCAAATTGCATTATCCCTTATAGTTTCCGAAATATGGACTATCGACATCTGACAATATTGGCTCTGCTTCTAACTTGGGCCAGAATTGTAAAATGGTCTTATGAATTAGCGATTTCGTTCCAATTCACATTCCAAGTAATATTCGGCATGCTAATTACGTTGCCGATTGCCAAATTGCGTTATATCTTATAGTTTCCGAGATATGGGCAATCGAAATTATACACCTTAGAGTCTGTTTCTAACTTGGGTCAAAAATGTAAAATGGTCTTATGAAATAGCGATTTCGTTCCAATTCACATTCCAAGTAATATTCGGCATGCTAATTACGTTGCCGATTGCCAAATTGCTTTATCTCTTATAGTCTCCGAGATATGGGCAATCGAAATTTTACACCTTAGAATCTGTTTCTAACTTGGGTCAAAATGTTAAATAGTCTTATGAATTAGCGATTTCGTTCCAATTCACATTCCAAGTAATATTCGACATGCTAATTACATTGCCGATTGCCAAATTGCATTATCTCTTATAGTTTCCGAAATATGGACTATCGACATCTGACAATATTGGCTCTGCTTCTAACTTGGGCCAGAATTGTAAAATGGTCTTATGAATTAGCGATTTCGTTCCAATTCACATTCCAACTAATATTCGGCATGCTAATTACGTTGCCGATTGCCAAATTGCATTATATCTTATAGTTTCCGAGATATGGGCAATCGAAATTTTACACCTTAGAGTCTGTTTCTAACTTGGGTCAAAAATGTAAAATGGTCTTATGAATTAGCGATTTCGTTCCAATTCACATTCCAAGTAATATTCGGCATGCTAATTATGTTGCCGTTTGCCAAATTGCATTATCTCTTATCGTTTCCGAGATATGGGCAATCGAAATTTTACACCTTAATGTCTGTTTCTAACTGGGGCCAAAATTGTAAAATGGTCTTATGAATTAGTGATTTCGTTCCAATTCACATTCCAAGTAATATTCGGCATGCTAATTACATTGCCGATTGCCAAATTGCTTTATCTCTTATAGTCTCCGAGATATGGGCAATCGAAATTTTACACCTTAGAGTCTGTTTCTAACTTGGGCCAAAATTGTAAAATGGTCTTATGAATTAGTGATTTCGTTCCAATTCACATTCCAAGTAATATTCGGCATGCTAATTACATTGCCGATTGCCAAATTGCATTATCTCTTATAGTTTCCGAGATATGGGCAATTGAAATTTTACACCTTAGAGTCTGTTTCTAACTTGGGTCAAAATTGTAAAATGGTCTTATGAATTAGCGATTTCGCTCCAATTCACATTCCAAGTAATATTCGGCATGCTAATTACATTGCCGATTGCCAAGTTGCATTTTCTCTTATAGTTTCGGAGATATGGACTATCGACATCTGACAATATTGGCTCTGCTTCTAACTTGGGCCAGAATTGTAAAATGGTCTTATGAATTAGCGATTTCGTTCCAATTCACATTCAAAGTAATATTCGGCATGCTAATTACGTTGCCGATTGCCAAATTGCATTATCTCTTATAGTTTCCGAGATATGGGCAATCGAGATTTTACACCTTAGGGTCTGCTTCTAACTTGGGCCAGAATTGTAAAATGGTCTTATGAATTAGCGATTTCGTTCCAATTCACATTCCAAGTAATATTCGGCATGCTAATTACGTTGCCGATTGCCAAATTGCTTTATCTCTTATAGTCTCCGAGATATGGGCAATCGAAATTTTACACCTTAGAATCTGTTTCTAACTTGGGTCAAAATGTTAAATAGTCTTATGAATTAGCGATTTCGTTCCAATTCACATTCCAAGTAATATTCGACATGCTAATTACATTGCCGATTGCCAAATTGCATTATCTCTTATAGTTTCCGAGATATGGGCAATCGAAATTTTACACCTTAGAGTCTGTTTCTAACTTGGGTCAAAATTGTAAAATGGTCTTATGAATTAGCGATTTCGCTCCAATTCACATTCCAAGTAATATTCGGCATGCTAATTACATTGCCAATTGCCAAGTTGCATTATCTCTTATAGTTTCGGAGATATGGACTATAGTCATCTGACAATATTGGCTCTGCTTCTAACTTGGGCCAGAATTGTAAAATGGTCTTATGAATTAGCGATTTCGTTCCAATTCACATTCCAAGTAATATTCGGCATGCTAATTACGTTGCCGATTGCCAAATTGCATTATCTCATATAGTTTCCGAGATATGGACTATCGACATCTTACAATATTGGCTGTGCTTCTAACTTGGGCCAAAATTGTAAAATGGTCTTATGAATTAGCGATTTTGCTCCAATTCACATTCCGAGTAATATTTGGCATGCTAATTACGTTGCCGATTGCCAAACTGCATTATCCTTTATAGTTTCCGAGATATGTGCTATCGACATCTTACAATATTGGCTCTGCTTCTAACTTGTGCCAGAATTGTAAAAGGGTCTTATGAATTAGCGATGTCGTTCCAATTCACATTCCAAGTAATATTCGGCATGCTAATTACGTTGCCGATTGCCAAATTGCATTATCTCTTATAGTTCCCGAGATATGGGCAATCGAAATTTTACACCTTAGGGTCTGTTTCTAACTTGGGTCAAAATTGTAAAATGGTCTTATGAATTAGCGATTTCGCTCCAATTCACATTCCAAGTAATATTCGCCATGCTAATTACATTGCCGATGGCCAATTTGCATTATCTCTTATAGTTTCGGAGATATGCACTATCGACATCTGACAATATTGGCTCTGCTTCTAACTTGGGCCAGAATTGTAAAATGGTCTTATGAATTAGCGAATTTGTTCCATTTCACATTCCAAGTAATATTCGGCATGCTAATTACGATGCCGATCGCCAAATTGCATTATCTCATATAGTTTACGAGATATGGACTATCGGCATCTTACAATATTGACTATTCTTCTAACTTGGGCCAAAATTGTTAAATGGTCTTATGAATTAGCGATTTCGTCCCAATTCACATTCCAAGTATTATTCGGCATGCTAATTACATTACCGATTGCCAAATTGCATTATCTCTTGTAGTTTCCGAGATATGGGAAATCGAAATTTTACACCTTAGAGTCTGTTTCTAACTTTGGTCAAAAATGTAAAATGGTCTTATGAATTAGCGATTTCGTTCCAATTCACATTCCAAGTAATATTCGACTTGCTAATTACATTGCCGATTGCCAAATTGCATTATCTCTTATAGTTTCCGAGATATGGACTATCGACATCTGACAATATTGGCTCTGCTTCTAACTTGGGCCAGAATTGTAAAATGGTCTTATGAATTAGCGATTTCATTCCAATTCACATTCCAAGTAATATTCGGCATGCTAATTACGTTGCCGATTGCCAAATTGCATTATATCTTATAGTTTCCTAGATATGGGCAATCGAAATTTTACACCTTAGAGTCTGTTTCTAACTTGGGTCAAAAATGTATAATGGTCTTATGAATTAGCGATTTCGTTCCAATTCACATTCCAAGTAATATTCGACATGCTAATTACATTGCCGATTGCCAAATTGCATTATCTCTTATAGTTTCCGAAATATGGACTATCGACATCTGACAATATTGGCTCTGCTTCTGACTTGGGCCAGAATTGTAAAATGGTCTTATGAATTAGCGATTTCATTCCAATTCACATTCCAAGTAATATTCGGCATGCTAATTACGTTGCCGATTGCCAAATTGCATTATATCTTATAGTTTCCTAGATATGGGCAATCGAAATTTTACACCTTAGAGTCTGTTTCTAACTTGGGTCAAAAATGTATAATGGTCTTATGAATTAGCGATTTCGCTCCAATTCACATTCCAAGTAATATTCGCCATGCTAATTACATTGCCGATGGCCAATTTGCATTATCTCTTATAGTTTCGGAGATATGCACTATAGACATCTGACAATATTGGCTCTGCTTCTAACTTGGGCCAGAATTGTAAAATGGTCTTATGAATTAGCGAATTCGTTCCAGTTCACATTCCAAGTAATATTCGGCATGCTAATTACGTTGCCGATCGCCAAATTGCATTATCTCATATAGTTTACGAGATATGGACTATCGGCATCTTACAATATTGGCTGTGCTTCTAACTTGGGCCAAAATTGTTAAATGGTCTTATGAATTAGCGATATCGTCCTAATTCACATTCCAAGTATTATTCGGCATGCTAATTACATTGCCGTTTGCCAAATTGCATTATCTCTTGTAGTTTCCGAGATATGGGCAATCGAAATTTTACACCTTAGAGTCTGTTTCTAACTTTGGTCAAAAATGTAAAATGGTCTTATGAATTGGCGATTTCGTTCCAATTCACATTCCATGTAATATTCGACTTGCTAATTACATTGCCGATTGCCAAATTGCATTATCTCTTATAGTTTCCGAGATATGGACTATCGACATCTGACAATATTGGCTCTGCTTCTAACTTGGGCCAGAATTGTAAAATGGTCTTATGAATTAGCGATTTCGTTGTAATCCACATTCCAAGTAATATTCGGCATGCTAATTACGTTGCCGATTGCCAAATTGCATTATCTCTTATAGTTTCCGAGATATGGACTATCGACATCTTGCAATATTGGCTCTGTTTCTAACTTGGGTCAAAAATGTTAAATAGTCTTATGAATTAGCGATTTCGTTCCAATTCACATTCCAAGTAATATTCGGCATGCTAATTACATTGCCGATTGCCAAATTGCATTATCTCTTATAGTTTCCGAGATATGGGCAATCGAAATTTTACACCTTAGAGTCTGTTTCTAACTTGGGTCAAAATTGTAAAATGGTCTTATGAATTAGCGATTTCGCTCCAATTCACATTACAAGTAATATTCGGCATGCCAATTACATTGCCGATTGCTAAGTTGCATTATCTGTTATAGTTTCGGAGATATGGACTATAGATATCTGACAATATTGGCTCTTCTTCTAACTTGGGCCAGTATTGTAAAATGGTCTTATGAATTAGCGATTTCGTTCCAATTCACATTCCAAGTAATATTCGGCATGCTAATTACGCTGCCGATTGCCAAATTGCATTATCTTCTATAGTTTCCGAGATATGGGCTATCGACATCTTACAATATTGGCTCTGCTTCTAACTTGTGCCAGAATTGTAAAAGGGTCTTATGAATTAGCGATTTCGTTCCATTTCACATTCCAAGTAATATTCGGCATGCTAATTACGTTGCCGATTGCCAAATTGCATTATCTCTTATAGTTTCCGAGATATGGGCAATCGAAATTTTACACCTTAGGGTCTGTTTCTAACTTGGGTCAAAATTGTAAAATGGTCTTATGAATTAGCGATTTCGCTCCAATTCACATTCCAAGTAATATTCGCCATGCTAATTACATTGCCGACGGCCAATTTGCATTATCTCTTATAGTTTCGGAGATATGCACTATCGACATCTGACAATATTGGCTCTGCTTCTAACTTGGGCCAGAATTGTAAAATGGTCTTATGAATTAGCGAATTCGTTCCAATTCACATTCCAAGTAATATTCGGCATGCTAATTACGTTGCCGATCGCCAAATTGCATTATCTCATATAGTTTACGAGATATGCACTATCGACATCTGACAATATTGGCTCTGCTTCTAACTTGGGCCAGAATTGTAAAATGGTCTTATGAATTAGCGATTTCGTCCCAATTCACATTCCAAGTATTATTCGGCATGCTAATTACATTGCCGATTGCCAAATTGCATTATCTCTTGTAGTTTCCGAGATATGGGCAATCGAAATTTTACACCTTAGAGTCTGTTTCTAACTTGGGTCGAAAATGTAAAATGGTCTTATGAATTAACGATTTCGTTCCATTTCACATTCCAAGAAATATTCGACTTGCTAATTACATTGCCGATTGCCAAATTGCATTATCTCTTATAGTTTCCGAGATATGGACTATCGATATCTGACAATATTGGCTCTGCTTCTAACTTGGGCCAAAATTGTAAAATGGTCTTATCTATTGGCGATTTCGCTCCAATTCACATTCCAAGTAATATTCGGCATGCTAATTACGTTGCCGATTACCAAATTGCATTATCTCTTATAGTTTCCGAGATATGGGCAATCGAAATTTTACACCTTAGAATCTGTTTCTAACTTGGGTCAAAATGTTAAATAGTCTTATGAATTAGCGATTTCGTTCCAATTCACATTCCAAGTAATATTCGACATGCTAATTACATTGCCGATTGCCAAATTGCATTATCTCTTATAGTTTCCGAAATATGGACTATCGACATCTGACAATATTGGCTCTGCTTCTAACTTGGGCCAGAATTGTAAAATGGTCTTATGAATTAGCGATTTCGTTCCAATTCACATTCCAAGTAATATTCGGGATGCTAATTATGTTGCCGATTGCCAAATTGCATTATATCTTATAGTTTCCGAGATATGGGCAATCGAAATTTTACACCTTAGAGTCTGTTTCTAACTTGGGTCAAAAATGTAAAATGGTCTTATGAATTAGCGATTTCGTTCCAATTCACAATTCCAAGTAATATTCGGCATGCTAATTATGTTGCCGTTTGCCAAATTGCATTATCTCTTATCGTTTCCGAGATATGGGCAATCGAAATTTTACACCTTAATGTCTGTTTCTAACTGGGGCCAAAATTGTAAAATGGTCTTATGAATTAGTGATTTCGTTCCAATTCACATTCCAAGTAATATTCGGCATGCTAATTACATTGCCGATTGCCAAATTGCTTTATCTCTTATAGTCTCCGAGATATGGGCAATCGAAATTTTACACCTTAGAGTCTGTTTCTAACTTGGGCCAAAATTGTAAAATGGTCTTATGAATTAGTGATTTCATTCCAATTCACATTCCAAGTAATATTCGGCATGCTAATTACATTGCCGATTGCCAAATTGCATTATCTCTTATAGTTTCCGAGATATGGGCAATCGAAATTTTACACCTTAGAGTCTGTTTCTAACTTGGGTCAAAATTGTAAAATGGTCTTATGAATTAGCGATTTCGCTCCAATTCACATTCCAAGTAATATTCGGCATGCTAATTACATTGCCGATTGCCAAGTTGCATTATCTCTTATAGTTTCGGATATATGGACTATCGGCATCTTACAATATTGGCTGTGCTTCTAGCTTGGGCCAAAATTGTTAAATGGTCTTATGAATTAGCGACTTCGTCCCAATTCACATTCCAAGTATTATTCGGCATGCTAATTACATTGCCGATTGCCAAATTGCATTATCTCTTGTAGTTTCCGAGATATGGGCAATTGAAATTTTACACCTTAGAGTCTGTTTCTAACTTGGGTCGAAAATGTAAAATGGTCTTATGAATTAACGATTTCGTTCCAATTCACATTCCAAGTAATATTCGACTTGCTAATTAAATTGCCGATTGCCAAATTGCATTATCTCTTATAGTTTCCGAGATATGGACTATCGACATCTGACAATATTGGCTCTGCTTCTAACTTGGGCCAGAATTGTAAAATGGTCTTATGAATTAGCGATTTCGTTCCAATTCACATTCCAAGTAATATTCGGCATGTTAATTACGTTGCCGATTGCCAAATTGCATTATCTCTTATAGTTTCCGAGATATGGGCAATCGAAATTTTACACCTTAGAATCTGTTTCTAACTTGGGTCAAAAATGTTAAATAGCCTTATGAATTAGCGATTTCGTTCCAATTCACATTCCAAGTAATATTCGACTTGCTAATTAAATTGCCGATTGCCAAATTGCATTATCTCTTATAGTTTCCGAGATATGGACTATCGACATCTGACAATATTGGCTCTGCTTCTAACTTGGGCCAGAATTGTAAAATGGCCTTATGAATTAGCGATTTCGTTCCAATTCACATTCCAAGTAATATTCGGCATGCTAATTACGTTGCCGATTGCCAAATTGCGTTATATCTTATAGTTTCCGAGATATGGGCAATCGAAATTTTACACCTTAGAGTCTGTTTCTAACTTGGGTCAAAAATGTAAAATGGTCTTATGAATTAGCGATTTCGTTCCAATTCACATTCCAAGTAATATTCGGCATGCTAATTACGTTGCCGATTGCCAAATTGCTTTATCTCTTATAGTCTCCGAGATATGGGCAACAGAAATTTTACACCTTAGAATCTGTTTCTAACTTGGGTCAAAATGTTAAATAGTCTTATGAATTAGCGATTTCGTTCCAATTCACATTCCAAGTAATATTCGACATGCTAATTACATTGCCGATTGCCAAATTGCATTATCTCTTATAGTTTCCGAAATATGGACTATCGACATCTGACAATATTGGCTCTGCTTCTAACTTGGGCCAGAATTGTAAAATGGTCTTATGAATTAGCGATTTCGTTCCAATTCACATTCCAAGTAATATTCGGCATGCTAATTACGTTGCCGATTGCCAAATTGCATTATATCTTATAGTTTCCGAGATATGGGCAATCGAAATTTTACACCTTAGAGTCTGTTTCTAACTTGGGTCAAAAATGTAAAATGGTCTTATGAATTAGCGATTTCGTTCCAATTCACATTCCAAGTAATATTCGGCATGCTAATTATGTTGCCGTTTGCCAAATTGCATTATCTCTTATCGTTTCCGAGATATGGGCAATCGAAATTTTACACCTTAATGTCTGTTTCTAACTGGGGCCAAAATTGTAAAATGGTCTTATGAATTAGTGATTTCGTTCCAATTCACATTCCAAGTAATATTCGGCATGCTAATTACATTGCCGATTGCCAAATTGCTTTATCTCTTATAGTCTCCGAGATATGGGCAATCGAAATTTTACACCTTAGAGTCTGTTTCTAACTTGGGCCAAAATTGTAAAATGGTCTTATGAATTAGTGATTTCGTTCCAATTCACATTCCAAGTAATATTCGGCATGCTAATTACATTGCCGATTGCCAAATTGCATTATCTCTTATAGTTTCCGAGATATGGGCAATCGAAATTTTACACCTTAGAGTCTGTTTCTAACTTGGGTCAAAATTGTAAAATGGTCTTATGAATTAGCGATTTCGCTCCAATTCACATTCCAAGTAATATTCGGCATGCTAATTACATTGCCGATTGTCAAGTTGCATTATCTCTTATAGTTTCGGAGATATGGACTATCGACATCTGACAATATTGGCTCTGCTTCTAACTTGGGCCAGAATTGTAAAATGGTCTTATGAATTAGCGATTTCGTTCCAATTCACATTCAAAGTAATATTCGGCATGCTAATTACGTTGCCGATTGCCAAATTGCATTATCTCTTTTAGTTTCCGAGATATGGGCAATCGAAATTTTACACCTTAGGGTCTGCTTCTAACTTGGGCCAGAATTGTAAAATGGTCTTATGAATTAGCGATTTCGTTCCAATTCACATTCCAAGTAATATTCGGCATGCTAATTACGTTGCCGATTGCCAAATTGCTTTATCTCTTATAGTCTCCGAGATATGGGCAATCGAAATTTTACACCTTAGAATCTGTTTCTAACTTGGGTCAAAATGTTAAATAGTCTTATGAATTAGCGATTTCGTTCCAATTCACATTCCAAGTAATATTCGACATGCTAATTACATTGCCGATTGCCAAATTGCATTATCTCTTATAGTTTCCGAGATATGGGCAATCAAAATTTTACACCTTAGAGTCTGTTTCTAACTTGGGTCAAAATTGTAAAATGGTCTTATGAATTAGCGATTTCGCTCCAATTCACATTCCAAGTAATATTCGGCATGCTAATTACATTGCCGATTGCCAAGTTGCATTATCTCTTATAGTTTCGGAGATATGAACTATAGTCATCTGACAATATTGGCTCTGCTTCTAACTTGGGCCAGAATTGTAAAATGGTCTTATGAATTAGCGATTTCGTTCCAATTCACATTCCAAGTAATATTCGGCATGCTAATTACGTTGCCTATTGCCAAATTGCATTATCTCATATAGTTTCCGAGATATGGACTATCGACATCTTACAATATTGGCTGTGCTTCTAGCTTGGGCCAAAATTGTAAAATGGTCTTATGAATTAGCGATTTTGCTCCAATTCACATTCCGAGTAATATTTGGCATGCTAATTACGTTGCCGATTGCCAAATTGCATTATCCTTTATAGTTTAAGAGATATGTGCTATCGACATCTTACAATATTGGCTCTGCTTCTAACTTGTGCCAGAATTGTAAAAGGGTCTTATGAATTAGAGATGTCGTTCCAATTCACATTCCAAGTAATATTCGGCATGCTAATTACATTGCCGATTGCCAAGTTGCATTTTCTCTTATAGTTTCGGAGATATGGACTATCGACATCTGACAATATTGGCTCTGCTTCTAACTTGGGCCAGAATTGTAAAATGGTCTTATGAATTAGCGATTTCGTTCCAATTCACATTCCAAGTAATATTCGGCATGCTAATTACGTTGCCGATTGCCAAATTGCGTTATATTTTATAGTTTCCGAGATATGGGCAATCGAAATTTTACACCTTAGAATCTGTTTCTAACTTGGGTCAAAAATGTTAAATAGCCTTATGAATTAGCGATTTCGTTCCAATTCACATTCCAAGTAATATTCGACATGCTAATTACATTGCGGATTGCCAAATTGCATTATCCCTTATAGTTTCCGAAATATGGACTATCGACATCTGACAATATTGGCTCTGCTTCTAACTTGGGCCAGAATTGTAAAATGGTCTTATGAATTAGCGATTTCGTTCCAATTCACATTCCAAGTAATATTCGGCATGCTAATTACGTTGCCGATTGCCAAATTGCGTTATATCTTATAGTTTCCGAGATATGGGCAATCGAAATTATACACCTTAGAGTCTGTTTCTAACTTGGGTCAAAAATGTAAAATGGTCTTATGAATTAGCGATTTCGTTCCAATTCACATTCCAAGTAATATTCGGCATGCTAATTACGTTGCCGATTGCCAAATTGCTTTATCTCTTATAGTCTCCGAGATATGGGCAATCGAAATTTTACACCTTAGAATCTGTTTCTAACTTGGGTCAAAATGTTAAATAGTCTTATGAATTAGCGATTTCGTTCCAATTCACATTCCAAGTAATATTCGACATGCTAATTACATTGCCGATTGCCAAATTGCATTAACTCTTATAGTTTCCGAAATATGGACTATCGACATCTGACAATATTGGCTCTGCTTCTAACTTGGGCCAGAATTGTAAAATGGTCTTATGAATTAGCGATTTCGTTCCAATTCACATTCCAACTAATATTCGGCATGCTAATTACGTTGCCGATTGCCAAATTGCATTATATCTTATAGTTTCCGAGATATGGGCAATCGAAATTTTACACCTTAGAGTCTGTTTCTAACTTGGGTCAAAAATGTAAAATGGTCTTATGAATTAGCGATTTCGTTCCAATTCACATTCCAAGTAATATTCGGCATGCTAATTATGTTGCCGTTTGCCAAATTGCATTATCTCTTATCGTTTCCGAGATATGGGCAATCGAAATTTTACACCTTAGAGTCTGTTTCTAACTTGGGTCAAAATTGTAAAATGGTCTTATGAATTAGCGATTTCGCTCCAATTCACATTCCAAGTAATATTCGGCATGCTAATTACATTGCCGATTGTCAAGTTGCATTATCTCTTATAGTTTCGGAGATATGGACTATCGACATCTGACAATATTGGCTCTGCTTCTAACTTGGGCCAGAATTGTAAAATGGTCTTATGAATTAGCGATTTCGTTCCAATTCACATTCAAAGTAATATTCGACATGCTAATTACATTGCCGATTGCCAAATTGCATTATCTCTTATAGTTTCCGAAATATGGACTATCGACATCTGACAATATTGGCTCTGCTTCTAACTTGGGCCAGAATTGTAAAATGGTCTTATGAATTAGCGATTTCGTTCCAATTCACATTCCAACTAATATTCGGCATGCTAATTACGTTGCCGATTGCCAAATTGCATTATATCTTATAGTTTCCGAGATATGGGCAATCGAAATTTTACACCTTAGAGTCTGTTTCTAACTTGGGTCAAAAATGTAAAATGGTCTTATGAATTAGCGATTTCGTTCCAATTCACATTCCAAGTAATATTCGGCATGCTAATTATGTTGCCGTTTGCCAAATTGCATTATCTCTTATCGTTTCCGAGATATGGGCAATCGAAATTTTACACCTTAATGTCTGTTTCTAACTGGGGCCAAAATTGTAAAATGGTCTTATGAATTAGTGATTTCATTCCAATTCACATTCCAAGTAATATTCGGCATGCTAATTACATTGCCGATTGCCAAATTGCTTTATCTCTTATAGTCTCCGAGATATGGGCAATCGAAATTTTACACCTTAGAGTCTGTTTCTAACTTGGGCCAAAATTGTAAAATGGTCTTATGAATTAGTGATTTCGTTCCAATTCACATTCCAAGTAATATTCGGCATGCTAATTACATTGCCGATTGCCAAATTGCATTATCTCTTATAGTTTCCGAGATATGGGCAATTGAAATTTTACACCTTAGAGTCTGTTTCTAACTTGGGTCAAAATTGTAAAATGGTCTTATGAATTAGCGATTTCACTCCAATTCACATTCCAAGTAATATTCGGCATGCTAATTACATTGCCGATTGCCAAGTTGCATTATCTCTTATAGTTTCGGAGATATGGACTATCGACATCTGACAATATTGGCTCTGCTTCTAACTTGGGCCAGAATTGTAAAATGGTCTTATGAATTAGCGATTTCGTTCCAATTCACATTCAAAGTAATATTCGGCATGCTAATTACGTTGCCGATTGCCAAATTGCATTATCTCTTATAGTTTCCGAGATATGGACAATCGAAATTTTCCATCTTAGGATCTGCTTCTAACTTGGGCCAGAATTGTAAAATGGTCTTATGAATTAGCGATTTCGTTCCAATTCACATTCCAAGTAATATTCGGCATGCTAATTACGTTGCCGATTGCCAAATTGCTTTATCTCTTATAGTCTCCGAGATATGGGCAATCGAAATTTTACACCTTAGAGTCTGTTTCTAACTTGGGCCAAAATTGTAAAATGGTCTTATGAATTAGTGATTTCGTTCCAATTCACATTCCAAGTAATATTCGGCATGCTAATTACATTGCCGATTGCCAAATTGCATTATCTCTTATAGTTTCCGAGATATGGGCAATTGAAATTTTACACCTTAGAGTCTGTTTCTAACTTGGGTCAAAATTGTAAAATGGTCTTATGAATTAGCGATTTCGCTCCAATTCACATTCCAAGTAATATTCGGCATGCTAATTACATTGCCGATTGCCAAATTGCATTATCTCTTATAGTTTCCGAAATATGGACTATCGACATCTGACAATATTGGCTCTGCTTCTGACTTGGGCCAGAATTGTAAAATGGTCTTATGAATTAGCGATTTCATTCCAATTCACATTCCAAGTAATATTCGGCATGCTAATTACGTTGCCGATTGCCAAATTGCATTATATCTTATAGTTTCCTAGATATGGGCAATCGAAATTTTACACCTTAGAGTCTGTTTCTAACTTGGGTCAAAAATGTATAATGGTCTTATGAATTAGCGATTTCGCTCCAATTCACATTCCAAGTAATATTCGCCATGCTAATTACATTGCCGATGGCCAATTTGCATTATCTCTTATAGTTTCGGAGATATGCACTATAGACATCTGACAATATTGGCTCTGCTTCTAACTTGGGCCAGAATTGTAAAATGGTCTTATGAATTAGCGAATTCGTTCCAGTTCACATTCCAAGTAATATTCGGCATGCTAATTACGTTGCCGATCGCCAAATTGCATTATCTCATATAGTTTACGAGATATGGACTATCGGCATCTTACAATATTGGCTGTGCTTCTAACTTGGGCCAAAATTGTTAAATGGTCTTATGAATTAGCGATATCGTCCTAATTCACATTCCAAGTATTATTCGGCATGCTAATTACATTGCCGTTTGCCAAATTGCATTATCTCTTGTAGTTTCCGAGATATGGGCAATCGAAATTTTACACCTTAGAGTCTGTTTCTAACTTTGGTCAAAAATGTAAAATGGTCTTATGAATTGGCGATTTCGTTCCAATTCACATTCCATGTAATATTCGACTTGCTAATTACATTGCCGATTGCCAAATTGCATTATCTCTTATAGTTTCCGAGATATGGACTATCGACATCTGACAATATTGGCTCTGCTTCTAACTTGGGCCAGAATTGTAAAATGGTCTTATGAATTAGCGATTTCGTTGTAATCCACATTCCAAGTAATATTCGGCATGCTAATTACGTTGCCGATTGCCAAATTGCGTTATCTCTTATAGTTTCCGAGATATGGACTATCGACATCTTGCAATATTGGCTCTGTTTCTAACTTGGGTCAAAAATGTTAAATAGTCTTATGAATTAGCGATTTCGTTCCAATTCACATTCCAAGTAATATTCGGCATGCTAATTACATTGCCGATTGCCAAATTGCATTATCTCTTATAGTTTCCGAGATATGGGCAATCGAAATTTTACACCTTAGAGTCTGTTTCTAACTTGGGTCAAAATTGTAAAATGGTCTTATGAATTAGCGATTTCGCTCCAATTCACATTACAAGTAATATTCGGCATGCCAATTACATTGCCGATTGCTAAGTTGCATTATCTGTTATAGTTTCGGAGATATGGACTATAGATATCTGACAATATTGGCTCTGCTTCTAACTTGGGCCAGTATTGTAAAATGGTCTTATGAATTAGCGATTTCGTTCCAATTCACATTCCAAGTAATATTCGGCATGCTAATTACGCTGCCGATTGCCAAATTGCATTATCTTCTATAGTTTCCGAGATATGGGCTATCGACATCTTACAATATTGGCTCTGCTTCTAACTTGTGCCAGAATTGTAAAAGGGTCTTATGAATTAGCGATTTCGTTCCATTTCACATTCCAAGTAATATTCGGCATGCTAATTACGTTGCCGATTGCCAAATTGCATTATCTCTTATAGTTTCCGAGATATGGGCAATCGAAATTTTACACCTTAGGGTCTGTTTCTAACTTGGGTCAAAATTGTAAAATGGTCTTATGAATTAGCGATTTCGCTCCAATTCACATTCCAAGTAATATTCGCCATGCTAATTACATTGCCGACGGCCAATTTGCATTATCTCTTATAGTTTCGGAGATATGCACTATCGACATCTGACAATATTGGCTCTGCTTCTAACTTGGGCCAGAATTGTAAAATGGTCTTATGAATTAGCGAATTCGTTCCAATTCACATTCCAAGTAATATTCGGCATGCTAATTACGTTGCCGATCGCCAAATTGCATTATCTCATATAATTTACGAGATATGCACTATCGACATCTGACAATATTGGCTCTGCTTCTAACTTGGGCCAGAATTGTAAAATGGTCTTATGAATTAGCGATTTCGTCCCAATTCACATTCCAAGTATTATTCGGCATGCTAATTACATTGCCGATTGCCAAATTGCATTATCTCTTGTAGTTTCCGAGATATGGGCAATCGAAATTTTACACCTTAGAGTCTGTTTCTAACTTGGGTCGAAAATGTAAAATGGTCTTATGAATTAACGATTTCGTTCCATTTCACATTCCAAGAAATATTCGACTTGCTAATTACATTGCCGATTGCCAAATTGCATTATCTCTTATAGTTTCCGAGATATGGACTATCGATATCTGACAATATTGGCTCTGCTTCTAACTTGGGCCAAAATTGTAAATTGGTCTTATGAATTAGCGATTTCGTTCCAATTCACATTCCAAGTAATATTCGGCATGCTAATTACGTTGCCGATTACCAAATTGCATTATCTCTTATAGTTTCCGAGATATGGGCAATCGAAATTTTACACCTTAGAATCTGTTTCTAACTTGGGTCAAAATGTTAAATAGTCTTATGAATTAGCGATTTCGTTCCAATTCACATTCCAAGTAATATTCGACATGCTAATTACATTGCCGATTGCCAAATTGCATTATCTCTTATAGTTTCCGAAATATGGACTATCGACATCTGACAATATTGGCTCTGCTTCTAACTTGGGCCAGAATTGTAAAATGGTCTTATGAATTAGCGATTTCGTTCCAATTCACATTCCAAGTAATATTCGGCATGCTAATTATGTTGCCGATTGCCAAATTGCATTATATCTTATAGTTTCCGAGATATGGGCAATCGAAATTTTACACCTTAGAGTCTGTTTCTAACTTGGGTCAAAAATGTAAAATGGTCTTATGAATTAGCGATTTCGTTCCAATTCACAACTCCAAGTAATATTCGGCATGCTAATTATGTTGCCGTTTGCCAAATTGCATTATCTCTTATCGTTTCCGAGATATGGGCAATCGAAATTTTACACCTTAATGTCTGTTTCTAACTGGGGCCAAAATTGTAAAATGGTCTTATGAATTAGTGATTTCGTTCCAATTCACATTCCAAGTAATATTCGGCATGCTAATTACATTGCCGATTGCCAAGTTGCATTATCTCTTATAGTTTCGGAGATATGGACTATCGGCATCTTACAATATTGGCTGTGCTTCTAGCTTGGGCCAAAATTGTTAAATGGTCTTATGAATTAGCGACTTCGTCCCAATTCACATTCCAAGTATTATTCGGCATGCTAATTACATTGCCGATTGCCAAATTGCATTATCTCTTGTAGTTTCCGAGATATGGGCAATTGAAATTTTACACCTTAGAGTCTGTTTCTAACTTGGGTCGAAAATGTAAAATGGTCTTATGAATTAACGATTTCGTTCCAATTCACATTCCAAGTAATATTCGACTTGCTAATTAAATTGCCGATTGCCAAATTGCATTATCTCTTATAGTTTCCGAGATATGGACTATCGACATCTGACAATATTGGCTCTGCTTCTAACTTGGGCCAGAATTGTAAAATGGTCTTATGAATTAGCGATTTCGTTCCAATTCACATTCCAAGTAATATTCGGCATGTTAATTACGTTGCCGATTGCCAAATTGCATTATCTCTTATAGTTTCCGAGATATGGGCAATCGAAATTTTACACCTTAGAATCTGTTTCTAACTTGGGTCAAAAATGTTAAATAGCCTTATGAATTAGCGATTTCGTTCCAATTCACATTCCAAGTAATATTCGACTTGCTAATTAAATTGCCGATTGCCAAATTGCATTATCTCTTATAGTTTCCGAGATATGGACTATCGACATCTGACAATATTGGCTCTGCTTCTAACTTGGGCCAGAATTGTAAAATGGCCTTATGAATTAGCGATTTCGTTCCAATTCACATTCCAAGTAATATTCGGCATGCTAATTACGTTGCCGATTGCCAAATTGCGTTATATCTTATAGTTTCCGAGATATGGGCAATCGAAATTTTACACCTTAGAGTCTGTTTCTAACTTGGGTCAAAAATGTAAAATGGTCTTATGAATTAGCGATTTCGTTCCAATTCACATTCCAAGTAATATTCGGCATGCTAATTACGTTGCCGATTGCCAAATTGCTTTATCTCTTATAGTTTCCGAGATATGGGCAATAGAAATTTTACACCTTAGAATCTGTTTCTAACTTGGGTCAAAATGTTAAATAGTCTTATGAATTAGCGATTTCGTTCCAATTCACATTCCAAGTAATATTCGACATGCTAATTACATTGCCGATTGCCAAATTGCATTATCTCTTATAGTTTCCGAAATATGGACTATCGACATCTGACAATATTGGCTCTGCTTCTAACTTGGGCCAGAATTGTAAAATGGTCTTATGAATTAGCGATTTCGTTCCAATTCACATTCCAAGTAATATTCGGCATGCTAATTACGTTGCCGATTGCCAAATTGCATTATATCTTATAGTTTCCGAGATATGGGCAATCGAAATTTTACACCTTAGAGTCTGTTTCTAACTTGGGTCAAAAATGTAAAATGGTCTTATGAATTAGCGATTTCGTTCCAATTCACATTCCAAGTAATATTCGGCATGCTAATTATGTTGCCGTTTGCCAAATTGCATTATCTCTTATCGTTTCCGAGATATGGGCAATCGAAATTTTACACCTTAATGTCTGTTTCTAACTGGGGCCAAAATTGTAAAATGGTCTTATGAATTAGTGATTTCGTTCCAATTCACATTCCAAGTAATATTCGGCATGCTAATTACATTGCCGATTGCCAAATTGCTTTATCTCTTATAGTCTCCGAGATATGGGCAATCGAAATTTTACACCTTAGAGTCTGTTTCTAACTTGGGCCAAAATTGTAAAATGGTCTTATGAATTAGTGATTTCGTTCCAATTCACATTCCAAGTAATATTCGGCATGCTAATTACATTGCCGATTGCCAAATTGCATTATCTCTTATAGTTTCCGAGATATGGGCAATCGAAATTTTACACCTTAGAGTCAGTTTCTAACTTGGGTCAAAATTGTAAAATGGTCTTATGAATTAGCGATTTCGCTCCAATTCACATTCCAAGTAATATTCGGCATGCTAATTACATTGCCGATTGTCAAGTTGCATTATCTCTTATAGTTTCGGAGATATGGACTATCGACATCTGACAATATTGGCTCTGCTTCTAACTTGGGCCAGAATTGTAAAATGGTCTTATGAATTAGCGATTTCGTTCCAATTCACATTCAAAGTAATATTCGGCATGCTAATTACATTGCCGATTGCCAAATTGCATTATCTCTTATAGTTTCCGAGATATGGGCAATCGAAATTTTACACCTTAGGGTCTGCTTCTAACTTGGGCCAGAATTGTAAAATGGTCTTATGAATTAGCGATTTCGTTCCAATTCACATTCCAAGTAATATTCGGCATGCTAATTACGTTGCCGATTGCCAAATTGCTTTATCTCTTATAGTCTCCGAGATATGGGCAATCGAAATTTTACACCTTAGAATCTGTTTCTAACTTGGGTCAAAATGTTAAATAGTCTTATGAATTAGCGATTTCGTTCCAATTCACATTCCAAGTAATATTCGACATGCTAATTACATTGCCGATTGCCAAATTGCATTATCTCTTATAGTTTCCGAGATATTGGCAATCAAAATTTTACACCTTAGAGTCTGTTTCTAACTTGGGTCAAAATTGTAAAATGGTCTTATGAATTAGCGATTTCGCTCCAATTCACATTCCAAGTAATATTCGGCATGCTAATTACATTGCCGATTGCCAAGTTGCATTATCTCTTATAGTTTCGGAGATATGAACTATAGTCATCTGACAATATTGGCTCTGCTTCTAACTTGGGCCAGAATTGTAAAATGGTCTTATGAATTAGCGATTTCGTTCCAATTCACATTCCAAGTAATATTCGGCATGCTAATTACGTTGCCTATTGCCAAATTGCATTATCTCATATAGTTTCCGAGATATGGACTATCGACATCTTACAATATTGGCTGTGCTTCTAACTTGGGCCAAAATTGTAAAATGGTCTTATGAATTAGCGATTTTGCTCCAATTCACATTCCGAGTAATATTTGGCATGCTAATTACGTTGCCGATTGCCAAATTGCATTATCCTTTATAGTTTAAGAGATATGTGCTATCGACATCTTACAATATTGGCTCTGCTTCTAACTTGTGCCAGAATTGTAAAAGGGTCTTATGAATTAGCGATGTCGTTCCAATTCACATTCCAAGTAATATTCGGCATGCTAATTACATTGCCGATTGCCAAGTTGCATTATCTCTTATAGTTTCGGAGATATGGACTATCGACATCTGACAATATTGGCTCTGCTTCTAACTTGGGCCAGAATTGTAAAATGGTCTTATGAATTAGCGATTTCGTTCCAATTCACATTCCAAGTAATATTCGGCATGCTAATTACGTTGCCGATTGCCAAATTGCGCTATATCTTATAGTTTCCGAGATATGGGCAATCGAAATTATACACCTTAGAATCTGTTTCTAACTTGGGTCAAAAATGTAAAATGGTCTTATGAATTAGCGATTTCGTTCCAATTCACATTCCAAGTAATATTCGGCATGCTAATTACGTTGCCGATTGCCAAATTGCTTTATCTCTTATAGTCTCCGAGATATGGGCAATCGAAATTTTACACCTTAGAATCTGTTTCTAACTTGGGTCAAAATGTTAAATAGTCTTATGAATTAGCGATTTGGTTCCAATTCACATTCCAAGTAATATTCGACATGCTAATTACATTGCCGATTGCCAAATTGCATTATCTCTTATAGTTTCCGAAATATGGACTATCGACATCTGACAATATTGGCTCTGCTTCTAACTTGGGCCAGAATTGTAAAATGGTCTTATGAATTAGCGATTTCGTTCCAATTCACATTCCAACTAATATTCGGCATGCTAATTACGTTGCCGATTGCCAAATTGCATTATATCTTATAGTTTCCGAGATATGGGCAATCGAAATTTTACACCTTAGAGTCTGTTTCTAACTTGGGTCAAAAATGTAAAATGGTCTTATGAATTAGCGATTTCGTTCCAATTCACATTCCAAGTAATATTCGGCATGCTAATTATGTTGCCGTTTGCCAAATTGCATTATCTCTTATCGTTTCCGAGATATGGGCAATCGAAATTTTACACCTTAATGTCTGTTTCTAACTGGGGCCAAAATTGTAAAATGGTCTTATGAATTAGTGATTTCGTTCCAATTCACATTCCAAGTAATATTCGGCATGCTAATTACATTGCCGATTGCCAAATTGCTTTATCTCTTATAGTCTCCGAGATATGGGCAATCGAAATTTTACACCTTAGAGTCTGTTTCTAACTTGGGCCAAAATTGTAAAATGGTCTTATGAATTAGTGATTTCGTTCCAATTCACATTCCAAGTAATATTCGGCATGCTAATTACATTGCCGATTGCCAAATTGCATTATCTCTTATAGTTTCCGAGATATGGGCAATTGAAATTTTACACCTTAGAGTCTGTTTCTAACTTGGGTCAAAATTGTAAAATGGTCTTATGAATTAGCGATTTCGCTCCAATTCACATTCCAAGTAATATTCGGCATGCTAATTACATTGCCGATTGCCAAGTTGCATTATCTCTTATAGTTTCGGAGATATGGACTATCGACATCTGACAATATTGGCTCTGCTTCTAACTTGGGCCAGAATTGTAAAATGGTCTTATGAATTAGCGATTTCGTTCCAATTCACATTCAAAGTAATATTCGGCATGCTAATTACGTTGCCGATTGCCAAATTGCATTATCTCTTATAGTTTCCGAGATATGGGCAATCGAAATTTTACACCTTAGGGTCTGCTTCTAACTTGGGCCAGAATTGTAAAATGGTCTTATGAATTAGCGATTTCGTTCCAATTCACATTCCAAGTAATATTCGGCATGCTAATTACGTTGCCGATTGCCAAATTGCTTTATCTCTTATAGTCTCCGAGATATGGGCAATCGAAATTTTACACCTTAGAATCTGTTTCTAACTTGGGTCAAAATGTTAAATAGTCTTATGAATTAGCGATTTCGTTCCAATTCACATTCCAAGTAATATTCGACATGCTAATTACATTGCCGATTGCCAAATTGCATTATCTCTTATAGTTTCCGAGATATGGGCAATCGAAATTTTACACCTTAGAGTCTGTTTCTAACTTGGGTCAAAATTGTAAAATGGTCTTATGAATTAGCGATTTCGCTCCAATTCACATTCCAAGTAATATTCGGCATGCTAATTACATTGCCAATTGCCAAGTTGCATTATCTCTTATAGTTTCGGAGATATGGACTATAGTCATCTGACAATATTGGCTCTGCTTCTAACTTGGGCCAGAATTGTAAAATGGTCTTATGAATTAGCGATTTCGTTCCAATTCACATTCCAAGTAATATTCGGCATGCTAATTACGTTGCCGATTGCCAAATTGCATTATCTCATATAGTTTCCGAGATATGGACTATCGACATCTTACAATATTGACTGTGCTTCTAACTTGGGCCAAAATTGTAAAATGGTCTTATGAATTAGCGATTTTGCTCCAATTCACATTCCGAGTAATATTTGGCATGCTAATTACGTTGCCGATTGCCAAACTGCATTATCCTTTATAGTTTCCGAGATATGTGCTATCGACATCTTACAATATTGGCTCTGCTTCTAACTTGTGCCAAAATTGTAAAAGGGTCTTATGAATTAGCGATGTCGTTCCAATTCACATTCCAAGTAATATTCGGCATGCTAATTACGTTGCCGATTGCCAAATTGCATTATCTCTTATAGTTCCCGAGATATGGGCAATCGAAATTTTACACCTTAGGTTCTGTTTCTAACTTGGGTCAAAATTGTAAAATGGTCTTATGAATTAGCGATTTCGCTCCAATTCACATTCCAAGTAATATTCGCCATGCTAATTACATTGCCGATGGCCAATTTGCATTATCTCTTATAGTTTCGGAGATATGCACTATCGACATCTGACAATATTGGCTCTGCTTCTAACTTGGGCCAGAATTGTAAAATGGTCTTATGAATTAGCGAATTTGTTCCATTTCACATTCCAAGTAATATTCGGCATGCTAATTACGATGCCGATCGCCAAATTGCATTATCTCATATAGTTTACGAGATATGGACTATCGGCATCTTACAATATTGACTGTTCTTCTAACTTGGGCCAAAATTGTTAAATGGTCTTATGAATTAGCGATTTCGTCCCAATTCACATTCCAAGTATTATTCGGCATGCTAATTACATTACCGATTGCCAAATTGCATTATCTCTTGTAGTTTCCGAGATATGGGCAATCGAAATTTTACACCTTAGAGTCTGTTTCTAACTTTGGTCAAAAATGTAAAATGGTCTTATGAATTAGCGATTTCGTTCCAATTCACATTCCAAGTAATATTCGACTTGCTAATTACATTGCCGATTGCCAAATTGCATTATCTCTTATAGTTTCCGAGATATGGACTATCGACATTTTACAATATTGGCTCTGCTTCTAACTTGGGCCAGAATTGTAAAATGGTCTTATGAATTAGCGATTTCATTCCAATTCACATTCCAAGTAATATTCGGCATGCTAATTACGTTGCCGATTGCCAAATTGCATTATATCTTATAGTTTCCTAGATATGGGCAATCGAAATTTTACACCTTAGAGTCTGTTTCTAACTTGGGTCAAAAATGTATAATGGTCTTATGAATTAGCGATTTCGTTCCAATTCACATTCCAAGTAATATTCGACATGCTAATTACATTGCCGATTGCCAAATTGCATTATCTCTTATAGTTTCCGAAATATGGACTATCGACATCTGACAATATTGGCTCTGCTTCTGACTTGGGCCAGAATTGTAAAATGGTCTTATGAATTAGCGATTTCGTTCCAATTCACATTCCAAGTAATATTCAGCATGCTAATTACGTTGCCGATTGCCAAATTGCATTATATCTTATAGTATCCGAGATATGGGCAACCGAAATTTTACACCTTAGAGTCTGTTTCTAACTTGGGTCATAAATGTAAAATGGTCTTATGAATTAGCGATTTCGTTCCAATTCACATTCCAAGTAATATTCGGCATGCTAATTACGTTGCCGATTGCCAAATTGCATTACATCTTATAGTTTCTGAGATATGGGCAATCGAAATTTTACACCTTAGAGTCTGTTTCTAACTTGGGTCAAAATTGTAAAATGGTCTTATGAATTAGCGATTTCGCTCCAATTCACATTCCAAGTAATATTCGGCATGCTAATTACATTGCCGATTGCCAAGTTGCATTATCTCTTATAGTTTCGGAGATATGGACTATCGACATCTGACAATATTGGCTCTGCTTCTCACTTGGGCCAGAATTGTAAAATGGTCTTATGAATTAGCGATTTCGTTCCAATTCACATTCCAAGTAATATTCGGCATGCTAATTACGTTGCCGATTGCCAAATTGCATTATCTCATATAGTTTCCGAGATATGGACTATCGACATCTTACAATATTGGCTGTGTTTCTAACTTGGGCCAGAATTGTAAAATGGTCTTATGAATTAGCGAATTCGTTCCAATTCACATTCCAAGTAATATTCGGCATGCTAATTACGTTGCCGATCGCCAAATTGCATTATCTCATATAGTTTACGAGCTATGGACTATCGGCATCTTACTATATTGGCTTTGCTTCTAACTTGGGCCAAAATTGTTAAATGGTCTTATGAATTAGCGATTTCGTTCCAATTCACATTCCAAGTAATATTCGACTTGCTCATTACATTGCCGATTGCCAAATTGCATTATCTCTTATAGTTTCCGAGATATGGACTATCGACATCTTGCAATATTGGCTCTGCTTCTAACTTGGGCCAGAATTGTAAAATGGTCTTATGAATTAGCGATTTCGTTGTAATTCACATTCCAAGTAATATTCGGCATGCTAATTACGTTGCCGATTGCCAAAATGCGTTATCTCTTATAGTTTACGAGATATGGACTATCGACATCTTGCAATATTGGCTCTGATTCTAACTTGGGTCAAAAATGTTAAATAGTCTTATGAATTAGCGATTTCGTTCCAATTCACATTCCAAGTAAAATTCGACATGCTAATTACATTGCCTATTGCCAAATTGCATTATCTCTTATAGTTTCCGAAATATGGACTATCGATATCTGACAATATTGGCTCTGCCTCTAACTTGGGCCAGAATTGTAAAATGGTCTTATGAATTAGTGATTTCGTTCCAATTCACATTCCAAGTAATATTCGGCATGCTAATTACGTTGCCGATTGCCAAATTGCATTATATCTTATAGTTTCCGAGATATGGGCAATCGAAATTTTACACCTTAGAGTCTGTTTCAAACTTGGGTCAAAATTGTAAAATGGTCTTATGAATTAGCGATTTCGCTCCAATTCACATTCCAAGTAATATTCGGCATGCCAATTACATTGCCGATTGCCAAGTTGCATTATCTCTTATAGTTTCGGAGATATGGACTATAGACATCTGACAATATTGGCTCTGCTTCTAACTTGGGCCAGAATTGTAAAATGGTCTTATGAATTAGCGATTTCGTTCCAATTCACATTCCAAGTAATATTCGGCATGATAATTACGTTGCCGATTTGCAAATTGCATTATCTCATATAGTTTCCGAGATATGGACTATCGACATCTTACAATATTGGCTGTGCTTCTAACTTGGGCCAAAATTGTAAAATGGTCTTATGAATTAGCGATTTTGCTCCAATTCACATTCCGAGTAATATTTGGCACGCTAATTACGTTGCCGATTGCCTAATTGCATTACCCTTATAGTTTCCGAGATATGGACTATCGACATCTGACAATATTGGCTCTGCTTCTAACTTGGGCCAGAATTGTAAAATGGTCTTATGAATTAGCGATTCCGTTCCAATTCACATTCAAAGTAATATTCGGCATTGCTAATTACGTTGCCGATTGCCAAATTGTATTATCTCTTGTAGTTTCCAAGATATGGGCAATCGAAATTTTACACCTTAGAGTCTGTTTCTAACTTGGGTCAAAATTGTAAAATGGTCTTATGAATTAGCGATTTCGCTCCAATTCACATTCCAAGTAATATTCGGCATGCCAATTACGTTGCCGATTGCCAAATTGCATTATCTCATATAGTTTCCGAGATATGGACTATCGACATCTTACAAGATTGGCTGTGTTTCTAACTTGGGCCAAAATTGTAAAATGGTCTTATGAATTAGCGATTTCATTCCAATTCACATTCCAAGTATTATTCGGCATGCTAATTACATTGCCGATTGCCAAATTGCATTATCTCCTATAGTTTCCAATATATGGTCTATCGACATCTTACAATATTGGCTCTGCTTCTAACTTGGGCCAAAATTGTAAAATGGTCTGATGAATTAGCGATTTCGTTCCAATTCACATTCAAAGTAATATTCGACATTGCTAATTACGTTGCCGATTGCCAAATTGCATTATCTCTTATAGTTTCCGAGATATGGGCAATCGAAATTTTACACCTTTGAATCTGTTTCTAACTTGGGTCAAAAATGTAAAATGGTCTTATGAATTAGCGATTTTGCTCCAATTCATATTCCGAGTAATATTCGGCATGCTAATTACATTGCCGGTCGCCAAATTGCATTATCTCATATAGTTTCCAAGATATGGACTACCGACATCTTACAATATTGGCTCTGATTCTTACTTGGGCCAGAATTGTAAAATGGTCTTATGAATTAGCGATTTCGTTCCAATTCACATTCCAAGTAATATTCGGCATGGTAATTACGTCGCCGATTGCCAAATTGCATTATCTCTTATAGTTTCTGAGGTATGGGCAATCGAAATTTTACACCTTTGAATCTGTTTCTAACTTGGGTCAAAAATGTAAAATGGTCTTATGAATTAGCGATTTCGCTCCAATTCGCATTCCAAGTAATATTCGACATGCTAATTACATTGCCGATTGCCAAATTGCATTATCACTTATAGTTTCCGAGATATGGACTATCGACATCTGACAATATTGGCTCTGCTTCTAACTTGTGCCAGAATTGTAAAATGGTCTTAGGAATTAGCGATTTCGTTCCAATTCACATTCCAATTAATATTCGTCATGCTAATTAGGGTGACGATTGCCGAATTGCATTATCTCTTATAGTTTCCGAGATATGGACTATCGACATTTTAGAATATTGGCTCTGCTTCTAACTTGGGTTAAAATTGTAAAATGGTCTTATGAATTAGCGATTTCGTTCCAATTCACATTACAAGTAATATTCGGCATGCTAATTACATTGCCGATTGCCAAATTGCATTATCTCTTATAGTTTCCGAGATATGGGCAATCGAAATTTTACACCTTAGAGTCTGTTTCTAACTTGGGTCAAAATTGTAAAATGGTCTTATGAATTAGCGATTTCGCTCCAATTCACATTCCAAGTAATATTCGGCATGCTAATTACATTGCCGATTGCCAAGTTGCATTATCTCTTATAGTTTCGGAGATATGGACTATCGACATCTGACAATATTGGCTCTGCTTCTAACTTGGGCCAGAATTGTAAAATGGTCTTATGAATTAGCGATTTCGTTCCAATTCACATTCCAAGTAATATTCGGCATGCTAATTACGTTGCCGATTGCCAAATTGCATTATCTCATATAGTTTCCGAGATATGGACTATCGACATCTTACAATATTGGCTGTGTTTCTAACTTGGGCCAAAATTGTAAAATGGTCTTACGAATTAGCGATTTTGCTCCAATTCACATTCCGAGTAATATTTGGCATGCTAATTACGTTGCCGATTGCCAAATTGCATTATCTCTTATAGTTTCGGAGATATGCACTATCGACATCTGACAATATTGGCTCTGCTTCTAACTTGGGCCAGAATTGTAAAATGGTCTTATGAATTAGCGAATTCGTTCCAATTCACATTCCAAGTAATATTCGGCATGCTAATTACGTTGCCGATCGCCAAATTGCATTATCTCATATAGTTGACGAGATATGGACTATCGGCATCTTACAATATTGGCTGTGCTTCTAACTTGGGCTAAAATTGTTAAATGGTCTTATGAATTAGCGATTTCGTCCCAATTCACATTCCAAGTATTATTCGGCATGCTAATTACATTGCCGATTGCCAAATTGCATTATATCTTATAGTTTCCGAGATATGGGCAATGGAAATTTTACACCTTAGAGTCTCTTTCAAACTTGGGTCAAAAATGTAAAATGGTCTTATGAATTAGCGATTTCGTTCCAATTCACATTCCAAGTAATATTCGGCATGCTAGTTACGTTGCCATTTGCCAAATTGCATTATCTCTTATAGTTTCCGAGATATGGGCAATCGAAATTTTACACCTTAATGTCTGTTTCTAACTGGGGCCAATATTGTAAAATGGTCTTATGAATTAGCGATTTCGTTCCAATTCACATTCCAAGTAATATTCAGCATGCTAACTACGTTGCCGATTGCCAAATTGCATTATCTTTTATAGTTTCCGAGATATGGGCTATCGACATCTTACAATATTGGCTGTGCTTCTAACTTGGGCCAAAATTGTAAAATGGTCTTATGAATTAGCGATTTTGCTCCAATTCACATTCCGAGTAATATTTGGCATGCTAATTACGTTGCCGATTGCCAAATTGCATTATCTTTTATAGTTTCCGAGATATGGGCTATCGACATCTTACAATATTGGCTCTGCTTCTAACTTGGGCCAGAATTGTAAAATGGTCTTATAAATTAGCGATTTCGTTCCAATTCACATTCCAGGTAACATTCGGCATGCTAATTACGTTGCCGATTGCCAAATTGCATTATCTCTTATAGTTTCCGAGATATGGGCAATCGAAGTTTTACACCTTAAAGTCTGTTTCTAACTTGGGTCATAATTGTAAAATGGTCTTACTAATTAGCGATTTCGCTCCAATTCACATTCCAAGTAATATTCGGCATGCTAATTACATTGCCGATTGCCTAATTGCATTACCCTTATAGTTTCCGAGATATGGACTATCGACATCTGACAATATTGGCTCTGCTTCTAACTTGGGCCAGAATTGTAAAATGGTCTTATGAATTAGCGATTTCGTTCCAATTCACATTCAAAGTAATATTCGGCATTGCTAATTACGTTGCCGATTGCCAAATTGCATTATCTCTTGTAGTTTCCAAGATATGGGCAATCGAAATTTTACACCTTAGAGTCTGTTTCTAACTTGGGTCAAAATTGTAAAATGGTCTTATGAATTAGCGATTTCGCTCCAATTCACATTCCAAGTAATATTCGGCATGCCAATTACGTTGCCGATTGCCAAATTGCATTATCTCATATAGTTTCCGAGATATGGACTATCGACATCTTACAAGATTGGCTGTGCTTCTAACTTGGGCCAAAATTGTAAAATGGTCTTATGAATTAGCGATTTCATTCCAATTCACATTCCAAGTATTATTCGGCATGCTAATTACATTGCCGATTGCCAAATTGCATTATCTCCTATAGTTTCCAATATATGGTATATCGACATCTTACAATATTGGCTCTGCTTCTAACTTGGGCCAAAATTGTAAAATGGTCTTATGAATTAGCGATTTCGTTCCAATTCACATTCAAAGTAATATTCGACATTGCTAATTACGTTGCCGATTGCCAAATTGCATTATCTCTTGTAGTTTCACAGATATGGGCAATCGAAATTTTACACCTTAGTGTCTGTTTCTAACTTGGGTCAAAATTGTAAAATGGTCTTATGAATTAGCGATTTTGCTCCAATTCATATTCCGAGTGATATTCGGCATGCTAATTACATTGCCGGTCGCCAAATTGCATTATCTCATATAGTTTCCAAGATATGGACTACCGACATCTTACAATATTGGCTCTGATTCTTACTTGGGCCATAATTGTAAAATGGCCTTATGAATTAGCGATTTCGTTCCAATTCACATTCCAAGTAATATTTGGCATGGTAATTACGTCGCCGATTGCCAAATTGCATTATCTCTTATAGTTTCCGAGATATGGACTATCGACATCTGACAATATTGGCTCTGCTTCTAACTTGTGCCAGAATTGTAAAATGGTCTTAGGAATTAGCGATTTCGTTCCAATTCACATTCCAATTAATATTCGTCATGCTAATTAGGGTGACGATTGCCGAATTGCATTATCTCTTATAGTTTCCGAGATATGGACTATCGACATTTTAGAATATTGGCCCTGCCTCTAACTTGGGTTAAAATTGTAAAATGGTCTTATGAATTAGCGATTTCGTTCCAATTCACATTACAAGTAATATTCGTCATGAATTAGCGATTTCGTTCCAATTCACATTCAAAGTAATATTCGACATTGCTAATTACGTTGCCGATTGCCAAATTGCATTATCTCTTGTAGTTTCACAGATATGGGCAATCGAAATTTTACACCTTAGTGTCTGTTTCTAACTTGGGTCAAAATTGTAAAATGGTCTTATGAATTAGCGATTTTGCTCCAATTCATATTCCGAGTGATATTCGGCATGCTAATTACATTGCCGGTCGCCAAATTGCATTATCTCATATAGTTTCCAAGATATGGACTACCGACATCTTACAATATTGGCTCTGATTCTTACTTGGGCCATAATTGTAAAATGGCCTTATGAATTAGCGATTTCGTTCCAATTCACATTCCAAGTAATATTCGGCATGGTAATTACGTCGCCGATTGCCAAATTGCATTATCTCTTATAGTTTCCGAGATATGGGCAATCGAAATTTTACACCTTAGAATCTGTTTCTAACTTCGGTCAAAAATGTAAAATGGTCTTATGAATTAGCGATTTCGTTCCAATTCACATTCCAAGTAATATTCGACATGCTAATTACATTGCCGATTGCCAAATTGCATTATCTCTTATAGTTTCCGAGATATGGACTATCGACATCTGACAATATTGGCTCTGCTTCTAACTTGTGCCAGAATTGTAAAATGGTCTTAGGAATTAGCGATTTCGTTCCAATTCACATTCCAATTAATATTCGTCATGCTAATTAGGGTGACGATTGCCGAATTGCATTATCTCTTATAGTTTCCGAGATATGGACTATCGACATTTTAGAATATTGGCCCTGCCTCTAACTTGGGTTAAAATTGTAAAATGGTCTTATGAATTAGCGATTTCGTTCCAATTCACATTACAAGTAATATTCGTCATGCTAATTACATTGCCGATTGCCAAATTGCATTATCTCTTATAGTTTCCGAGATATAGGCAATCGAAATTTTACACCTTAGAGTCTGTTTCTAACTTGGGTCAAAATTGTAAAATGGTCTTATGAATTAGCGATTTCGCTCCAATTCACATTCCAAGTAATATTCGGCATGCTAATTACATTGCCGATTGCCAAGTTGCATTATCTCTTATAGTTTCGGAGATATGGACTATCGACATCTGACAATATTGGCTCTGCTTCTAACTTGGGCCAGAATTGTAAAATGGTCTTATGAATTAGCGATTTCCTTCCAATTCACATTCCAAGTAATATTCAGCATGCTAATTACGTTGCCGATTGCCAAATTGCATTATCTCATATAGTTTCCAAGATATGGACTATCGACATCTTACAATATTGGCTGTGTTTCTAACTTGGGCCAAAATTGTAAAATGGTCTTATGAATTAGCGATTTTGCTCCAATTCACATTCCGAGTAATATTTGGCATGCTAATTACGTTGCCGATTGCCAAATTGCATTATCTCTTATAGTTTCCGAGATATGGACTATCGACATCTGACAATATTGGCTCTGCTTCTAACTTGGGCCAGAATTGTAAAATGGTCTTATGAATTAGCGAATTCGTTCCAATTCACATTCCAAGTAATATTCGACATGCTAATTACGTTGCCGATCGCCAAATTGCATTATCTCATATAGTTTACGAGATATGTACTATCGGCATCTTACAATATTGGCTGTGCTTCTAACTTGGGCCAAAATTGTTAAATGGTCTTATGAATTAGCGATTTCGTCCCAATTCACATTCCAAGTATTATTCGGCATGCTAATTACATTGCCGATTGCCAAATTGCATTATCTCCTATAGTTTCCAATATATGGTATATCGACATCTTACAATATTGGCTCTGCTTCTAACTTGGGCCAAAATTGTAAAATGGTCTTATGAATTAGCGATTTCGTTCCAATTCACATTCAAAGTAATATTCGACATTGCTAATTACGTTGCCGATTGCCAAATTGCATTATCTCTTGTAGTTTCACAGATATGGGCAATCGAAATTTTACACCTTAGTGTCTGTTTCTAACTTGGGTCAAAATTGTAAAATGGTCTTATGAATTAGCGATTTTGCTCCAATTCATATTCCGAGTGATATTCGGCATGCTAATTACATTGCCGGTCGCCAAATTGCATTATCTCATATAGTTTCCAAGATATGGACTACCGACATCTTACAATATTGGCTCTGATTCTTACTTGGGCCATAATTGTAAAATGGCCTTATGAATTAGCGATTTCGTTCCAATTCACATTCCAAGTAATATTCGGCATGGTAATTACGTCGCCGATTGCCAAATTGCATTATCTCTTATAGTTTCCGAGATATGGGCAATCGAAATTTTACACCTTAGAATCTGTTTCTAACTTCGGTCAAAAATGTAAAATGGTCTTATGAATTAGCGATTTCGTTCCAATTCACATTCCAAGTAATATTCGACATGCTAATTACATTGCCGATTGCCAAATTGCATTATCTCTTATAGTTTCCGAGATATGGACTATCGACATCTGACAATATTGGCTCTGCTTCTAACTTGTGCCAGAATTGTAAAATGGTCTTAGGAATTAGCGATTTCGTTCCAATTCACATTCCAATTAATATTCGTCATGCTAATTAGGGTGACGATTGCCGAATTGCATTATCTCTTATAGTTTCCGAGATATGGACTATCGACATTTTAGAATATTGGCCCTGCCTCTAACTTGGGTTAAAATTGTAAAATGGTCTTATGAATTAGCGATTTCGTTCCAATTCACATTACAAGTAATATTCGTCATGCTAATTACATTGCCGATTGCCAAATTGCATTATCTCTTATAGTTTCCGAGATATAGGCAATCGAAATTTTACACCTTAGAGTCTGTTTCTAACTTGGGTCAAAATTGTAAAATGGTCTTATGAATTAGCGATTTCGCTCCAATTCACATTCCAAGTAATATTCGGCATGCTAATTACATTGCCGATTGCCAAGTTGCATTATCTCTTATAGTTTCGGAGATATGGACTATCGACATCTGACAATATTGGCTCTGCTTCTAACTTGGGCCAGAATTGTAAAATGGTCTTATGAATTAGCGATTTCCTTCCAATTCACATTCCAAGTAATATTCAGCATGCTAATTACGTTGCCGATTGCCAAATTGCATTATCTCATATAGTTTCCAAGATATGGACTATCGACATCTTACAATATTGGCTGTGTTTCTAACTTGGGCCAAAATTGTAAAATGGTCTTATGAATTAGCGATTTTGCTCCAATTCACATTCCGAGTAATATTTGGCATGCTAATTACGTTGCCGATTGCCAAATTGCATTATCTCTTATAGTTTCGGAGATATGCACTATCGACATCTGACAATATTGGCTCTGCTTCTAACTTGGGCCAGAATTGTAAAATGGTCTTATGAATTAGCGAATTCGTTCCAATTCACATTCCAAGTAATATTCGACATGCTAATTACGTTGCCGATCGCCAAATTGCATTATCTCATATAGTTTACGAGATATGTACTATCGGCATCTTACAATATTGGCTGTGCTTCTAACTTGGGCCAAAATTGTTAAATGGTCTTATGAATTAGCGATTTCGTCCCAATTCACATTCCAAGTATTATTCGGCATGCTAATTACATTGCCGATTGCCAAATTGCATTATATCTTATAGTTTCCGAGATATGGGCAATCGAAATTTTACACCTTAGAGTCTCTTTCAAACTTGGGTCAAAAATGTAAAATGGTCTTATGAATTAGCGATTTCGTTCCAATTCACATTCCAAGTAATATTCGGCATGCTAATTATGTTGCCGTTTGCCAAATTGCATTATCTCTTATAGTTTCCGAGATATGGGCAATCGAAATTTTACACCTTAATGTCTGTTTCTAACTGGGGCCAAAATTGTAAAATGGTCTTATGAATTAGTGATTTCGTTCCAATTCACATTCCAAGTAATATTCGGCATGCTAATTACATTGCCGATTGCCAAATTGCATTATCTCTTATAGTCTCCGAGATATGGGCAATCGAAATTTTACACCTTAGAGTCTGTTTCTAACTTGGGCCAAAATTGTAAAATGGTCTTATGAATTAGTGATTTCGTTCCAATTCACATTCCAAGTAATATTCGGCATGCTAATTACATTGCCGATTGCCAAATTGCATTATCTCTTATAGTCTCCGAGATATGGGCAATCGAAATTTTACACCTTAGAGTCTGTTTCTAACTTGGGTCAAAATTGTAAAATGGTCTTATGAATTAGCGATTTCGCTCCAATTCACATTCCAAGTAATATTCGGCATGCTAATTACATTGCCGATTGCCAAGTTGCATTATCTCTTATAGTTTCGGAGATATGGACTATCGACATCTGACAATATTGGCTCTGCTTCTAACTTGGGCCAGAATTGTAAAATGGTCTTATGAATTAGCGATTTCCTTCCAATTCACATTCCAAGTAATATTCGGCATGCTAATTACGTTGCCGATTGCCAAATTGCATTATCTCATATAGTTTCCAAGATATGGACTATCGACATCTTACAATATTGGCTGTGTTTCTAACTTGGGCCAAAATTGTAAAATGGTCTTATGAATTAGCGATTTTGCTCCAATTCACATTCCGAGTAATATTTGGCATGCTAATTACGTTGCCGATTGCCAAATTGCATTATCTCTTATAGTTTCGGAGATATGCACTATCGACATCTGACAATATTGGCTCTGCTTCTAACTTGGGCCAGAATTGTAAAATGGTCTTATGAATTAGCGAATTCGTTCCAATTCACATTCCAAGTAATATTCGACATGCTAATTACGTTGCCGATCGCCAAATTGCATTATCTCATATAGTTTACGAGATATGTACTATCGGCATCTTACAATATTGGCTGTGCTTTTAACTTGGGCCAAAATAGTTAAATGGTCTTATGAATTAGCGATTTCGTACCAATTCACATTCCAAGTATTATTCGGCATGCTAATTACATTGCCGATTGCCAAATTGCATTATATCTTATAGTTTCCGAGATATGGGCAATCGAAATTTTACACCTTAGAGTCTCTTTCAAACTTGGGTCAAAAATGTAAAATGGTCTTATGAATTAGCGATTTCGTTCCAATTCACATTCCAAGTAATATTCGGCATGCTAATTACATTGCCGACTGCCAAATTGCATTATCTCTTATAGTCTCCGAGATATGGGCAATCGAAATTTTACACCTTAGAGTCTGTTTCTAACTTGGGCCAAAATTGTAAAATGGTCTTATGATTTAGTGATTTCGTTCCAATTCACATTCCAAGTAATATTCGGCATGCTAATTACATTGCCGATTGCCAAATTGCATTATCTCTTATAGTTTCCGAGATATGGGCAATCGAAATTTTACACCTTAGAGTCTGTTTCTAACTTGGGTCAAAATTGTAAAATGGTCTTATGAATTAGCGATTTCGCTCCAATTTACATTCCAAGTAATATTCGGCATGCTAATTACGTTGCCGATTGCCAAATTGCATTATCTCTTATAGTTTCCGAGATATGGGCAATCGAAATTTTACACCTTAGAGTCTGTTTCTAACTTGGGTCAAAATTGTAAAATGGTCTTATGAATTAGTGATTTCGTTCCAATTCACATTCCAAGTAATATTCGGCATGCTAATTACATTGCCGATTGCCAAATTGCATTATCTCTTATAGTTTCCGAGATATGGGCAATCGAAATTTTACACCTTAGAGTCTGTTTCTAACTTGGGTCAAAATTGTAAAATGGTCTTATGAATTAGCGATTTCGCTCCAATTCACATTCCAAGTAATATTCGGCATGCTAATTACATTGCCGATTGCCAAATTGCATTATCTCTTATAGTCTCCGAGATATGGGCAATCGAAATTTTACACCTTAGAGTCTGTTTCTAACTTGGGCCAAAATTGTAAAATGGTCTTATGAATTAGTGATTTCGTTCCAATTCACATTCCAAGTAATATTCGGCATGCTAATTACATTGCCGATTGCCAAATTGCATTATCTCTTATAGTTTCCGAGATATGGGCAATCGAAATTTTACACCTTAGAGTCTGTTTCTAACTTGGGTCAAAATTGTAAAATGGTCTTATGAATTAGCGATTTCGCTCCAATTCACATTCCAAGTAATATTCGGCATGCTAATTACGTTGCCGATTGCCAAATTGCATTATCTCTTATAGTTTCCGAGATATAGGCAATCGAAATTTTACACCTTAGAGTCTGTTTCTAACTTGGGTCAAAATTGTAAAATGGTCTTATGAATTAGCGATTTCGCTCCAATTCACATTCCAAGTAATATTCGGCATGCTAATTACATTGCCGATTGCCAAATTGCATTATCTCTTATAGTTTCCGAGATATGGGCAATCGAAATTTTACACCTTAGAGTCTGTTTCTAACTTGGGTCAAAATTGTAAAATGGTCTTATGAATTAGCGATTTCGCTCCAATTCACATTCCAAGTAATATTCGGCATGCTAATTACGTTGCCGATTGCCAAATTGCATTATCTCTTATAGTTTCCGAGATATAGGCAATCGAAATTTTACACCTTAGAGTCTGTTTCTAACTTGGGTCAAAATTGTAAAATGGTCTTATGAATTAGCGATTTCGTTCCAATTCACATTCCAAGTAATATTCGGCATGCTAATTACGTTGCCGATTGCCAAATTGCATTATCTCATATAGTTTCCGAGATATGGACTATCGACATCTTACAATATTGGCTGTCTTTCTAACTTGGGCCAAAATTGTAAAATGGTCTTATGAATTAGCGATTTTGCTCCAATTCACATTCCGAGTAATATTTGGCATGCTAATTACGTTGCCGATTGCCAAATTGCATTATCTCTTATAGTTTCGGAGATATGCACTATCGACATCTGACAATATTGGCTCTGCTTCTAACTTGGGCCAGAATTGTAAAATGTTCTTATGAATTAGCGAATTCGTTCCAATTCACATTCCAAGTAATATTCGACATGCTAATTACGTTGCCGATCGCCAAATTGCATTATCTCATATAGTTTACGAGATATGGACTATCGGCATCTTACTATATTGGCTGTGCTTCTAACTTGGGCCAAAATTGTTAAATGGTCTTATGAATTAGCGATTTCGTCCCAATTCACATTCCAAGTATTATTCGGCATGCTAATTACATTGCCGATTGCCAAATTGCATTATCTCTTGTAGTTTCCGAGATATGGGCAATCGAAATTTTACACCTTAGAGTCTGTTTCTAACTTTGGTCAAAAATGTAAAATGGTCTTATGAATTAGCGATTTCGTTCCAATTCACATTCCAAGTAATATTCGACTTGCTAATTACATTGCCGATTGCCAAATTGCATTATCTCTTATAGTTTCCGAGATATGGACTATCGACATCTGACAATATTGGCTCTGCTTCTAACTTGGGCCAGAATTGTAAAATGGTCTTATGAATTAGCGATTTCGTTGTAATTCACATTCCAAGTAATATTCGGCATGCTAATTACGCTACCGATTGCCAAAATGCGTTATCTCTTATAGTTTACGAGATATGGACTATCGACATCTTGCAATATTGGCTCTGATTCTAATTTGGGTCAAAAACGTTAAATAGTCTTATGAATTAGCGAATTCGTTCCAATTCACATTCCAAGTAATATTCGACATGCTAATTACATTGCCGATTGCCAAATTGCATTATCTCTTATAGTTTCCGAAATATGCACTATCGATATCTGACAATATTGGCTCTGCTTCTAACTTGGGCCAGAATTGTAAAATGGTCTTATGAATTAATGATTTCGTTCCAATTCACATTCCAAGTAATATTCGGCATGCTAATTACACTTCCGATTGCCAAATTGCATTATCTCTTATAGTTTCCGAGATATGGGCAATTGAAATTTTACACCTTAGAGTCTGTTTCTAACTTGGGTCAAAATTGTAAAATGGTCTTATGAATTAGCGATTTCGCTCCAATTCACATTCCAAGTAATATTCGGCATGCCAATTACATTGCCGATTGCCAAGTTGCATTATCTCTTATAGTTTCGGAGATATGGACTATAGACATCTGACAATATTGGCTCTGCTTCTAACTTGGGCCAGAATTGTAAAATGGTCTTATGAATTAGCGATTTCGTTCCAATTCACATTCCAAGTAATATTCGGCATGCTAATTACGTTGCCGATTTGCAAATTGCATTATCTCATATAGTTTCCGAGATATGGACTATCGACATCTTACAATATTGGCTGTGCTTCTAACTTGGGCCAAAATTGTAAAATGGTCTTATGAATTAGCGATTTTGCTCCAATTCACATTCCAGGTAACATTCGGCATGCTAATTACGTTGCCGATTGCCAAAATGCATTATCTTTTATAGTTTCCGAGATATGGGCTATCGACATCTTACAATATTGGCTCTGCTTCTAACTTGTGCCAGAATTGTAAAATGGTCTTATGAATTAGCGATTTCGTTCCAATTCACATTCCAGGTAACATTCGGCATGCTAATTACGTTGCCGATTGCCAAATTGCATTATCTCTTATAGTTTCCGAGATATGGGCAATCGAAGTTTTACACCTTAGAGTCTGTTTCTAACTTGGGTCAAAATTGTAAAATGGTCTTACGAATTAGCGATTTCGCTCCAATTCACATTCCAAGTAATATTCGGCATGCTAATTACATTGCCGATTGCCTAATTGCATTACCCTTATAGTTTCCGAGATATGGACTATCGACATCTGACAATATTGGCTCTGCTTCTAACTTGGGCCAGAATTGTAAAATGGTCTTACGAATTAGCGATTTCGTTCCAATTCACATTCAAAGTAATATTCGGCATTGCTAATTACGTTGCCGATTGCCAAATTGCATTATCTCTTGTAGTTTCCAAGATATGGGCAATCGAAATTTTACACCTTAGAGTCTGTTTCTAACTTGGGTCAAAATTGTAAAATGGTCTTATGAATTAGCGATTTCGCTCCAATTCACATTCCAAGTAATATTCGGCATGCCAATTACGTTGCCGATTGCCAAATTGCATTATCTCATATAGTTTCCGAGATATGGACTATCGACATCTTACAAGATTGGCTGTGCTTCTAACTTGGGCCAAAATTGTAAAATGGTCTTATGAATTAGCGATTTCATTCCAATTCACATTCCAAGTATTATTCGGCATGCTAATTACATTGCCGATTGCCAAATTGCATTATCTCCTATAGTTTCCAATATATGGTCTATCGACATCTTACAATATTGGCTCTGCTTCTAACTTGGGCCAAAATTGTAAAATGGTCTTATGAATTAGAGATTTCGTTCCAATTCACATTCCAAGTAATATTCGACATGCTAATTACATTGCCGATTGCCAAATTGCATTATCTCTTATAGTTTCCGAGATATGGACTATCGACATCTGACAATATTGGCTCTGCTTCTAACTTGTGCCAGAATTGTAAAATGGTCTTAGGAATTAGCGATTTCGTTCCAATTCACATTCAAAGTAATATTCGGCATTGCTAATTACGTTGCCGATTGCCAAATTGCATTATCACTTGTAGTTTCCAAGATATGGGCAATCGAAATTTTACACCTTAGGGTCTGTTTCTAACTTGGGTCAAAATTGTAAAATGGTCTTATGAATTAGCGATTTCGCTCCAATTCACATTCCAAGTAATATTCGGCATGCCAATTACGTTGCCGATTGCCAAATTGCATTATCTCATATAGTTTCCGAGATATGGACTATCGACATCTTACAAGATTGGCTGTGCTTCTAACTTGGGCCAAAATTGTAAAATGGTCTTATGAATTAGCGATTTCGTTCCAATTCACATTCCAAGTAATATTCGACATGCTAATTACATTGCCGATTGCCAAATTGCATTATCTCTTATAGTTTCCGAGATATGGACTATCGACATCTGACAATATTGGCTCTGCTTCTAACTTGTGCCAGAATTGTAAAATGGTCTTAGGAATTAGCGATTTCGTTCCAATTCACATTCCAATTAATATTCGTCATGCTAATTAGGGTGACGATTGCCGAATTGCATTATCTCTTATAGTTTCCGAGATATGGACTATCGACATTTTAGAATATTGGCCCTGCCTCTAACTTGGGTTAAAATTGTAAAATGGTCTTATGAATTAGCGATTTCGTTCCAATTCACATTACAAGTAATATTCGTCATGCTAATTACATTGCCGATTGCCAAATTGCATTATCTCTTATAGTTTCCGAGATATAGGCAATCGAAATTTTACACCTTAGAGTCTGTTTCTAACTTGGGTCAAAATTGTAAAATGGTCTTATGAATTAGCGATTTCGCTCCAATTCACATTCCAAGTAATATTCGGCATGCTAATTACATTGCCGATTGCCAAGTTGCATTATCTCTTATAGTTTCGGAGATATGGACTATCGACATCTGACAATATTGGCTCTGCTTCTAACTTGGGCCAGAATTGTAAAATGGTCTTATGAATTAGCGATTTCCTTCCAATTCACATTCCAAGTAATATTCAGCATGCTAATTACGTTGCCGATTGCCAAATTGCATTATCTCATATAGTTTCCAAGATATGGACTATCGACATCTTACAATATTGGCTGTGTTTCTAACTTGGGCCAAAATTGTAAAATGGTCTTATGAATTAGCGATTTTGCTCCAATTCACATTCCGAGTAATATTTGGCATGCTAATTACGTTGCCGATTGCCAAATTGCATTATCTCTTATAGTTTCGGAGATATGCACTATCGACATCTGACAATATTGGCTCTGCTTCTAACTTGGGCCAGAATTGTAAAATGGTCTTATGAATTAGCGAATTCGTTCCAATTCACATTCCAAGTAATATTCGACATGCTAATTACGTTGCCGATCGCCAAATTGCATTATCTCATATAGTTTACGAGATATGTACTATCGGCATCTTACAATATTGGCTGTGCTTCTAACTTGGGCCAAAATTGTTAAATGGTCTTATGAATTAGCGATTTCGTCCCAATTCACATTCCAAGTATTATTCGGCATGCTAATTACATTGCCGATTGCCAAATTGCATTATATCTTATAGTTTCCGAGATATGGGCAATCGAAATTTTACACCTTAGAGTCTCTTTCAAACTTGGGTCAAAAATGTAAAATGGTCTTATGAATTAGCGATTTCGTTCCAATTCACATTCCAAGTAATATTCGGCATGCTAATTATGTTGCCGTTTGCCAAATTGCATTATCTCTTATAGTTTCCGAGATATGGGCAATCGAAATTTTACACCTTAATGTCTGTTTCTAACTGGGGCCAAAATTGTAAAATGGTCTTATGAATTAGTGATTTCGTTCCAATTCACATTCCAAGTAATATTCGGCATGCTAATTACATTGCCGATTGCCAAATTGCATTATCTCTTATAGTCTCCGAGATATGGGCAATCGAAATTTTACACCTTAGAGTCTGTTTCTAACTTGGGCCAAAATTGTAAAATGGTCTTATGAATTAGTGATTTCGTTCCAATTCACATTCCAAGTAATATTCGGCATGCTAATTACATTGCCGATTGCCAAATTGCATTATCTCTTATAGTCTCCGAGATATGGGCAATCGAAATTTTACACCTTAGAGTCTGTTTCTAACTTGGGTCAAAATTGTAAAATGGTCTTATGAATTAGCGATTTCGCTCCAATTCACATTCCAAGTAATATTCGGCATGCTAATTACATTGCCGATTGCCAAGTTGCATTATCTCTTATAGTTTCGGAGATATGGACTATCGACATCTGACAATATTGGCTCTGCTTCTAACTTGGGCCAGAATTGTAAAATGGTCTTATGAATTAGCGATTTCCTTCCAATTCACATTCCAAGTAATATTCGGCATGCTAATTACGTTGCCGATTGCCAAATTGCATTATCTCATATAGTTTCCAAGATATGGACTATCGACATCTTACAATATTGGCTGTGTTTCTAACTTGGGCCAAAATTGTAAAATGGTCTTATGAATTAGCGATTTTGCTCCAATTCACATTCCGAGTAATATTTGGCATGCTAATTACGTTGCCGATTGCCAAATTGCATTATCTCTTATAGTTTCGGAGATATGCACTATCGACATCTGACAATATTGGCTCTGCTTCTAACTTGGGCCAGAATTGTAAAATGGTCTTATGAATTAGCGAATTCGTTCCAATTCACATTCCAAGTAATATTCGACATGCTAATTACGTTGCCGATCGCCAAATTGCATTATCTCATATAGTTTACGAGATATGTACTATCGGCATCTTACAATATTGGCTGTGCTTTTAACTTGGGCCAAAATAGTTAAATGGTCTTATGAATTAGCGATTTCGTACCAATTCACATTCCAAGTATTATTCGGCATGCTAATTACATTGCCGATTGCCAAATTGCATTATATCTTATAGTTTCCGAGATATGGGCAATCGAAATTTTACACCTTAGAGTCTCTTTCAAACTTGGGTCAAAAATGTAAAATGGTCTTATGAATTAGCGATTTCGTTCCAATTCACATTCCAAGTAATATTCGGCATGCTAATTACATTGCCGACTGCCAAATTGCATTATCTCTTATAGTCTCCGAGATATGGGCAATCGAAATTTTACACCTTAGAGTCTGTTTCTAACTTGGGCCAAAATTGTAAAATGGTCTTATGATTTAGTGATTTCGTTCCAATTCACATTCCAAGTAATATTCGGCATGCTAATTACATTGCCGATTGCCAAATTGCATTATCTCTTATAGTTTCCGAGATATGGGCAATCGAAATTTTACACCTTAGAGTCTGTTTCTAACTTGGGTCAAAATTGTAAAATGGTCTTATGAATTAGCGATTTCGCTCCAATTTACATTCCAAGTAATATTCGGCATGCTAATTACGTTGCCGATTGCCAAATTGCATTATCTCTTATAGTTTCCGAGATATGGGCAATCGAAATTTTACACCTTAGAGTCTGTTTCTAACTTGGGTCAAAATTGTAAAATGGTCTTATGAATTAGTGATTTCGTTCCAATTCACATTCCAAGTAATATTCGGCATGCTAATTACATTGCCGATTGCCAAATTGCATTATCTCTTATAGTTTCCGAGATATGGGCAATCGAAATTTTACACCTTAGAGTCTGTTTCTAACTTGGGTCAAAATTGTAAAATGGTCTTATGAATTAGCGATTTCGCTCCAATTCACATTCCAAGTAATATTCGGCATGCTAATTACATTGCCGATTGCCAAATTGCATTATCTCTTATAGTCTCCGAGATATGGGCAATCGAAATTTTACACCTTAGAGTCTGTTTCTAACTTGGGCCAAAATTGTAAAATGGTCTTATGAATTAGTGATTTCGTTCCAATTCACATTCCAAGTAATATTCGGCATGCTAATTACATTGCCGATTGCCAAATTGCATTATCTCTTATAGTTTCCGAGATATGGGCAATCGAAATTTTACACCTTAGAGTCTGTTTCTAACTTGGGTCAAAATTGTAAAATGGTCTTATGAATTAGCGATTTCGCTCCAATTCACATTCCAAGTAATATTCGGCATGCTAATTACGTTGCCGATTGCCAAATTGCATTATCTCTTATAGTTTCCGAGATATAGGCAATCGAAATTTTACACCTTAGAGTCTGTTTCTAACTTGGGTCAAAATTGTAAAATGGTCTTATGAATTAGCGATTTCGCTCCAATTCACATTCCAAGTAATATTCGGCATGCTAATTACATTGCCGATTGCCAAATTGCATTATCTCTTATAGTTTCCGAGATATGGGCAATCGAAATTTTACACCTTAGAGTCTGTTTCTAACTTGGGTCAAAATTGTAAAATGGTCTTATGAATTAGCGATTTCGCTCCAATTCACATTCCAAGTAATATTCGGCATGCTAATTACGTTGCCGATTGCCAAATTGCATTATCTCTTATAGTTTCCGAGATATAGGCAATCGAAATTTTACACCTTAGAGTCTGTTTCTAACTTGGGTCAAAATTGTAAAATGGTCTTATGAATTAGCGATTTCGTTCCAATTCACATTCCAAGTAATATTCGGCATGCTAATTACGTTGCCGATTGCCAAATTGCATTATCTCATATAGTTTCCGAGATATGGACTATCGACATCTTACAATATTGGCTGTCTTTCTAACTTGGGCCAAAATTGTAAAATGGTCTTATGAATTAGCGATTTTGCTCCAATTCACATTCCGAGTAATATTTGGCATGCTAATTACGTTGCCGATTGCCAAATTGCATTATCTCTTATAGTTTCGGAGATATGCACTATCGACATCTGACAATATTGGCTCTGCTTCTAACTTGGGCCAGAATTGTAAAATGTTCTTATGAATTAGCGAATTCGTTCCAATTCACATTCCAAGTAATATTCGACATGCTAATTACGTTGCCGATCGCCAAATTGCATTATCTCATATAGTTTACGAGATATGGACTATCGGCATCTTACTATATTGGCTGTGCTTCTAACTTGGGCCAAAATTGTTAAATGGTCTTATGAATTAGCGATTTCGTCCCAATTCACATTCCAAGTATTATTCGGCATGCTAATTACATTGCCGATTGCCAAATTGCATTATCTCTTGTAGTTTCCGAGATATGGGCAATCGAAATTTTACACCTTAGAGTCTGTTTCTAACTTTGGTCAAAAATGTAAAATGGTCTTATGAATTAGCGATTTCGTTCCAATTCACATTCCAAGTAATATTCGACTTGCTAATTACATTGCCGATTGCCAAATTGCATTATCTCTTATAGTTTCCGAGATATGGACTATCGACATCTGACAATATTGGCTCTGCTTCTAACTTGGGCCAGAATTGTAAAATGGTCTTATGAATTAGCGATTTCGTTGTAATTCACATTCCAAGTAATATTCGGCATGCTAATTACGCTACCGATTGCCAAAATGCGTTATCTCTTATAGTTTACGAGATATGGACTATCGACATCTTGCAATATTGGCTCTGATTCTAATTTGGGTCAAAAACGTTAAATAGTCTTATGAATTAGCGAATTCGTTCCAATTCACATTCCAAGTAATATTCGACATGCTAATTACATTGCCGATTGCCAAATTGCATTATCTCTTATAGTTTCCGAAATATGCACTATCGATATCTGACAATATTGGCTCTGCTTCTAACTTGGGCCAGAATTGTAAAATGGTCTTATGAATTAATGATTTCGTTCCAATTCACATTCCAAGTAATATTCGGCATGCTAATTACACTTCCGATTGCCAAATTGCATTATCTCTTATAGTTTCCGAGATATGGGCAATTGAAATTTTACACCTTAGAGTCTGTTTCTAACTTGGGTCAAAATTGTAAAATGGTCTTATGAATTAGCGATTTCGCTCCAATTCACATTCCAAGTAATATTCGGCATGCCAATTACATTGCCGATTGCCAAGTTGCATTATCTCTTATAGTTTCGGAGATATGGACTATAGACATCTGACAATATTGGCTCTGCTTCTAACTTGGGCCAGAATTGTAAAATGGTCTTATGAATTAGCGATTTCGTTCCAATTCACATTCCAAGTAATATTCGGCATGCTAATTACGTTGCCGATTTGCAAATTGCATTATCTCATATAGTTTCCGAGATATGGACTATCGACATCTTACAATATTGGCTGTGCTTCTAACTTGGGCCAAAATTGTAAAATGGTCTTATGAATTAGCGATTTTGCTCCAATTCACATTCCAGGTAACATTCGGCATGCTAATTACGTTGCCGATTGCCAAAATGCATTATCTTTTATAGTTTCCGAGATATGGGCTATCGACATCTTACAATATTGGCTCTGCTTCTAACTTGTGCCAGAATTGTAAAATGGTCTTATGAATTAGCGATTTCGTTCCAATTCACATTCCAGGTAACATTCGGCATGCTAATTACGTTGCCGATTGCCAAATTGCATTATCTCTTATAGTTTCCGAGATATGGGCAATCGAAGTTTTACACCTTAGAGTCTGTTTCTAACTTGGGTCAAAATTGTAAAATGGTCTTACGAATTAGCGATTTCGCTCCAATTCACATTCCAAGTAATATTCGGCATGCTAATTACATTGCCGATTGCCTAATTGCATTACCCTTATAGTTTCCGAGATATGGACTATCGACATCTGACAATATTGGCTCTGCTTCTAACTTGGGCCAGAATTGTAAAATGGTCTTACGAATTAGCGATTTCGTTCCAATTCACATTCAAAGTAATATTCGGCATTGCTAATTACGTTGCCGATTGCCAAATTGCATTATCTCTTGTAGTTTCCAAGATATGGGCAATCGAAATTTTACACCTTAGAGTCTGTTTCTAACTTGGGTCAAAATTGTAAAATGGTCTTATGAATTAGCGATTTCGCTCCAATTCACATTCCAAGTAATATTCGGCATGCCAATTACGTTGCCGATTGCCAAATTGCATTATCTCATATAGTTTCCGAGATATGGACTATCGACATCTTACAAGATTGGCTGTGCTTCTAACTTGGGCCAAAATTGTAAAATGGTCTTATGAATTAGCGATTTCATTCCAATTCACATTCCAAGTATTATTCGGCATGCTAATTACATTGCCGATTGCCAAATTGCATTATCTCCTATAGTTTCCGAGATATGGACTATCGACATCTGACAATATTGGCTCTGCTTCTAACTTGTGCCAGAATTGTAAAATGGTCTTAGGAATTAGCGATTTCGTTCCAATTCACATTCAAAGTAATATTCGGCATTGCTAATTACGTTGCCGATTGCCAAATTGCATTATCACTTGTAGTTTCCAAGATATGGGCAATCGAAATTTTACACCTTAGGGTCTGTTTCTAACTTGGGTCAAAATTGTAAAATGGTCTTATGAATTAGCGATTTCGCTCCAATTCACATTCCAAGTAATATTCGGCATGCCAATTACGTTGCCGATTGCCAAATTGCATTATCTCATATAGTTTCCGAGATATGGACTATCGACATCTTACAAGATTGGCTGTGCTTCTAACTTGGGCCAAAATTGTAAAATGGTCTTATGAATTAGCGATTTCGTTCCAATTCACATTCAAAGTAATATTCGACATTGCTAATTACGTTGCCGATTGCCAAATTGCATTATCTCTTGTAGTTTCCGAGATATGGGCAATCGAAATTTTAAACCTTAGTGTCTGTTTCTAACTTGGGTCAAAATTGTAAAATGGTCTTATGAATTAGCGATTTTGCTCCAATTCACATTCCAAGTAATATTCGGCATGCTAATTACGTTGCCGATTGCCAAATTGCATTATCTCTTATAGTTTCCGAGATAAGGGCAATCGAAATTTTACACCTTAGAGTCTGTTTCTAACTTGGGTCAAAATTGTAAAATGGTCTTATGAATTAGTGATTTCGTTCCAATTCACATTCCAAGTAATATTCGGCATGCTAATTACATTGCCGATTGCCAAATTGCATTATCTCTTATAGTTTCCGAGATATGGGCAATCGAAATTTTACACCTTAGAGTCTGTTTCTAACTTGGGCCAAAATTGTAAAATGGTCTTATGAATTAGTGATTTCGTTCCAATTCACATTCCAAGTAATATTCGGCATGCTAATTACATTTCCGATTGCCAAATTGCATTATCTCTTATAGTTTCCGAGATATGGGCAATCGAAATTTTACACCTTAGAGTCTGTTTCTAACTTGGGTCAAAATTGTAAAATGGTCTTATGAATTAGCGATTTCGCTCCAATTCACATTCCAAGTAATATTCGTCATGCTAATTACGTTGCCGATTGCCAAATTGCATTATCTCTTATAGTTTCCGAGATATGGGCAATCGAAATATTACACCTTAGAGTCTGTTTCTAACTTGGGTCAAAATTGTAAAATGGTCTTATGAATTAGCGATTTCGCTCCAATTCACATTCCAAGTAATATTCGGCATGCTAATTACATTGCCGATTGCCAAATTGCATTATCTCTTATAGTTTCCGAGATATGGGCAATCGAAATTTTACACCTTAGAGTCTGTTTCTAACTTGGGCCAGAATTGTAAAATGGTCTTATGAATTAGCGATTTCGTTCCAATTCACATTCCAAGTAATATTCGGCATGCTAATTACGTTGCCGATTGCCAAATTGCATTATCTCATATAGTTTCCGAGATATGGACTATCGACATCTTACAATATTGGCTGTCTTTCTAACTTGGGCCAAAATTGTAAAATGGTCTTATGAATTAGCGATTTTGCTCCAATTCACATTCCGAGTAATATTTGGCATGCTAATTACGTTGCCGATTGCCAAATTGCATTATCTCTTATAGTTTCGGAGATATGCACTATCGACATCTGACAATATTGGCTCTGCTTCTAACTTGGGCCAGAATTGTAAAATGGTCTTATGAATTAGCGAATTCGTTCCAATTCACATTCCAAGTAATATTCGGCATGCTAATTACGTTGCCGATCGCCAAATTGCATTATCTCATATAGTTTACGAGATATGGACTATCGGCATCTTACTATATTGGCTGTGCTTCTAACTTGGGCCAAAATTGTTAAATGGTCTTATGAATTAGCGATTTCGTCCCAATTCACATTCCAAGTATTATTCGGCATGCTAATTACATTGCCGATTGCCAAATTGCATTATCTCTTGTAGCTTCCGAGATATGGGCAATCGAAATTTTACACCTTAGAGTCTGTTTCTAACTTTGGTCAAAAATGTAAAATGGTCTTATGAATTAGCGATTTCGTTCCAATTCACATTCCAAGTAATAATCGACTTGCTAATTACATTGCCGATTGCCAAATTGCATTATCTCTTATAGTTTCCGAGATATGGACTATCGACATCTCACAATATTGGCTCTGCTTCTAACTTGGGCCAGAATTGTAAAATGGTCTTATGAATTAGCGATTTCGTTGTAATTCACATTCCAAGTAATATTCGGCATGCTAATTACGTTACCGATTGCCAAAATGCGTTATCTCTTATAGTTTACGAGATATGGACTATCGACATCTTGCAATATTGGCTCTGATTCTAACTTGGGTCAAAAACGTTAAATAGTCTTATGAATTAGCGATTTCGTTCCAATTCACATTCCAAGTAATATTCGACATGCTAATTACATTGCCGATTGCCAAATTGCATTATCTCTTATAGTTTCCGAGATATGGGCAATCGAAATTTTACACCTTAGAGTCTGTTTCTAACTTGGGTCAAAATTGTAAAATGGTCTTATGAATTAGCGATTTCGCTCCAATTCATATTCCAAGTAATATTCGGCATGCCAATTACATTGCCGATTGCCAAGTTGCATTATCTCTTATAGTTTCGGAAATATGGACTATAGACATCTGACAATATTGGCTCTGCTTCTAACTTGGGCCAGAATTGTAAAATGGTCTTATGAATTAGCGATTTCGTTCCAATTCACATTCCAAGTAATATTCGGCATGCTAATTACGTTGCCGATTTGCAAATTGCATTATCTCATATAGTTTCCGAGATATGGACTATCGACATCTTACAATATTGGCTGTGCTTCTAACTTGGGCCAAAATTGTAAAATGGTCTTATGAATTAGCGATTTTGCTCCAATTCACATTCCGAGTAATATTTGGCATGCTAATTACGTTGCCGATTGCCAAATTGCATTATCTTTTATAGTTTCCGAGATATGGGCTATCGACATCTTACAATATTGGCTCTGCTTCTAACTTGTGCCAGAATTGTAAAACGGTCTTATGAATTAGCGATTTCGTTCCAATTCACATTCCAGGTAACATTCGGCATGCTAATTACGTTGCCGATTGCCAAATTGCATTATCTCTTACAGTTTCCGAGATATGGGCAATCGAAGTTTTACACCTTAGAGTCTGTTTCTAACTTGGGTCAAAATTGTAAAATGGTCTTACGAATTAGCGATTTCGCTCCAATTCACATTCCAAGTAATATTCGGCATGCTAATTACATTGCCGATTGCCAAATTGCATTATCTCTTATAGTCTCCGAGATATGGGCAATCGAAATTTTACACCTTAGAGTCTGTTTCTAACTTGGGCCAAAATTGTAAAATGGTCTTATGAATTAGTGATTTCGTTCCAATTCACATTCCAAGTAATATTCGGCATGCTAATTACATTGCCGATTGCCAAATTGCATTATCTCTTACAGTTTCCGAGATATGGGCAATCGAAGTTTTACACCTTAGAGTCTGTTTCTAACTTGGGTCAAAATTGTAAAATGGTCTTATGAATTAGCGATTTCGCTCCAATTCACATTCCAAGTAATATTCGGCATGCTAATTACGTTGCCCATTGCCAAATTGCATTATCTCTTATAGTTTCCGAGATATAGGCAATCGAAATTTTACACCTTAGAGTCTGTTTCTAACTTGGGTCAAAATTGTAAAATGGTCTTATGAATTAGCGATTTCGCTCCAATTCACATTACAAGTAATATTCGGCATGCTAATTACATTGCCGATTGCCAAATTGCATTATCTCTTATAGTTTCCGAGATATGGGCAATCGAAATTTTACACCTTAGAGTCTGTTTCTAACTTGGGCCAGAATTGTAAAATGGTCTTATGAATTAGCGATTTCGTTCCAATTCACATTCCAAGTAATATTCGGCATGCTAATTACGTTGCCGATTGCCAAATTGCATTATCTCATATAGTTTCCGAGATATGGACTATCGACATCTTACTATATTGGCTGTCTTTCTAACTTGGGCCAAAATTGTAAAATGGTCTTATGAATTAGCGATTTTGCTCCAATTCACATTCCGAGTAATATTTGGCATGCTAATTACGTTGCCGATTGCCAAATTGCATTATCTCTTATAGTTTCGGAGATATGCACTATCGACATCTGACAATATTGGCTCTGCTTCTAACTTGGGCCAGAATTGTAAAATGTTCTTATGAATTAGCGAATTCGTTCCAATTCACATTCCAAGTAATATTCGACATGCTAATTACGTTGCCGATTGCCAAATTGCATTATCTCATATAGTTTACGAGATATGGACTATCGGCATCTTACTATATTGGCTGTGCTTCTAACTTGGGCCAAAATTGTTAAATGGTCTTATGAATTAGCGATTTTGTCCCAATTCACATTCCAAGTATTATTCGGCATGCTAATTACATTGCCGATTGCCAAATTGCATTATCTCTTGTAGTTTCCGAGATATGGGCAATCGAAATTTTACACCTTAGAGTCTGTTTCTAACTTTGGTCAAAAATGTAAAATGGTCTTATGAATTAGCGATTTCGTTCCAATTCACATTCCAAGTAATATTCGACTTGCTAATTACATTGCCGATTGCCAAATTGCATTATCTCTTATAGTTTCCGAGATATGGACTATCGACATCTGACAATATTGGCTCTGCTTCTAACTTGGGCCAGAATTGTAAAATGGTCTTATGAATTAGCGATTTCGTTGTAATTCACATTCCAAGTAATATTCGGCATGCTAATTACGCTACCGATTGCCAAAATGCGTTATCTCTTATAGTTTACGAGATATGGACTATCGACATCTTGCAATATTGGCTCTGATTCTAATTTGGGTCAAAAACGTTAAATAGTCTTATGAATTAGCGAATTCGTTCCAATTCACATTCCAAGTAATATTCGACATGCTAATTACATTGCCGATTGCCAAATTGCATTATCTCTTATAGTTTCCGAAATATGCACTATCGATATCTGACAATATTGGCTCTGCTTCTAACTTGGGCCAGAATTGTAAAATGGTCTTATGAATTAATGATTTCGTTCCAATTCACATTCCAAGTAATATTCGGCATGCTAATTACACTTCCGATTGCCAAATTGCATTATCTCTTATAGTTTCCGAGATATGGGCAATTGAAATTTTACACCTTAGAGTCTGTTTCTAACTTGGGTCAAAATTGTAAAATGGTCTTATGAATTAGCGATTTCGCTCCAATTCACATTCCAAGTAATATTCGGCATGCCAATTACATTGCCGATTGCCAAGTTGCATTATCTCTTATAGTTTCGGAGATATGGACTATAGACATCTGACAATATTGGCTCTGCTTCTAACTTGGGCCAGAATTGTAAAATGGTCTTATGAATTAGCGATTTCGTTCCAATTCACATTCCAAGTAATATTCGGCATGCTAATTACGTTGCCGATTTGCAAATTGCATTATCTCATATAGTTTCCGAGATATGGACTATCGACATCTTACAATATTGGCTGTGCTTCTAACTTGGGCCAAAATTGTAAAATGGTCTTATGAATTAGCGATTTTGCTCCAATTCACATTCCGAGTAATATTTGGCATGCTAATTACGTTGCCGATTGCCAAAATGCATTATCTTTTATAGTTTCCGAGCTATGGGCTATCGACATCTTACAATATTGGCTCTGCTTCTAACTTGTGCCAGAATTGTAAAATGGTCTTATGAATTAGCGATTTCGTTCCAATTCACATTCCAGGTAACATTCGGCATGCTAATTACGTTGCCGATTGCCAAATTGCATTATCTCTTATAGTTTCCGAGATATGGGCAATCGAAGTTTTACACCTTAGAGTCTGTTTCTAACTTGGGTCAAAATTGTAAAATGGTCTTACGAATTAGCGATTTCGCTCCAATTCACATTCCAAGTAATATTCGGCATGCTAATTACATTGCCGATTGCCTAATTGCATTACCCTTATAGTTTCCGAGATATGGACTATCGACATCTGACAATATTGGCTCTGCTTCTAACTTGGGCCAGAATTGTAAAATGGTCTTACGAATTAGCGATTTCGTTCCAATTCACATTCAAAGTAATATTCGGCATTGCTAATTACGTTGCCGATTGCCAAATTGCATTATCTCTTGTAGTTTCCAAGATATGGGCAATCGAAATTTTACACCTTAGAGTCTGTTTCTAACTTGGGTCAAAATTGTAAAATGGTCTTATGAATTAGCGATTTCGCTCCAATTCACATTCCAAGTAATATTCGGCATGCCAATTACGTTGCCGATTGCCAAATTGCATTATCTCATATAGTTTCCGAGATATGGACTATCGACATCTTACAAGATTGGCTGTGCTTCTAACTTGGGCCAAAATTGTAAAATGGTCTTATGAATTAGCGATTTCATTCCAATTCACATTCCAAGTATTATTCGGCATGCTAATTACATTGCCGATTGCCAAATTGCATTATCTCCTATAGTTTCCAATATATGGTCTATCGACATCTTACAATATTGGCTCTGCTTCTAACTTGGGCCAAAATTGTAAAATGGTCTTATGAATTAGAGATTTCGTTCCAATTCACATTCCAAGTAATATTCGACATGCTAATTACATTGCCGATTGCCAAATTGCATTATCTCTTATAGTTTCCGAGATATGGACTATCGACATCTGACAATATTGGCTCTGCTTCTAACTTGTGCCAGAATTGTAAAATGGTCTTAGGAATTAGCGATTTCGTTCCAATTCACATTCAAAGTAATATTCGGCATTGCTAATTACGTTGCCGATTGCCAAATTGCATTATCACTTGTAGTTTCCAAGATATGGGCAATCGAAATTTTACACCTTAGGGTCTGTTTCTAACTTGGGTCAAAATTGTAAAATGGTCTTATGAATTAGCGATTTCGCTCCAATTCACATTCCAAGTAATTTTCGGCATGCCAATTACGTTGCCGATTGCCAAATTGCATTATCTCATATAGTTTCCGAGATATGGACTATCGACATCTTACAAGATTGGCTGTGCTTCTAACTTGGGCCAAAATTGTAAAATGGTCTTATGAATTAGCGATTTCGTTCCAATTCACATTCAAAGTAATATTCGACATTGCTAATTACGTTGCCGATTGCCAAATTGCATTATCTCTTGTAGTTTCCGAGATATGGGCAATCGAAATTTTAAACCTTAGTGTCTGTTTCTAACTTGGGTCAAAATTGTAAAATGGTCTTATGAATTAGCCATTTTGCTCCAATTCACATTCCAAGTAATATTCGGCATGCTAATTACGTTGCCGATTGCCAAATTGCATTATCTCTTATAGTTTCCGAGATAAGGGCAATCGAAATTTTACACCTTAGAGTCTGTTTCTAACTTGTGTCAAAATTGTAAAATGGTCTTATGAATTAGTGATTTCGTTCCAATTCACATTCCAAGTAATATTCGGCATGCTAATTACATTGCCGATTGCCAAATTGCATTATCTCTTATAGTTTCCGAGATATGGGCAATCGAAATTTTACACCTTAGAGTCTGTTTCTAACTTGGGCCAAAATTGTAAAATGGTCTTATGAATTAGTGATTTCGTTCCAATTCACATTCCAAGTAATATTCGGCATGCTAATTACATTTCCGATTGCCAAATTGCATTATCTCTTATAGTTTCCGAGATATGGGCAATCGAAATTTTACACCTTAGAGTCTGTTTCTAACTTGGGTCAAAATTGTAAAATGGTCTTATGAATTAGCGATTTCGCTCCAATTCACATTCCAAGTAATATTCGTCATGCTAATTACGTTGCCGATTGCCAAATTGCATTATCTCTTATAGTTTCCGAGATATGGGCAATCGAAATATTACACCTTAGAGTCTGTTTCTAACTTGGGTCAAAATTGTAAAATGGTCTTATGAATTAGCGATTTCGCTCCAATTCACATTCCAAGTAATATTCGGCATGCTAATTACATTGCCGATTGCCAAATTGCATTATCTCTTATAGTTTCCGAGATATGGGCAATCGAAATTTTTCACCTTAGAGTCTGTTTCTAACTTGGGCCAGAATTGTAAAATGGTCTTATGAATTAGCGATTTCGTTCCAATTCACATTCCAAGTAATATTCGGCATGCTAATTACGTTGCCGATTGCCAAATTGCATTATCTCATATAGTTTCCGAGATATGGACTATCGACATCTTACAATATTGGCTGTCTTTCTAACTTGGGCCAAAATTGTAAAATGGTCTTATGAATTAGCGATTTTGCTCCAATTCACATTCCGAGTAATATTTGGCATGCTAATTACGTTGCCGATTGCCAAATTGCATTATCTCTTATAGTTTCGGAGATATGCACTATCGACATCTGACAATATTGGCTCTGCTTCTAACTTGGGCCAGAATTGTAAAATGGTCTTATGAATTAGCGAATTCGTTCCAATTCACATTCCAAGTAATATTCGGCATGCTAATTACGTTGCCGATCGCCAAAGTGCATTATCTCATATAGTTTACGAGATATGGACTATCGGCATCTTACTATATTGGCTGTGCTTCTAACTTGGGCCAAAATTGTTAAATGGTCTTATGAATTAGCGATTTCGTCCCAATTCACATTCCAAGTATTATTCGGCATGCTAATTACATTGCCGATTGCCAAATTGCATTATCTCTTGTAGCTTCCGAGATATGGGCAATCGAAATTTTACACCTTAGAGTCTGTTTCTAACTTTGGTCAAAAATGTAAAATGGTCTTATGAATTAGCGATTTCGTTCCAATTCACATTCCAAGTAATAATCGACTTGCTAATTACATTGCCGATTGCCAAATTGCATTATCTCTTATAGTTTCCGAGATATGGACTATCGACATCTGACAATATTGGCTCTGCTTCTAACTTGGGCCAGAATTGTAAAATGGTCTTATGAATTAGCGATTTCGTTGTAATTCACATTCCAAGTAATATTCGGCATGCTAATTACGTTACCGATTGCCAAAATGCGTTATCTCTTATAGTTTACGAGATATGGACTATCGACATCTTGCAATATTGGCTCTGATTCTAACTTGGGTCAAAAACGTTAAATAGTCTTATGAATTAGCGATTTCGTTCCAATTCACATTCCAAGTAATATTCGACATGCTAATTACATTGCCGATTGCCAAATTGCATTATCTCTTATAGTTTCCGAGATATGGGCAATCGAAATTTTACACCTTAGAGTCTGTTTCTAACTTGGGTCAAAATTGTAAAATGGTCTTATGAATTAGCGATTTCGCTCCAATTCATATTCCAAGTAATATTCGGCATGCCAATTACATTGCCGATTGCCAAGTTGCATTATCTCTTATAGTTTCGGAAATATGGACTATAGACATCTGACAATATTGGCTCTGCTTCTAACTTGGGCCAGAATTGTAAAATGGTCTTATGAATTAGCGATTTCGTTCCAATTCACATTCCAAGTAATATTAGGCATGCTAATTACGTTGCCGATTTGCAAATTGCATTATCTCATATAGTTTCCGAGATATGGACTATCGACATCTTACAATATTGGCTGTGCTTCTAACTTGGGCCAAAATTGTAAAATGGTCTTATGAATTAGCGATTTTGCTCCAATTCACATTCCGAGTAATATTTGGCATGCTAATTACGTTGCCGATTGCCAAATTGCATTATCTTTTATAGTTTCCGAGATATGGGCTATCGACATCTTACAATATTGGCTCTGCTTCTAACTTGTGCCAGAATTGTAAAACGGTCTTATGAATTAGCGATTTCGTTCCAATTCACATTCCAGGTAACATTCGGCATGCTAATTACGTTGCCGATTGCCAAATTGCATTATCTCTTACAGTTTCCGAGATATGGGCAATCGAAGTTTTACACCTTAGAGTCTGTTTCTAACTTGGGTCAAAATTGTAAAATGGTCTTACGAATTAGCGATTTCGCTCCAATTCACATTCCAAGTAATATTCGGCATGCTAATTACATTGCCGATTGCCTAATTGCATTACCCTTATAGTTTCCGAGATATGGACTATCGACATCTGACAATATTGGCTCTGATTCTAACTTGGGCCAGAATTGTAAAATGGTCTTACGAATTAGCGATTTCGTTCCAATTCACATTCAAAGTAATATTCGGCATTGCTAATTACGTTGCCGATTGCCAAATTGCATTATCTCTTGTAGTTTCCAAGATATGGGCAATCGAAATTTTACACCTTAGAGTCTGTTTCTAACTTGGGTCAAAATTGTAAAATGGTCTTATGAATTAGCGATTTCGCTCCAATTCACATTCCAAGTAATATTCGGCATGCCAATTACGTTGCCGATTGCCAAATTGCATTATCTCATATAGTTTCCGAGATATGGACTATCGACATCTTACAAGATTGGCTGTGCTTCTAACTTGGGCCAAAATTGTAAAATGGTCTTATGAATTAGCGATTTCATTCCAATTCACATTCCAAGTATTATTCGGCATGCTAATTACATTGCCGATTGCCAAATTGCATTATCTCCTATAGTTTCCAATATATGGTCTATCGACATCTTACAATATTGGCTCTGCTTCTAACTTGGGCCAAAATTGTAAAATGGTCTTATGAATTAGCGATTTCGTTCCAATTCACATTCAAAGTAATATTCGACATTGCTAATTACGTTGCCGATTGCCAAATTGCATTATCTCTTGTAGTTTCGGAGATATGGGCAATCGAAATTTTACACCTTAGTGTCTGTTTCTAACTTGGGTCAAAATTGTAAAATGGTCTTATGAATTAGCGATTTTGCTCCAATTCATATTCCGAGTAATATTCGGCATGCTAATTACATTGCCGGTCGCCAAATTGCATTATCTCATATAGTTTCCAAGATATGGACTACCGACATCTTACAATATTGGCTCTGATTCTTACTTGGGCCAGAATTGTAAAATGGTCTTATGAATTAGCGATTTCGTTCCAATTCACATTCCAAGTAATATTCGGCATGGTAATTACGTCGCCGATTGCCAAATTGCATTATCTCTTATAGTTTCCGAGATATGGGCAATCGAAATTTTACACCTTTGAATCTGTTTCTAACTTGGGTCAAAAATGTAAAATGGTCTTATGAATTGGCGATTTCGTTCCAATTCACATTCCAAATAATATTCGACATGCTAATTACATTGCCGATTGCCAAATTGCATTATCTCTTATAGTTTCCGAGATATGGACTATCGACATCTGACAATATTGGCTCTGCTTCTAACTTGTGCCCGAATTGTAAAATGGTCTTAGGAATTAGCGATTTCGTTCCAATTCACATTCCAATTAATATTCGGCATGCTAATTACGTTGCCGATTGCCAAATTGCATTATCTCATATAGTTTCCGAGATATGGACTATCGACATCTTACAATATTGGCTGTGTTTCTAACTTGGGCCAAAATTGTAAAATGGTCTTATGAATTAGCGATTTTGCTCCAATTCACATTCCGAGTAATATTTGGCATGCTAATTACGTTGCCGATTGCCAAATTGCATTATCTCTTATAGTTTCGGAGATATGCACTATCGACATCTGACAATAATGGCTCTGCTTCTAACTTGGGCCAGAATTGCAAAATGGTCTTATGAATTAGCGAATTCGTTCCAATTCACATTCCAAGTAATATTCGGCATGCTAATTACGTTGCCGATCGCCAAATTGCATTATCTCATATAGTTTACGAGATATGGACTATCGGCATCTTACAATATTGGCTGTGTTTCTAACTTGGGCCAAAATTGTAAAATGGTCTTATGAATTAGCGATTTTGCTCCAATTCACATTCCGAGTAATATTTGGCATGCTAATTACGTTGCCGATTGCCAAATTGCATTATCTCTTATAGTTTCGGAGATATGCACTATCGACATCTGACAATATTGGCTCTGCTTCTAACTTGGGCCAGAATTGTAAAATGGCCTTATGAAATGGTCTTATGAATTAGCGATTTCGTCCCAATTCACATTCCAAGTATTATTCGGCATGCTAATTACATTGCCGATTGCCAAATTGCATTATCTCTTGTAGTTTCCGAGATATGGGCAATCGAAATTTTACACCTTAGAGTCTGTTTCTAACTTTGGTCAAAAATGTAAAATAGTCTTATGAATTAGCGATTTCGTTCCAATTCACATTCCAAGTAATATTCGACTTGCTAATTACATTGCCGATTGCCAAATTGCATTATCTCTTATAGTTTCCGAGATATGGACTATCGACATCTGACAATATTGGCTCTGCTTCTAACTTGGGCCAGAATTGTAAAATGGTCTTATGAATTAGCGATTTTGTTGTAATTCACATTCCAAGTAATATTCGGCATGCTAATTACGTTGACGATTGCCAAAATGCGTTATCTCTTATAGTTTACGAGATATGGACTATCGACATCTTGCAATATTGGCTCTGATTCTAACTTGGGTCAAAAATGTTAAATAGTCTTATGAATTAGCGATTTCGTTCCAATTCACAATCCAAGTAATATTCGACATGCTAATTACATTGCCGATTGCCAAATTGCATTATCTCTTATAGTTTCCGAAATATGGACTATCGATATCCGACAATATTGGCTCTGCTTCTAACTTGGGCCAGAATTGTAAAATGGTCTTATGAATTAGTGATTTCGTTCCAATTCACATTCCAAGTAATATTCGGCATGCTAATTACATTGCCGATTGCCAAATTGCATTATCTCTTATAGTTTCCGAGATATGGGCAATCGAAATTTTACACCTTAGGGTCTGTTTCTAACTTGGGTCAAAATTGTAAAATGGTCTTATGAATTAGAGATTGCGCTCCAATTCACATTCCAAGTAATATTCGGCATGCTAATTACGTTGCCGATTTGCAAATTGCATTATCTCATATAGTTTCCGAGATGTGGACTATCGACATCTGACAATATTGGCTCTGCTTCTAACTTGGGCCAGAATTGTAAAATGGTCTTATGAATTAGCGATTTCGTTCCAACTCACATTCCAAGTAATATTCGGCATGCTAATTACGTTGCCGATTTGCAAATTGCATTATCTCATATAGTTTCCGAGATATGGACTATCGACATCTTACAATATTGGCTGTGCTTCTAACTTGGGCCAAAATTGTAAAATGGTCTTATGAATAAGCGATTTTGCTCCAATTCACATTCCGAGTAATATTTGGCATGCTAATTACGTTGCCGATTGCCAAATTGCATTATCTTTTATAGTTTCCGAGATATGGACTATCGACATCTTACAATATTGGCTCTGCTTCTAACTTGGGCCAGAATTGTAAAATGGTCTTATGAATTAGCGATTTCGTTCCAATTCACATTCAAAGTAATATTCGGCATTGCTAATTACGTTGCCGATTGCCAAATTACATTATCTCTTGTAGTTTCCAAGATATGGGCAATCGAAATTTTACACCTTAGAGTCTGTTTCTAACTTGGGTCAAAATTGTAAAATGGTCTTATGAATTAGCGATTTCGCTCCAATTCACATTCCAAGTAATATTCGGCATGCCAATTACGTTGCCGATTGCCAAATTGCATTATCTTTTATAGTTTCCGAGATATGGGCTATCGACATCTTACAAGATTGGCTGTGCTTCTAACTTGGGCCAAAATTGTAAAATGGTCTTATGAATTAGCGATTTCGTTCCAATTCACATTCAAAGTATTATTCGGCATGCTAATTACATTGCCGATTGCCAAATTGCATTATCTCCTATAGTTTCCAATATATGGTCTATCGACATCTTACAATATTGGCTCTGCTTCTAACTTGGGCCAAAATTGTAAAATGGTCTTATGAATTAGCGATTTCGTTCCAATTCACATTCAAAGTAATATTCGACATTGCTAATCACGTTGCCGATTGCCAAATTGCATTATCTCTTGTAGTTTCCGAGATATGGGCAATCGAAATTTTACACCTTAGTGTCTGTTTCTAACTTGGGTCAAAATTGTAAAATGGTCTTATGAATTAGCGATTTTGCTCCAATTCATATTCCGAGTAATATTCGGCATGCTAATTACATTGCCGGTCGCCAAATTGCATTATCTCATATAGTTTCCAAGATATGGACTACCGACATCTTACAATATTTTCTCTGATTCTTACTTGGACCAGAATTGTAAAATGGTCTTATGAATTAGCGATTTCGTTCCAATTCACATTCCAAGTAATATTCGGCATTGTAATTACGTCGCCGATTGCCAAATTGCATTATCTCTTATAGTTTCCGAGATATGGGCAATCGAAATTTTACACCTTTGAAACTGTTTCTAACTTGGGTCAGAAATGTAAAATGGTCTTATGAATTAGCGATTTCGTTCCAATTCACATTCCAAGTAATATTCGACATGCTAATTACATTGCCGATTGCCGAATTGCATTATCTCTTATAGTTTCCGAGATATGGACTATCGACATTTTAGAATATTGGCTGTGCTTCTAACTTGGGCCAAAATTGTTAAATGGTCTTATGAATTAGCGATTTCGTTCCAATTCACATTCCAAGTAATATTCGACTTGCTAATTACATTGCCGATTGCCAAATTGCATTATCTCTTATAGTTTCCGAGATATGGACTATCGACATCCGACAATATTGGCTCTGCTTCTAACTTGGGCCAGAATTGTAAAATGGTGTTATGAATTAGCGATTTCGTTCCAATTCACACTCCAAGTAATATTCGGCATGCTAATTACGTTGCCGATTGCCAAATTGCATTATATCTTATAGTTTCCGAGATATGGGCAATCGAAATTTTACACCTTAGAGTCTGTTTCTAACTTGGGTCAAAAATATAAAATGGTCTTATGAATTAGCGATTTCGTTCCAATTCACATTCCAAATAATATTCGGCATGCTAATTACGTTGCCGTTTGCCAAATTGCATTATCTCTTATAGTTTCCGAGATATGGACTATCGACATTTTAGAATATTGGCTCTGCTTCTAACTTGGGTTAAAATTGTAAAATGGTCTTATGAATTAGCGATTTCGTTCCAATTCACATTCCAAGTAATATTCGTCATGCTAATTACGGTGACGATTGCCGAATTGCATTATCTCTTATAGTTTCCGAGATATGGACTATCGACATTTTAGAATATTGGCTCTTCTTCTAACTTGGGTTAAAATTGTAAAATGGTCTTATGAATCAGCGATTTCGTTAAAATTCACATTCCAAGTAATATGCGGCATGCTAATTACGTTGCCGATTGCCAAATTGCATTATCCCTTATAGTTTCCGAGATATGGGGAATCGAAATTTTACACCCTAAAGTCTGTTTCCAACTTGGGTCAAAAATATAAAATGGTCTTATGAATTAGCTATTTCGTTCCAATTCACACTCCAAGTAATATTCGGCATGCTAATTACGTTGCCGATTGCCAAATTGCATTATATCTTATAGTTTCCGAGATATGGGCAATCGAAATTTTACACCTTAGAGTCTGTTTCTAACTTGGGTCAAAAATATAAAATGGTCTTATGAATTAGCGATTTCGTTCCAATTCACACTCCAAGTAATATTCGGCATGCTAATTACGTTGCCGATTGCCAAATTGCATTATATCTTATAGTTTCCGAGATATGGGCAATCGAAATTTTACACCTTAGAGTCTGTTTCTAACTTGGGTCAAAATTGTAAAATGGTCTTACGAATTAGCGATTTCGCTCCAATTCACATTCCAAGTAATATTCGGCATGCTAATTACATTGCCGAATGCCAAATTGCATTACCTTTATAGTTTCCGAGATATGGACTTTCGACATCTGACAATATTGGCTCTGCTTCTAACTTGGGCCAGAATTGTAATATGGTCTTATGAATTAGAGATTTCGTTCCAATTCACATTCCAAGTAATATTCGGCATGCTAAATACATTGCCGATTGCCAAGTTGCATTATCTCTTATAGTTTCGGAGATATTGACTATAGACATCTGACAATATTGGCTCTGCTTCTAACTTGGGCCAGAATTGTAAAATGGTCTTATGAATTAGCGATTTCGTTCCAATTCACATTCCAAGTAATATTCGGCATGCTAATTACGTTGCCGATTGCCAAATTGCATTATCTCTTATAGCTTCCGAGATATGGGCAATCGAAATTTTACACCTTAGAATCTGTTTCTAACTTGGGTCAAAAATGTTAAATAGCCTTATGAATTAGCGATTTCGTTCCAATTCACATTCCAAGTAATATTCGACATGCTAATTACATTGCGGATTGCCAAATTGCATTATCTCTTATAGTTTCCGAAATATGGACTATCGACATCTGACAATATTGGCTCTGCTTCTAACTTGGGCCAGAATTGTAATATGGTCTTATGAATTAGCGATTTCGTTCCAATTCACATTCCAAGTAATATTCGGCATGCTAAATACATTGCCGATTGCCAAGTTGCATTATCTCTTATAGTTTCGGAGATATGGACTATAGACATCTGACAATATTGGCTCTGCTTCTAACTTGGGCCAGAATTGTAAAATGGTCTTATGAATTAGCGATTTCGTTCCAATTCACATTCCAAGTAATATTCGGCATGCTAATTACGTTGCCGATTGCCAAATTGCTTTATCTCTTATAGTCTCCGAGATATGGGCAATCGAAATTTTACACCTTAATGTCTGTTTCTAACTGGGGCCAAAATTGTAAAATGGTCTTATGAATTAGTGATTTCGTTCCAATTCACATTCCAAGTAATATTCGGCATGCTAATTACATTGCCGATTGCCAAATTGCTTTATCTCTTATAGTCTCCGAGATAAGGGCAATCGAAATTTTACACCTTAGAGTCTGTTTCTAACTTATGCCAAAATTGTAAGATGGTCTTATGAATTAGTGATTTCGTTCCAATTCACATTCCAAGTAATATTCGGCATGCTAATTACACTGCCGATTGCCAAATTGCATTATCTCTTATAGTTTCCGAGATATGGGCAATCGAAATTTTACACCTTAGAGTCTGTTTCTAACTTGGGTCAAAATTGTAAAATGGTCTTATGAATTAGCGATTTCGCTCCAATTCACATTCCAAGTAATATTCGGCATGCTAATTACATTGCCGATTGCCAAGTTGCATTATCTCTTATAGTTTCGGAGATATGGACTATCGACATCTGACAATATTGGCTCTGCTTCTAACTTGGGCCAGAATTGTAAAATGGTCTTATGAATTAGCGATTTCGTTCCAATTCACATTCAAAGTAATATTCGGCATGCTAATTACGTTGCCGATTGCCAAATTGCATTATCTCTTATAGTTTCCGAGATATGGGCAATCGAAATTTTACACCTTAGGGTCTGCTTCTAACTTGGGCCAGAATTGTAAAATGGTCTTATGAATTAGCGATTTCGTTCCAATTCACATTCCAAGTAATATTCGGCATGCTAATTACGTTGCCGATTGCCAAATTGCTTTATCTCTTATAGTCTCCGAGATATGGGCAATCGAAATTTTACACCTTAGAATCTGTTTCTAACTTGGGTCAAAATGTTAAATAGTCTTATGAATTAGCGATTTCGTTCCAATTCACATTCCAAGTAATACTCGACATGCTAATTACATTGCCGATTGCCAAATTGCATTATCTCTTATAGTTTCCGAGATATGGGCAATCGAAATTTTACACCTTAGAGTCTTTTTCTAACTTGGGTCAAAATTGTAAAATGGTCTTATGAATTAGCGATTTCGCTCCAATTCACATTCCAAGTAATATTCGACTTGCTAATTACATTGCCGATTGCCAAATTGCATTATCTCTTATAGTTTCGGAGATATGCACTATCGACATCTGACAATATTGGCTCTGCTTCTAACTTGGGCCAGAATTGTAAAATGGTCTTATGAATTAGCGAATTCGTTCCAATTCACATTCCAAGTAATATTCGGCATGCTAATTACGATGCCGATCGCCAAATTGCATTATCTCATAGAGTTTACGAGATATGGACTATCGGCATCTTACAATATTGGCTGTGCTTCTAACTTGGGCCAAAATTGTTAAATGGTCTTATGAATTAGCGATTTCGTCCCAATTCACATTCCAAGTATTATTCGGCATGCTAATTACATTACCGATTGCCAAATTGCATTATCTCTTGTAGTTTCCGAGATATGGGCAATCGAAATTTTACACCTTAGAGTCTGTTTCTAACTTTGGTCAAAAATGTAAAATGGTCTTATGAATTAGCGATTTCGTTCCAATTCACATTCCAAGTAATATTCGACTTGCTAATTACATTGCCGATTGCCAAATTGCATTATCTCTTATAGTTTCCGAGATATGGACTATCGACATCTTACAATATTGGCTCTGCTTCTAACTTGGGCCAGAATTGTAAAATGGTCTTATGAATTAGCGATTTCGTTCCAATTCACATTCCACGTAATATTCGGCATGCTAATTACGTTGCCGATTGCCAAATTGCATTATCCCTTATAGTTTCCGAGATATGGGCAATCGAAATTTTACACCTTAGAATCTGTTTCTAACTTGGGTCAAAAATGTTAAATAGCCTTATGAATTAGCGATTTCGTTCCAATTCACATTCCAAGTAATATTCGACATGCTAATTACATTGCGGATTGCCAAATTGCATTATCTCTTATAGTTTCCGAAATATGGACTATCGACATCTGACAATATTGGCTCTGCTTCTAACTTGGGCCAGAATTGTTAAATGGTCTTATGCATTAGCGATTTCGTTCCAATTCACATTCCAAGTAATATTCGGCATGCTAATTACGTTGCCGATTGCCAAATTGCGTTATATCTTATAGTTTCCGAGATATGGGCAATCGAAATTTTACACCTTAGAGTCTGTTTCTAACTTGGGTCAAAAATATAAAATGGTCTTATGAATTAGCGATTTCGTTCCAATTCACATTCCAAGTAATATTCGGCATGCTAATTACGTTGCCGATTGCCAAATTGCTTTATCTCTTATAGTCTCCGAGATATGGGCAATCGAAATTTTACACCTTAGAATCTGTTTCTAACTTGGGTCAAAATGTTAAATAGTCTTATGAATTAGCGATTTCGTTCCAATTCACATTCCAAGTAATATTCGACATGCTAATTACATTGCCGATTGCCAAATTGCATTATCTCTTATAGTTTCCGAAATATGGACTATCGACATCTGACAATATTGGCTCTGCTTCTAACTTGGGCCAGAATTGTAAAATGGTCTTATGAATTAGCGATGTCGTTCCAATTCACATTCCAAGTAATATTCGGCATGCTAATTACGTTGCCGATTGCCAAATTGCATTATATCTTATAGTTTCCGAGATATGGGCAATCGAAATTTTACACCTTAGAGTCTGTTTCTAACTTGGGTCAAAAATGTAAAATGGTCTTATGAATTAGCGATTTCGCTCCAATTCACATTCCAAGTAATATTCGGCATGCTAATTATGTTGCCGTTTGCCAAATTGCATTATCTCTTATCGTTTCCGTGATATGGGCAATCGAAATTTTACACCTTAATGTCTGTTTCTAACTGGGGCCAAAATTGTAAAATGGTCTTATGAATTAGTGATTTCGTTCCAATTCACATTCCAAGTAATATTCGGCATGCTAATTACATTGCCGATTGCCAAATTGCTTTATCTCTTATAGTCTCCGAGATATGGGCAATCGAAATTTTACACCTTAGAGTCTGTTTCTAACTTGGGTCAAAAATGTAAAATGGTCTTATGAATTAGCGATTTCGTTCCAATTCACATTCCAAGTAATATTCGGCATGCTAATTACGTTGCCGATTGCCAAATTGCATTATCTCTTATAGTTTCCGAGATATGGGCAATCGAAATTTTACACCTTAGAGTCTGTTTCTAACTTGGGTCAAAATTGTAAAATGGTCTTATGAATTAGCGATTTCGCTCCAATTCATATTCCAAGTAATATTCGACATGCTAATTACATTGCCGATTGCCAAATTGCATTATCTCTTATAGTTTCCGAGATATGGGCAATCGAAATTTTACACCTTAGAGTCTGTTTCTAACTTGGGTCAAAATTGTAAAATGGTCTTATGAATCAGCGATTTCGTTAAAATTCACATTCCAAGTAATATGCGGCATGCTAATTACGTTGCCGATTGCCAAATTGCATTATCCCTTATAGTTTCCGAGATATGGGGAATCGAAATTTTACACCCTAAAGTCTGTTTCTAACTTGGGTCAAAATTGTAAAATGGTCTTACGAATTAGCGATTTCGCTCCAATTCACATTCCAAGTAATATTCGGCATGCTAATTACATTGCCGATTGCCAAATTGCATTACCTTTATAGTTTCCGAGATATGGACATTCGACATCTGACAATATTGGCTCTGCTTCTAACTTGGGCCAGAATTGTAATATGGTCTTATGAATTAGCGATTTCGTTCCAATTCACATTCCAAGTAATATTCGGCATGCTAAATACATTGCCGATTGCCAAGTTGCATTATCTCTTATAGTTTCGGAGATATGGACTATAGACATCTTACAATATTGGCTCTGCTTCTAACTTGGGCCAGAATTGTAAAATGGTCTTATGAATTAGCGATTTCGTTCCAATTCACATTCCAAGTAATATTCGGCATGCTAATTACGTTGCCGATTTGCAAATTGCATTATCTCATATAGTTTCCGAGATATGGACTATCGACATCTTACAATATTGGCTGTGCTTCTAACTTGGGCCAAAATTGTAAAATGGTCTTATGAATTAGCGATTTTGCTCCAATTCACATTCCGAGTAATATTTGGCATGCTAATTACGTTGCCGATTGCCAAATTGCATTATCTTTTATAGTTTCCGAGATATGGGCTATCGACATCTTACAATATTGGCTCTGCTTCTAACTTGTGCCAGAATTGTAAAATGGTCTTATGAATTAGCGATTTCGTTCCAATTCACATTCCAGGTAACATTCGGCATGCTAATTACGCTGCCGATTGCCAAATTGCATTATCTCTTATAGTTTCCGAGATATGGGCAATCGAAATTTTACACCTTAGAGTCTGTTTCTAACTTGGGTCAAAATTGTAAAATGGTCTTACGAATTAGCGATTTCGCTCCAATTCACATTCCAAGTAATATTCGGCATGCTAATTACATTGCCGATTGCCAAATTGCATTACCCTTATAGTTTCCGAGATATGGACTATCGACATCTGACAATATTGGCTCTGCTTCTAACTTGGGCCAGAATTGTAAAATGGTCTTATGAATTAGCGATTTTGTTCCAATTCACATTCAAAGTAATATTCGGCATGCTAATTACGTTGCCGTTTGCCAAATTGCATTATCTCTTGTAGTTTCCGAGATATGGGCAATCGAAATTTTACACCTTAGAGCCTGTTTCTAACTTGGGCCAAAATTGTAAAATGGTCTTATGAATTAGCGATTTCATTCCAATTCACATTCCAAGTATTATTCGACATGCTAATTACATTGCCGATCGCCAAATTGCATTATCTCATATAGTTTCCAAGATATGGACTACCGACATCTTACAATATTGGCTCTGCTTCTTACTTGGGCCAGAATTGTTAAATAGTCTTATGAATTAGCGATTTCGTTCCAATTCACATTCCAAGTAATATTCGGCATGGTAATTACGTCGCCAAATGCCAAATTGCATTATCTCTTATAGTTTCCGAGATATGGGCAATCGAAATTTTACACCTTTGAATCTGTTTCTAACTTGGGTCAAAAATGTAAAATGGTCTTATGAATTAGCGATTTCGTTCCAATTCACATTCCAAGTAATATTCGACATGCTAATTACATTGCCGATTGCCAAATTGCATTATCTCTTATAGTTTCCGAGATATGGACTATCGACATCTGACAATATTGGCTCTGCTTCTAACTTGTGCCAGAATTGTAAAATGGTCTTAGGAATTAGCGATTTCGTTCCAATTCACATTCCAATTAATATTCGTCATGCTAATTACGGTGACGATTGCCGAATTGCATTATCTCTTATAGTTTCCGAGATATGGACTATCGACATTTTAGAATATTGGCTCTGCTTCTAACTTGGGTTAAAATTGTAAAATGGTCTTATGAATTAGCGATTTCGTTCCAATTCACATTCCAAGTAATATTCGGCATGCTAATTACATTGCCGGTTGCCAAATTGCATTATCTCTTATAGTTTCCAAGATATGGACTATCAACATCTGACAATATTGGCTCTGCTTCTAACTTGGGCCAGAATTGTAATATGGTCTTATGAATTAGCGATTTCGTTCCAATTCACATTCCAAGTAATATTCGTCATGCTAATTACGGTGACGATTGCCGAATTGCATTATCTCTTATAGTTTCCGATATATGGACTATCGACATTTTAGAATATTGGCTCTGCTTCTAACTTGGGTTAAAATTGTAAAATGGTCTTATGAATTAGCGATTTCGTTCCAATTCACATTCCAAGTAATATTCGTCATGCTAATTACGATGACGATTGCCGAATTCCATTATCTCTTATAGTTTCCGAGATATGGACTATCGACATTTTAGAATATTGGCTCTACTTCTAACTTGGGTTAAAATTGTAAAATGGTCTTATGAATCAGCGATTTCGTTAAAATTCACATTCCAAGTAATATTCGACTTGCTAATTACATTCCCGATTGCCAAGTTGCATTAACTCTTATAGTTTCCGAGATATGGACTATCGACATCTGACAATATTGGCTGTGCTTCTAACTTGGGCCAAAATTGTAAAATGGTCTTATGAATTAGCGATTTCATTCCAATTCACATTCCAAGTATTATTCGGCATGCTAATTACATTGCCGATTGCCAAATTGCATTATCTCCTATAGTTTCCAATATATGGTCTATCGACATCTTACAATATTGGCTCTGCTTCTAACTTGGGCTAAAATTGTAAAATGGCCTTATGAATTAGCGATTTCATTCCAATTCACATTCCAAGTATTATTCGGCATGCTAATTACATTGCCGATTGCCAAATTGCATTATCTCCTATAGTTTCCAATATATGGTCTATCGACATCTTACAATATTGGCTCTGCTTCTAACTTGGGCCAAAATTGTAAAATGGTCTTATGAATTAGCGATTTCGTTCCAATTCACATTCAAAGTAATATTCGGCATTGCTAATTACGTTGCCGATTGCCAAATTGCATTATCTCTTGTAGTTTCCGAGATATGGGCAATCGAAATTTTACACCTTAGTGTCTGTTTCTAACTTGGGTCAAAATTGTAAAATGGTCTTATGAATTAGCGATTTCATTCCAATTCACATTCCAAGTATTATTCGACTTGCTAATTACATTGCCGATTGCCAAGTTGCATTATCTCTTATAGTTTCCGAGATATGGACTATCGACATCTGACAATATTGGCTCTGCTTCTAACTTGGGCCAAAATTGTAAAATGGTCTTATGAATTAGCGATTTCGTTAAAATTCACATTCCAAGTAATATTCGACTTGCTAATTTCATTGCCGATTGCCAAATTGCATTATCTCCTATAGTTTCCAATATATGGTCTATCGACATCTTACAATATTGGCTCTGCTTCTAACTTGGGCCAAAATTGTAAAATGGTCTTATGAATTAGCGATTTCGTTAAAATTCACATTCCAAGTAATATTCGACTTGCTAATTACATTGCCGATTGCCAAGTTGCATTATCTTTTATAGTTTCCGAGATATGGACTATCGACATCTGACAATATTGGCTCTGCTTCTAACTTGGGCCAGAATTGTAAAGTGGTCTTACGAATTAGCGATTTCGTTCCAATTCACACTCCAAGTAATATTCGGCATGCTAATTACGTTGCCGATTGCCAAATTGCATTATATCTTATAGTTTCCGAGATATGGGCAATCGAAATTTTACACCTTAGAGTCTGTTTCTAACTTGGGTCAAAAATGTAAAATGGTCTTCTGAATTAGCGATTTCGTTCCAATTCACATTCCAAATAATATTCGGCATGCTAATTACGTTGCCGATTGCCAAATTGCATTATCCCTTATAGTTTCCGAGATATGGGGAATCGAAATTTTACACCTTAGAGTCTGTTTCTAACTTGGGTCAAAATTGTAAAATGGTCTTACGAATTAGCGATTTCGCTCCAATTCACATTCCAAGTAATATTCGGCATGCTAATTACATTGCCGATTGCCAAATTGTATTATCTCATATAGTTTCCGAGATATGAACTATCGACATATTACAAATTGGCTGTGCTTCTAACTTGGGCCAAAATTGAAAAATGGTCTTATGAATTAGCGATTTCGTTCCAATTCACATTCCAAGTATTATTCGGCATGCTAATTACATTGCCGATTGCCAAATTGCATTATCTCCTATAGTTTCCAATATATGGTCTATCGACATCTTACAATATTGGCTCTGCTTCTAATTTGGGCCCAAATTGTAAAATGGTCTTATGAATTAGCGATTTCGTTCCAATTCCATTCAAAGTAATATTCGGCATGCTAATTACGTTGCCGATTGCCAAATTGCATTATCCCTTATAGTTTCCGAGATATGGGGAATCGAAATTTTACACCTTAGAGTCTGTTTCTAACTTGGGTCAAAATTGTAATATGGTCTTATGAATTAGCGATTTCGTTCCAATTCACATTCCAAGTAATATTCGGCATGCTAATTACGTTGCCGATTGCCAAATTGCATTATCTCATATAGTTTCCGAGATATGAACTATCGACATATTACAAATTGGCTGTGCTTCTAACTTGGGCCAAAATTGAAAAATGGTCTTATGAATTAGCGATTTCGTTCCAATTCACATTCCAAGTATTATTCGGCATGCTATTTACATTGCCGATTGCCAAATTGCATTATCTCCTATAGTTTCCAATATATGGTCTATCGACATCTTACAATATTGGCTCTGCTTCTAACTTGGGCCCAAATTGTAAAATGGTCTTATGAATTAGCGATTTCGTTCCAATTCCATTCAAAGTAATATTCGGCATGCTAATTACGTTGCCGATTGCCAAATTGCATTATCTCTTATAGTCTCCGAGATATGGGCAATCGAAATTTTACACCTTAGAGTCTGTTTCTAACTTGGGCCAAAATTGTAAAATGGTCTTATGAATTAGTGATTTAGTTCCAATTCACATTCCAAGTAATATTCGGCATGCTAATTACTTTGCCGATTGCCAAATTGCATTATCTCTTATAGTTTCCGAGATATGGGCAATCGAAATTTTACACCTTAGAGTCTGTTTCTAACTTGGGTCAAAAATGTAAAATGGTCTTATTAAATAGCGATTTCGTTCTAATTCACATTCCAAGTAATATTCGGCATGCTAATTACGTTGCCGATTGCCAAATTGCATTATATCTTATAGTTTCCGAGATATGGGCAATCGAAATTTTACACCTTAGAGTCTGTTTCTAACTTGGGTCAAAAATGTAAAATGGTCTTATGAATTAGCTATTTCGTTCCAATTCACATTCCAAGTAATATTCGGCATGTTAATTACGTTGCCGTTTGCCAAATTGCATTATCTCTTATAGTTTCCGAGATATGGGCAATTGAAATTTTACACCTTAATGTCTATTTCTAACTGGGGCCAAAATTGTAAGATGGTCTTATGAATTAGTGATTTCGTTCCAATTCACATTCCAAGTAATATTCGGCATGCTAATTACATTGCCGATTGCCAAATTGCATTATCTCTTATAGTTTCCGAGATATGGGCAATCGAAATTTTACACCTTAGAGTCTGTTTCTAACTTGGGTCAAAATTGTAATATGGTCTTATGAATTAGCGATTTCGCTCCAATTCACATTCCAAGTAATATTCGGCATGCTAATTACATTGCCGATTGGCAAGTTGCATTATCTGATATAGTTTCCGAGATATGGACTATCGACATCTTACAATAATGGCTGTGTTTCTAACTTGGGCCAAAATTATAAAATGGTCTTATGAATTAGCAATTTTGCTCCAATTCACATTCCGAGTAATATTTGGCATGCTAATTACGTTGCCGATTGCCAAATTGCATTATCTCATATAGTTTCCGAGATATGGACTATCGACATCTTACAATAATGGCTGTGTTTCTAACTTGGGCCAAAATTGTAAAATGGTCTTATGAATTAGCGATTTTGCTCCAATTCACATTCCGAGTAATATTTGGCATGCTAATTACGTTGCCGATTGCCAAATTGCATTATCTCTTATAGTTTCGGAGATATGGACTATAGACATCTGGCAATATTGGCTCTGCTTCTAACTTGGGCCAGAATTGTAAAATGGTCTTATGAATTAGCGATTTAGTTCCAATTCACATTCCAAGTAATATTCGGCATGTTAATTACGTTGCCGATTGCCAAATTGCATTATCTCATATAGTTTCCGAGATATGGACTATCGACATCTTACAATAATGGCTGTGTTTCTAACTTGGGCCAAAATTGTAAAATGGTCTTATGAATTAGCGATTTTGCTCCAATTCACATTCCGAGTAATATTTGGCATGCTAATTACGTTGCCGATTGCCAAATTGCATTATCTCTTATAGTTTCGGAGATATGGACTATAGACATCTGGCAATATTGGCTCTGCTTCTAACTTGGGCCAAAATTGTAAAATGGTCTTATGAATTAGCGATTTTGCTCCAATTCACATTCCGAGTAATATTTGGCATGCTAATTACGTTGCCGATCGCCAAATTGCACTATCTCATATAGTTTACGAGATATGGACTATCGGCATCTTACAATATTGGCTGTGCTTCTAACTTGGGCCAAAATTGTTAAATGGTCTTATGAATTAGCGATTTCGTCCCAATTCACATTCCAAGTATTATTCGGCATGCTAATTATATTGCCGATTGCCAAATTGCATTATCTCTTGTAGTTTCCGAGATATGGGCAATCGAAATTTTACACCTTAGAGTCTGTTCTAACTTTGGTCAGAAATGTAAAATGGTCTTGTGAATAAGCGATTTCGTTCCAATTCACATTCCAAGTAATATTCGACTTGCTAATTACATTGCCGATTGCCAAATTGCATTATCTCTTATATTTTCCGAGATATGGACTATCGACATCTGACAATATTGCCTCTGCTTCTAACTTGGGCCAGAATTGTAAAATGGTCTTATGAATTAGCGATTTCGTTGTAATTCACATTCCAAGTAATATTCGGCATGCTAATTACGTTGCCGATTGCCAAATTGCATTATCTCATATAGTTTCCGAGATATGGACTATCGACATCTTACAATATTGGCTGTGCTTCTAACTTGGGCCAAAATTGTAAAATGGTCTTATGAATTAGCGATTTTGCTCCAATTCACATTCCGAGTAATATTTGGCATGCTAATTACGTTGCCGATTGCCAAATTGCATTATCCTTTATAGTTTCCGAGATATGTGCTATCGACATCTTACAATATTGGCTCTGCTTCTAACTTGTGCCAGAATTGTAAAAGGGTCTTATGAATTAGCGATTTCGTTCCAATTCACATTCCAAGTAATATTCGGCATGCTAATTACGTTGCCGATTGCCAAATTGCATTATCTCTTATAGTTTCCGAGATATGGGCAATCGAAATTTTACACCTTAGGGTCTGTTTCTAACTTGGGTCAAAATTGTAAAATGGTCTTATGAATTAGCGATTTCGCTCCAATTCACATTCCAAGTAATATTCGCCATGCTAATTAAATTGCCGATGGCCAATTTGCATTATCTCTTATAGTTTCGGAGATATGCACTATCGACATCTGACAATATTGGCTCTGCTTCTAACTTGGGCCAGAATTGTAAAATGGTCTTATGAATTACCGATTTCGTTCCAATTCACATTCCAAGTATTATTCGACTTGCTAATTACATTGCCGATTGCCAAGTTGCATTATCTCTTATAGTTTCCTAGATATGGACTATCGACATCTGACAATATTGGCTCTGCTTCTAACTTGGGCCAAAATTGTAAAATGGTCTTATGAATTAGCGATTTCGTTAAAATTCACATTCCAAGTAATATACGACTTGCTAATTACATTGCCGATTGCCAAATTGCATTATCTCCTATAGTTTCCAATATATGGTCTATCGACATCTTACAATATTGGCTCTGCTTCTAACTTGGGCCAAAATTGTAAAATGGTCTTATGAATTAGCGATTTCGTTAAAATTCACATTCCAAGTAATATTCGACTTGCTAATTACATTGCCGATTGCCAAGTTGCATTATCTCTTATAGTTCCCGAGATATGGACTATCGACATCTGACAATATTGTCTCTGCTTCTAACTTGGGCCAGAATTGTAAAGTGGTCTTACGAATTAGCGATTTCGTTCCAATTCACACTCCAAGTAATATTCGGCATGCTAATTACGTTGCCGATTGCCAAATTGCATTATATCTTATAGTTTCCGAGATATGGGCAATCGAAATTTTACACCTTAGAGTCTGTTTCTAACTTGGGTCAAAAATGTAAAATGGTCTTCTGAATTAGCGATTTCGTTCCAATTCACATTCCAAATAATATTCGGCATGCTAATTACGTTGCCGATTGCCAAATTGCATTATCCCTTATAGTTTCCGAGATATGGGGAATCGAAATTTTACACCTTAGAGTCTGTTTCTAACTTGGGTCAAAATTGTAAAATGGTCTTACGAATTAGCGATTTCGCTCCAATTCACATTCCAAGTAATATTCGGCATGCTAATTACATTGCCGATTGCCAAATTGTATTATCTCATATAGTTCCCGAGATATGAACTATCGACATATTACAAATTGGCTGTGCTTCTAACTTGGGCCAAAATTGAAAAATGGTCTTATGAATTAGCGATTTCGTTCCAATTCACATTCCAAGTATTATTCGGCATGCTAATTACGTTGCCGATTGCCAAATTGCATTATCTCCTATAGTTTCCAATATATGGACTATCGACATCTGACAATATTGGCTCTGCTTCTAACTTGGACCAGAATTGTAATATGGTCTTATGAATTAGCGATTTCGTTCCAATTCACATTCCAAGTAATATTCGGCATGCTAATTACGTTGCCGATTGCCAAATTGCATTATCTCACATAGTTTCCGAGATATGAACTATCGACATATTACAAATTGGCTGTGCTTCTAACTTGGGCCAAAATTGAAAAATGGTCTTATGAATTAGCGATTTCGTTCCAATTCACATTCCAAGTATTATTCGGCATGCTAATTACATTGCCGATTGCCAAATTGCATTATCTCCTATAGTTTCCAATATATGGTCTATCGACATCTTACAATATTGGCTCTGCTTCTAACTTGGGCCCAAATTGTAAAATGGTCTTATGAATTAGCGATTTCGTTCCAATTCCATTCAAAGTAATATTCGGCATGCTAATTACGTTGCCGATTGCCAAATTGCATTATCTCTTATAGTCTCCGAGATATGGGCAATCGAAATTTTACACGTTAGAGTCTGTTTCTAACTTGGGCCAAAATTGTAAAATGGTCTTATGAATTAGTGATTTAGTTCCAATTCACATTCCAAGTAATATTCGGCATGCTAATTACATTGCCGATTGCCAAATTGCATTATCTCTTATAGTTTCCGAGATATGGGCAATCGAAATTTTACACCTTAGAGTCTGTTTCTAACTTGGGTCAAAAATGTAAAATGGTCTTATTAAATAGCGATTTCGTTCTAATTCACATTCCAAGTAATATTCGGCATGCTAATTACGTTGCCGATTGCCAAATTGCATTATATCTTATAGTTTCCGAGATATGGGCAATCGAAATTTTACACCTTAGAGTCTGTTTCTAACTTGGGTCAAAAATGTAAAATGGTCTTATGAATTAGCTATTTCGTTCCAATTCACATTCCAAGTAATATTCGGCATGTTAATTACGTTGCCGTTTGCCAAATTGCATTATCTCTTATAGTTTCCGAGATATGGGCAATCGAAATTTTACACCTTAATGTCTATTTCTAACTGGGGCCAAAATTGTAAGATGGTCTTATGAATTAGTGATTTCGTTCCAATTCACATTCCAAGTAATATTCGGCATGCTAATTACATTGCCGATTGCCAAATTGCATTATCTCTTATAGTTTCCGAGATATGGGCAATCGAAATTTTACACCTTAGAGTCTGTTTCTAACTTGGGTCAAAATTGTAAAATGGTCTTATGAATTAGCGATTTCGCTCCAATTCACATTCCAAGTAATATTCGGCATGCTAATTACATTGCCGATTGCCAAGTTGCATTATCTCATATAGTTTCCGAGATATGGACTATCGACATCTTACAATAATGGCTGTGTTTCTAACTTGGGCCAAAATTATAAAATGGTCTTATGAATTAGCGATTTTGCTCCAATTCACATTCCAAGTAATATTTGGCATGCTAATTACGTTGCCGATTGCCAAATTGCATTATCTCATATAGTTTCCGAGATATGGACTATCGACATCTTACAATAATGGCTGTGTTTCTAACTTGGGCCAAAATTGTAAAATGGTCTTATGAATTAGCGATTTTGCTCCAATTCACATTCCGAGTAATATTTGGCATTCTAATTACGTTGCCGATTGCCAAATTGCATTATCTCTTATAGTTTCGGAGATATGGACTATAGACATCTGGCAATATTGGCTCTGCTTCTAACTTGGGCCAAAATTGTAAAATGGTCTTATGAATTAGCGATTTTGCTCCAATTCACATTCCAAGTAATATTCGGCATGCTAATTACGTTGCCATTTGCCAAATTGCATTATCTCATATAGTTTACGAGATATGGACTATCGGCATGTTACAATATTGGCTGTGCTTCTAACTTGGGCCAAAATTGTTAAAAGGTCTTATGAATTAGAGATTTCGTCCCAATTCACATTCCAAGTATTATTCGGCATGCTAATTACATTACCGATTGCCAAATTGCATTATCTCTTGTAGTTTCCGAGATATGGGCAATCGAAATTTTACACCTTAGAGTCTGTTTCTAACTTGGGCCAGAATTGTAAAATGGTCTTATGAATTAGCGAATTCGTTCCAATTCACATTCCAAGTAATATTCGGCATGCTAATTACGTTGCCGATCGCCAAATTGCATTATCTCATATAGTTTACGAGATATGGACTATCGGCATCTTACAATATTGGCTGTGCTTCTAACTTGGGCCAAAATTGTTAAATGGTCTTATGAATTAGCGATTTCGTCTCAATTCACATTCCTAGTATTATTCGGCATGCTAATTACATTACCGATTGCCAAATTGCATTATCTCTTGTAGTTTCCGAGATATGGGCAATCGAAATTTTACACCTTAGAGTCTGTTTCTAACTTTGGTCAAAAATGTAAAATGGTCTTATGAATTAGCGATTTCGTTCCAATTCACATTCCAAGTAATATTCGACTTGCTAATTACATTGCCGATTGCCAAATTGCATTATCTCTTATAGTTTCCGAGATATGGACTATCGACATCTGACAATATTGGCTCTGCTTCTAACTTGGGCCAGAATTGTAAAATGGTCTTATGAATTAGCGATTTCGTTCCAATTCACATTCCAAGTAATATTCGGCATGCTAATTACGTTGCCGATTGCCAAATTGCATTATATCTTATAGTTTCCTAGATATGGGCAATCGAAATTTTACACCTTAGAGTCTGTTTCTAACTTGGGTGAAAAATGTATAATGGTCTTATGAATTAGCGATTTCGTTCCAATTCACATTCCAAGTAATATTCGACATGCTAATTACATTGCCGATTGCCAAATTGCATTATCTCTTATAGTTTCCGAAATATGGACTATCGACATCTGACAATATTGGCTCTGCTTCTAACTTGGGCCAGAATTGTAAAATGGTCTTATGAATTAGCGATTTCGTTCCAATTCACATTCCAAGTAATATTCGGCATGCTAATTACATTGCCGGTTGCCAAATTGCATTATCTCTTATAGTTTCCGAGATATGGACTATCGACATCTTGCAATATTGGCTCTGCTTCTAACTTGGGCCAGAATTGTAAAATGGTCTTATGAATTAGCGATTTCGTTCCAATTCACATTCAAAGTAATATTCGGCATTGCTAATTACGTTGCCGATTGCCAAATTGCATTATCTCTTGTAGTTTCCGAGATATGGGCAATCGAAATTTTACACCTTAGTGTCTGTTTCTAACTTGGGTCAAAATTGTAAAATGGTCTTATGAATTAGCGATTTTGCTCCAATTCACATTCCGAATAATATTCGGCATGCTAATTACATTGCCGATCGCCAATTTGCATTATCTCATATAGTTTCCAAGATATGGACTACCGACATCTTACAATATTGGCTCTGCTTCTTACTTGGGCCAGAATTGTAAAATGGTCTTATGAATTAGCGATTTCGTTCCAATTCACATTCCAAGTAATATTCGGCATGGTAATTATGTCACCGATTGCCAAATTGCATTATCTCCTATAGTTTCCAATATATGGTCTATCGACATCTGACAATATTGGCTCTGCTTCTAACTTGGGCCAAAATTGTAAAATGGTTTTATGAATTAGCGATTTCGTTCCAATTCACATTCAAAGTAATATTCGGCATTGCTAATTACGTTGCCGATTGCCAAATTGCATTATCTCTTGTAGTTTCCGAGATATGGGCAATCGAAATTTTACACCTTAGTGTCTGTTTCTAACTTGGGTCAAAATTGTAAAATGGTCTTATGAATTAGCGATTTTGCTCCAATTCACATTCCGAGTAATATTCGGCATGCTAATTACATTGCCGATCGCCAATTTGCATTATCTCATATAGTTTCCAAGATATGGACTACCGACATCTTACAATATTGGCTCTGCTTCTTACTTGGGCCAGAATTGTAAAATGGTCTTATGAATTAGCGATTTCGTTCCAATTCACATTCGAAGTAATATTCGGCATGGTAATTACGTCGCCGATTGCCAAATTGCATTATCTCCTATGGTTTCCAATATATGGTCTATCGACATCTTACAATATTGGCTCTGCTTCTAACTTGGGCCAAAATTGTAAAATGGTCTTATGAATTAGCGATTTCGTTCCAATTCACATTCAAAGTAATATTCGGCATTGCTAATTACGTTGCCGATTGCCAAATTGCATTATCTCTTGTAGTTTCCGAGATATGGGCAATCGAAATTTTACACCTTAGTGTCTGTTTCTAACTTGGGCCAAAATTGTAAAATGGTCTTATGAATTAGCGATTTCGTTCCAATTCACATTCAAAGTAATATTCGGCATTGCTAATTACGTTGCCGATTGCCAAATTGCATTATCTCTTGTAGTTTCCGAGATATGGGCAATCGAAATTTTACACCTTAGTGTCTGTTTCTAACTTGGGTCAAAATTGTAAAATGGTCTTATGAATTAGTGATTTTGCTCCAATTCACATTCCGAGTAATATTCGGCATGGTAATTACGTCGCCGATTGCCAAATTGCATTATCTGTTATAGTTTCCGAGATATGGGCAATCGAAATTTTATACCTTTGAATCTGTTTCTAACTTGGGTCAAAAATGTAAAATTGTCTTATGAATTAGCGATTTCGTTCCAATTCACATTCCAAGTAATATTCGGCATGCTAATTACGTTGCCGGTTGCCAAATTGCATTATCTCTTATAGTTTCCAAGATATGGACTATCAACATCTGACAATATTGGCTCTGCTTCTAACTTGGGCCAGAATTGTAAAATGGTCTTATGAATTAGCGATTTCGTTCCAATTCACATTCAAAGTAATATTCGGCATTGCTAATTACGTTGCCGATTGCCAAATTGCATTATCTCTTGTAGTTTCCGAGATATGGGCAATCGAAATTTTACACCTTAGAGTCTGTTTCTAACTTGGGTCAAAAATGTAAAATGGTCTTATGAATTAGCGATTTCGTTCCAATTCACATTCCAAATAATATTCGGCATGCTAATTACGTTGCCGATTGCCAAATTGCATTATCCCTTATAGTTTCCGAGATATGGGGAATCGAAATTTTACACCTTAGAGTCTGTTTCTAACTTGGGTCAAAATTGTAAAATAGTCTTACGAATTAGCGATTTCGCTCCAATTCACATTCCAAGTAATATTCGGCATGCTAATTACATTACCGATTGCCAAATTGCATTACCCTTATAGTTTCCGAGATATGGACTATCGACATCTGACAATATTGGCTCTGCTTCTAACTTGGGCCAGAATTGTAATATGGTCTTATGAATTAGCGATTTCGTTCCAATTCACATTCCAAGTAATATTCGGCATGCTAATTACGTTGCCGATTGCCAAATTGCATTATTTCATATAGTTTCCGAGATATGAACTATCGACATCTTACAAATTGGCTGTGCTTCTAACTTGGGCCAAAATTGAAAAATGATCTTATGAATTAGCGATTTCGTTCCAATTCACATTCCAAGTATTATTCGGCATGCTAATTACATTGCCGATTGCCAAATTGCATTATCTCCTATAGTTTCCAATATATGGTCTATCGACATCTTACAATATTGGCTCTGCTTCTAACTTGGACCCAAATTGTAAAATGGTCTTATGAATTAGCGATTTCGTTCCAATTCCATTCAAAGTAATATTCGGCATGCTAATTACGTTGCCGATTGCCAAATTGCATTATCTCTTATAGTCTCCGAGATATGGGCAATCGAAATTTTACACCTTAGAGTCTGTTTCTAACTTGGGCCAAAATTGTAAAATGGTCTTATGAATTAGTGATTTAGTTCCAATTCACATTCCAAGTAATATTCGGCATGCTAATTACATTGCCGATTGCCAAATTGCATTATCTCTTATAGTTTCCGAGATATGGGCAATCGAAATTTTACACCTTAGAGTCTGTTTCTAACTTGGGTCAAAAATGTAAAATGGTCTTATTAAATAGCGATTTCGTTCCAATTCGCATTCCAAGTAATATTCGGCATGCTAATTACGTTGCCGATTGCCAAATTGCATTATATTTTATAGTTCCCGAGATATGGGCAATCGAAATTTTACACCTTAGAGTCTGTTTCTAACTTGGGTCAAAAATGTAAAATGGTCTTATGAATTAGCGATTTCGTTCCAATTCACATTCCAAGTAATATTCGGCATGTTAATTACGTTGCCGTTTGCCAAATTGCATTATCTCTTATAGTTTCCGAGATATGGGCAATCGAAATTTTACACCTTAATGTTTATTTCTAACTGGGGCCAAAATTGTAAAATGGTCTTATGAATTTGTGATTTCGTTCCAATTCACATCCCAAGTAATATTCGGCATGCTAATTACATTGCCGATTGCCAAATTGCATTATCTCTTATAGTTTCCGAGATATGGGCAATCGAAATTTTACACCTTAGAGTCTGTTTCTAACTTGGGTCAAAATTGTAAAATGGTCTTATGAATTAGCGATTTCGCTCCAATTCACATTCCAAGTAATATTCGGCATGCTAATTTCATTGCCGATTGCCAAGTTGCATTATCTCTTATAGTTTCGGGTATATGGACTATAGACATCTGGCAATATTGGCTCTGCTTCTAACTTGTGTCAGAATTGTAAAAGGGTCTTATGAATTAGCGATTTCGTTCCAATTCACATTCCAAGTAATATTCGGCATGCTAATTACGTTGCCGATTGCCAAATTGCATTATCTCTTATAGTTTCCGAGATATGGGCAATCGAAATTTTGCACCTTAGGGCCTGTTTCTAACTTGGGTCAAAATTGTAAAATGGTCTTATGAATTAGCGATTTCGTTCCAATTCACATTCCAAGTAATATTCGGCATGCTAATTACGTTGCCGATTGCCAAATTGCATTATCTCTTATAGTTTCCGAGATATGGGCAATCGAAATTTTACACCTTAGAGTCTGTTTCTAACTTGGGTCAAAATTGTAAAATGGTCTTATGAATTAGCGATTTCGCTCCAATTCACATTCCAAGTAATATTCGGCATGCTAATTACATTGCCGATTGCCAAGTTGCATTATCTCTTATAGTTTCGGGGATATGGACTATAGACATCTGGCAATATTGGCTCTGCTTCTAACTTGTGTCAGAATTGTAAAAGGGTCTTATGAATTAGCGATTTCGTTCCAATTCACATTCCAAGTAATATTCGGCATGCTAATTACGTTGCCGATTGCCAAATTGCATTATCTCTTATAGTTTCCGAGATATGGGCAATCGAAATTTTGCACCTTAGGGCCTGTTTCTAACTTGGGTCAAAATTGTAAAATGGTCTTATGAATTAGCGATTTCGCTCCATTTCACATTCCAAGTAATATTCGCCATGCTAATTACATTGCCGATGGCCAATTTGCATTATCTCTTATAGTTTCGGAGATATGCACTATCGACATCTGACAATATTGGCTCTGCTTCTAACTTGGGCCAGAATTGTAAAATGGTCTTATGAATTAGCGAATTCGTTAAAATTCACATTCCAAGTAATATTCGGCATGCTAATTACGTTGCCGATCGCCAAATTGCATTATCTCATATAGTTTACGAGATATGGACTATAGGCATCTTACAATATTGGCTGTGCTTCTAACTTGGGCCAAAATTGTTAAATGGTCTTATGAATTAGCGATTTCGTCCCAATTCACATTCCAAGTATTATTCGGCATGCTAATTATATTGCCGATTGCCAAATTGCATTATCTCTTGTAGTTTCCGAGATATGGGCAATCGAAATTTTACACCTTAGAGTCTGTTCTAACTTTGGTCAAAAATGTAAAATGGTCTTGTGAATTAGCGATTTCGTTCCAATTCACATTCCAAGTAATATTCGACTTGCTAACTACATTGCCGATTGCCAAATTGCATTATCTCTTATAGTTTCCGAGATATGGACTATCGACATCTGACAATATTGGCTCTGCTTCTAACTTGGGCCAGAATTGTAAAATGGTCTTATGAATTAGCGATTTCGTTGTAATTCACATTCCAAGTAATATTCGGCATGCTAATTACGTTGCCGATTGCCAAATTGCATTATCTCATATAGTTTCCGAGATATGGACTATCGACATCTTACAATATTGGCTGTGCTTCTAGCTTGGGCCAAAATTGTAAAATGGTCTTATGAATTAGCGATTTTGCTCCAATTCACATTCCGAGTAATATTTGGCATGCTAATTACGTTGCCGATTGCCAAATTGCATTATCCTTTATAGTTTCCGAGATATGTGCTATCGACATCTTACAATATTGGCTCTGCTTCTAACTTGTGCCAGAATTGTAAAAGGGTCTTATGAATTAGCGATTTCGTTCCAATTCACATTCCAAGTAATATTCGGCATGCTAATTACGTTGCCGATTGCCAAATTGCATTATTTCATATAGTTTCCGAGATATGAACTATCGACATCTTACAAATTGGCTGTGCTTCTAACTTGGGCCAAAATTGAAAAATGATCTTATGAATTAGCGATTTCGTTCCAATTCACATTCCAAGTATTATTCGGCATGCTAATTACATTGCCGATTGCCAAATTGCATTATCTCCTATAGTTTCCAATATATGGTCTATCGACATCTTACAATATTGGCTCTGCTTCTAACTTGGACCCAAATTGTAAAATGGTCTTATGAATTAGCGATTTCGTTCCAATTCCATTCAAAGTAATATTCGGCATGCTAATTACGTTGCCGATTGCCAAATTGCATTATCTCTTATAGTCTCCGAGATATGGGCAATCGAAATTTTACACCTTAGAGTCTGTTTCTAACTTGGGCCAAAATTGTAAAATGGTCTTATGAATTAGTGATTTAGTTCCAATTCACATTCCAAGTAATATTCGGCATGCTAATTACATTGCCGATTGCCAAATTGCATTATCTCTTATAGTTTCCGAGATATGGGCAATCGAAATTTTACACCTTAGAGTCTGTTTCTAACTTGGGTCAAAAATGTAAAATGGTCTTATTAATTAGCGATTTCGTTCCAATTCGCATTCCAAGTAATATTCGGCATGCTAATTACGTTGCCGATTGCCAAATTGCATTATATTTTATAGTTCCCGAGATATGGGCAATCGAAATTTTACACCTTAGGGCCTGTTTCTAACTTGGGTCAAAATTGTAAAATGGTCTTATGAATTAGCGATTTCGTTCCAATTCACATTCCAAGTAATATTCGGCATGTTAATTACGTTGCCGTTTGCCAAATTGCATTATCTCTTATAGTTTCCGAGATATGGGCAATCGAAATTTTACACCTTAATGTTTATTTCTTACTGGGGCCAAAATTGTAAAATGGTCTTATGAATTTGTGATTTCGTTCCAATTCACATCCCAAGTAATATTCGGCATGCTAATTACATTGCCGATTGCCAAATTGCATTATCTCTTATAGTTTCCGAGATATGGGCAATCGAAATTTTACACCTTAGAGTCTGTTTCTAACTTGGGTCAAAATTGTAAAATGGTCTTATGAATTAGCGATTTCGCTCCAATTCACATTCCAAGTAATATTCGGCATGCTAATTTCATTGCCGATTGCCAAGTTGCATTATCTCTTATAGTTTCGGGTATATGGACTATAGACATCTGGCAATATTGGCTCTGCTTCTAACTTGTGTCAGAATTGTAAAAGGGTCTTATGAATTAGCGATTTCGTTCCAATTCACATTCCAAGTAATATTCGGCATGCTAATTACGTTGCCGATTGCCAAATTGCATTATCTCTTATAGTTTCCGAGATATGGGCAATCGAAATTTTGCACCTTAGGGCCTGTTTCTAACTTGGGTCAAAATTGTAAAATGGTCTTATGAATTAGCGATTTCGTTCCAATTCACATTCCAAGTAATATTCGGCATGCTAATTACGTTGCCGATTGCCAAATTGCATTATCTCTTATAGTTTCCGAGATATGGGCAATCGAAATTTTACACCTTAGAGTCTGTTTCTAACTTGGGTCAAAATTGTAAAATGGTCTTATGAATTAGCGATTTCGCTCCAATTCACATTCCAAGTAATATTCGGCATGCTAATTACATTGCCGATTGCCAAGTTGCATTATCTCTTATAGTTTCGGGGATATGGACTATAGACATCTGGCAATATTGGCTCTGCTTCTAACTTGTGTCAGAATTGTAAAAGGGTCTTATGAATTAGCGATTTCGTTCCAATTCACATTCCAAGTAATATTCGGCATGCTAATTACGTTGCCGATTGCCAAATTGCATTATCTCTTATAGTTTCCGAGATATGGGCAATCGAAATTTTGCACCTTAGGGCCTGTTTCTAACTTGGGTCAAAATTGTAAAATGGTTTTATGAATTAGCGATTTCGCTCCATTTCACATTCCAAGTAATATTCGCCATGCTAATTACATTGCCGATGGCCAATTTGCATTATCTCTTATAGTTTCGGAGATATGCACTATCGACATCTGACAATATTGGCTCTGCTTCTAACTTGGGCCAGAATTGTAAAATGGTCTTATGAATTAGCGAATTCGTTAAAATTCACATTCCAAGTAATATTCGGCATGCTAATTACGTTGCCGATCGCCAAATTGCATTATCTCATATAGTTTACGAGATATGGACTATCGGCATCTTACAATATTGGCTGTGCTTCTAACTTGGGCAAAATTGTTAAATGGTCTTATGAATTAGCGATTTCGTCCCAATTCACATTCCAAGTATTATTCGGCATGCTAATTATATTGCCGATTGCCAAATTGCATTATCTCTTGTAGTTTCCGAGATATGGGCAATCGAAATTTTACACCTTAGAGTCTGTTCTAACTTTGGTCAAAAATGTAAAATGGTCTTGTGAATTAGCGATTTCGTTCCAATTCACATTCCAAGTAATATTCGACTTGCTAACTACATTGCCGATTGCCAAATTGCATTATCTCTTATAGTTTCCGAGATATGGACTATCGACATCTGACAATATTGGCTCTGCTTCTAACTTGGGCCAGAATTGTAAAATGGTCTTATGAATTAGCGATTTCGTTGTAATTCACATTCCAAGTAATATTCGGCATGCTAATTACGTTGCCGATTGCCAAATTGCATTATCTCATATAGTTTCCGAGATATGGACTATCGACATCTTACAATATTGGCTGTGCTTCTAGCTTGGGCCAAAATTGTAAAATGGTCTTATGAATTAGCGATTTTGCTCCAATTCACATTCCGAGTAATATTTGGCATGCTAATTACGTTGCCGATTGCCAAATTGCATTATCCTTTATAGTTTCCGAGATATGTGCTATCGACATCTTACAATATTGGCTCTGCTTCTAACTTGTGCCAGAATTGTAAAAGGGTCTTATGAATTAGCGATTTCGTTCCAATTCACATTCCAAGTAATATTCGGCATGCTAATTACATTGCCGGTTGCCAAATTGCATTATCTCTTATAGTTTCCGAGATATGGGCAATCGAAATTTTACACCTTAGGGTCTGTTTCTAACTTGGGTCAAAATTGTAAAATGGTCTTATGAATTAGAGATTTCGCTCCAATTCACATTCCAAGTAATATTCGCCATACTAATTACATTGCCGATTGCCAAGTTGCATTATCTCTTATTGTTTCGGAGATATGTGCTATCGACATCTTACAATATTGGCTCTGCTTCTAACTTCGGCCAGAATTGTAAAATGGTCTTATGAATTAGCGAATTCGTTCCAATTCACATTCCAAGTAATATTCGGCACGCTAATTACGTTGCCGATCGCCAAATTGCATTATCTCTTATTGTTTCGGAGATATGTGCTATCGACATCTTACAATATTGGCTCTGCTTCTAACTTGGGCCAGAATTGTAAAATGGTCTTATGAATTAGCGAATTCGTTCCAATTCACATTCCAAGTAATATTCGGCACGCTAATTACATTGCCGATTGCCAATTTGCATTATCTCTTATTGTTTCGGAGATATGTGCTATCGACATCTTACAATATTGGCTCTGCTTCTAACTTGGGCCAGAATTGTAAAATGGTCTTATGAATTAGCGAATTCGTTCCAATTCACATTCCAAGTAATATTCGGCACGCTAATTACGTTGCCGATCGCCAAATTGCATTATCTCATATAGTTTACGAGATTTGGACTATCGGCATCTTACAATATTGGCTGTGCTTCTAACTTGGGCCAAAATTGTTAAATGGTCTTATGAATTAGCGATTTCGTCCCAATTCACATTTCAAGTATTATTCGGCATGCTAATTACATTACCGATTGCCAAATTGCATTATCTCTTGTAGTTTCCGAGATATGGGCAATCGAAACTTTACACCTTAGAGTCTGTTTCTAACTTTGGTCAAAAATGTAAAATGGTCTTATGAATTAGCGATTTCGTTCCAATTCACATTCCAAGTAATATTCGACTTGCTAATTACATTGCCGATTGCCAAATTGCATTATCTCTTATAGTTTCCGAGATATGGACTATCGACATCTGACAATATTGGCTCTGCTTCTAACTTGGGCCAGAATTGTAAAATGGTCTTATGAATTAGCGATTTCGTTCCAATTCACATTCCAAGTAATATTCGGCATGCTAATTACGTTGCCGATTGCCAAATTGCATTATATCTTATAGTTTCCGAGATATGGGCAATCGAAATTTTACACCTTAGAGTCTGTTTCAAACTTGGGTCAAAAATGTAAAATGGTCTTATGAATTAGCGATTTCGTTCCAATTCACATTCCAAGTAATATTCGGCATGCTAATTACGTTGCCATTTGCCAAATTGCATTATCTCTTATAGTTTCCGAGATATGGACTATCGGCATCTGACAATATTGGCTGTGCTTCTAACTTGGGCCAAAATTGTTAAATGGTCTTATGAATTAGCGATTTCGTCCCAATTCACATTCCAAGTATTATTCGGCATGCTAATTACATTACCGATTGCCAAATTGCATTATCTCTTGTAGTTTCCGAGATATGGGCAATCGAAATTTTACACCTTAGAGTCTGTTTCTAACTTTGGTCAAAAATGTAAAATGGTCTTATGAATTAGCGATTTCGTTCCAATTCACATTCCAAGTAATATTCGACTTGCTAATTACATTGCCGATTGCCAAATTGCATTATCTCTTATAGTTTCCGAGATATGGACTATCGACATCTGACAATATTGGCTCTGCTTCTAACTTGGGCCAGAATTGTAAAATGGCCTTATGAATTAGCGATTTCGTTCCAATTCACATTCCAAGTAATTTTCGGCATGCTAATTACGTTGCCGATTGCCAAATTGCATTATATCTTATAGTTTCCGAGATATGGGCAATCGAAATTTTACATCTTAGAGTCTGTTTCAAACTTGGGGCAAAAATGTAAAATGGTCTTATGAATTAGCGATTTCGTTCCAATTCACATTCCAAGTAATATTCGGCATGCTAATTACGTTGCCGGTTGCCAAATTGCATTATCTCTTATAGTTTCCAAGATATGGACTATCAACATCTGACAATATTGGCTCTGCTTCTAACTTGATCCAGAATTGTAAAATGGTCTTAGGAATTAGCGATTTCGTTCCAATTCACATTCCAAGTAATATTCGTCATGCTAATTACGGTGACGATTGCCGAATTGCATTATCTCTTATAGTTTCCGAGATATGAACTATCGACATTTTAGAATATTGGCTCTGCTTCTAACTTGGGTTAAAATTGTAAAATGGTCTTATGAATTAGCGATTTCGTTCCAATTCACATTCCAAGTAATATTCGGCATGCTAATTACGTTGCCGGTTGCCAAATTGCATTATCTCTTATAGTTTCCAGGATATGGACTATCAACATCTGACAATATTGGCTCTGCTTCTAACTTGGGCCAGAATTGTAAAATGGTCTTAGGAATTAGCGATTTCGTTCCAATTCACATTCCAAGTAATATTCGTCATGCTAATTACGGTGACGATTGCCGAATTGCATTATCTCTTATAGTTTCCGAAATATGGACTATCGAAATTTTAGAATATTGGCTCTGCTTCTAACTTGGGTTAAAATTGTAAAATGGTCTTATGAATTAGCGATTTCGTTCCAATTCACATTCCAAGTAATATTCGTCATGCTAATTACGGTGACGATTGCCGAATTCCATTATCTCTTATAGTTTCCGAGATATGGACTATCGACATTTTAGAATATTGGCTCTGCTTCTAATTTGGGTTAAAATTGTAAAATGGTCTTATGAATCAGCGATTTCGTTAAAATTCACATTCCAAGTAATATTCGACTTGCTAATTACATTGCCGATTGCCAAGTTGCATTATCTCTTATAGTTTCCGAGATATGGACTATCGACATCTGACAATATTGGCTCTGCTTCTAACTTGGGCCAGAATTGTAAAGTGGTCTTATGAATTAGCGATTTCGTTCCAATTCACACTCCAAGTAATATTCGGCATGCTAATTACGTTGCCGATTGCCAAATTGCATTATATCTTATAGTTTCCGAGATATGGGCAATCGAAATTTTACACCTTAGAGTCTGTTTCTAACTTGGGTCAAAATTGTAAAATGGTCTTATGAATTAGCGATTTCGTTCCAATTCACATTCCAAGTAATATTCGGCATGCTAATTACGTTGCCATTTGCCAAATTGCATTATCTCTTATAGTTTCCGAGATATGGACTATCGGCATCTGACAATATTGGCTGTGCTTCTAACTTGGGCCAAAATTGTTAAATGGTCTTATGAATTAGCGATTTCGTCCCAATTCACATTCCAAGTATTATTCGGCATGCTAATTACATTACCGATTGCCAAATTGCATTATCTCTTGTAGTTTCCGAGATATGGGCAATCGAAATTTTACACCTTAGAGTCTGTTTCTAACTTTGGTCAAAAATGTAAAATGGTCTTATGAATTAGCGATTTCGTTCCAATTCACATTCCAAGTAATATTCGACTTGCTAATTACATTGCCGATTGCCAAATTGCATTATCTCTTATAGTTTCCGAGATATGGACTATCGACATCTGACAATATTGGCTCTGCTTCTAACTTGGGCCAGAATTGTAAAATGGCCTTATGAATTAGCGATTTCGTTCCAATTCACATTCCAAGTAATTTTCGGCATGCTAATTACGTTGCCGATTGCCAAATTGCATTATATCTTATAGTTTCCGAGATATGGGCAATCGAAATTTTACATCTTAGAGTCTGTTTCAAACTTGGGGCAAAAATGTAAAATGGTCTTATGAATTAGCGATTTCGTTCCAATTCACATTCCAAGTAATATTCGGCATGCTAATTACGTTGCCGGTTGCCTAATTGCATTATCTCTTATAGTTTCCAAGATATGGACTATCAACATCTGACAATATTGGCTCTGCTTCTAACTTGATCCAGAATTGTAAAATGGTCTTAGGAATTAGCGATTTCGTTCCAATTCACATTCCAAGTAATATTCGTCATGCTAATTACGGTGACGATTGCCGAATTGCATTATCTCTTATAGTTTCCGAGATATGAACTATCGACATTTTAGAATATTGGCTCTGCTTCTAACTTGGGTTAAAATTGTAAAATGGTCTTATGAATTAGCGATTTCGTTCCAATTCACATTCCAAGTAATATTCGGCATGCTAATTACGTTGCCGGTTGCCAAATTGCATTATCTCTTATAGTTTCCAGGATATGGACTATCAACATCTGACAATATTGGCTCTGCTTCTAACTTGGGCCAGAATTGTAAAATGGTCTTAGGAATTAGCGATTTCGTTCCAATTCACATTCCAAGTAATATTCGTCATGCTAATTACGGTGACGATTGCCGAATTGCATTATCTCTTATAGTTTCCGAAATATGGACTATCGAAATTTTAGAATATTGGCTCTGCTTCTAACTTGGGTTAAAATTGTAAAATGGTCTTATGAATTAGCGATTTCGTTCCAATTCACATTCCAAGTAATATTCGTCATGCTAATTACGGTGACGATTGCCGAATTCCATTATCTCTTATAGTTTCCGAGATATGGACTATCGACATTTTAGAATATTGGCTCTGCTTCTAATTTGGGTTAAAATTGTAAAATGGTCTTATGAATCAGCGATTTCGTTAAAATTCACATTCCAAGTAATATTCGACTTGCTAATTACATTGCCGATTGCCAAGTTGCATTATCTCTTATAGTTTCCGAGATATGGACTATCGACATCTGACAATATTGGCTCTGCTTCTAACTTGGGCCAGAATTGTAAAGTGGTCTTATGAATTAGCGATTTCGTTCCAATTCACACTCCAAGTAATATTCGGCATGCTAATTACGTTGCCGATTGCCAAATTGCATTATATCTTATAGTTTCCGAGATATGGGCAATCGAAATTTTACACCTTAGAGTCTGTTTCTAACTTGGGTCAAAAATGTAAAATGGTCTTATGAATTAGCGATTTCGTTCCAATTCACATTCCAAATAATATTCGGCATGCTAATTACGTTGCCGATTGCCAAATTGCATTATCCCTTATAGTTTCCGAGATATGGGGAATCGAAATTTTACACCTTAGAGTCTGTTTCTAACTTGGGTCAAAATTGTAAAATAGTCTTACGAATTAGCGATTTCGCTCCAATTCACATTCCAAGTAATATTCGGCATGCTAATTACATTACCGATTGCCAAATTGCATTACCCTTATAGTTTCCGAGATATGGACTATCGACATCTGACAATATTGGCTCTGCTTCTAACTTGGGCCAGAATTGTAATATGGTCTTATGAATTAGCGATTTCGTTCCAATTCACATTCCAAGTAATATTCGGCATGCTAATTACGTTGCCGATTGCCAAATTGCATTATTTCATATAGTTTCCGAGATATGAACTATCGACATCTTACAAATTGGCTGTGCTTCTAACTTGGGCCAAAATTGAAAAATGATCTTATGAATTAGCGATTTCGTTCCAATTCACATTCCAAGTATTATTCGGCATGCTAATTACATTGCCGATTGCCAAATTGCATTATCTCCTATAGTTTCCAATATATGGTCTATCGACATCTTACAATATTGGCTCTGCTTCTAACTTGGACCCAAATTGTAAAATGGTCTTATGAATTAGCGATTTCGTTCCAATTCCATTCAAAGTAATATTCGGCATGCTAATTACGTTGCCGATTGCCAAATTGCATTATCTCTTATAGTCTCCGAGATATGGGCAATCGAAATTTTACACCTTAGAGTCTGTTTCTAACTTGGGCCAAAATTGTAAAATGGTCTTATGAATTAGTGATTTAGTTCCAATTCACATTCCAAGTAATATTCGGCATGCTAATTACATTGCCGATTGCCAAATTGCATTATCTCTTATAGTTTCCGAGATATGGGCAATCGAAATTTTACACCTTAGAGTCTGTTTCTAACTTGGGTCAAAAATGTAAAATGGTCTTATTAAATAGCGATTTCGTTCCAATTCACATTCCAAGTAATATTCGGCATGCTAATTACGTTGCCGATTGCCAAATTGCATTATATCTTATAGTTCCCGAGATATGGGCAATCGAAATTTTACACCTTAGAGTCTGTTTCTAACCTGGGTCAAAAATGTAAAATGGTCTTATGAATTAGCTATTTCGTTCCAATTCACATTCCAAGTAATATTCGGCATGTTAATTACGTTGCCGTTTGCCAAATTGCATTATCTCTTATAGTTTCCGAGATATGGACTATCGACATCTTGCAATATTGGCTCTGCTTCTAACTTGGGCCAGAATTGTAAAATGGTCTTATGAATTAGCGATTTCGTTCCAATTCACATTCCAAGTAATATTTGGCATGCTAATTACGTTGCCGATTGCCAAATTGCATTATATCTTATAGTTTCCTAGATATGGGCAATCGAAATTTTACACCTTAGAGTCTGTTTCTAACTTGGGTCAAAAATGTATAATGGTCTTATGAATTAGCGATTTCGTTCCAAATCACATTCCAAGTAATATTCGACATGCTAATTACATTGCCGTTTGCCAAATTGCATTATCTCTTATAGTTTCTGAAATATGGACTATCGACATCTGACAATATTGGCTCTGCTTCTAACTTGGGCCAGAATTGCAAAAATGGTCTTATGAATTAGCGATTTCGTTCCAATTCCATTCAAAGTAATATTCGGCATGCTAATTACGTTGCCGATTGCCAAATTGCATTATCTCTTATAGTCTCCGAGATATGGGCAATCGAAATTTTACACCTTAGAGTCTGTTTCTAACTTGGGCCAAAATTGTAAAATGGTCTTATGAATTAGCGATTTCGTTCCAATTCACATTCCAAGTAATATTCGACTTGCTAATTACATTGCCGATTGCCAAATTGCATTATCTCTTATAGTTTCCGAGATATGGACTATCGACATCTGACAATATTGGCTCTGCTTCTAACTTGGGCCAGAATTGTAAAATGGTCTTATGAATTAGCGATTTCGTTCCAATTCACATTCCAAGTAATATTCGGCATGCTAATCATTGCCGATTGCCAAATTGCATTATCTCTTATAGTTTCCTAGATATGGACTATCGACATCTTACAATATTGGCTCTGCTTCTAACTTGGGTCAGAATTGTAAAATGGTCTTATGAATTAGCGATTTCGTTCCAATTCACATTCCAAGTAATATTCGGCATGCTAATTACGTTGCCGATTGCCAAATTGCATTATCTCTTATAGTTTCCGAAATATGGACTATCGACATCTTACAATATTGGCTCTGCTTCTAACTTGGGCCAAAATTGTAAAATGGTCTTATGAATTAGCGATTTCGTTCCAATTCACATTCCAAGTAATATTCGGCATGCTAATTACGTTGCCGATTGCCAAATTGCATTATCTCTTATAGTTTCCGAGATATGGGCAATCGAAATTTTACACCTTAGTGTCTGTTTCTAACTTGGGTCAAAATTGTAAAATGGTCTTATGAATTAGCGATTTCGTTCCAATTCACATTCCAAGTAATATTCGGCATGCTAATTACGTTGCTGATTGCCAAATTGCATTATCTCTTATAGTTTCCGAGATATGGGCAATCGAAATTTTACACCTTAGGGTCTGTTTCTAACTTGGGTCAAAATTGTAAAATGGTCTTATGAATTAGCGATTTCGCTCCAATTCACATTCCAAGTAATATTCGGCATGCTAATTACGTTGCCGATTGCCAAATTGCATTATCTCTTATAGTTTCCGAGATATGGGCAATCGAAATTTTACACCTTTGAATCTGTTTCTAACTTGGGTCAAAATTGTAAAATGGTCTTATGAATTAGCGATTTCGTTCCAATTCACATTCCAAGTAATATTCGGCATGCTAATTACGTTGCCGGTTGCCAAATTGCATTATCTCTTATAGTTTCCAAGATATGGACTATCAACATCTGACAATATTGGCTCTGCTTCTAACTTGGGCCAGAATTGTAAAATGGTCTTAGGAATTAGCGATTTCGTTCCAATTCACATTCCAAGTAATATTCGTCATGCTAATTACGGTGACGATTGCCGAATTGCATTATCTCTTATAGTTTCCGAGATATGGACTATCGACATTTTAGAATATTGGCTCTGCTTCTAACTTGGGTTAAAATTGTAAAATGGTCTTATGAATTAGCGATTTCGTTCCAATTCACATTCCAAGTAATATTCGTCATGCTAATTACGGTGACGATTGCCGAATTCCATTATCTCTTATAGTTTCCGAGATATGGACTATCGACATTTTAGAATATTGGCTCTGCTTCTAATTTGGGTTAAAATTGTAAAATGGTCTTATGAATCAGCGATTTCGTTAAAATTCACATTCCAAGTAATATTCGACTTGCTTATTACATTGCCGATTGCCAAGTTGCATTATCTCTTATAGTTTCCGAGATATGGACTATCGACATCTGACAATATTGGCTCTGCTTCTAACTTGGGCCAGAATTGTAAAGTGGTCTTATGAATTAGCGATTTCGTTCCAATTCACACTCCAAGTAATATTCGGCATGCTAATTACGTTGCCGATTGCCAAATTGCATTATATCTTATAGTTTCCGAGATATGGGCAATCGAAATTTTACACCTTAGAGTCTGTTTCTAACTTGGGTCAAAAATGTAAAATGGTCTTATGAATTAGCGATTTCGTTCCAATTCACATTCCAAATAATATTCGGCATGCTAATTACGTTGCCGATTGCCAAATTGCATTATCCCTTATAGTTTCCGAGATATGGGGAATCGAAATTTTACACCTTAGAGTCTGTTTCTAACTTGGGTCAAAATTGTAAAATAGTCTTACGAATTAGCGATTTCGCTCCAATTCACATTCCAAGTAATATTCGGCATGCTAATTACATTACCGATTGCCAATTTGCATTATCTCTTATTGTTTCGGAGATATGTGCTATCGACATCTGACAATATTGGCTCTGCTTCTAACTTGGGCCAGAATTGTAATATGGTCTTATGAATTAGCGATTTCGTTCCAATTCACATTCCAAGTAATATTCGGCATGCTAATTACGTTGCCGATTGCCAAATTGCATTATTTCATATAGTTTCCGAGATATGAACTATCGACATCTTACAAATTGGCTGTGCTTCTAACTTGGGCCAAAATTGAAAAATGATCTTATGAATTAGCGATTTCGTTCCAATTCACATTCCAAGTATTATTCGGCATGCTAATTACATTGCCGATTGCCAAATTGCATTATCTCCTATAGTTTCCAATATATGGTCTATCGACATCTTACAATATTGGCTCTGCTTCTAACTTGGACCCAAATTGTAAAATGGTCTTATGAATTAGCGATTTCGTTCCAATTCCATTCAAAGTAATATTCGGCATGCTAATTACGTTGCCGATTGCCAAATTGCATTATCTCTTATAGTCTCCGAGATATGGGCAATCGAAATTTTACACCTTAGAGTATGTTTCTAACTTGGGCCAAAATTGTAAAATGGTCTTATGAATTAGTGATTTAGTTCCAATTCACATTCCAAGTAATATTCGGCATGCTAATTACATTGCCGATTGCCAAATTGCATTATCTCTTATAGTTTCCGAGATATGGGCAATCGAAATTTTACACCTTAGAGTCTGTTTCTAACTTGGGTCAAAAATGTAAAATGGTCTTATTAAATAGCGATTTCGTTCCAATTCACATTCCAAGTAATATTCGGCATGCTAATTACGTTGCCGATTGCCAAATTGCATTATATCTTATAGTTCCCGAGATATGGGCAATCGAAATTTTACACCTTAGAGTCTGTTTCTAACTTGGGTCAAAAATGTAAAATGGTCTTATGAATTAGCGATTTCGTTCCAATTCACATTCCAAGTAATATTCGGCATGTTAATTACGTTGCCGTTTGCCAAATTGCATTATCTCTTATAGTTTCCGAGATATGGGCAATCGAAATTTTACACCTTAATGTTTATTTCTAACTGGGGCCAAAATTGTAAAATGGTCTTATGAATTAGTGATTTCGTTCCAATTCACATCCCAAGTAATATTCGGCATGCTAATTACATTGCCGATTGCCAAATTGCATTATCTCTTATAGTTTCCGAGATATGGGCAATCGAAATTTTACACCTTAGAGTCTGTTTCTAACTTGGGTCAAAATTGTAAAATGGTCTTATGAATTAGCGATTTCGCTCCAATTCACATTCCAAGTAATATTCGGCATGCTAATTTCATTGCCGATTGCCAAGTTGCATTATCTCTTATAGTTTCGGGTATATGGACTATAGACATCTGGCAATATTGGCTCTGCTTCTAACTTGGGTCAAAATTGTAAAATGGTCTTATGAATTAGCGATTTCGTTCCAATTCACATTCCAAGTAATATTCGGCATGCTAATTACGTTGCCGATTGCCAAATTGCATTATCTCTTATAGTTTCCGAGATATGGGCAATCGAAATTTTACACCTTAGAGTCTGTTTCTAACTTGGGTCAAAATTGTAAAATGGTCTTATGAATTAGCGATTTCGCTCCAATTCACATTCCAAGTAATATTCGGCATGCTAATTACATTGCCGATTGCCAAGTTGCATTATCTCTTATAGTTTCGGGGATATGGACTATAGATATCTGGCAATATTGGCTCTGCTTCTAACTTGTGTCAGAATTGTAAAAGGGTCTTATGAATTAGCGATTTCGTTCCAATTCACATTCCAAGTAATATTCGGCATGCTAATTACGTTGCCGATTGCCAAATTGCATTATCTCTTATAGTTTCCGAGATATGGGCAATCGAAATTTTGCACCTTAGGGCCTGTTTCTAACTTGGGTCAAAATTGTAAAATGGTCTTATGAATTAGCGATTTCGCTCCATTTCACATTCCAAGTAATATTCGCCATGCTAATTACATTGCCGATGGCCAATTTGCATTATCTCTTATAGTTTCGGAGATATGCACTATCGACATCTGACAATATTGGCTCTGCTTCTAACTTGGGCCAGAATTGTAAAATGGTCTTATGAATTAGCGAATTCGTTCCAATTCACATTCCAAGTAATATTCGGCATGCTAATTACGTTGCCGATCGCCAAATTGCATTATCTCATATAGTTTACGAGATATGGACTATCGGCATCTTACAATATTGGCTGTGCTTCTAACTTGGGCCAAAATTGTTAAATGGTCTTATGAATTAGCGATTTCGTCCCAATTCACATTCCAAGTATTATTCGGCATGCTAATTATATTGCCGATTGCCAAATTGCATTATCTCTTGTAGTTTCCGAGATATGGGCAATCGAAATTTTACACCTTAGAGTCTGTTCTAACTTTGGTCAAAAATGTAAAATGGTCTTGTGAATTAGCGATTTCGTTCCAATTCACATTCCAAGTAATATTCGACTTGCTAATTACATTGCCGATTGCCAAATTGCATTATCTCTTATAGTTTCCGAGATATGGACTATCGACATCTGACAATATTGGCTCTGCTTCTAACTTGGGCCAGAATTGTAAAATGGTCTTATGAATTAGCGATTTCGTTGTAATTCACATTCCAAGTAATATTCGGCATGCTAATTACGTTGCCGATTGCCAAATTGCATTATCTCATATAGTTTCCGAGATATGGAATATCGACATCTTACAATATTGGCTGTGCTTCTAACTTGGGCCAAAATTGTAAAATGGTCTTATGAATTAGCGATTTTGCTCCAATTCACATTCCGAGTAATATTTGGCATGCTAATTACGTTGCCGATTGCCAAATTGCATTATCCTTTATAGTTTCCGAGATATGTGCTATCGACATCTTACAATATTGGCTCTGCTTCTAACTTGTGCCAGAATTGTAAAAGGGTCTTATGAATTAGCGATTTCGTTCCAATTCACATTCCAAGTAATATTCGGCATGCTAATTACGTTGCCGATTGCCAAATTGCATTATCTCTTATAGTTTCCGAGATATGGGCAATCGAAATTTTACACCTTAGGGTCTGTTTCTAACTTGGGTCAAAATTGTAAAATGGTCTTATGAATTAGAGATTTCGCTCCAATTCACATTCCAAGTAATATTCGGCACGCTAATTACGTTGCCGATTGCCAAGTTGCATTATCTCTTATTGTTTCGGAGATATGTGCTATCGACATCTTACAATATTGGCTCTGCTTCTAACTTGGGCCAGAATTGTAAAATGGTCTTATGAATTAGCGAATTCGTTCCAATTCACATTCCAAGTAATATTCGGCACGCTAATTACGTTGCCGATCGCCAAATTGCATTATCTCTTATTGTTTCGGAGATATGTGCTATCGACATCTTACAATATTGGCTCTGCTTCTAACTTGGGCCAGAATTGTAAAATGGTCTTATGAATTAGCGAATTCGTTCCAATTCACATTCCAAGTAATATTCGGCACGCTAATTACATTGCCGATTGCCAATTTGCATTATCTCTTATTGTTTCGGAGATATGTGCTATCGACATCTTACAATATTGGCTCTGCTTCTAACTTGGGCCAGAATTGTAAAATGGTCTTATGAATTAGCGAATTCGTTCCAATTCACATTCCAAGTAATATTCGGCACGCTAATTACGTTGCCGATCGCCAAATTGCATTATCTCATATAGTTTACGAGATTTGGACTATCGGCATCTTACAATATTGGCTGTGCTTCTAACTTGGGCCAAAATTGTTAAATGGTCTTATGAATTAGCGATTTCGTCCCAATTCACATTTCAAGTATTATTCGGCATGCTAATTACATTACCGATTGCCAAATTGCATTATCTCTTGTAGTTTCCGAGATATGGGCAATCGAAACTTTACACCTTAGAGTCTGTTTCTAACTTTGGTCAAAAATGTAAAATGGTCTTATGAATTAGCGATTTCGTTCCAATTCACATTCCAAGTAATATTCGACTTGCTAATTACATTGCCGATTGCCAAATTGCATTATCTCTTATAGTTTCCGAGATATGGACTATCGACATCTGACAATATTGGCTCTGCTTCTAACTTGGGCCAGAATTGTAAAATGGTCTTATGAATTAGCGATTTCGTTCCAATTCACATTCCAAGTAATATTCGGCATGCTAATTACGTTGCCGATTGCCAAATTGCATTATATCTTATAGTTTCCGAGATATGGGCAATCGAAATTTTACACCTTAGAGTCTGTTTCAAACTTGGGTCAAAAATGTAAAATGGTCTTATGAATTAGCGATTTCGTTCCAATTCACATTCCAAGTAATATTCGGCATGCTAATTACGTTGCCATTTGCCAAATTGCATTATCTCTTATAGTTTCCGAAATATGGACTATCGGCATCTGACAATATTGGCTGTGCTTCTAACTTGGGCCAAAATTGTTAAATGGTCTTATGAATTAGCGATTTCGTCCCAATTCACATTCCAAGTATTATTCGGCATGCTAATTACATTACCGATTGCCAAATTGCATTATCTCTTGTAGTTTCCGAGATATGGGCAATCGAAATTTTACACCTTAGAGTCTGTTTCTAACTTTGGTCAAAAATGTAAAATGGTCTTATGAATTAGCGATTTCGTTCCAATTCACATTCCAAGTAATATTCGACTTGCTAATTACATTGCCGATTGCCAAATTGCATTATCTCTTATAGTTTCCGAGATATGGACTATCGACATCTGACAATATTGGCTCTGCTTCTAACTTGGGCCAGAATTGTAAAATGGTCTTATGAATTAGCGATTTCGTTCCAATTCACATTCCAAGTAATATTCGGCATGCTAATTACGTTGCCGATTGCCAAATTGCATTATATCTTATAGTTTCCTAGATATGGGCAATCGAAATTTTACACCTTAGAGTCTGTTTCTAACTTGGGTCAAAAATGTATAATGGTCTTATGAATTAGCGATTTCGTTCCAAATCACATTCCAAGTAATATTCGACATGCTAATTACATTGCCGTTTGCCAAATTGCATTATCTCTTATAGTTTCTGAAATATGGACTATCGACATCTGACAATATTGGCTCTGCTTCTAACTTGGGCCAGAATTGTAAAATGGCCTTATGAATTAGCGAATTCGTTCCAATTCACATTCCAAGTAATATTCGGCATGCTAATTACGTTGCCGATTGCCAAATTGCATTATATCTTATAGTTTCCGAGATATGGGCAATCGAAATTTTACATCTTAGAGTCTGTTTCAAACTTGGGGCAAAAATGTAAAATGGTCTTATGAATTAGCGATTTCGTTCCAATTCACATTCCAAGTAATATTCGGCATGCTAATTACGTTGCCATTTGCCAAATTGCATTATCTCTTATAGTTTCCGAGATATGGGCAATCGAAATTTTACACCTTAATGTCTGTTTCTAACTGGGGCCAAAATTGTAAAATGGTCTTATGAATTAGCGATTTCGTTCCAATTCACATTCCAAGTAATATTCGGCATGCTAATTACGTTGCCGATTGCCAAATTGCATTATATCTTATAGTTTCCGAGGTATGGGCAATCGAAATTTTACACCTTAGAGTCTGTTTCTAACTTGGGTCAAAAATGTAAAATGGTCTTATGAATTAGCGATTTCGTTCCAATTGACATTCCAAGTAATATTCGGCATGCTAATTACGTTGCCGTTTGCCAAATTGCATTATCTCTTATAGTTTCCGAGATATGGGCAATCGAAATTTTACACCTTAATGTCTGTTTCTAACTGGGGCCAAAATTGTAAAATGGTCTTATGAATTAGTGATTTCGTTCCAATTCACATTCCAAGTAATATTCGGCATGCTAATTACATTGCCGATTGCCAAATTGCATTATATCTTATAGTCTCCGAGATATGGGCAATCGAAATTTTACACATTAGAGTCTGTTTCTAACTTGGGTCAAAATTGTAAAATGGCCTTATGAATTAGCGATTTCGCTCCAATTCACATTCCAAGTAATATTCGGCATGCTAATTACATTGCCGATTGCCAAGTTGCATTATCTCTTATAGTTTCGGAGATATGGACTATCGACATCTGACAATATTGGCTCTGCTTCTAACTTGGGCCAGAATTGTAAAATGGTCTTATGAATTAGCGATTTCGTTCCAATTCACATTCCAAGTAATATTCGGCATGCTAATTACGTTGCCGATTGCCAAATTGCATTATCTCATATAGTTTCCAAGATATGGACTATCGACATCTTACAATATTGGCTGTGTTTCTAACTTGGGCCAAAATTGTAAAATGGTCTTATGAATTAGCGATTTTGCTCCAATTCACATTCCGAGTAATATTTGGCATGCTAATTACGTTGCCGATTGCCAAATTGCATTATCTCTTATAGTTTCGGAGATATGCACTATCGACATCTGACAATATTGGCTCTGCTTCTAACTTGGGCCAGAATTGTAAAATGGTCTTATGAATTAGCGATTTCGTACCAATTCACATTCCAAGTATTATTCGGCATGCTAATTACATTGCCGATTGCCAAATTGCATTATCTCTTATAGTTTCCGAAATATGGACTATCGATATCTGACAATATTGGCTCTGCTTCTAACTTGGGCCAGAATTGTAAAATGGTCTTATGAATTAGTGATTTCGTTCCAATTCACATTCCAAGTAATATTCGGCATGCTAATTACGTTGCCGATCGCCAAATTGCATTATCTCATATAGTTTACGAGATATGGACTATCGGCATCTTACAATATTGGCTGTGCTTCTAACTTGGGCCAAAATTGTTAAATGGTCTTATGAATTAGCGATTTCGTCCCAATTCACATTCCAAGTATTATTCGGCATGCTAATTACATTGCCGATTGCCAAATTGCATTATCTCTTGTAGTTTCCGAGATATGGGCAATCGAAATTTTACACCTTAGAGTCTGTTTCTAACTTTGGTCAAAAATGTAAAATGGTCTTATGAATTAGCGATTTCGTTCCAATTCACATTCCAAGTAATATTCGACTTGCTAATTACATTGCCGATTGCCAAATTGCATTATCTCTTATAGTTTCCGAGATATGGACTATCGACATCTGACAATATTGGCTCTGCTTCTAACTTGGGCCAGAATTGTAAAATGGTCTTATGAATTAGCGATTTCGTTCCAATTCACATTCCAAGTAATATTCGGCATGCTAATTACGTTGCCGATTGCCAAATTGCATTATCTCTTATAGTTTCCGAGATATGGACTATCGACATCTTACAATATTGGCTCTGATTCTAACTTGGGTCAAAAATGTAAAATGGTCTTATGAATTAGCGATTTCGTTCCAATTCACATTCCAAGTAATATTCGGCATGCTAATTACATACCGATTGGAAAATTGCATTATCTCTTATAGTTTCCGAAATATGGACTATCGAAATCTGACAATATTGGCTCTGCTTCTAACTTGGGCCAGAATTGTAAAATGGTCTTATGAATTAGCGATTTCGTTCCAATTCACATTCCAAGTAATATTCGGCATGCTAATTACATTGCCGATTGCCAAATTGCATTATCTCTTATAGTTTCCGAGATATGGGCAATCGAAATTTTACACCTTAGAGTCTGTTTCTAACTTGGGCCAAAATTGTAAAATGGTCTTATGAATTAGCGATTTCGTTCCAATTCACATTCCAAGTAATATTCGGCATGCTAATTACATTGCCGATTGCCAAATTGCATTATCTCTTATAGTTTCCGAGATATGGGCAATCGAAATTTTACACCTTAGAGTCTGTTTCTAACTTGGGTCAAAATTGTAAAATGGTCTTATGAATTAGCGATTTCGCTCCAATTCACATTCCAAGTAATATTCGGCATGCTAATTACATTGCCGATTGCCAAGTTGCATTATCTCTTATAGTTTCCGAGATATGGACTATCGACATCTGACAATATTGGCTCTGCTTCTAACTTGGGCCAGAATTGTAAAATGGTCTTATGAATTAGCGATTTCGTTCCAATTCACATTCCAAGTAATATTCGGCATGCTAATTACATTGCCGATTGCCAAATTGCATTATCTCTTATAGTTTCCGAGATATGGGCAATCGAAATTTTACACCTTAGAGTCTGTTTCTAACTTGGGTCAAAATTGTAAAATGGTCTTATGAATTAGCGATTTCGCTCCAATTCACATTCCAAGTAATATTCGGCATGCTAATTACATTGCCGATTGCCAAATTGCATTATCTCTTATAGTTTCGGAGATATGGACTATCGACATCTGACAATATTGGCTCTGCTTCTAACTTGGGCCAGAATTGTAAAATGGTCTTATGAATTAGCGAATTCGTTCCAATTCACATTCCAAGTAATATTCGGCATGCTAATTACGTTGCCGATCGCCAAATTGCATTATCTCATATAGTTTACGAGATATGGACTATCGGCATCTTACAATATTGGCTGTGCTTCTAACTTGGGCCAAAATTGTTAAATGGTCTTATGAATTAGCGATTTCGTCCCAATTCACATTCCAAGTATTATTCGGCATGCTAATTATATTGCCGATTGCCAAATTGCATTATCTCTTGTAGTTTCCGAGATATGGGCAATCGAAATTTTACACCTTAGAGTCTGTTCTAACTTTGGTCAAAAATGTAAAATGGTCTTGTGAATTAGCGATTTCGTTCCAATTCACATTCCAAGTAATATTCGACTTGCTAATTACATTGCCGATTGCCAAATTGCATTATCTCTTATAGTTTCCGAGATATGGACTATCGACATCTGACAATATTGGCTCTGCTTCTAACTTGGGCCAGAATTGTAAAATGGTCTTATGAATTAGCGATTTCGTTGTAATTCACATTCCAAGTAATATTCGGCATGCTAATTACGTTGCCGATTGCCAAATTGCATTATCTCATATAGTTTCCGAGATATGGACTATCGACATCTTACAATATTGGCTGTGCTTCTAACTTGGGCCAAAATTGTAAAATGGTCTTATGAATTAGCGATTTTGCTCCAATTCACATTCCGAGTAATATTTGGCATGCTAATTACGTTGCCGATTGCCAAATTGCATTATCCTTTATAGTTTCCGAGATATGTGCTATCGACATCTTACAATATTGGCTCTGCTTCTAACTTGTGCCAGAATTGTAAAAGGGTCTTATGAATTAGCGATTTCGTTCCAATTCACATTCCAAGTAATATTCGGCATGCTAATTACGTTGCCGATTGCCAAATTGCATTATCTCTTATAGTTTCCAAGATATGGGCAATCGAAATTTTACACCTTAGGGTCTGTTTCTAACTTGGGTCAAAATTGTAAAATGGTCTTATGAATTAGAGATTTCGCTCCAATTCACATTCCAAGTAATATTCGCCATGCTAATTACATTGCCGATTGCCAAGTTGCATTATCTCTTATTGTTTCGGAGATATGTGCTATCGACATCTTACAATATTGGCTCTGCTTCTAACTTGGGCCAGAATTGTAAAATGGTCTTATGAATTAGCGAATTCGTTCCAATTCACATTCCAAGTAATATTCGGCACGCTAATTACGTTGCCGATCGCCAAATTGCATTATCTCTTATTGTTTCGGAGATATGTGCTATCGACATCTTACAATATTGGCTCTGCTTCTAACTTGGGCCAGAATTGTAAAATGGTCTTATGAATTAGCGAATTCGTTCCAATTCACATTCCAAGTAATATTCGGCACGCTAATTACATTGCCGATTGCCAATTTGCATTATCTCTTATTGTTTCGGAGATATGTGCTATCGACATCTTACAATATTGGCTCTGCTTCTAACTTGGGCCAGAATTGTAAAATGGTCTTATGAATTAGCGAATTCGTTCCAATTCACATTCCAAGTAATATTCGGCACGCTAATTACGTTGCCGATCGCCAAATTGCATTATCTCATATAGTTTACGAGATTTGGACTATCGGCATCTTACAATATTGGCTGTGCTTCTAACTTGGGCCAAAATTGTTAAATGGTCTTATGAATTAGCGATTTCGTCCCAATTCACATTTCAAGTATTATTCGGCATGCTAATTACATTACCGATTGCCAAATTGCATTATCTCTTGTAGTTTCCGAGATATGGGCAATCGAAACTTTACACCTTAGAGTCTGTTTCTAACTTTGGTCAAAAATGTAAAATGGTCTTATGAATTAGCGATTTCGTTCCAATTCACATTCCAAGTAATATTCGACTTGCTAATTACATTGCCGATTGCCAAATTGCATTATCTCTTATAGTTTCCGAGATATGGACTATCGACATCTGACAATATTGGCTCTGCTTCTAACTTGGGCCAGAATTGTAAAATGGTCTTATGAATTAGCGATTTCGTTCCAATTCACATTCCAAGTAATATTCGGCATGCTAATTACGTTGCCGATTGCCAAATTGCATTATATCTTATAGTTTCCGAGATATGGGCAATCGAAATTTTACACCTTAGAGTCTGTTTCAAACTTGGGTCAAAAATGTAAAATGGTCTTATGAATTAGCGATTTCGTTCCAATTCACATTCCAAGTAATATTCGGCATGCTAATTACGTTGCCATTTGCCAAATTGCATTATCTCTTATAGTTTCCGAAATATGGACTATCGGCATCTGACAATATTGGCTGTGCTTCTAACTTGGGCCAAAATTGTTAAATGGTCTTATGAATTAGCGATTTCGTCCCAATTCACATTCCAAGTATTATTCGGCATGCTAATTACATTACCGATTGCCAAATTGCATTATCTCTTGTAGTTTCCGAGATATGGGCAATCGAAATTTTGCACCTTAGGGCCTGTTTCTAACTTGGGTCAAAATTGTAAAATGGTCTTATGAATTAGCGATTTCGCTCCATTTCACATTCCAAGTAATATTCGCCATGCTAATTACATTGCCGATGGCCAATTTGCATTATCTCTTATAGTTTCGGAGATATGCACTATCGACATCTGACAATATTGGCTCTGCTTCTAACTTGGGCCAGAATTGTAAAATGGTCTTATGAATTAGCGAATTCGTTCCAATTCACATTCCAAGTAATATTCGGCATGCTAATTACGTTGCCGATCGCCAAATTGCATTATCTCATATAGTTTACGAGATATGGACTATCGGCATCTTACAATATTGGCTGTGCTTCTAACTTGGGCCAAAATTGTTAAATGGTCTTATGAATTAGCGATTTCATCCCAATTCACATTCCAAGTATTATTCGGCATGCTAATTATATTGCCGATTGCCAAATTGCATTATCTCTTGTAGTTTCCGAGATATGGGCAATCGAAATTTTACACCTTAGAGTCTGTTCTAACTTTGGTCAAAAATGTAAAATGGTCTTGTGAATTAGCGATTTCGTTCCAATTCACATTCCAAGTAATATTCGACTTGCTAATTACATTGCCGATTGCCAAATTGCATTATCTCTTATAGTTTCCGAGATATGGACTATCGACATCTGACAATATTGGCTCTGCTTCTAACTTGGGCCAGAATTGTAAAATGGTCTTATGAATTAGCGATTTCGTTGTAATTCACATTCCAAGTAATATTCGGCATGCTAATTACGTTGCCGATTGCCAAATTGCATTATCTCTTATAGTTTCCGAGATATGGACTATCGACATCTTACAATATTGGCTGTGCTTCTAACTTGGGCCAAAATTGTAAAATGGTCTTATGAATTAGCGATTTTGCTCCAATTCACATTCCAAGTAATATTTGGCATGCTAATTACGTTGCCGATTGCCAAATTGCATTATCCTTTATAGTTTCCGAGATATGTGCTATCGACATCTTACAATATTGGCTCTGCTTCTAACTTGTGCCAGAATTGTAAAAGGGTCTTATGAATTAGCGATTTCGTTCCAATTCACATTCCAAGTAATATTCGGCATGCTAATTACGTTGCCGATTGCCAAATTGCATTATCTCTTATAGTTTCCGAGATATGGGCAATCGAAATTTTACACCTTAGGGTCTGTTTCTAACTTGGGTCAAAATTGTAAAATGGTCTTATGAATTAGCGATTTCGCTCCAATTCACATTCCAAGTAATATTCGCCATGCTAATTACATTGCCGATTGCCAAGTTGCATTATCTCTTATTGTTTCGGAGATATGTGCTATCGACATCTTACAATATTGGCTCTGCTTCTAACTTGGGCCAGAATTGTAAAATGGTCTTATGAATTAGCGAATTCGTTCCAATTCACATTCCAAGTAATATTCGGCACGCTAATTACGTTGCCGATCGCCAAATTGCATTATCTCTTATTGTTTCGGAGATATGTGCTATCGACATCTTACAATATTGGCTCTGCTTCTAACTTGGGCCAGAATTGTAAAATGGTCTTATGAATTAGCGAATTCGTTCCAATTCACATTCCAAGTAATATTCGGCACGCTAATTACATTGCCGATTGCCAATTTGCATTATCTCTTATTGTTTCGGAGATATGTGCTATCGACATCTTACAATATTGGCTCTGCTTCTAACTTGGGCCAGAATTGTAAAATGGTCTTATGAATTAGCGAATTCGTTCCAATTCACATTCCAAGTAATATTCGGCACGCTAATTACGTTGCCGATCGCCAAATTGCATTATCTCATATAGTTTACGAGATTTGGACTATCGGCATCTTACAATATTGGCTGTGCTTCTAACTTGGGCCAAAATTGTTAAATGGTCTTATGAATTAGCGATTTCGTCCCAATTCACATTTCAAGTATTATTCGGCATGCTAATTACATTACCGATTGCCAAATTGCATTATCTCTTGTAGTTTCCGAGATATGGGCAATCGAAACTTTACACCTTAGAGTCTGTTTCTAACTTTGGTCAAAAATGTAAAATGGCCTTATGAATTAGCGATTTCGTTCCAATTCACATTCCAAGTAATATTCGACTTGCTAATTACATTGCCGATTGCCAAATTGCATTATCTCTTATAGTTTCCGAGATATGGACTATCGACATCTGACAATATTGGCTCTGCTTCTAACTTGGGCCAGAATTGTAAAATGGTCTTATGAATTAGCGATTTCGTTCCAATTCACATTCCAAGTAATATTCGGCATGCTAATTACGTTGCCGATTGCCAAATTGCATTATATCTTATAGTTTCCGAGATATGGGCAATCGAAATTTTACACCTTAGAGTCTGTTTCAAACTTGGGTCAAAAATGTAAAATGGTCTTATGAATTAGCGATTTCGTTCCAATTCACATTCCAAGTAATATTCGGCATGCTAATTACGTTGCCATTTGCCAAATTGCATTATCTCTTATAGTTTCCGAAATATGGACTATCGGCATCTGACAATATTGGCTGTGCTTCTAACTTGGGCCAAAATTGTTAAATGGTCTTATGAATTAGCGATTTCGTCCCAATTCACATTCCAAGTATTATTCGGCATGCTAATTACATTACCGATTGCCAAATTGCATTATCTCTTGTAGTTTCCGAGATATGGGCAATCGAAATTTTACACCTTAGAGTCTGTTTCTAACTTTGGTCAAAAATGTAAAATGGTCTTATGAATTAGCGATTTCGTTCCAATTCACATTCCAAGTAATATTCGACTTGCTAATTACATTGCCGATTGCCAAATTGCATTATCTCTTATAGTTTCCGAGATATGGACTATCGACATCTGACAATATTGGCTCTGCTTCTAACTTGGGCCAGAATTGTAAAATGGTCTTATGAATTAGCGATTTCGTTCCAATTCACATTCCAAGTAATATTCGGCATGCTAATTACGTTGCCGATTGCCAAATTGCATTATATCTTATAGTTTCCTAGATATGGGCAATCGAAATTTTACACCTTAGAGTCTGTTTCTAACTTGGGTCAAAAATGTATAATGGTCTTATGAATTAGCGATTTCGTTCCAAATCACATTCCAAGTAATATTCGACATGCTAATTACATTGCCGTTTGCCAAATTGCATTATCTCTTATAGTTTCTGAAATATGGACTATCGACATCTGACAATATTGGCTCTGCTTCTAACTTGGGCCAGAATTGTAAAATGGCCTTATGAATTAGCGATTTCGTTCCAATTCACATTCCAAGTAATTTTCGGCATGCTAATTACGTTGCCGATTGCCAAATTGCATTATATCTTATAGTTTCCGAGATATGGGCAATCGAAATTTTACATCTTAGAGTCTGTTTCAAACTTGGGGCAAAAATGTAAAATGGTCTTATGAATTAGCGATTTCGTTCCAATTCACATTCCAAGTAATATTCGGCATGCTAATTACGTTGCCATTTGCCAAATTGCATTATCTCTTATAGTTTCCGAGATATGGGCAATCGAAATTTTACACCTTAATGTCTGTTTCTAACTGGGGCCAAAATTGTAAAATGGTCTTATGAATTAGCGATTTCGTTCCAATTCACATTCCAAGTAATATTCGGCATGCTAATTACGTTGCCGATTGCCAAATTGCATTATATCTTATAGTTTCCGAGGTATGGGCAATCGAAATTTTACACCTTAGAGTCTGTTTCTAACTTGGGTCAAAAATGTAAAATGGTCTTATGAATTAGCGATTTCGTTCCAATTGACATTCCAAGTAATATTCGGCATGCTAATTACGTTGCCGTTTGCCAAATTGCATTATCTCTTATAGTTTCCGAGGTATGGGCAATCGAAATTTTACACCTTAATGTCTGTTTCTAACTGGGGCCAAAATTGTAAAATGGTCTTATGAATTAGTGATTTCGTTCCAATTCACATTCCAAGTAATATTCGGCATGCTAATTACATTGCCGATTGCCAAATTGCATTATCTCTTATAGTCTCCGAGATATGGGCAATCGAAATTTTACACATTAGAGTCTGTTTCTAACTTGGGTCAAAATTGTAAAATGGCCTTATGAATTAGCGATTTCGCTCCAATTCACATTCCAAGTAATATTCGGCATGCTAATTACATTGCCGATTGCCAAGTTGCATTATCTCTTATAGTTTCGGAGATATGGACTATCGACATCTGACAATATTGGCTCTGCTTCTAACTTGGGCCAGAATTGTAAAATGGTCTTATGAATTAGCGATTTCGTTCCAATTCACATTCCAAGTAATATTCGGCATGCTAATTACGTTGCCGATTGCCAAATTGCATTATCTCATATAGTTTCCAAGATATGGACTATCGACATCTTACAATATTGGCTGTGTTTCTAACTTGGGCCAAAATTGTAAAATGGTCTTATGAATTAACGATTTTGCTCCAATTCACATTCCGAGTAATATTTGGCATGCTAATTACGTTGCCGATTGCCAAATTGCATTATCTCTTATAGTTTCGGAGATATGCACTATCGACATCTGACAATATTGGCTCTGCTTCTAACTTGGGCCAGAATTGTAAAATGGTCTTATGAATTAGCGATTTCGTACCAATTCACATTCCAAGTATTATTCGGCATGCTAATTACATTGCCGATTGCCAAATTGCATTATCTCTTATAGTTTCCGAAATATGGACTATCGATATCTGACAATATTGGCTCTGCTTCTAACTTGGGCCAGAATTGTAAAATGGTCTTGTGAATTAGTGATTTCGTTCCAATTCACATTCCAAGTAATATTCGGCATGCTAATTACGTTGCCGATCGCCAAATTGCATTATCTCATATAGTTTACGAGATATGGACTATCGGCATCTTACAATATTGGCTGTGCTTCTAACTTGGGCCAAAATTGTTAAATGGTCTTATGAATTAGCGATTTCGTCCCAATTCACATTCCAAGTATTATTCGGCATGCTAATTACATTGCCGATTGCCAAATTGCATTATCTCTTGTAGTTTCCGAGATATGGGCAATCGAAATTTTACACCTTAGAGTCTGTTTCTAACTTTGGTCAAAAATGTAAAATGGTCTTATGAATTAGCGATTTCGTTCCAATTCACATTCCAAGTAATATTCGACTTGCTAATTACATTGCCGATTGCCAAATTGCATTATCTCTTATAGTTTCCGAGATATGGACTATCGACATCTGACAATATTGGCTCTGCTTTTAACTTGGGCCAGAATTGTAAAATGGTCTTATGAATTAGCGATTTCGTTGTAATTCACATTCCAAGTAATATTCGGCATGCTAATTACGCTACCGATTGCCAAAATGCGTTATCTCTTATAGTTTACGAGATATGGACTATCGACATCTTGCAATATTGGCTCTGATTCTAACTTGGGTCAAAAATGTTAAATAGTCTTATGAATTAGCGATTTCGTTCCAATTCACATTCCAAGTAATATTCGACATGCTAATTACATTGCCGATTGCCAAATTGCATTATCTCTTATAGTTTCCGAGATATGGGCAATCGAAATTTTACACCTTAGAGTCTGTTTCTAACTTGGGCCAAAATTGTAAAATGGTCTTATGAATTAGTGATTTCGTTCCAATTCACATTCCAAGTAATATTCGGCATGCTAATTACATTGCCGATTGCCAAATTGCATTATCTCTTATAGTTTCCGAGATATGGGCAATCGAAATTTTACACCTTAGAGTCTGTTTCTAACTTGGGTCAAAATTGTAAAATGGTCTTATGAATTAGCGATTTCGCTCCAATTCACATTCCAAGTAATATTCGGCATGCTAATTACATTGCCGATTGCCAAGTTGCATTATCTCTTATAGTTTCGGAGATATGGACTATAGACATCTGACAATATTGGCTCTGCTTCTAACTTGGGCCAGAATTGTTAAATGGTCTTATGAATTAGCGATTTCGTTCCAATTCACATTCCAAGTAATATTCGGCATGCTAATTACGTTGCCGATTTGCAAATTGCTTTATCTCATATAGTTTCCGAGATATGGACTATCGACATCTTACAATATTATCTGTGCTTCTAACTTGGACCAAAATTGTAAAATGGTCTTATGAATTAGCGATTTTGCTCCAATTCACATTCCGAGTAATATTTGTCATGCTAATTACGTTGCCGATTGTCAAATTGCATTATCTTTTATAGTTTCCGAGATATGGGCTATCGACATCTTACAATATTGGCTCTGCTTCTAACTTGTGCCAGAATTGTAAAATGGTCTTATGAATTAGCGATTTCGTTCCAATTCACATTCAAAGTAATATTCGGCATTGCTAATTACGTTGCCGATTGCCAAATTGCATTATCTCTTATAGTTTCCGAGATATAGGCAATCGAAGTTTTACACCTTAGAGTCTGTTTCTAACTAGGGTCAAAATTGTAAAATGGTCTTATGAATTAGCGATTTGGCTCCAATTCACATTCCAAGTAATATTCGGCATGCCAATTACGTTGCCGATTGCCAAATTGCATTATTTCATATAGTTTCCGAGATATGGACTATCGAAGTTTTACACCTTAGAGTCTGTTTCTAACTTGGGTCAAAATTGTAAAATGGTCTTACGAATTAGCGATTTCGCTCCAATTGACATTCCAAGTAATATTCGGCATGCTAATTACATTGCCGATTGCCTAATTGCATTACCCTTATAGTTTCCGAGATATGGACTATAGGCATCTTACAATATTGGCTGTGCTTCTAACTTGGGCCAACATTGTAAAATGGTCTTATGAATTAGCGATTTCGTTCCAATTCACATTCCAAGTAATATTCGGCATGCTAATTACGTTGCCGATTGCCAAATTGCATTATCTCTTATAGTTTCCGAGATATGGGCAATCGAAATTTTACACCTTAGAGTCTGTTTCTAACTTGGGTCAAAAATGTAAAATGGTCTTATGAATTAGCGATTTCGTTCCAATTCACATTCCAAGTAATATTCGACATGCTAATTACATTGCCGATTGCCAAATTGCATTATCTCTTATAGTTTCCGAGATATGGACTATCGACATCTGACAATATTGGCTCTGCTTCTAACTTGGGCCAGAATTGTAAAATGGTCTTATGAATTAGCGATTTCGTTCCAATTCACATTCCAAGTAATATTCGGCATGCTAATTACGTTGCCGATTGCCAAATTGCATTATCTCTTATAGTTTCCGAGATATGGGCAATCGAAATTTTACACCTTAGAGTCTGTTTCTAACTTGGGTCAAAAATGTAAAATGGTCTTATGAATTAGCGATTTCGTTCCAATTCACATTCCAAGTAATATTCGACATGCTAATTACATTGCCGATTGCCAAATTGCATTATCTCTTATAGTTTCCGAAATATGGACTATCGACATCTGACAATATTGGCTCTGCTTCTAACTTGGGCCAGAATTGTAAAATGGTCTTATGAATTAGCGAATTCGTTCCAATTCACATTCCAAGTAATATTCGGCATGCTAATTACGTTGCCGATCGCCAAATTGCATTATCTCTTATAGTTTCCGAAATATGGACTATCGACATCTGACAATATTGGCTCTGCTTCTAACTTGGGCCAGAATTGTAAAATGGTCTTATGAATTAGCGATTTCGTTCCAATTCACATTCCAAGTAATATTCGGCATGCTAATTACGTTGCCGATTGCCAAATTGCATTATATCTTATAGTTTCCGAGATATGGGCAATCGAAATTTTACACCTTAATGTCTGTTTCTAACTTGGGCCAAAATTGTAAAATGGTCTTATGAATTAGTGATTTCGTTCCAATTCACATTCCAAGTAATATTCGGCATGCTAATTACATTGCCGATTGCCAAATTGCATTATCTCTTATAGTTTCCGAGATATGGGCAATCGAAATTTTACACCTTAGAGTCTGTTTCTAACTTGGGCCAAAATTGTAAAATGGTCTTATGAATTAGTGATTTCGTTCCAATTCACATTCCAAGTAATATTCGGCATGCTAATTACATTGCCGATTGCCAAATTGCATTATCTCTTATAGTTTCCGAGATATGGGCAATCGAAATTTTACACCTTAGAGTCTGTTTCTAACTTGGGTCAAAATTGTAAAATGGTCTTATGAATTAGCGATTTCGCTCCAATTCACATTCCAAGTAATATTCGGCATGCTAATTACATTGCCGATTGCCAAGTTGCATTATCTCTTATAGTTTCGGAGATATGGACTATCGACATCTGACAATATTGGCTCTGCTTCTAACTTGGGCCAGAATTGTAAAATGGTCTTATGAATTAGCGATTTCGTTCCAATTCACATTCCAAGTAATATTCGGCATGCTAATTACGTTGCCGATTGCCAAATTGCATTATCTCATATAGTTTCCAAGATATGGACTATCGACATCTTACAATATTGGCTGTGTTTCTAACTTGGGCCAAAATTGTAAAATGGTCTTATGAATTAGCGATTTTGCTCCAATTCACATTCCGAGTAATATTTGGCATGCTAATTACGTTGCCGATTGCCAAATTGCATTATCTCTTATAGTTTCGGAGATATGCACTATCGACATCTGACAATATTGGCTCTGCTTCTAACTTGGGCCAGAATTGTAAAATGGTCTTATGAATTAGCGATTTCGTTCCAATTCACATTCCAAGTAATATTCGGCATGCTAATTACGTTGCCGATCGCCAAATTGCATTATCTCATATAGTTTCCGAGATATGGACTGTCGAAATCTGACAATATTGGCTCTGCTTCTAACTTGGGCCAGAATTGTAAAATGGTCTTATGAATTAGCGATTTCGTTCCAATTCCCATTCCAAGTAATATTCGGCATGCTAATTACGTTGCCGATCGCCAAATTGCATTATCTCATATAGTTTACGAGATATGGACTATCGGCATCTTACAATATTGGCTGTGCTTCTAACTTGGGCCAAAATTGTTAAGTGGTCTTATGAATTAGCGATTTCGTTCCAATTCACATTCCAAGTATTATTCGGCATGCTAATTACATTGCCGATTGCCAAATTGCATTATCTCTTGCAGTTTCCGAGATATGGGCAATCGAAATTTTACACCTTAGAGTCTGTTTCTAACTTTGGTCAAAATTGTAAAATGGTCTTATGAATTAGCGATTTCGTTCCAATTCACATTCCAAGTAATATTCGACTTGCTAATTACATTGCCGATTGCCAAATTGCATTATCTCTTATAGTTTCCGAGATATGGACTATCGACATCTGACAATATTGGCTCTGCTTCTAACTTGGGCCAGAATTGTAAAATGGTCTTATGAATTAGCGATTTCGTTGTAATTCACATTCCAAGTAATATTCGACATGCTAATTACGTTGCCGATTGCCAAATTGCATTATCTCTTATAGTTTACGAGATATGGACTATCGAAATCTTGCAATATTGGCTCTGATTCTAACTTTGGTCAAAAATGTAAAATGGTCTTATGAATTAGCGATTTCGTTCCAATTCACATTCCAAGTAATATTCGACATGCTAATTACATTGCCGATTGCCAAATTGCATTATCTCTTATAGTTTCCGAGATATGGACTATCGATATCTGACAATATTGTCTCTGCTTCTAACTTGGGCCAGAATTGTAAAATGGTCTTATGAATTAGTGATTTCGTTCCAATTCACATTCCAAGTAATATTCGGCATGCTAATTACATTGCCGATTGCCAAATTGCATTATCTCTTATAGTTTCCGAGATATGGGCAATCGAAATTTTACACCTTAGAGTCTGTTTCTAACTTGGGCCAAAATTGTAAAATGGTCTTATGAATTAGCGATTTCGTTCCAATTCACATTCCAAGTAATATTCGGCATGCTAATTACATTGCCGATTGCCAAATTGCATTATCTCTTATAGTTTCCGAGATATGGGCAATCGAAATTTTACACCTTAGAGTCTGTTTCTAACTTGGGTCAAAATTGTAAAATGGTCTTATGAATTAGCGATTTCGTTCCAATTCACATTCCAAGTAATATTCGGCATGCTAATTACATTGCCGATTGCCAAGTTGCATTATCTCTTATAGTTTCCGAGATATGGACTATCGACATCTGACAATATTGGCTCTGCTTCTAACTTGGGCCAGAATTGTAAAATGGTCTTATGAATTAGCGATTTCGTTCCAATTCACATTCCAAGTAATATTCGGCATGCTAATTACATTGCCGATTGCCAAATTGCATTATCTCTTATAGTTTCCGAGATATGGGCAATCGAAATTTTACACCTTAGAGTCTGTTTCTAACTTGGGTCAAAATTGTAAAATGGTCTTATGAATTAGCGATTTCGCTCCAATTCACATTCCAAGTAATATTCGGCATGCTAATTACATTGCCGATTGCCAAGTTGCATTATCTCTTATTGTTTCGGAGATATGTGCTATCGACATCTTACAATATTGGCTCTGCTTCTAACTTGGGCCAGAATTGTAAAATGGTCTTATGAATTAGCGAATTCGTTCCAATTCACAATCCAAGTAATATTCGGCACGCTAATTACGTTGCCGATCGCCAAATTGCATTATCTCTTATTGTTTCGGAGATATGTGCTATCGACATCTTACAATATTGGCTCTGCTTCTAACTTGGGCCAGAATTGTAAAATGGTCTTATGAATTAGCGAATTCGTTCCAATTCACATTCCAAGTAATATTCGGCACGCTAATTACATTGCCGATTGCCAATTTGCATTATCTCTTATTGTTTCGGAGATATGTGCTATCGACATCTTACAATATTGGCTCTGCTTCTAACTTGGGCCAGAATTGTAAAATGGTCTTATGAATTAGCGAATTCGTTCCAATTCACATTCCAAGTAATAATCGGCACGCTAATTACGTTGCCGATCGCCAAATTGCATTATCTCATATAGTTTACGAGATTTGGACTATCGGCATCTTACAATATTGGCTGTGCTTCTAACTTGGGCCAAAATTGTTAAATGGTCTTATGAATTAGCGATTTCGTCCCAATTCACATTTCAAGTATTATTCGGCATGCTAATTACATTACCGATTGCCAAATTGCATTATCTCTTGTAGTTTCCGAGATATGGGCAATCGAAACTTTACACCTTAGAGTCTGTTTCTAACTTTGGTCAAAAATGTAAAATGGCCTTATGAATTAGCGATTTCGTTCCAATTCACATTCCAAGTAATATTCGACTTGCTAATTACATTGCCGATTGCCAAATTGCATTATCTCTTATAGTTTCCGAGATATGGACTATCGACATCTGACAATATTGGCTCTGCTTCTAACTTGGGCCAGAATTGTAAAATGGTCTTATGAATTAGCGATTTCGTTCCAATTCACATTCCAAGTAATATTCGGCATGCTAATTACGTTGCCGATTGCCAAATTGCATTATATCTTATAGTTTCCTAGATATGGGCAATCGAAATTTTACACCTTAGAGTCTGTTTCTAACTTGGGTCAAAAATGTATAATGGTCTTATGAATTAGCGATTTCGTTCCAAATCACATTCCAAGTAATATTCGACATGCTAATTACATTGCCGTTTGCCAAATTGCATTATCTCTTATAGTTTCTGAAATATGGACTATCGACATCTGACAATATTGGCTCTGCTTCTAACTTGGGCCAGAATTGTAAAATGGCCTTATGAATTAGCGATTTCGTTCCAATTCACATTCCAAGTAATTTTCGGCATGCTAATTACGTTGCCGATTGCCAAATTGCATTATATCTTATAGTTTCCGAGATATGGGCAATCGAAATTTTACATCTTAGAGTCTGTTTCAAACTTGGGGCAAAAATGTAAAATGGTCTTATGAATTAGCGATTTCGTTCCAATTCACATTCCAAGTAATATTCGGCATGCTAATTACGTTGCCATTTGCCAAATTGCATTATCTCTTATAGTTTCCGAGATATGGGCAATCGAAATTTTACACCTTAATGTCTGTTTCTAACTGGGGCCAAAATTGAAAATGGTCTTATGAATTAGCGATTTCGTTCCAATTCACATTCCAAGTAATATTCGGCATGCTAATTACGTTGCCGATTGCCAAATTGCATTATATCTTATAGTTTCCGAGGTATGGGCAATCGAAATTTTACACCTTAGAGTCTGTTTCTAACTTGGGTCAAAAATGTAAAATGGTCTTATGAATTAGCGATTTCGTTCCAATTGACATTCCAAGTAATATTCGGCATGCTAATTACGTTGCCGTTTGCCAAATTGCATTATCTCTTATAGTTTCCGAGGTATGGGCAATCGAAATTTTACACCTTAATGTCTGTTTCTAACTGGGGCCAAAATTGTAAAATGGTCTTATGAATTAGTGATTTCGTTCCAATTCACATTCCAAGTAATATTCGGCATGCTAATTACATTGCCGATTGCCAAATTGCATTATCTTTTATAGTCTCCGAGATATGGGCAATCGAAATTTTACACATTAGAGTCTGTTTCTAACTTGGGTCAAAATTGTAAAATGGCCTTATGAATTAGCGATTTCGCTCCAATTCACATTCCAAGTAATATTCGGCATGCTAATTACATTGCCGATTGCCAAGTTGCATTATCTCTTATAGTTTCGGAGATATGGACTATCGACATCTGACAATATTGGCTCTGCTTCTAACTTGGGCCAGAATTGTAAAATGGTCTTATGAATTAGCGATTTCGTTCCAATTCACATTCCAAGTAATATTCGGCATGCTAATTACGTTGCCGATTGCCAAATTGCATTATCTCATATAGTTTCCAAGATATGGACTATCGACATCTTACAATATTGGCTGTGTTTCTAACTTGGGCCAAAATTGTAAAATGGTCTTATGAATTAACGATTTTGCTCCAATTCACATTCCGAGTAATATTTGGCATGCTAATTACGTTGCCGATTGCCAAATTGCATTATCTCTTATAGTTTCGGAGATATGCACTATCGACATCTGACAATATTGGCTCTGCTTCTAACTTGGGCCAGAATTGTAAAATGGTCTTATGAATTAGCGATTTCGTACCAATTCACATTCCAAGTATTATTCGGCATGCTAATTACATTGCCGATTGCCAAATTGCATTATCTCTTATAGTTTCCGAAATATGGACTATCGATATCTGACAATATTGGCTCTGCTTCTAACTTGGGCCAGAATTGTAAAATGGTCTTGTGAATTAGTGATTTCGTTCCAATTCACATTCCAAGTAATATTCGGCATGCTAATTACGTTGCCGATCGCCAAATTGCATTATCTCATATAGTTTACGAGATATGGACTATCGGCATCTTACAATATTGGCTGTGCTTCTAACTTGGGCCAAAATTGTTAAATGGTCTTATGAATTAGCGATTTCGTCCCAATTCACATTCCAAGTATTATTCGGCATGCTAATTACATTGCCGATTGCCAAATTGCATTATCTCTTGTAGTTTCCGAGATATGGGCAATCGAAATTTTACACCTTAGAGTCTGTTTCTAACTTTGGTCAAAAATGTAAAATGGTCTTATGAATTAGCGATTTCGTTCCAATTCACATTCCAAGTAATATTCGACTTGCTAATTACATTGCCGATTGCCAAATTGCATTATCTCTTATAGTTTCCGAGATATGGACTATCGACATCTGACAATATTGGCTCTGCTTTTAACTTGGGCCAGAATTGTAAAATGGTCTTATGAATTAACGATTTCGTTGTAATTCACATTCCAAGTAATATTCGGCATGCTAATTACGTTGCCGATTGCCAAAATGCGTTATCTCTTATAGTTTACGAGATATGGACTATCGACATCTTGCAATATTGGCTCTGATTCTAACTTGGGTCAAAAATGTTAAATAGTCTTATGAATTAGCGATTTCGTTCCAATTCGCATTCCAAGTAATATTCGACATGCTAATTACATTGCCGATTGCCAAATTGCATTATCTCTTATAGTTTCCGAGATATGGGCAATCGAAATTTTACACCTTAGAGTCTGTTTCTAACTTGGGCCAAAATTGTAAAATGGTCTTATGAATTAGTGATTTCGTTCCAATTCACATTCCAAGTAATATTCGGCATGCTAATTACATTGCCGATTGCCAAATTGCATTATCTCTTATAGTTTCCGAGATATGGGCAATCGAAATTTTACACCTTAGAGTCTGTTTCTAACTTGGGTCAAAATTGTAAAATGGTCTTATGAATTAGCGATTTCGCTCCAATTCACATTCCAAGTAATATTCGGCATGCTAATTACATTGCCGATTGCCAAGTTGCATTATCTCTTATAGTTTCGGAGATATGGACTATAGACATCTGACAATATTGGCTCTGCTTCTAACTTGGGCCAGAATTGTTAAATGGTCTTATGAATTAGCGATTTCGTTCCAATTCACATTCCAAGTAATATTCGGCATGCTAATTACGTTGCCGATTTGCAAATTGCTTTATCTCATATAGTTTCCGAGATATGGACTATCGACATCTTACAATATTATCTGTGCTTCTAACTTGGACCAAAATTGTAAAATGGTCTTATGAATTAGCGATTTTGCTCCAATTCACATTCCGAGTAATATTTGTCATGCTAATTACGTTGCCGATTGTCAAATTGCATTATCTTTTATAGTTTCCGAGATATGGGCTATCGACATCTTACAATATTAGCTCTGCTTCTAACTTGTGCCAGAATTGTAAAATGGTCTTATGAATTAGCGATTTCGTTCCAATTCACATTCAAAGTAATATTCGGCATTGCTAATTACGTTGCCGATTGCCAAATTGCATTATCTCTTATAGTTTCCGAGATATAGGCAATCGAAGTTTTACACCTTAGAGTCTGTTTCTAACTAGGGTCAAAATTGTAAAATGGTCTTATGAATTAGCGATTTGGCTCCAATTCACATTCCAAGTAATATTCGGCATGCCAATTACGTTGCCGATTGCCAAATTGCATTATCTCATATAGTTTCCGAGTTATGGACTATCGAAGTTTTACACCTTAGAGTCTGTTTCTAACTTGGGTCAAAATTGTAAAATGGTCTTACGAATTAGCGATTTCGCTCCAATTGACATTCCAAGTAATATTCGGCATGCTAATTACATTGCCGATTGCCTAATTGCATTACCCTTATAGTTTCCGAGATATGGACTATAGGCATCTTACAATATTGGCTGTGCTTCTAACTTGGGCCAAAATTGTTAAATGGTCTTATGAATTAGCGATTTCGTCCCAATTCACATTCCAAGTATTATTCGGCATGCTAATTACATTACCGATTGCCAAATTGCATTATCTCTTGTAGTTTCCGAGATATGGGCAATCGAAATTTTACACCTTAGAGTCTGTTTCTAACTTTGGTCAAAAATGTAAAATGGTCTTATGAATTAGCGATTTCGTTCCAATTCACATTCCAAGTAATATTCGACTTGCTAATTACATTGCCGATTGCCAAATTGCATTATCTCTTATAGTTTCCGAGATATGGACTATCGACATCTGACAATATTGGCTCTGCTTCTAACTTGGGCCAGAATTGTAAAATGGTCTTATGAATTAGCGATTGCGTTCCAATTCACATTCCAAGTAATATTCGGCATGCTAATTACGTTGCCGATTGCCAAATTGCATTATATCTTATAGTTTCCTAGATATAGGCAATCGAAATTTTACACCTTAGAGTCTGTTTCCAACTTGGGTCAAAAATGTATAATGGTCTTATGAATTAGCGATTTCGTTCCAAATCACGTTCCAAGTAATATTCGACATGCTAATTACATTGCCGATTGCCAAATTGCATTATCTCTTATAGTTTCCGAAATATGGACTATCGACATCTGACAATATTGGCTCTGCTTCTAACTTGGGCCAGAATTGTAAAATGGCCTTATGAATTAGCGAATTCGTTCCAATTCACATTCCAAGTAATATTCGGCATGCTAATTACGTTGCCGATCGCCAAATTGCATTATCTCTTATAGTTTCCGAAATATGGACTATCGACATCTGACAATATTGGCTCTGCTTCTAACTTGGGCCAGAATTGTAAAATGGCCTTATGAATTAGCGATTTCGTTCCAATTCACATTCCAAGTAATTTTCGGCATACTAATTACGTTGCCGATTGCCAAATTGCATTATATCTTATAGTTTCCGAGATATGGGCAATCGAAATTTTACACCTTAATGTCTGTTTCTAACTGGGGCCAAAATTGTAAAATGGTCTTATGAATTAGTGATTTCGTTCCAATTCACATTCCAAGTAATATTCGGCATGCTAATTACATTGCCGATTGCCAAATTGCATTATCTCTTATAGTCTCCGAGATATGGGCAATCGAAATTTTACACCTTAGAGTCTGTTTCTAACTTGGGCCAAAATTGTAAAATGGTCTTATGAATTAGTGATTTCGTTCCAATTCACATTCCAAGTAATATTCGGCATGCTAATTACATTGCCGATTGCCAAATTGCATTATCTCTTATAGTTTCCGAGATATGAGCAATCGAAATTTTACACCTTAGAGTCTATTTCTAACTTGGGTCAAAATTGTAAAATGGTCTTATGAATTAGCGATTTCGCTCCAATTCACATTCCAAGTAATATTCGGCATGCTAATTATATTGCCGATTGCCAAGTTGCATTATCTCTTATAGTTTCGGAGATATGGACTATCGACATCTGACAATATTGGCTCTGCTTCTAACTTGGGCCAGAATTGTAAAATGGTCTTATGAATTAGCGATTTCGTTCCAATTCACATTCCAAGTAATATTCGGCATGCTAATTACGTTGCCGATTGCCAAATTGCATTATCTCATATAGTTTCCAAGATATGGACTATCGACATCTTACAATATTGGCTGTGTCTCTAACTTGGGCCAAAATTGTAAAATGGTCTTATGAATTAGCGATTTTGCTCCAATTCACATTCCGAGTAATATTTGGCATGCTAATTACGTTGCCGATTGCCAAATTGCATTATCTCTTATAGTTTCGGAGATATGCACTATCGACATCTGACAATATTGGCTCTGCTTCTAACTTGGGCCAGAATTGTAAAATGGTCTTATGAATTAGCGATTTCGTCCCAATTCACATTCCAAGTATTATTCGGCATGCTAATTACATTGCCGATTGCCAAATTGCATTATCTCTTATAGTTTCCGAAATATGGACTGTCGATATCTGACAATATTGGCTCTGCTTCTAACTTGGGCCAGAATTGTAAAATGGTCTTATGAATTAGTGATTTCGTTCCAATTCCCATTCCAAGTAATATTCGGCATGCTAATTACGTTGCCGATCGCCAAATTGCATTATCTCATATAGTTTACGAGATATGGACTATCGGCATCTTACAATATTGGCTGTGCTTCTAACTTGGGCCAAAATTGTTAAGTGGTCTTATGAATTAGCGATTTCGTCCCAATTCACATTCCAAGTATTATTCGGCATGCTAATTACATTGCCGATTGCCAAATTGCATTATCTCTTGCAGTTTCCGAGATATGGGCAATCGAAATTTTACACCTTAGAGTCTGTTTCTAACTTTGGTCAAAAATGTAAAATGGTCTTATGAATTAGCGATTTCGTTCCAATTCACATTCCAAGTAATATTCGACTTGCTAATTACATTGCCGATTGCCAAATTGCATTATCTCTTATAGTTTCCGAGATATGGACTATCGACATCTGACAATATTGGCTCTGCTTCTAACTTGGGCCAGAATTGTAAAATGGTCTTATGAATTAGCGATTTCGTTGTAATTCACATTCCAAGTAATATTCGACATGCTAATTACGTTGCCGATTGCCAAAATGCTTTATCTCTTATAGTTTACGAGATATGGACTATCGACATCTTGCAATATTGGCTCTGATTCTAACTTGGGTCAAAAATGTTAAATAGTCTTATGAATTAGCGATTTCGTTCCAATTCACATTCCAAGTAATATTCGACATGCTAATTATATTGCCGATTGCCAAATTGCATTATCTCTTATAGTTTCCGAAATATGGACTATCGATATCTGACAATATTGGCTCTGCTTCTAACTTGGGCCAGAATTGTAAAATGGTCTTATGAATTAGTGATTTCGTTCCAATTCACATTCCAAGTAATATTCGGCATGCTAATTACATTGCCGATTGCCAAATTGCATTATCTCTTATAGTTTCCGAGATATGAGCAATCGAAATTTTACACCTTAGAGTCTGTTTCTAACTTGGGCCAAAATTGTAAAATGGTCTTATGAATTAGTGATTTCGTTCCAATTCACATTCCAAGTAATATTCGGCATGCTAATTACATTGCCGATTGCCAAATTGCATTATCTCTTATAGTTTCCGAGATATGGGCAATCGAAATTTTACACCTTAGAGTCTGTTTCTAACTTGGGTCAAAATTGTAAAATGGTCTTATGAATTAGCGATTTCGCTCCAATTCACATTCCAAGTAATATTCGGCATGCTAATTACATTGCCGATTGCCAAGTTGCATTATCTCTTATAGTTTCCGAGATATGGACTATCGACATCTGACAATATTGGCTCTGCTTCTAACTTGGGCCAGAATTGTAAAATGGTCTTATGAATTAGTGATTTCGTTCCAATTCACATTCCAAGTAATATTCGGCATGCTAATTACATTGCCGATTGCCAAATTGCATTATCTCTTATAGTTTCCGAGATATGGGCAATCGAAATTTTACACCTTAGAGTCTGTTTCTAACTTGGGTCAAAATTGTAAAATGGTCTTATGAATTAGCGATTTCGCTCCAATTCACATTCCAAGTAATATTCGGCATGCTAATTACATTGCCGATTGCCAAGTTGCATTATCTCTTATAGTTTCGGAGATATGGACTATAGACATCTGACAATATTGGCTCTGCTTCTAACTTGGGCCAGAATTGTAAAATGGTCTTATGAATTAGCGATTTCGTTCCAATTCACATTCCAAGTAATATTCGGCATGCTAATTACGTTGCCGATTTGCAAATTGCTTTATCTCATATAGTTTCCGAGATATGGACTATCGACATCTTACAATATTGGCTGTGCTTCTAACTTGGGCCAAAATTGTAAAATGGTCTTATGAATTAGCGATTTTGCTCCAATTCACATTCCGAGTAATATTTGGCATGCTAATTACGTTGCCGATTGTCAAATTGCATTATCTTTTATAGTTTCCGAGATATGGGCTATCGACATCTTACAATATCGGCTCTGCTTCTAACTTGTGCCAGAATTGTAAAATGATCTTATGAATTAGCGATTTCGTTCCAATTCACATTCCAGGTAACATTCGCCATGCTAATTACGTTGCCGATTGCCAAATTGCATTATCTCTTATAGTTTCCGAGATATGGGCAATCGAAGTTTTACACCTTAGAGTCTGTTTCTAACTTGGGTCAAAATTGTAAAATGGTCTTACGAATTAGCGATTTCGCTCCAATTCACATTCCAAGTAATATTCGGCATGCTAATTACATTACCGATTGCCAAATTGCATTACCCTTATAGTTTCCGAGATATGGACTATCGACATCTGACAATATTGGCTCTGCTTCTAACTTGGGCCAGAATTGTAAAATGGTCTTATGAATTAGCGATTTCGTTCCAATTCACATTCAAAGTAATATTCGGCATTGCTAATTACGTTGCCGATTGCCAAATTGCATTATCTCTTGTAGTTTCCAAGATATGGGCAATCGAAATTTTACACCTTAGAGTCTGTTTCTAACTTGGGTCAAAATTGTAAAATGGTCTTATGAATTAGCGATTTCGCTCCAATTCACATTCCAAGTAATATTCGGCATGCCAATTACGTTGCCGATTGCCAAATTGCATTATCTCATATAGTTTCCGAGATATGGACTATCGAAGTTTTACACCTTAGAGTCTGTTTCTAACTTGGGTCAAAATTGTAAAATGGTCTTACGAATTAGCGATTTCGCTCCAATTCACATTCCAAGTAATATTCGGCATGCTAATTACATTGCCGATTGCCTAATTGCATTACCCTTATAGTTTCCGAGATATGGACTATCGGCATCTTACAATATTGGCTGTGCTTCTAACTTGGGCCAAAATTGTTAAATGGTCTTATGAATTAGCGATTTCGTCCCAATTCACATTCCAAGTATTATTCGGCATGCTAATTACATTACCGATTGCCAAATTGCATTATCTCTTGTAGTTTCCGAGATATGGGCAATCGAAATTTTACACCTTAGAGTCTGTTTCTAACTTTGGTCAAAAATGTAAAATGGTCTTATGAATTAGCGATTTCGTTCCAATTCACATTCCAAGTAATATTCGACTTGCTAATTACATTGCCGATTGCCAAATTGCATTATCTCTTATAGTTTCCGAGATATGGACTATCGACATCTGACAATATTGGCTCTGCTTCTAACTTGGGCCAGAATTGTAAAATGGTCTTATGAATTAGCGATTTCGTTCCAATTGACATTCCAAGTAATATTCGGCATGCTAATTACGTTGCCGTTTGCCAAATTGCATTATCTCTTATAGTTTCCTAGATATGGGCAATCGAAATTTTACACCTTAGAGTCTGTTTCTAACTTGGGTCAAAAATGTATAATGGTCTTATGAATTAGCGATTTCGTTCCAAATCACATTCCAAGTAATATTCGACATGCTAATTACATTGCCGATTGCCAAATTGCATTATCTCTTATAGTTTCCGAAATATGGACTATCGACATCTGACAATATTGGCTCTGCTTCTAACTTGGGCCAGAATTGTAAAATGGTCTTATGAATTAGCGATTTCGTTCCAATTCACATTCCAAGTAATATTCGGCATGCTAATTACATTGCCGATTGCCAAGTTGCATTATCTCTTATAGTTTCCGAGATATGGACTATCGACATCTGACAATATTGGCTCTGCTTCTAACTTGGGCCAGAATTGTAAAATGGTCTTATGAATTAGTGATTTCGTTCCAATTCACATTCCAAGTAATATTCGGCATGCTAATTACATTGCCGATTGCCAAATTGCATTATCTCTTATAGTTTCCGAGATATGGGCAATCGAAATTTTACACCTTAGAGTCTGTTTCTAACTTGGGTCAAAATTGTAAAATGGTCTTATGAATTAGCGATTTCGCTCCAATTCACATTCCAAGTAATATTCGGCATGCTAATTACATTGCCGATTGCCAAGTTGCATTATCTCTTATAGTTTCGGAGATATGGACTATAGACATCTGACAATATTGGCTCTGCTTCTAACTTGGGCCAGAATTGTAAAATGGCCTTATGAATTAGCGATTTCGTTCCAATTCACATTCCAAGTAATTTTCGGCATACTAATTACGTTGCCGATTGCCAAATTGCATTATATCTTATAGTTTCCGAGATATGGGCAATCGAAATTTTACACCTTAATGTCTGTTTCTAACTGGGGCCAAAATTGTAAAATGGTCTTATGAATTAGTGATTTCGTTCCAATTCACATTCCAAGTAATATTCGGCATGCTAATTACATTGCCGATTGCCAAATTGCATTATCTCTTATAGTCTCCGAGATATGGGCAATCGAAATTTTACACCTTAGAGTCTGTTTCTAACTTGGGCCAAAATTGTAAAATGGTCTTATGAATTAGTGATTTCGTTCCAATTCACATTCCAAGTAATATTCGGCATGCTAATTACATTGCCGATTGCCAAATTGCATTATCTCTTATAGTTTCCGAGATATGAGCAATCGAAATTTTACACCTTAGAGTCTATTTCTAACTTGGGTCAAAATTGTAAAATGGTCTTATGAATTAGCGATTTCGCTCCAATTCACATTCCAAGTAATATTCGGCATGCTAATTATATTGCCGATTGCCAAGTTGCATTATCTCTTATAGTTTCGGAGATATGGACTATCGACATCTGACAATATTGGCTCTGCTTCTAACTTGGGCCAGAATTGTAAAATGGTCTTATGAATTAGCGATTTCGTTCCAATTCACATTCCAAGTAATATTCGGCATGCTAATTACGTTGCCGATTGCCAAATTGCATTATCTCATATAGTTTCCAAGATATGGACTATCGACATCTTACAATATTGGCTGTGTCTCTAACTTGGGCCAAAATTGTAAAATGGTCTTATGAATTAGCGATTTTGCTCCAATTCACATTCCGAGTAATATTTGTCATGCTAATTACGTTGCCGATTGCCAAATTGCATTATCTCTTATAGTTTCGGAGATATGCACTATCGACATCTGACAATATTGGCTCTGCTTCTAACTTGTGCCAGAATTGTAAAATGGTCTTATGAATTAGCGATTTCGTTCCAATTCACATTCAAAGTAATATTCGGCATTGCTAATTACGTTGCCGATTGCCAAATTGCATTATCTCTTATAGTTTTCGAGATATAGGCAATCGAAGTTTTACACCTTAGAGTCTGTTTCTAACTAGGGTCAAAATTGTAAAATGGTCTTATGAATTAGCGATTTGGCTCCAATTCACATTCCAAGTAATATTCGGCATGCCAATTACGTTGCCGATTGCCAAATTGCATTATCTCATATAGTTTCCGAGTTATGGACTATCGAAGTTTTACACCTTAGAGTCTGTTTCTAACTTGGGTCAAAATTGTAAAATGGTCTTACGAATTAGCGATTTCGCTCCAATTGACATTCCAAGTAATATTCGGCATGCTAATTACATTGCCGATTGCCTAATTGCATTACCCTTATAGTTTCCGAGATATGGACTATAGGCATCTTACAATATTGGCTGTGCTTCTAACTTGGGCCAAAATTGTTAAATGGTCTTATGAATTAGCGATTTCGTCCCAATTCACATTCCAAGTATTATTCGGCATGCTAATTACATTACCGATTGCCAAATTGCATTATCTCTTGTAGTTTCCGAGATATGGGCAATCGAAATTTTACACCTTAGAGTCTGTTTCTAACTTTGGTCAAAAATGTAAAATGGTCTTATGAATTAGCGATTTCGTTCCAATTCACATTCCAAGTAATATTCGACTTGCTAATTACATTGCCGATTGCCAAATTGCATTATCTCTTATAGTTTCCGAGATATGGACTATCGACATCTGACAATATTGGCTCTGCTTCTAACTTGGGCCAGAATTGTAAAATGGTCTTATGAATTAGCGATTGCGTTCCAATTCACATTCCAAGTAATATTCGGCATGCTAATTACGTTGCCGATTGCCAAATTGCATTATATCTTATAGTTTCCTAGATATAGGCAATCGAAATTTTACACCTTAGAGTCTGTTTCTAACTTGGGTCAAAAATGTATAATGGTCTTATGAATTAGCGATTTCGTTCCAAATCACGTTCCAAGTAATATTCGACATGCTAATTACATTGCCGATTGCCAAATTGCATTATCTCTTATAGTTTCCGAAATATGGACTATCGACATCTGACAATATTGGCTCTGCTTCTAACTTGGGCCAGAATTGTAAAATGGCCTTATGAATTAGCGAATTCGTTCCAATTCACATTCCAAGTAATATTCGGCATGCTAATTACGTTGCCGATCGCCAAATTGCATTATCTCTTATAGTTTCCGAAATATGGACTATCGACATCTGACAATATTGGCTCTGCTTCTAACTTGGGCCAGAATTGTAAAATGGCCTTATGAATTAGCGATTTCGTTCCAATTCACATTCCAAGTAATTTTCGGCATACTAATTACGTTGCAGATTGCCAAATTGCATTATATCTTATAGTTTCCGAGATATGGGCAATCGAAATTTTACACCTTAATGTCTGTTTCTAACTGGGGCCAAAATTGTAAAATGGTCTTATGAATTAGTGATTTCGTTCCAATTCACATTCCAAGTAATATTCGGCATGCTAATTACATTGCCGATTGCCAAATTGCATTATCTCTTATAGTCTCCGAGATATGGGCAATCGAAATTTTACACCTTAGAGTCTGTTTCTAACTTGGGCCAAAATTGTAAAATGGTCTTATGAATTAGTGATTTCGTTCCAATTCACATTCCAAGTAATATTCGGCATGCTAATTACATTGCCGATTGCCAAATTGCATTATCTCTTATAGTTTCCGAGATATGAGCAATCGAAATTTTACACCTTAGAGTCTATTTCTAACTTGGGTCAAAATTGTAAAATGGTCTTATGAATTAGCGATTTCGCTCCAATTCACATTCCAAGTAATATTCGGCATGCTAATTATATTGCCGATTGCCAAGTTGCATTATCTCTTATAGTTTCGGAGATATGGACTATCGACATCTGACAATATTGGCTCTGCTTCTAACTTGGGCCAGAATTGTAAAATGGTCTTATGAATTAGCGATTTCGTTCCAATTCACATTCCAAGTAATATTCGGCATGCTAATTACGTTGCCGATTGCCAAATTGCATTATCTCATATAGTTTCCAAGATATGGACTATCGACATCTTACAATATTGGCTGTGTCTCTAACTTGGGCCAAAATTGTAAAATGGTCTTATGAATTAGCGATTTTGCTCCAATTCACATTCCGAGTAATATTTGGCATGCTAATTACGTTGCCGATTGCCAAATTGCATTATCTCTTATAGTTTCGGAGATATGCACTATCGACATCTGACAATATTGGCTCTGCTTCTAACTTGGGCCAGAATTGTAAAATGGTCTTATGAATTAGCGATTTCGTCCCAATTCACATTCCAAGTATTATTCGGCATGCTAATTACATTGCCGATTGCCAAATTGCATTATCTCTTATAGTTTCCGAAATATGGACTGTCGATATCTGACAATATTGGCTCTGCTTCTAACTTGGGCCAGAATTGTAAAATGGTCTTATGAATTAGTGATTTCGTTCCAATTCCCATTCCAAGTAATATTCGGCATGCTAATTACGTTGCCGATCGCCAAATTGCATTATCTCATATAGTTTACGAGATATGGACTATCGGCATCTTACAATATTGGCTGTGCTTCTAACTTGGGCCAAAATTGTTAAGTGGTCTTATGAATTAGCGATTTCGTCCCAATTCACATTCCAAGTATTATTCGGCATGCTAATTACATTGCCGATTGCCAAATTGCATTATCTCTTGCAGTTTCCGAGATATGGGCAATCGAAATTTTACACCTTAGAGTCTGTTTCTAACTTTGGTCAAAAATGTAAAATGGTCTTATGAATTAGCGATTTCGTTCCAATTCACATTCCAAGTAATATTCGACTTGCTAATTACATTGCCGATTGCCAAATTGCATTATCTCTTATAGTTTCCGAGATATGGACTATCGACATCTGACAATATTGGCTCTGCTTCTAACTTGGGCCAGAATTGTAAAATGGTCTTATGAATTAGCGATTTCGTTGTAATTCACATTCCAAGTAATATTCGACATGCTAATTACGTTGCCGATTGCCAAAATGCTTTATCTCTTATAGTTTACGAGATATGGACTATCGACATCTTGCAATATTGGCTCTGATTCTAACTTGGGTCAAAAATGTTAAATAGTCTTATGAATTAGCGATTTCGTTCCAATTCACATTCCAAGTAATATTCGACATGCTAATTATATTGCCGATTGCCAAATTGCATTATCTCTTATAGTTTCCGAAATATGGACTATCGATATCTGACAATATTGGCTCTGCTTCTAACTTGGGCCAGAATTGTAAAATGGTCTTATGAATTAGTGATTTCGTTCCAATTCACATTCCAAGTAATATTCGGCATGCTAATTACATTGCCGATTGCCAAATTGCATTATCTCTTATAGTTTCCGAGATATGAGCAATCGAAATTTTACACCTTAGAGTCTGTTTCTAACTTGGGCCAAAATTGTAAAATGGTCTTATGAATTAGTGATTTCGTTCCAATTCACATTCCAAGTAATATTCGGCATGCTAATTATATTGCCGATTGCCAAATTGCATTATCTCTTATAGTTTCCGAGATATGGGCAATCGAAATTTTACACCTTAGAGTCTGTTTCTAACTTGGGTCAAAATTGTAAAATGGTCTTATGAATTAGCGATTTCGCTCCAATTCACATTCCAAGTAATATTCGGCATGCTAATTACATTGCCGATTGCCAAGTTGCATTATCTCTTATAGTTTCCGAGATATGGACTATCGACATCTGACAATATTGGCTCTGCTTCTAACTTGGGCCAGAATTGTAAAATGGTCTTATGAATTAGTGATTTCGTTCCAATTCACATTCCAAGTAATATTCGGCATGCTAATTACATTGCCGGTTGCCAAATTGCATTATCTCTTATAGTTTCCGAGATATGGGCAATCGAAATTTTACACCTTAGAGTCTGTTTCTAACTTGGGTCAAAATTGTAAAATGGTCTTATGAATTAGCGATTTCGCTCCAATTCACATTCCAAGTAATATTCGGCATGCTAATTACATTGCCGATTGCCAAGTTGCATTATCTCTTATAGTTTCGGAGATATGGACTATAGACATCTGACAATATTGGCTCTGCTTCTAACTTGGGCCAGAATTGTAAAATGGTCTTATGAATTAGCGATTTTGTTCCAATTCACATTCCAAGTAATATTCGGCATGCTAATTACGTTGCCGATTTGCAAATTGCTTTATCTCATATAGTTTCCGAGATATGGACTATCGACATCTTACAATATTGGCTGTGCTTCTAACTTGGGCCAAAATTGTAAAATGGTCTTATGAATTAGCGATTTTGCTCCAATTCACATTCCGAGTAATATTTGGCATGCTAATTACGTTGCCGATTGTCAAATTGCATTATCTTTTATAGTTTCCGAGATATGGGCTATCGACATCTTACAATATTGGCTCTGCTTCTAACTTGTGCCAGAATTGTAAAATGATCTTATGAATTAGCGATTTCGTTCCAATTCACATTCCAGGTAACATTCGCCATGCTAATTACGTTGCCGATTGCCAAATTGCATTATCTCTTATAGTTTCCGAGATATGGGCAATCGAAGTTTTACACCTTAGAGTCTGTTTCTAACTTGGGTCAAAATTGTAAAATGGTCTTACGAATTAGCGATTTCGCTCCAATTCACATTCCAAGTAATATTCGGCATGCTAATTACATTGCCGATTGCCTAATTGCATTACACTTATAGTTTCCGAGATATGGACTATCGACATCTGACAATATTGGCTCTGCTTCTAACTTGGGCCAGAATTGTAAAATGGTCTTATGAATTAGCGATTTCGTTCCAATTCACATTCAAAGTAATATTCGGCATTGCTAATTACGTTGCCGATTGCCAAATTGCATTATCTCTTGTAGTTTCCAAGATATGGGCAATCGAAATTTTACACCTTAGAGTCTGTTTCTAACTTGGGTCAAAATTGTAAAATGGTTTTATGAATTAGCGATTTCGCTCCAATTCACATTCCAAGTAATATTCGGCATGCCAATTACGTTGCCGATTGCCAAATTGCATTATCTCATATAGTTTCCGAGATATGGACTATCGAAGTTTTACACCTTAGAGTCTGTTTCTAACTTGGGTCAAAATTGTAAAATGGTCTTACGAATTAGCGATTTCGCTCCAATTCACATTCCAAGTAATATTCGGCATGCTAATTACATTGCCGATTGCCTAATTGCATTACCCTTATAGTTTCCGAGATATGGACTATCGGCATCTTACAATATTGGCTGTGCTTCTAACTTGGGCCAAAATTGTTAAATGGTCTTATGAATTAGCGATTTCGTCCCAATTCACATTCCAAGTATTATTCGGCATGCTAATTACATTACCGATTGCCAAATTGCATTATCTCTTGTAGTTTCCGAGATATGGGCAATCGAAATTTTACACCTTAGAGTCTGTTTCTAACTTTGGTCAAAAATGTAAAATGGTCTTATGAATTAGCGATTTCGTTCCAATTCACATTCCAAGTAATATTCGACTTGCTAATTACATTGCCGATTGCCAAATTGCATTATCTCTTATAGTTTCCGAGATATGGACTATCGACATCTGACAATATTGGCTCTGCTTCTAACTTGGGCCAGAATTGTAAAATGGTCTTATGAATTAGCGATTTCGTTCCAATTCACATTCCAAGTAATATTCGGCATGCTAATTACGTTGCCGATTGCCAAATTGCATTATATCTTATAGTTTCCTAGATATGGGCAATCGAAATTTTACACCTTAGAGTCTGTTTCTAACTTGGGTCAAAAATGTATAATGGTCTTATGAATTAGCGATTTCGTTCCAAATCACATTCCAAGTAATATTCGACATGCTAATTACATTGCCGATTGCCAAATTGCATTATCTCTTATAGTTTCCAAAATATGGACTATCGACATCTGACAATATTGGCTCTGCTTCTAACTTGGGCCAGAATTGTAAAATGGTCTTATGAATTAGCGATTTCGTTCCAATTCACATTCCAAGTAATATTCGGCATGCTAATTACATTGCCGATTGCCAAGTTGCATTATCTCTTATAGTTTCCGAGATATGGACTATCGACATCTGACAATATTGGCTCTGCTTCTAACTTGGGCCAGAATTGTAAAATGGTCTTATGAATTAGTGATTTCGTTCCAATTCACATTCCAAGTAATATTCGGCATGCTAATTACATTGCCGATTGCCAAATTGCATTATCTCTTATAGTTTCCGAGATATGGGCAATCGAAATTTTACACCTTAGAGTCTGTTTCTAACTTGGGTCAAAATTGTAAAATGGTCTTATGAATTAGCGATTTCGCTCCAATTCACATTCCAAGTAATATTCGGCATGCTAATTACATTGCCGATTGCCAAGTTGCATTATCTCTTATAGTTTCGGAGATATGGACTATAGACATCTGACAATATTGGCTCTGCTTCTAACTTGGGCCAGAATTGTAAAATGGCCTTATGAATTAGCGATTTCGTTCCAATTCACATTCCAAGTAATATTCGGCATGCTAATTACATTGCCGATTGCCAAATTGCATTATCTCTTATAGTCTCCGAGATATAGGCAATCGAAATTTTACACCTTAGAGTCTGTTTCTAACTTGGGCCAAAATTGTAAAATGGTCTTATGAATTAGTGATTTCGTTCCAATTCACATTCCAAGTAATATTCGGCATGCTAATTACATTGCCGATTGCCAAATTGCATTATCTCTTATAGTTTCCGAGATATGAGCAATCGAAATTTTACACCTTAGAGTCTATTTCTAACTTGGGTCAAAATTGTAAAATGGTCTTATGAATTAGCGATTTCGCTCCAATTCACATTCCAAGTAATATTCGGCATGCTAATTATATTGCCGATTGCCAAGTTGCATTATCTCTTATAGTTTCGGAGATATGGACTATCGACATCTGACAATATTGGCTCTGCTTCTAACTTGGGCCAGAATTGTAAAATGGTCTTATGAATTAGCGATTTCGTTCCAATTCACATTCCAAGTAATATTCGGCATGCTAATTACGTTGCCGATTGCCAAATTGCATTATCTCATATAGTTTCCAAGATATGGACTATCGACATCTTACAATATTGGCTGTGTCTCTAACTTGGGCCAAAATTGTAAAATGGTCTTATGAATTAGCGATTTTGCTCCAATTCACATTCCGAGTAATATTTGGCATGCTAATTACGTTGCCGATTGCCAAATTGCATTATCTCTTATAGTTTCGGAGATATGCACTATCGACATCTGACAATATTGGCTCTGCTTCTAACTTGGGCCAGAATTGTAAAATGGTCTTATGAATTAGCGATTTCGTCCCAATTCACATTCCAAGTATTATTCGGCATGCTAATTACATTGCCGATTGCCAAATTGCATTATCTCTTATAGTTTCCGAAATATGGACTGTCGATATATGACAATATTGGCTCTGCTTCTAACTTGGGCCAGAATTGTAAAATGGTCTTATGAATTAGTGATTTCGTTCCAATTCCCATTCCAAGTAATATTCGGCATGCTAATTACGTTGCCGATCGCCAAATTGCATTATCTCATATAGTTTACGAGATATGGACTATCGGCATCTTACAATATTGGCTGTGCTTCTAACTTGGGCCAAAATTGTTAAGTGGTCTTATGAATTAGCGATTTCGTCCCAATTCACATTCCAAGTATTATTCGGCATGCTAATTACATTGCCGATTGCCAAATTGCATTATCTCTTGCAGTTTCCGAGATATGGGCAATCGAAATTTTACACCTTAGAGTCTGTTTCTAACTTTGGTCAAAAATGTAAAATGGTCTTATGAATTAGCGATTTCGTTCCAATTCACATTCCAAGTAATATTCGACTTGCTAATTACATTGCCGATTGCCAAATTGCATTATCTCTTATAGTTTCCGAGATATGGACTATCGACATCTGACAATATTGGCTCTGCTTCTAACTTGGGCCAGAATTGTAAAATGGTCTTATGAATTAGCGATTTCGTTGTAATTCACATTCCAAGTAATATTCGACATGCTAATTACATTGCCGATTGCCAAATTGCTTTATCTCTTATAGTTTACGAGATATGGACTATCGACATCTTGCAATATTGGCTCTGATTCTAACTTGGGTCAAAAATGTTAAATAGTCTTATGAATTAGCGATTTCGTTCCAATTCACATTCCAAGTAATATTCGACATGCTAATTATATTGCCGATTGCCAAATTGCATTATCTCTTATAGTTTCCGAAATATGGACTATCGATATCTGACAATATTGGCTCTGCTTCTAACTTGGGCCAGAATTGTAAAATGGTCTTATGAATTAGTGATTTCGTTCCAATTCACATTCCAAGTAATATTCGGCATGCTAATTACATTGCCGATTGCCAAATTGCATTATCTCTTATAGTTTCCGAGATATGAGCAATCGAAATTTTACACCTTAGAGTCTGTTTCTAACTTGGGCCAAAATTGTAAAATGGTCTTATGAATTAGTGATTTCGTTCCAATTCACATTCCAAGTAATATTCGGCATGCTAATTACATTGCCGATTGCCAAATTGCATTATCTCTTATAGTTTCCGAGATATGGGCAATCGAAATTTTACACCTTAGAGTCTGTTTCTAACTTGGGTCAAAATTGTAAAATGGTCTTATGAATTAGCGATTTCGCTCCAATTCACATTCCAAGTAATATTCGGCATGCTAATTACATTGCCGATTGCCAAGTTGCATTATCTCTTATAGTTTCCGAGATATGGACTATCGACATCTGACAATATTGGCTATGCTTCTAACTTGGGCCAGAATTGTAAAATGGTCTTATGAATTAGTGATTTCGTTCCAATTCACATTCCAAGTAATATTCGGCATGCTAATTACATTGCCGATTGCCAAATTGCATTATCTCTTATAGTTTCCGAGATATGGGCAATCGAAATTTTACACCTTAGAGTCTGTTTCTAACTTGGGTCAAAATTGTAAAATGGTCTTATGAATTAGCGATTTCGCTCCAATTCACATTCCAAGTAATATTCGGCATGCTAATTACATTGCCGATTGCCAAGTTGCATTATCTCTTATAGTTTCGGAGATATGGACTATAGACATCTGACAATATTGGCTCTGCTTCTAACTTGGGCCAGAATTGTAAAATGGTCTTATGAATTAGCGATTTCGTTCCAATTCACATTCCAAGTAATATTCGGCATGCTAATTACGTTGCCGATTTGCAAATTGCTTTATCTCATATAGTTTCCGAGATATGGACTATCGACATCTTACAATATTGGCTGTGCTTCTAACTTGGGCCAAAATTGTAAAATGGTCTTATGAATTAGCGATTTTGCTCCAATTCACATTCCGAGTAATATTTGGCATGCTAATTACGTTGCCGATTGTCAAATTGCATTATCTTTTATAGTTTCCGAGATATGGGCTATCGACATCTTACAATATTGGCTCTGCTTCTAACTTGTGCCAGAATTGTAAAATGATCTTATGAATTAGCGATTTCGTTCCAATTCACATTCCAGGTAACATTCGCCATGCTAATTACGTTGCCGATTGCCAAATTGCATTATCTCTTATAGTTTCCGAGATATGGGCAATCGAAGTTTTACACCTTAGAGTCTGTTTCTAACTTGGGTCAAAATTGTAAAATGGTCTTACGAATTAGCGATTTCGCTCCTATTCACATTCCAAGTAATATTCGGCATGCTAATTACATTGCCGATTGCCTAATTGCATTACCCTTATAGTTTCCGAGATATGGACTATCGACATCTGACAATATTGGCTCTGCTTCTAACTTGGGCCAGAATTGTAAAATGGTCTTATGAATTAGCGATTTCGTTCCAATTCACATTCAAAGTAATATTCGGCATTGCTAATTACGTTGCCGATTGCCAAATTGCATTATCTCTTGTAGTTTCCAAGATATGGGCAATCGAAATTTTACACCTTAGAGTCTGTTTCTAACTTGGGTCAAAATTGTAAAATGGTCTTATGAATTAGCGATTTCGCTCCAATTCACATTCCAAGTAATATTCGGCATGCCAATTACGTTGCCGATTGCCAAATTGCATTATCTCATATAGTTTCCGAGATATGGACTATCGAAGTTTTACACCTTAGAGTCTGTTTCTAACTTGGGTCAAAATTGTAAAATGGTCTTACGAATTAGCGATTTCGCTCCAATTCACATTCCAAGTAATATTCGGCATGCTAATTACATTGCCGATTGCCTAATTGCATTACCCTTATAGTTTCCGAGATATGGACTATCGGCATCTTACAATATTGGCTGTGCTTCTAACTTGGGCCAAAATTGTTAAATGGTCTTATGAATTAGCGATTTCGTCCCAATTCACATTCCAAGTATTATTCGGCATGCTAATTACATTACCGATTGCCAAATTGCATTATCTCTTGTAGTTTCCGAGATATGGGCAATCGAAATTTTACACCTTAGAGTCTGTTTCTAACTTTGGTCAAAAATGTAAAATGGTCTTATGAATTAGCGATTTCGTTCCAATTCACATTCCAAGTAATATTCGACTTGCTAATTACATTGCCGATTGCCAAATTGCATTATCTCTTATAGTTTCCGAGATATGGACTATCGACATCTGACAATATTGGCTCTGCTTCTAACTTGGGCCAGAATTGTAAAATGGTCTTATGAATTAGCGATTTCGTTCCAATTCACATTCCAAGTAATATTCGGCATGCTAATTACGTTGCCGATTGCCAAATTGCATTATATCTTATAGTTTCCTAGATATGGGCAATCGAAATTTTACACCTTAGAGTCTGTTTCTAACTTGGGTCAAAAATGTAAAATGGTCTTATGAATTAGCGATTTCGTTCCAATTCACATTCCAAGTAATATTCGACATGCTAATTACATTGCCGATTGCCAAATTGCATTATCTCTTATAGTTTCCGAAATATGGACTATCGACATCTGACAATATTGGCTCTGCTTCTAACTTGGGCCAGAATTGTAAAATGGTCTTATGAATTAGCGATTTCGTTCCAATTCACATTCCAAGTAATATTCGGCATGCTAATTACATTGCCGATTGCCAAATTGCATTATCTCTTATAGTTTCCGAGATATGGACTATCGACATCTGACAATATTGGCTCTGCTTCTAACTTGGGCCAGAATTGTAAAATGGTCTTATGAATTAGTGATTTCGTTCCAATTCACATTCCAAGTAATATTCGGCATGCTAATTACATTGCCGATTGCCAAATTGCATTATCTCTTATAGTTTCCGAGATATGGGCAATCGAAATTTTACACCTTAGAGTCTGTTTCTAACTTGGGTCAAAATTGTAAAATGGTCTTATGAATTAGCGATTTCGCTCCAATTCACATTCCAAGTAATATTCGGCATGCTAATTACATTGCCGATTGCCAAGTTGCATTATCTCTTATAGTTTCGGAGATATGGACTATAGACATCTGACAATATTGGCTCTGCTTCTAACTTGGGCCAGAATTGTAAAATGGTCTTATGAATTAGCGATTTCGTTCCAATTCACATTCCAAGTAATATTCGGCATGCTAATTACGTTGCCGATTTGCAAATTGCATTATCTCTTATAGTTTCCGAGATATGGACTATCGACATCTTACAATATTGGCTGTGCTTCTAACTTGGGCCAAAATTGTAAAATGGTCTTATGAATTAGCGATTTCGCTCCAATTCACATTCCAAGTAATATTCGGCATGCTAATTACGTTGCCGATTGCCAAATTGCATTATCTTTTATAGTTTCCGAGATATGGGCTATCGACATCTTACAATATTGGCTCTGCTTCTAACTTGGGCCAGAATTGTAAAATGGTCTTATGAATTAGCGATTTCGTTCCAATTCACATTCCAAGTAATATTCGGCATGCTAATTACGTTGCCGATTGCCAAATTGCATTATCTCTTATAGTTTCCGAGATATGGGCAATCGAAATTTTACACCTTAGAGTCTGTTTCTAACTTGGGTCAAAATTGTAAAATGGTCTTATGAATTAGCGATTTCGCTCCAATTCACATTCCAAGTAATATTCGGCATGCTAATTACATTGCCGATTGCCTAATTGCATTACCCTTATAGTTTCCGAGATATGGACTATCGACATCTTACAATATTGGCTGTGCTTCTAACTTGGGCCAAAATTGTAAAATGGTCTTATGAATTAGCGATTTTGCTCCAATTCACATTCCGAGTAATATTTGGCATGCTAATTACGTTGCCGATTGTCAAATTGCATTATCTTTTATAGTTTCCGAGATATGGGCTATCGACATCTTACAATATTGGCTCTGCTTCTAACTTGTGCCAGAATTGTAAAATGATCTTATGAATTAGCGATTTCGTTCCAATTCACATTCCAGGTAACATTCGCCATGCTAATTACGTTGCCGATTGCCAAATTGCATTATCTCTTATAGTTTCCGAGATATGGGCAATCGAAGTTTTACACCTTAGAGTCTGTTTCTAACTTGGGTCAAAATTGTAAAATGGTCTTACGAATTAGCGATTTCGCTCCAATTCACATTCCAAGTAATATTCGGCATGCTAATTACATTGCCGATTGCCTAATTGCATTACCCTTATAGTTTCCGAGATATGGACTATCGACATCTGACAATATTGGCTCTGCTTCTAACTTGGGCCAGAATTGTAAAATGGTCTTATGAATTAGCGATTTCGTTCCAATTCACATTCCAAGTAATATTCGGCATGCTAATTACGTTGCCGATTGCCAAATTGCATTATCTCTTGTAGTTTCCAAGATATGGGCAATCGAAATTTTACACCTTAGAGTCTGTTTCTAACTTGGGTCAAAATTGTAAAATGGTCTTATGAATTAGCGATTTCGCTCCAATTCACATTCCAAGTAATATTCGGCATGCCAATTACGTTGCCGATTGCCAAATTGCATTATCTCATATAGTTTCCGAGATATGGACTATCGAAGTTTTACACCTTAGAGTCTGTTTCTAACTTGGGTCAAAATTGTAAAATGGTCTTACGAATTAGCGATTTCGCTCCAATTCACATTCCAAGTAATATTCGGCATGCTAATTACATTGCCGATTGCCTAATTGCATTACCCTTATAGTTTCCGAGATATGGACTATCGGCATCTTACAATATTGGCTGTGCTTCTAACTTGGGCCAAAATTGTTAAATGGTCTTATGAATTAGCGATTTCGTCCCAATTCACATTCCAAGTATTATTCGGCATGCTAATTACATTACCGATTGCCAAATTGCATTATCTCTTGTAGTTTCCGAGATATGGGCAATCGAAATTTTACACCTTAGAGTCTGTTTCTAACTTTGGTCAAAAATGTAAAATGGTCTTATGAATTAGCGATTTCGTTCCAATTCACATTCCAAGTAATATTCGACTTGCTAATTACATTGCCGATTGCCAAATTGCATTATCTCTTATAGTTTCCGAGATATGGACTATCGACATCTGACAATATTGGCTCTGCTTCTAACTTGGGCCAGAATTGTAAAATGGTCTTATGAATTAGCGATTTCGTTCCAATTCACATTCCAAGTAATATTCGGCATGCTAATTACGTTGCCGATTGCCAAATTGCATTATATCTTATAGTTTCCTAGATATGGGCAATCGAAATTTTACACCTTAGAGTCTGTTTCTAACTTGGGTCAAAAATGTATAATGGTCTTATGAATTAGCGATTTCGTTCCAAATCACATTCCAAGTAATATTCGACATGCTAATTACATTGCCGATTGCCAAATTGCATTATCTCTTATAGTTTCCGAAATATGGACTATCGACATCTGACAATATTGGCTCTGCTTCTAACTTGGGCCAGAATTGTAAAATGGTCTTATGAATTAGCGATTTCGTTCCAATTCACATTCCAAGTAATATTCGGCATGCTAATTACGTTGCCGATTGCCAAATTGCATTATATCTTATAGTTTCCGAGATATGGGCAATCGAAATTTTACACCTTAGAGTCTGTTTCAAACTTGGGTCAAAAATATAAAATGGTCTTATGAATTAGCGATTTCGTTCCAATTCACATTCCAAGTAATATTCGGCATGCTAATTACGTTGCCATTTGCCAAATTGCATTATCTCTTATAGTTTCCGAGATATGGGCAATCGAAATTTTACACCTTAATGTCTGTTTCTAACTGGGGCCAAAATTGTAAAATGGTCTTATGAATTAGCGATTTCGTTCCAATTCACATTCCAAGTAATATTCGGCATGCTAATTACGTTGCCGATTGCCAAATTGCATTATATCTTATAGTTTCCGAGATATGGGCAATCGAAATTTTACACCTTAGAGTCTGTTTCTAACTTGGGTCATAAATGTAAAATGGTCTTATGAATTAGCGATTTCGTTCCAATTCACATTCCAAGTAATATTCGGCATGCTAATTACGTTGCCGATTGCCAAATTGCATTATCTCTTATAGTTTCCGAGATATGGGCAATCGAAATTTTACACCTTAGAGTATGTTTCTAACTTGGGTCAAAATTGTAAAATGGTCTTATGAATTAGCGATTTCGTTCCAATTCACATTCCAAGTAATATTCGGCATGCTAATTACGTTGCCGATTGCCAAATTGCATTATGTCTTATAGTTTCCGAGATATGGGCAATCGAAATTTTACACCTTATTGTCTGTTTCTAACTTGGGCCAAAATTGTAAAATGGTCTTATGAATTAGTGATTTCGTTCCAATTCACATTCCAAGTAATATTCGGCATGCTAATTACATTGCCGATTGCCAAATTGCATTATCTCTTATAGTTTCCGAGATATGGGCAATCGAAATTTTACACCTTAGAGTCTGTTTCTAACTTGGGCCAAAATTGTAAAATGGTCTTATGAATTAGCGATTTCGTTCCAATTCACATTCCAAGTAATATTCGGCATGCTAATTACATTGCCGATTGCCAAATTGCATTATCTCTTATAGTTTCCGAGATATGGGCAATCGAAATTTTACACCTTAGAGTCTGTTTCTAACTTGGGTCAAAATTGTAAAATGGTCTTATGAATTAGCGATTTCGTTCCAATTCACATTCCAAGTAATATTCGGCATGCTAATTACATTGCCGATTGCCAAATTGCATTATCTCTTATAGTTTCGGAGATATGGGCTATCGACATCTGACAATATTGGCTCTGCTTCTAACTTGGGCCAGAATTGTAAAATGGTCTTATGAATTAGCGATTTCGTTCCAATTCACATTCCAAGTAATATTCGACTTGCTAATTACATTGCCGATTGCCAAATTGCATTATCTCTTATAGTTTCCGAGATATGGACTATCGACATCTGACAATATTGGCTCTGCTTCTAACTTGGGCCAGAATTGTAAAATGGTCTTATGAATTAGCGATTTCGTTCCAATTCACATTCCAAGTAATATTCGGCATGCTAATTACATTGCCGATTGCCAAATTGCATTATCTCTTATAGTTTCCGAGATATGGACTATCGACATCTTACAATATTGGCTCTGCTTCTAACTTGGGTCAAAATTGTAAAATGGTCTTATGAATTAGCGATTTCGTTCCAATTCACATTCCAAGTAATATTCGACATGCTAATTACATTGCCGATTGCCAAATTGCATTATCTCTTATAGTTTCCGAAATATATGCAATCGAAATTTTACACCTTAGTGTCTGTTTCTAACTTGGGTCAAAATTGTAAAATGGTCTTATGAATTAGCGATTTCGCTCCAATTCACATTCCAAGTAATATTCGGCATGCTAATTACATTGCCGATTGCCAAGTTGCATTATCTCTTATAGTTTCGGAGATATGGACTATAGACATCTGACAATATTGGCTCTGCTTCTAACTTGGGCCAGAATTGTAAAATGGTCTTATGAATTAGCGATTTCGTTCCAATTCACATTCCAAGTAATATTCGGCATGCTAATTACGTTGCCGATTTGCAAATTGCTTTATCTCATATAGTTTCCGAGATATGGACTATCGACATCTTACAATATTGGCTGTGCTTCTAACTTGGGCCAAAATTGTAAAATGGTCTTATGAATTAGCGATTTCGCTCCAATTCACATTCCAAGTAATATTCGGCATGCTAATTACATTGCCGATTGCCAAATTGCATTATCTCTTATAGTTTCCGAGATATGGACTATCGACATCTGACAATATTGGCTCTGCTTCTAACTTGGGCCAGAATTGTAAAATGGTCTTATGAATTAGCGATTTCGTTCCAATTCACATTCCAAGTAATATTCGGCATGCTAATTACGTTGCCGATTGCCAAATTGCATTATATCTTATAGTTTCCGAGATATGGGCAATCGAAATTTTACACCTTAGAGTCTGTTTCAAACTTGGGTCAAAAATATAAAATGGTCTTATGAATTAGCGATTTCGTTCCAATTCACATTCCAAGTAATATTCGGCATGCTAATTACGTTGCCATTTGCCAAATTGCATTATCTCTTATAGTTTCCGAGATATGGGCAATCGAAATTTTACACCTTAATGTCTGTTTCTAACTGGGGCCAAAATTGTAAAATGGTCTTATGAATTAGCGATTTCGTTCCAATTCACATTCCAAGTAATATTCGGCATGCTAATTACGTTGCCGATTGCCAAATTGCATTATATCTTATAGTTTCCGAGATATGGGCAATCGATATTTTACACCTTAGAGTCTGTTTCTAACTTGGGTCATAAATGTAAAATGGTCTTATGAATTAGCGATTTCGTTCCAATTCACATTCCAAGTAATATTCGGCATGCTAATTATTATCTCATTATCTCTTATAGTTTCCGAGATATGGGCAATCGAAGTTTTACACCTTAGAGTCTGTTTCTAACTTGGGTCAAAATTGTAAAATGGTCTTACGAATTAGCGATTTCGCTCCAATTCACATTCCAAGTAATATTCGGCATGCTAATTACATTGCCGATTGCCTAATTGCATTACCCTTATAGTTTCCGAGATATGGACTATCGACATCTGACAATATTGGCTCTGCTTCTAACTTGGGCCAGAATTGTAAAATGGTCTTATGAATTAGCGATTTCGTTCCAATTCACATTCAAAGTAATATTCGGCATTGCTAATTACGTTGCCGATTGCCAAATTGCATTATCTCTTGTAGTTTCCAAGATATGGGCAATCGAAATTTTACACCTTAGAGTCTGTTTCTAACTTGGGTCAAAATTGTAAAATGGTCTTATGAATTAGCGATTTCGCTCCAATTCACATTCCAAGTAATATTCGGCATGCCAATTACGTTGCCGATTGCCAAATTGCATTATCTCATATAGTTTCCGAGATATGGACTATCGAAGTTTTACACCTTAGAGTCTGTTTCTAACTTGGGTCAAAATTGTAAAATGGTCTTACGAATTAGCGATTTCGCTCCAATTCACATTCCAAGTAATATTCGGCATGCTAATTACATTGCCGATTGCCTAATTGCATTACCCTTATAGTTTCCGAGATATGGACTATCGGCATCTTACAATATTGGCTGTGCTTCTAACTTGGGCCAAAATTGTTAAATGGTCTTATGAATTAGCGATTTCGTCCCAATTCACATTCCAAGTATTATTCGGCATGCTAATTACATTACCGATTGCCAAATTGCATTATCTCTTGTAGTTTCCGAGATATGGGCAATCGAAATTTTACACCTTAGAGTCTGTTTCTAACTTTGGTCAAAAATGTAAAATGGTCTTATGAATTAGCGATTTCGTTCCAATTCACATTCCAAGTAATATTCGACTTGCTAATTACATTGCCGATTGCCAAATTGCATTATCTCTTATAGTTTCCGAGATATGGACTATCGACATCTGACAATATTGGCTCTGCTTCTAACTTGGGCCAGAATTGTAAAATGGTCTTATGAATTAGCGATTTCGTTCCAATTCACATTCCAAGTAATATTCGGCATGCTAATTACGTTGCCGATTGCCAAATTGCATTATATCTTATAGTTTCCTAGATATGGGCAATCGAAATTTTACACCTTAGAGTCTGTTTCTAACTTGGGTCAAAAATGTATAATGGTCTTATGAATTAGCGATTTCGTTCCAAATCACATTCCAAGTAATATTCGACATGCTAATTACATTGCCGATTGCCAAATTGCATTATCTCTTATAGTTTCCGAAATATGGACTATCGACATCTGACAATATTGGCTCTGCTTCTAACTTGGGCCAGAATTGTAAAATGGTCTTATGAATTAGCGATTTCGTTCCAATTCACATTCCAAGTAATATTCGGCATGCTAATTACGTTGCCGATTGCCAAATTGCATTATATCTTATAGTTTCCGAGATATGGGCAATCGAAATTTTACACCTTAGAGTCTGTTTCAAACTTGGGTCAAAAATATAAAATGGTCTTATGAATTAGCGATTTCGTTCCAATTCACATTCCAAGTAATATTCGGCATGCTAATTACGTTGCCATTTGCCAAATTGCATTATCTCTTATAGTTTCCGAGATATGGGCAATCGAAATTTTACACCTTAATGTCTGTTTCTAACTGGGGCCAAAATTGTAAAATGGTCTTATGAATTAGCGATTTCGTTCCAATTCACATTCCAAGTAATATTCGGCATGCTAATTACGTTGCCGATTGCCAAATTGCATTATCTCTTATAGTTTCCGAGATATGGGCAATCGATATTTTACACCTTAGAGTCTGTTTCTAACTTGGGTCATAAATGTAAAATGGTCTTATGAATTAGCGATTTCGCTCCAATTCACATTCCAAGTAATATTCGGCATGCTAATTACGTTGCCGATTGCCAAATTGCATTATATCTTATAGTTTCCGAGGTATGGGCAATCGAAATTTTACACCTTAGAGTATGTTTCTAACTTGGGTCAAAAATGTAAAATGGTCTTATGAATTAGCGATTTCGTTTCAATTCACATTCCAAGTAATATTCGGCATGCTAATTACGTTGCCGTTTGCCAAATTGCATTATGTCTTATAGTTTCCGAGATATGGGCAATCGAAATTTTACACCTTAATGTCTGTTTCTAACTGGGGCCAAAGTTGTAAAATGGTCTTATGAATTAGTGATTTCGTTCCAATTCACATTCCAAGTAATATTCGGCATGCTAATTACATTGCCGATTGCCAAATTGCATTATCTCTTATAGTCTCCGAGATATGGGCAATCGAAATTTTACACCTTAGAGTCTGTTTCTAACTTGGGCCAAAATTGTAAAATGGTCTTATGAATTAGTGATTTCGTTCCAATTCACATTCCAAGTAATATTCGGCATGCTAATTACATTGCCGATTGCCAAATTGCATTATCTCTTATAGTTTCCGAGATATGGGCAATCGAAATTTTACACCTTAGAGTCTGTTTATAACTTGGGTCAAAATTGTAAAATGGTCTTATGAATTAGCGATTTCGTTCCAATTCACATTCCAAGTAATATTCGGCATGCTAATTACATTGCCGATTGCCAAGTTGCATTATCTCTTATAGTTTCGGAGATATGGGCTATCGACATCTGACAATATTGGCTCTGCTTCTAACTTGGGCCAGAATTGTAAAATGGTCTTATGAATTAGCGATTTCGTTCCAATTCACATTCCAAGTAATATTCGACTTGCTAATTACATTGCCGATTGCCAAATTGCATTATCTCTTATAGTTTCCGAGATATGGACTATCGACATCTGACAATATTGGCTCTGCTTCTAACTTGGGCCAGAATTGTAAAATGGTCTTATGAATTAGCGATTTCGTTCCAATTCACATTCCAAGTAATATTCGGCATGCTAATTACATTGCCGATTGCCAAAATGCGTTATCTCTTATAGTTTACGAGATATGGACTATCGACATCTTGCAATATTGGCTCTGATTCTAACTTGGGTCAAAAATGTTAAATAGTCTTATGAATTAGCGATTTCGTTCCAATTCACATTCCAAGTAATATTCGACATGCTAATTACATTGCCGATTGCCAAATTGCATTATCTCTTATAGTTTCCGAAATATATGCAATCGAAATTTTACACCTTAGAGTCTGTTTCTAACTTGGATCAAAATTGTAAAATGGTCTTATGAATTAGCGATATCGCTCCAATTCACATTCCAAGTAATATTCGGCATGCTAATTACATTGCCGATTGCCAAGTTGCATTATCTCTTATAGTTTCGGAGATATGGACTATAGACATCTGACAATATTGGCTCTGCTTCTAACTTGGGCCAGAATTGTAAAATGGTCTTATGAATTAGCGATTTCGTTCCAATTCACATTCCAAGTAATATTCGGCATGCTAATTACGTTGCCGATTTGCAAATTGCTTTATCTCATATAGTTTCCGAGATATGGACTATCGACATCTTACAATATTGGCTGTGCTTCTAACTTGGGCCAAAATTGTAAAATGGTCTTATGAATTAGCGATTTTGCTCCAATTCACATGCCGAGTAATATTTGGCATGCTAATTACGTTGCCGATTGCCAAATTGCATTATCTTTTATAGTTTCCAAGATATGGGTTATCGACATCTTACAATATTGGCTCTGCTTCTAACTTGTGCCAGAATTGTAAAATGATCTTATGAATTAGCGATTTCGTTCCAATTCACATTCCAGGTAACATTCGGCATGCTAATTACGTTGCCGATTGCCAAATTGCATTATCTCTTATAGTTTCCGAGATATGGGCAATCGAAGTTTTACACCTTAGAGTCTGTTTCTAACTTGGGTCAAAATTGTAAAATGGTCTTACGAATTAGCGGTTTCGCTCCAATTCACATTCCAAGTAATATTCGGCATGCTAATTACATTGCCGATTGCCTAATTGCATTACCCTTATAGTTTCCGAGATATGGACTATCGACATCTGACAATATTGGCTCTGCTTCTAACTCTCTGGGCCAGAATTGTAAAATGGTCTTATGAATTAGCGATTTCGTTCCAATTCACATTCAAAGTAATATTCGGCATTGCTAATTACGTTGCCGATTGCCAAATTGCATTATCTCTTGTAGTTTCCAAGATATGGGCAATCGAAATTTTACACCTTAGAGTCTGTTTCTAACTTTGGTCAAAAATGTAAAATGGTCTTATGAATTAGCGATTTCGTTCCAATTCACATTCCAAGTAATATTCGACTTGCTAATTACATTGCCGATTGCCAAATTGCATTATCTCTTATAGTTTCCGAGATATGGACTATCGACATCTGACAATATTGGCTCTGCTTCTAACTTGGGCCAGAATTGTAAAATGGTCTTATGAATTAGCGATTTCGTTCCAATTCACATTCCAAGTAATATTCGGCATGCTAATTACGTTGCCGATTGCCAAATTGCATTATATCTTATAGTTTCCTAGATATGGGCAATCGAAATTTTACACCTTAGAGTCTGTTTCTAACTTGGGTCAAAAATGTATAATGGTCTTATGAATTAGCGATTTCGTTCCAAATCACATTCCAAGTAATATTCGACATGCTAATTACATTGCCGATTGCCAAATTGCATTATCTCTTATAGTTTCCGAAATATGGACTATCGACATCTGACAATATTGGCTCTGCTTCTAACTTGGGCCAGAATTGTAAAATGGCCTTATGAATTAGCGATTTCGTTCCAATTCACATTCCAAGTAATTTTCGGCATGCTAATTACGTTGCCGATTGCCAAATTGCATTATATCTTATAGTTTCCGAGATATGGGCAATCGAAATTTTACACCTTAATGTCTGTTTCTAACTGGGGCCAAAATTGTAAAATGGTCTTATGAATTAGTGATTTCGTTCCAATTCACATTCCAAGTAATATTCGGCATGCTAATTACATTGCCGATTGCCAAATTGCATTATCTCTTATAGTCTCCGAGATATGGGCAATCGAAATTTTACACCTTAGAGTCTGTTTCTAACTTGGGCCAAAATTGTAAAATGGTCTTATGAATTAGTGATTTCGTTCCAATTCACATTCCAAGTAATATTCGGCATGCTAATTACATTGCCGATTGCCAAATTGCATTATCTGTTATAGTTTCCGAGATATGGGCAATCGAAATTTTACACCTTAGAGTCTGCTTCTAATTTGGGTCAAAATTGTAAAATGGTCTTATGAATTAGCGATTTCGCTCCAATTCACATTCCAAGTAATATTCGGCATGCTAATTACATTGCCGATTGCCAAGTTGCATTATCTCTTATAGTTTCGGAGATATGGACTATCGACATCTGACAATATTGGCTCTGCTTCTAACTTGGGCCAGAATTGTAAAATGGTCTTATGAATTAGCGATTTCGTTCCAATTCACATTCCAAGTAATATTCGGCATGCTAATTACGTTGCCGATTGCCAAATTGCATTATCTCATATAGTTTCCAAGATATGGACTATCGACATCTTACAATATTGGCTGTGTCTCTAACTTGGGCCAAAATTGTAAAATGGTCTTATGAATTAGTGATTTTGCTCCAATTCACGTTCCGAGTAATATTTGGCATGCTAATTACGTTGCCGATTGCCAAATTGCATTATCTCTTATAGTTTCGGAGATATGCACTATCGACATCTGACAATATTGGCTCTGCTTCTAACTTGGGCCAGAATTGTAAAATGGTCTTATGAATTAGCGATTTCGTCCCAATTCACATTCCAAGTATTATTCGGCATGCTAATTACATTGCCGATTGCCAAATTGCATTATCTCTTATAGTTTCCGAAATATGGACTGTCGATATCTGACAATATTGGCTCTGCTTCTAACTTGGGCCAGAATTGTAAAATGGTCTTATGAATTAGTGATTTCGTTCCAATTCCCATTCCAAGTAATATTCGGCATGCTAATTACGTTGCCGATCGCCAAATTGCATTATCTCATATAGTTTACGAGATATGGACTATCGGCATCTTACAATATTGGCTGTGCTTCTAACTTGGGCCAAAATTGTTAAATGGTCTTATGAATTAGCGATTTCGTCCCAATTCACATTCCAAGTATTATTCGGCATGCTAATTATATTGCCGATTGCCAAATTGCATTATCTCTTGTAGTTTCCGAGATATGGGCAATCGAAATTTTACACCTTAGAGTCTGTTTCTAACTTTGGTCAAAAATGTAAAATGGTCTTATGAATTAGCGATTTCGTTCCAATTCACATTCCAAGTAATATTCGACTTGCTAATTACATTGCCGATTGCCAAATTGCATTATCTCTTATAGTTTCCGAGATATGGACTATCGACATCTTACAATATTGGCTCTGCTTCTAACTTGGGCCAGAATTGTAAAATGGTCTTATGAATTAGCGATTTCGTTGTAATTCACATTCCAAGTAATATTCGACATGCTAATTACGTTGCCGATTGCCAAAATGCTTTATCTCTTATAGTTTACGAGATATGGACTATCGACATCTTGCAATATTGGCTCTGATTCTAACTTGGGTCAAAAATGTTAAATAGTCTTATGAATTAGCGATTTCGTTCCAATTCACATTCCAAGTAATATTCGACATGCTAATTATATTGCCGATTGCCAAATTGCATTATCTCTTATAGTTTCCGAAATATGGACTATCGATATCTGACAATATTGGCTCTGCTTCTAACTTGGGCCAGAATTGTAAAATGGTCTTATGAATTAGTGATTTCGTTCCAATTCACATTCCAAGTAATATTCGGCATGCTAATTACATTGCCGATTGCCAAATTGCATTATCTCTTATAGTTTCCGAGATATGAGCAATCGAAATTTTACACCTTAGAGTCTGTTTCTAACTTGGGCCAAAATTGTAAAATGGTCTTATGAATTAGTGATTTCGTTCCAATTCACATTCCAAGTAATATTCGGCATGCTAATTACATTGCCGATTGCCAAATTGCATTATCTCTTATAGTTTCCGAGATATGGGCAATCGAAATTTTACACCTTAGAGTCTGTTTCTAACTTGGGTCAAAATTGTAAAATGGTCTTATGAATTAGCGATTTCGCTCCAATTCACATTCCAAGTAATATTCGGCATGCTAATTACATTGCCGATTGCCAAGTTGCATTATCTCTTATAGTTTCGGAGATATGGACTATAGACATCTGACAATATTGGCTCTGCTTCTAACTTGGGCCAGAATTGTAAAATGGTCTTATGAATTAGCGATTTCGTTCCAATTCACATTCCAAGTAATATTCGGCATGCTAATTACGTTGCAGATTTGCAAATTGCTTTATCTCATATAGTTTCCGAGATATGGACTATCGACATCTTACAATATTGGCTGTGCTTCTAACTTGGGCCAAAATTGTAAAATGGTCTTATGAATTAGCGATTTTGCTCCAATTCACATTCCGAGTAATATTTGGCATGCTAATTACGTTGCCGATTGTCAAATTGCATTATCTTTTATAGTTTCCGAGATATGGGCTATCGACATCTTACAATATTGGCTCTGCTTCTAACTTGTGCCAGAATTGTAAAATGATCTTATGAATTAGCGATTTCGTTCCAATTCACATTCCGAGTAATATTTGGCATGCTAATTACGTTGCCGATTGCCAAATTGCATTATCTCTTATAGTTTCCGAGATATGGGCAATCGAAGTTTTACACCTTAGAGTCTGTTTCTAACTTGGGTCAAAATTGTAAAATGGTCTTACGAATTAGCGATTTCGCTCCAATTCACATTCCAAGTAATATTCGGCATGCTAATTACATTGCCGATTGCCTAATTGCATTACCCTTATAGTTTCCGAGATATGGACTATCGACATCTGACAATATTGGCTCTGCTTCTAACTTGGGCCAGAATTGTAAAATGGTCTTATGAATTAGCGATTTCGTTCCAATTCACATTCAAAGTAATATTCGGCATTGCTAATTACGTTGCCGATTGCCAAATTGCATTATCTCTTGTAGTTTCCAAGATATGGGCAATCGAAATTTTACACCTTAGAGTCTGTTTCTAACTTGGGTCAAAATTGTAAAATGGTCTTATGAATTAGCGATTTCGCTCCAATTCACATTCCAAGTAATATTCGGCATGCCAATTACGTTGCCGATTGCCAAATTGCATTATCTCATATAGTTTCCGAGATATGGACTATCGAAGTTTTACACCTTAGAGTCTGTTTCTAACTTGGGTCAAAATTGTAAAATGGTCTTACGAATTAGCGATTTCGCTCCAATTCACATTCCAAGTAATATTCGGCATGCTAATTACATTGCCGATTGCCTAATTGCATTACCCTTATAGTTTCCGAGATATGGACTATCGGCATCTTACAATATTGGCTGTGCTTCTAACTTGGGCCAAAATTGTTAAATGGTCTTATGAATTAGCGATTTCGTCCCAATTCACATTCCAAGTATTATTCGGCATGCTAATTACATTACCGATTGCCAAATTGCATTATCTCTTGTAGTTTCCGAGATATGGGCAATCGAAATTTTACACCTTAGAGTCTGTGTCTAACTTTGGTCAAAAATGTAAAATGGTCTTATGAATTAGCGATTTCGTTCCAATTCACATTCCAAGTAATATTCGGCATGCTAATTACGTTGCCATTTGCCAAATTGCATTATCTCTTATAGTTTCCGAGATATGGGCAATCGAAATTTTACACCTTAATGTCTGTTTCTAACTGGGGCCAAAATTGTAAAATGGTCTTATGAATTAGCGATTTCGTTCCAATTCACATTCCAAGTAATATTCGGCATGCTAATTACGTTGCCGATTGCCAAATTGCATTATATCTTATAGTTTCCGAGATATGGGCAATCGATATTTTACACCTTAGAGTCTGTTTCTAACTTGGGTCAAAAATGTAAAATGGTCTTATGAATTAGCGATTTCGTTCCAATTCACATTCCAAGTAATATTCGGCATGCTAATTACGTTGCCGATTGCCAAATTGCATTATATCTTATAGTTTCCGAGGTATGGGCAATCGAAATTTTACACCTTAGAGTATGTTTCTAACTTGGGTCAAAAATGTAAAATGGTCTTATGAATTAGCGATTTCGTTCCAATTCACATTCCAAGTAATATTCGGCATGCTAATTACGTTGCCGTTTGCCAAATTGCATTATCTCTTATAGTTTCCGAGATATGGGCAATCGAAATTTTACACCTTAGAGTCTGTTTCTAACTTGGGCCAAAGTTGTAAAATGGTCTTATGAATTAGTGATTTCGTTCCAATTCACATTCCAAGTAATATTCGGCATGCTAATTACATTGCCGATTGCCAAATTGCATTATCTCTTATAGTTTCCGAGATATGGGCAATCGAAATTTTACACCTTAGAGTCTGTTTCTAACTTGGGCCAAAATTGTAAAATGGTCTTATGAATTAGCGATTTCGTTCCAATTCACATTCCAAGTAATATTCGGCATGCTAATTACATTGCCGATTGCCAAATTGCATTATCTCTTATAGTTTCCGAGATATGGGCAATCGAAATTTTACACCTTAGAGTCTGTTTCTAACTTGGGTCAAAATTGTAAAATGGTCTTATGAATTAGCGATTTCGTTCCAATTCACATTCCAAGTAATATTCGGCATGCTAATTACATTGCCGATTGCCAAATTGCATTATCTCTTATAGTTTCCGAGATATGGACTATCGACATCTGACAATATTGGCTCTGCTTCTAACTTGGGCCAGAATTGTAAAATGGTCTTATGAATTAGCGATTTCGTTCCAATTCACATTCCAAGTAATATTCGACTTGCTAATTACATTGCCGATTGCCAAATTGCATTATCTCTTATAGTTTCCGAGATATGGACTATCGACATCTGACAATATTGGCTCTGCTTCTAACTTGGGCCAGAATTGTAAAATGGTCTTATGAATTAGCGACTTCGCTCCAATTCAGATTCCAAGTAATATTCGGCATGCTAATTACGTTGCCGATTGCCAAATTGCATTATCTCATATAGTTTCCGAGATATGGACTATCGACATCTGACAATATTGGCTCTGCTTCTAACTTGGGCCAGAATTGTAAAATGGTGTTATGAATTAGCGATTTCGTTCCAATTCACACTCCAAGTATTATTCGGCATGCTAATTACATTGCCGATTGCCAAATTGCATTATCTCCTATAGTTTCCAATATATGGTCTATCGACATCTTACAATATTGGCTCTGCTTCTAACTTGGGCCAGAATTGTAAAATGGTCTTATGAATTAGCGATTTCGTTCCAATTCACATTCCAAATAATATTTGGCATGGTAATTACGTCGCCGATTGCCAAATTGCATTATCTCTTATAGTTTCCGTGATATGGGCAATCGAAATTTTACACCTTTGAATCTGTTTCTAACTTGGGTCAAAAATGTAAAATGGTGTTATGAATTAGCGATTTCGTTCCAATTCACATTCCAAGTAATATTCGACATGCTAATTACATTGCCGATTGCCAAATTGCATTATCTCTTATAGTTTCCGAGATATGGACTATCGACATCTGACAATATTGGCTCTGCTTCTAACTTGTGCCAGAATTGTAAAATGGTCTTAGGAATTAGCGATTTCGTTCCAATTCACATTCCAATTAATATTCGTCATGCTAATTACGGTGACGATTGCCGAATTGCATTATCTCTTATAGTTTCCGAGATATGGACTATCGACATTTTAGAATATTGGCTCTGCTTCTAACTTGGGTTAAAATTGTAAAATGGTCTTATGAATTAGCGATTTCGTTCCAATTCACATTCCAAGTAATATTCGGCATGCTAATTACGTTGCCGCTTGCCAAATTGCATTACCTCTTATAGTTTCCAAGATATGGACTATCAACATCTGACAATATTGGCTCTGCTTCTAACTTGGGCCAGAATTGTAAAATGGTCTTAGGAATTAGCGATTTCGTTCCAATTCACATTCCAAGTAATATTCGTCATGCTAATTACGGTGACGATTGCCGAATTGCATTATCTCTTATAGTTTCCGAGATATGGACTATCGACATTTTAGAATATTGGCTCTGCTTCTAACTTGGGTTAAAATTGTAAAATGGTCTTATGAATTAGCGATTTCGTTATAATTCACATTCCAAGTAATATTCGTCATGCTAATTACGGTGACGATTGCCGAATTCCATTATCTCTTATAGTTTCCGAGATATGGACTATCGACATTTTAGAATATTGGCTCTGCTTCTAACTTGGGTTAAAATTGTAAAATGGTCTTATGAATCAGCGATTTCGTTAAAATTCACATTCCAAGTAATATTCGACTTGCTAATTACATTGCCGATTGCCAAGTTGCATTATCTCTTATAGTTTCCGAGATATGGACTATCGACATCTGACAATATTGGCTCTGCTTCTAACTTGGGCCAGAATTGTAAAGTGGTCTTATGAATTAGCGATTTCGTTCCAATTCACACTCCAAGTAATATTCGGCATGCTAATTACGTTGCCGATTGCCAAATTGCATTATATCTTATAGTTTCCGAGATATGGGCAATCGAAAATTTACACCTTAGAGTCTGTTTCTAACTTGGGTCAAAAATGTAAAATGGTCTTATGAATTAGCGATTTCGTTCCAATTCACATTCCAAATAATATTCGGCATGCTAATTACATTGCCGATTGCCAAATTGCATTATCTCCTATAGTTTCCAATATATGGTCTATCGACATCTTACAATATTGGCTCTGCTTCTAACTTGGGCCAGAATTGTAAAATGGTCTTATGAATTAGCGATTTCGTTCCAATTCACATTCCAAATAATATTTGGCATGGTAATTACGTCGCCGATTGCCAAATTGCATTATCTCTTATAGTTTCCGTGATATGGGCAATCGAAATTTTACACCTTTGAATCTGTTTCTAACTTGGGTCAAAAATGTAAAATGGTGTTATGAATTAGCGATTTCGTTCCAATTCACATTCCAAGTAATATTCGACATGCTAATTACATTGCCGATTGCCAAATTGCATTATCTCTTATAGTTTCCGAGATATGGACTATCGACATCTGACAATATTGGCTCTGCTTCTAACTTGTGCCAGAATTGTAAAATGGTCTTAGGAATTAGCGATTTCGTTCCAATTCACATTCCAATTAATATTCGTCATGCTAATTACGGTGACGATTGCCGAATTGCATTATCTCTTATAGTTTCCGAGATATGGACTATCGACATTTTAGAATATTGGCTCTGCTTCTAACTTGGGTTAAAATTGTAAAATGGTCTTATGAATTAGCGATTTCGTTCCAATTCACATTCCAAGTAATATTCGGCATGCTAATTACGTTGCCGCTTGCCAAATTGCATTACCTCTTATAGTTTCCAAGATATGGACTATCAACATCTGACAATATTGGCTCTGCTTCTAACTTGGGCCAGAATTGTAAAATGGTCTTAGGAATTAGCGATTTCGTTCCAATTCACATTCCAAGTAATATTCGTCATGCTAATTACGGTGACGATTGCCGAATTGCATTATCTCTTATAGTTTCCGAGATATGGACTATCGACATTTTAGAATATTGGCTCTGCTTCTAACTTGGGTTAAAATTGTAAAATGGTCTTATGAATTAGCGATTTCGTTATAATTCACATTCCAAGTAATATTCGTCATGCTAATTACGGTGACGATTGCCGAATTCCATTATCTCTTATAGTTTCCGAGATATGGACTATCGACATTTTAGAATATTGGCTCTGCTTCTAACTTGGGTTAAAATTGTAAAATGGTCTTATGAATCAGCGATTTCGTTAAAATTCACATTCCAAGTAATATTCGACTTGCTAATTACATTGCCGATTGCCAAGTTGCATTATCTCTTATAGTTTCCGAGATATGGACTATCGACATCTGACAATATTGGCTCTGCTTCTAACTTGGGACAGAATTGTAAAGTGGTCTTATGAATTAGCGATTTCGTTCCAATTCACACTCCAAGTAATATTCGGCATGCTAATTACGTTGCCGATTGCCAAATTGCATTATATCTTATAGTTTCCGAGATATGGGCAATCGAAAATTTACACCTTAGAGTCTGTTTCTAACTTGGGTCAAAAATGTAAAATGGTCTTATGAATTAGCGATTTCGTTCCAATTCACATTCCAAATAATATTCGGCATGCTAATTACGTTGCCGATTGCCAAATTGCATTATCCCTTATAGTTTCCGAGATATGGGTAATCGAAATTTTACACCTTAGAGTCTGTTTCTAACTTGGGTCAAAATTGTAAAATGGTCTTACGAATTAGCGATTTCGCTCCAATTCACATTCCAAGTAATATTCGGCATGCTAATTACATTGCCGATTGCCAAATTGCATTACCCTTATAGTTTCCGAGATATGGACTATCGACATCTGACAATATTGGCTCTGCTTCTAACTTGGGCCAGAATTGTAATATGGTCTTATGAATTAGCGATTTCGTTCCAATTCACATTCCGAGTAATATTCGGCATGCTAATTACGTTGCCGATTGCCAAATTGCATTATCTCATATAGTTTCCGAGATATGAACTATCGACATCTTACAAATTGGCTGTGCTTCTAATTTGGGCCAAAATTGAAAAATGGTCTTATGAATTAGCGATTTCGTTCCAATTCACATTCCAAGTATTATTCGGAATGCTAATTACATTGCCGATTGCCAAATTGCATTATCTCCTATAGTTTCCAATATATGGTCTATCGACATCTTACAATATTCACTCTGCTTCTAACTTGGGCCCAAATTGTAAAATGGTCTTATGAATTAGCGATTTCGTTCCAATTCCATTCAAAGTAATATTCGGCATGCTAATTACGTTGCCGATTGCCAAATTGCATTATCCCTTATAGTTTCCGAGATATGGGTAATCGAAATTTTACACCTTAGAGTCTGTTTCTAACTTGGGTCAAAATTGTAAAATGGTCTTACGAATTAGCGATTTCGCTCCAATTCACATTCCAAGTAATATTCGGCATGCTAATTACATTGCCGATTGCCAAATTGCATTACCCTTATAGTTTCCGAGATATGGACTATCGACATCTGACAATATTGGCTCTGCTTCTAACTTGGGCCAGAATTGTAATATGGTCTTATGAATTAGCGATTTCGTTCCAATTCACATTCCGAGTAATATTCGGCATGCTAATTACGTTGCCGATTGCCAAATTGCATTATCTCATATAGTTTCCGAGATATGAACTATCGACATCTTACAAATTGGCTGTGCTTCTAACTTGGGCCAAAATTGAAAAATGGTCTTATGAATTAGCGATTTCGTTCCAATTCACATTCCAAGTATTATTCGGAATGCTAATTACATTGCCGATTGCCAAATTGCATTATCTCCTATAGTTTCCAATATATGGTCTATCGACATCTTACAATATTCACTCTGCTTCTAACTTGGGCCCAAATTGTAAAATGGTCTTATGAATTAGCGATTTCGTTCCAATTCCATTCAAAGTAATATTCGGCATGCTAATTACGTTGCCGATTGCCAAATTGCATTATCTCTTATAGTCTCCGAGATATGGGCAATCGAAATTTTACACCTTAGAGTCTGTTTCTAACTTGGGCCAAAATTGTAAAATGGTCTTATGAATTTGTGATTTTGTTCCAATTCACATTCCAAGTAATATTCGGCATGCTAATTACATTGCCGATTGCCAAATTGCATTATCTCGTATAGTTTCCGAGATATGGGCAATCGAAATTTTACACCTTAGAGTCTGTTTCTAACTTGGGTCAAAAATGTAAAATGGTCTTATTAAATAGCGATTTCGTTCCAATTCACATTCCAAGTAATATTCGGCATGCTAATTACGTTGCCGATTGCCAAATTGCATTATATCTTATAGTTTCCGAGATATGGGCAATCGAAATTTTACACCTTAGAGTCTGTTTCTAACTTGGGTCAAAAATGTAAAATGGTCTTATGAATTAGCGATTTCGTTCCAATTCACATTCAAAGTAATATTCGGCATTGCTAATTACGTTGCCGATTGCCAAATTGCATTATCTCTTGTAGTTTCCAAGATATGGGCAATCGAAATTTTACACCTTAGAGTCTGCTTCTAACTTGGGAGAGAATTGTAAAATGGTCTTATGCATTAGCGATTTCGCTGCAATTCACATTCCAAGTAATATTCGGCATGCCAATTACGTTGCCGATTGCCAAATTGCATTATATCTTATAGTTTCCGAGATATGGGCAATCGAAATTTTACACCTTAGAGTCTGTTTCTAACTTGGGTCAAAAATGTAAAATAATCTTATGAATTAGCGATTTCGTTCCAATTCACATTCCAAATAATATTCGGCATGCTAATTACATTGCCGATTGCCAAATTGCATTACCTTTATAGTTTCCGAGATATGGACTTTCGACATCTGACAATATTGGCTCTGCTTCTAACTTGGGCCAGAATTGTAATATGGTCTTATGAATTAGCGATTTCGTTCCAATTCACATTCCAAGTAATATTCGGCATGCTAAATACATTGCCGATTGCCAAGTTGCATTATCTCTTATAGTTTCGGAGATATGGACTATAGACATCTGACAATATTGGCTCTGCTTCTAACTTGGGCCAGAATTGTAAAATGGTCTTATGAATTAGCGATTTCGTTCCAATTCACATTCCAAGTAATATTCGGCATGCTAATTACGTTGCCGATTTGCAAATTGCATTATCTCATATAGCTTCCGAGATATGGACTATCGACATCTTACAATATTGGCTGTGCTTCTAACTTGGGCCAAAATTGTAAAATGGTCTTATGAATAAGCGATTTCGTTCCAATTCACATTCCAAGTAATATTCGGCATGCAAATTACGTTGCCGATTTGCAAATTGCATTATCTCATATAGCTTCCGAGATATGGACTATCGACATCTTGCAATATTGGCTCTGCTTCTAACTTGTGCCAGAATTGTAAAATGGTCTTATGAATTAGCGATTTCGTTCCAATTCACATTCCAGGTAACATTCGGCATGCTAATTACGTTGCCGATTGCCAAATTGCATTATCTCTTATAGTTTCCGAGATATGGGCAATCGAAATTTTACACCTTAGAGTCTGTTTCTAACTTGGGTCAAAATTGTAAAATGGTCTTACGAATTAGCGATTTCGCTCCAATTCACATTCCAAGTAATATTCGGCATGCTAATTACATTGCCGATTGCCAAATTGCATTACCCTTATAGTTTCCGAGATATGGACTATCGACATCTGACAATATTGGCTCTGCTTCTAACTTGCGCCAGAATTGTAAAATGGTCTTAGGAATTAGCGATTTCGTTCCAATTCACATTCCAATTAATATTCGTCATGCTAATTACGTTGACGATTGCCGAATTGCATTATCTCTTATAGTTTCCGAGATATGGACTATCGACATTTTAGAATATTGGCTCTGCTTCTAACTTGGGTCAAAATTGTAAAATGGTCTTATGAATTAGCGATTTCGTTCCAATTCACATTCCAAGTAATATTCGGCATGCTAATTACGTTGCCGATTGCCAAATTGCATTATCTCTTATAGTTTCCAAGATATGGACTATCGACATCTGACAATATTGGCTCTGCTTCTAACTTGGGCCAGAATTGTAAAATGGTCTTATGAATTAGCGATTTCGTTCCAATTCACATTCCAAGTAATATTCGGCATGCTAATTACGTTGCCGATTGCCAAATTGCATTATCTCTTATAGTTTCCGAGATATGGACTATCGACATTTTACAATATTGGCTCTGCTTCTAACTTGGGTCAAAATTGTAAAATGGTCTTATGAATTAGCGATTTCGTTCCAATTCACATTCCAAGTAATATTCGTCATGCTAATTACGTTGCCGATTGCCAAATTCCATTATCTCTTATAGTTTCCGAGATATGGACTATCGACATTTTACAATATTGGCTCTGCTTCTAACTTGGGTCAAAATTGTAAAATGGTCTTATGAATTAGCGATTTCGTTCAAATTCACATTCCAAGTAATATTCGACTTGCTAATTACATTGCCGATTGCCAAGTTGCATTATCTCTTATAGTTTCCGAGATATGGACTATCGACATCTGACAATATTGGCTCTGCTTCTAACTTGGGCCAGAATTGTAAAGTGGTCTTATGAATTAGCGATTTCGTTCCAATTCACACTCCAAGTAATATTCGGCATGCTAATTACGTTGCCGATTGCCAAATTGCATTATATCTTATAGTTTCCGAGATATGGGCAATCGAAATTTTACACCTTAGAGTCTGTTTCTAACTTGGGTAAAAATTGTAAAATGGTCTTATGAATCAGCGATTTCGTTAAAATTCACATTCCAAGTAATATTCGGCATGCTAATTACGTTGCCGATTGCCAAATTGCATTATCCCTTATAGTTTCCGAGAAATGGGTAATCGAAATTTTACACCTTAGAGTCTGTTTCTAACTTGGGTCAAAATTGTAAAATGGTCTTATGAATTAGCGATTTCACTCCAATTCACATTCCAAGTAATATTCGGCATGCTAATTACATTGCCGATTGCCAAATTGCATTACCTCTTATAGTTTCCGAGATATGGACTATCGACATCTGACAATATTGGCTCTGCTTCTAACTTGGGCCAGAATTGTAAAATGGTCTTATGAATTAGCGATTTCGTTCCAATTCACATTCCAAGTAATATTCGGCATGCTAATTACGTTGCCGATTGCCAAATTGCATTATCTCATATAGTTTCCGAGATATGAACTATCGACATCTTACAAATTGGCTGTGCTTCTAACTTGGGCCAAAATTGAAAAATGGTCTTATGAATTAGCGATTTCGTTCCAATTCACATTCCAAGTATTATTCGGAATGCTAATTACATTGCCGATTGCCAAATTGCATTATCTCTTATAGTTTCCAATATATGGACTATCGACATCTTACAATATTCACTCTGCTTCTAACTTGGGCCAAAATTGTAAAATGGTCTTATGAATTAGCGATTTCGTTCCAATTCACATTCCAAGTAATATTCGGCATGCTAATTACGTTGCCGATTGCCAAATTGCATTATCTCTTATAGTTTCCGAGATATGGGCAATCGAAATTTTACACCTTAGAGTCTGTTTCTAACTTGGGCCAAAATTGTAAAATGGCCTTATGAATTAGCGATTTCGTTCCAATTCACATTCCAAGTAATATTCGGCATGCTAATTACATTGCCGATTGCCAAATTGCATTATCTCGTATAGTTTCCGAGATATGGGCAATCGAAATTTTACACCTTAGAGTCTGTTTCTAACTTGGGTCAAAATTGTAAAATGGTCTTATGAATTAGCGATTTCGTTCCAATTCACATTCCAAGTAATATTCGGCATGCTAATTACGTTGCCGATTGCCAAATTGCATTATCTCTTATAGTTTCCGAGATATGGGCAATCGAAATTTTACACTTTAGACTCTGTTTCTAACTTGGGTCAAAAATGTAAAATGGTCTTATGAATTAGCGATTTCGTTCCAATTCACATTCCAAGTAATATTCGGCATGCTAATTACATTGCCGATTGCCAAATTGCATTATCTCTTATAGTTTCCGAGATATGGGCAATCGAAATTTTACACCTTAATGTCTGTTTCTAACTGGGGCCAAAATTGTAAAATGGTCTTATGAATTAGCGATTTCGTTCCAATTCACATTCCAATTAATATTCGGCATGCTAATTACATTGCCGATTGCCAAATTGCATTATCTCTTATAATTTCGGAGATATGGACTATAGACATCTGACAATATTGGCTCTGCTTCTAACTTGGGCCAGAATTGTAAAATGGTCTTATGAATTAGCGATTTCGTTCCAATTCACATTCCAAGTAATATTCGGCATGCTAATTACGTTGCCGATTGCCAAATTGCATTATCTCATATAGTTTCCGAGATATGGACTATCGACATCTTACAATAATGGCTGTGTTTCTAACTTGGGCCAAAATTGTAAAATGGTCTTATGAATTAGCGATATTGCTCCAATTCACATTCCGAGTAATATTTGGCATGCTAATTACGTTGCCGATTGCCAAATTGCATTATCTCATATAGTTTCCGAGATATGGACTATCGACATCTTACAATAATGGCTGTGTTTCTAACTTGGGCCAAAATTGTAAAATGGTCTTATGAATTAGCGATTTCGTTCCAATTCACATTCCAAGTAATATTCGGCATGCTAATTACGTTGCCGATTGCCAAATTGCATTATCTCTTATAGTTTCGGAGATATGCACTATCGACATCTGACAATATTGGCTCTGGTTCTAACTTGGGCCAGAATTGTAAAATGGTCTTATGAATTAGCGAATTCGTTCCAATTCACATTCCAAGTAATATTCGGCATGCTAATTACATTGCCGATTGCCAAATTGCATTATCTCTTATAGTTTCCGAGATATGGGCAATCGAAATTTTACACCTTAGGGTCTGTTTCTAACTTGGGTCAAAATTGTAAAATGGTCTTATGAATTAGCGATTTCGCTCCAATTCACATTCCAAGTAATATTCGCCATGCTAATTACATTGCCGATGGCCAATTTGCATTATCTCTTATAGTTTCGGAGATATGCACTATCGACATCTGACAATATTGGCTCTGCTTCTAACTTGGGCCAGAATTGTAAAATGGTCTTATGAATTAGCGAATTCGTTCCAATTCACATTCCAAGTAATATTCGGCATGCTAATTACGTTGCCGATCGCCAAATTGCATTATCTCATATAGTTTACGAGATATGGACTATCGGCATCTTACAATATTGGCTGTGCTTCTAACTTGGGCCAAAATTGTTAAATGGTCTTATGAATTAGCGATTTCGTCCCAATTCACATTCCAAGTATTATTCGGCATGCTAATTACGTTGCCGATTGCCAAATTGCATTATCTCTTGTAGTTTCCGAGATATGGGCAATCGAAATTTTACACCTTTGAATCTGTTTCTAACTTGGGTCAAAATTGTAAAATGGTCTTATGAATTAGCGATTTCGTTCCAATTCACATTCCAAGTAATATTCGACATGCTAATTACATTGCCGATTGCCAAATTGCATTATCTCTTATAGTTTCCGAGATATGGACTATCGACATCTGACAATATTGGCTCTGCTTCTAACTTGGGCCAAAATTGTAAAATGGTCTTATGAATTAGCGATTTCGTTGTAATTCACATTCCAAGTAATATTCGGCATGCTAATTACATTGCCGATTGCCAAATTGCATTATCTCTTATAGTTTCCGAGATATGGACTATCGACATCTGACAATATTGGCTCTGCTTCTAACTTGGGCCAGAATTGTAAAATGGTCTTATGAATTAGCGATTTCGTTCCAATTCACATTCCAAGTAATATTCGGCATGCTAATTACATTGCCGATTGCCAAATTGCGTTATCTCTTATAGTTTACGAGATATGGACTATCGACATCTTGCAATATTGGCTCTGATTCTAACTTGGGTCAAAAATGTTAAATAGTCTTATGAATTAGCGATTTCGTTCCAATTCATATTCCAAGTAATATTCGACATGCTAATTACATTGCCGATTGCCAAATTGCATTATCTCTTATAGTTTCCGAAATATATGCAATCGAAATTTTACACCTTAGAGTCTGTTTCTAACTTGGATCAAAATTGTAAAATGGTCTTATGAATTAGCGATATCGCTCCAATTCACATTCCAAGTAATATTCGGCATGCTAATTACATTGCCGATTGCCAAGTTGCATTATCTCTTATAGTTTCGGAGATATGGACTATAGACATCTGACAATATTGGCTCTGCTTCTAACTTGGGCCAGAATTGTAAAATGGTCTTATGAATTAGCGATTTCGTTCCAATTCACATTCCAAGTAATATTCGGCATGCTAATTACGTTGCCGATTTGCAAATTGCTTTATCTCATATAGTTTCCGAGATATGGACTATCGACATCTTACAATATTGGCTGTGCTTCTAACTTGGGCCAAAATTGTAAAATGGTCTTATGAATTAGCGATTTTGCTCCAATTCACATGCCGAGTAATATTTGGCATGCTAATTACGTTGCCGATTGCCAAATTGCATTATCTTTTATAGTTTCCAAGATATGGGTTATCGACATCTTACAATATTGGCTCTGCTTCTAACTTGTGCCAGAATTGTAAAATGATCTTATGAATTAGCGATTTCGTTCCAATTCACATTCCAGGTAACATTCGGCATGCTAATTACGTTGCCGATTGCCAAATTGCATTATCTCTTATAGTTTCCGAGATATGGGCAATCGAAATTTTACACCTTAGAGTCTGTTTCTAACTTGGGTCAAAATTGTAAAATGGTCTTACGAATTAGCGATTTCGCTCCAATTCACATTCCAAGTAATATTCGGCATGCTAATTACATTGCCGATTGCCTAATTGCATTACCCTTATAGTTTCCGAGATATGGACTATCGACATCTGACAATATTGGCTCTGCTTCTAACTTGGGCCAGAATTGTAAAATGGTCTTATGAATTAGCGATTTCGTTCCAATTCACATTCAAAGTAATATTCGGCATTGCTAATTACGTTGCCGATTGCCAAATTGCATTATCTCTTGTAGTTTCCAAGATATGGGCAATCGAAATTTTACACCTTAGAGTCTGTTTCTAACTTGGGTCAAAAATGTAAAATGGTCTTATGAATTAGCGATTTCGTTCCAATTCACATTCCAAGTAATATTCGACTTGCTAATTACATTGCCGATTGCCAAATTGCATTATCTCTTATAGTTTCCGAGATATGGACTATCGACATCTGACAATATTGGCTCTGCTTCTAACTTGGGCCAGAATTGTAAAATGGTCTTATGAATTAGCGATTTCGTTCCAATTCACATTCCAAGTAATATTCGGCATGCTAATTACGTTGCCGATTGCCAAATTGCATTATATCTTATAGTTTCCTAGATATGGGCAATCGAAATTTTACACCTTAGAGTCTGTTTCTAACTTGGGTCAAAAATGTATAATGGTCTTATGAATTAGCGATTTCGTTCCAAATCACATTCCAAGTAATATTCGACATGCTAATTACATTGCCGATTGCCAAATTGCATTATCTCTTATAGTTTCCGAAATATGGACTATCGACATCTGACAATATTGGCTCTGCTTCTAACTTGGGCCAGAATTGTAAAATGGCCTTATGAATTAGCGATTTCGTTCCAATTCACATTCCAAGTAATTTTCGGCATGCTAATTACGTTGCCGATTGCCAAATTGCATTATATCTTATAGTTTCCGAGATATGGGCAATCGAAATTTTACACCTTAATGTCTGTTTCTAACTGGGGCCAAAATTGTAAAATGGTCTTATGAATTAGTGATTTCGTTCCAATTCACATTCCAAGTAATATTCGGCATGCTAATTACATTGCCGATTGCCAAATTGCATTATCTCTTATAGTCTCCGAGATATGGGCAATCGAAATTTTACACTTTAGAGTCTGTTTCTAACTTGGGCCAAAATTGTAAAATGGTCTTATGAATTAGTGATTTCGTTCCAATTCACATTCCAAGTATTATTCGGCATGCTAATTACATTGCCGATTGCCAAATTGCATTATCTGTTATAGTTTCCGAGATATGGGCAATCGAAATTTTACACCTTAGAGTCTGCTTCTAATTTGGGTCAAAATTGTAAAATGGTCTTATGAATTAGCGATTTCGCTCCAATTCACATTCCAAGTAATATTCGGCATGCTAATTACATTGCCGATTGCCAAGTTGCATTATCTCTTATAGTTTCGGAGATATGGACTATCGACATCTGACAATATTGGCTCTGCTTCTAACTTGGGCCAGAATTGTAAAATGGTCTTATGAATTAGCGATTTCGTTCCAATTCACATTCCAAGTAATATTCGGCATGCTAATTACATTGCCGATTGCCAAATTGCATTATCTCCTATAGTTTCCAAGATATGGACTATCGACATCTTACAATATTGGCTGTGTCTCTAACTTGGGCCAAAATTGTAAAATGGTCTTATGAATTAGCGATTTTGCTCCAATTCACATTCCGAGTAATATTTGGCATGCTAATTACGTTGCCGATTGCCAAATTGCATTATCTCTTATAGTTTCGGAGATATGCACTATCGACATCTGACAATATTGGCTCTGCTTCTAACTTGGGCCAGAATTGTAAAATGGTCTTATGAATTAGTGATTTCGTTCCAATTCACATTCCAAGTAATATTCGGCATGCTAATTACGTTGCCGATTGCCAAATTGCATTATCTCTTATAGTTTCCGAAATATGGACTGTCGATATCTGACAATATTGGCTCTGCTTCTAACTTGGGCCAGAATTGTAAAATGGTCTTATGAATTAGTGATTTCGTTCCAATTCCCATTCCAAGTAATATTCGGCATGCTAATTACGTTGCCGATCGCCAAATTGCATTATCTCATATAGTTTACGAGATATGGACTATCGGCATCTTACAATATTGGCTGTGCTTCTAACTTGGGCCAAAATTGTTAAATGGTCTTATGAATTAGCGATTTCGTCCCAATTCACATTCCAAGTATTATTCGGCATGCTAATTATATTGCCGATTGCCAAATTGCATTATCTCTTGTAGTTTCCGAGATATGGGCAATCGAAATTTTACACCTTAGAGTCTGTTTCTAACTTTGGTCAAAAATGTAAAATGGTCTTATGAATTAGCGATTTCGTTCCAATTCACATTCCAAGTAATATTCGACTTGCTAATTACATTGCCGATTGCCAAATTGCATTATCTCTTATAGTTTCCGAGATATGGACTATCGACATCTGACAATATTGGCTCTGCTTCTAACTTGGGCCAGAATTGTAAAATGGTCTTATGAATTAGCGATTTCGTTGTAATTCACATTCCAAGTAATATTCGACATGCTAATTACGTTGCCGATTGCCAAAATGCTTTATCTCTTATAGTTTACGAGATATGGACTATCGACATCTTGCAATATTGGCTCTGATTCTAACTTGGGTCAAAAATGTTAAATAGTCTTATGAATTAGCGATTTCGTTCCAATTCACATTCCAAGTAATATTCGACATGCTAATTATATTGCCGATTGCCAAATTGCATTATCTCTTATAGTTTCCGAAATATGGACTATCGATATCTGACAATATTGGCTCTGCTTCTAACTTGGGCCAGAATTGTAAAATGGTCTTATGAATTAGTGATTTCGTTCCAATTCACATTCCAAGTAATATTCGGCATGCTAATTACATTGCCGATTGCCAAATTGCATTATCTCTTATAGTTTCCGAGATATGAGCAATCGAAATTTTACACCTTAGAGTCTGTTTCTAACTTGGGCCAAAATTGTAAAATGGTCTTATGAATTAGTGATTTCGTTCCAATTCACATTCCAAGTAATATTCGGCATGCTAATTACATTGCCGATTGCCAAATTGCATTATCTCTTATAGTTTCCGAGATATGGGCAATCGAAATTTTACACCTTAGAGTCTGTTTCTAACTTGGGTCAAAATTGTAAAATGGTCTTATGAATTAGCGATTTCGCTCCAATTCACATTCCAAGTAATATTCGGCATGCTAATTACATTGCCGATTGCCAAGTTGCATTATCTCTTATAGTTTCGGAGATATGGACTATAGACATCTGACAATATTGGCTCTGCTTCTAACTTGGGCCAGAATTGTAAAATGGTCTTATGAATTAGCGATTTCGTTCCAATTCACATTCCAAGTAATATTCGGCATGCTAATTACGTTGCCGATTTGCAAATTGCTTTATCTCATATAGTTTCCGAGATATGGACTATCGACATCTTACAATATTGGCTGTGCTTCTAACTTGGGCCAAAATTGTAAAATGGTCTTATGAATTAGCGATTTTGCTCCAATTCACATTCCGAGTAATATTTGGCATGCTAATTACGTTGCCGATTGTCAAATTGCATTATCTTTTATAGTTTCCGAGATATGGGCTATCGACATCTTACAATATTGGCTCTGCTTCTAACTTGTGCCAGAATTGTAAAATGATCTTATGAATTAGCGATTTCGTTCCAATTCACATTCCAGGTAACATTCGGCATGCTAATTACGTTGCCGATTGCCAAATTGCATTATCTCTTATAGTTTCCGAGATATGGGCAATCGAAGTTTTACACCTTAGAGTCTGTTTCTAACTTGGGTCAAAATTGTAAAATGGTCTTACGAATTAGCGATTTCGCTCCAATTCACATTCCAAGTAATATTCGGCATGCTAATTACATTGCCGATTGCCTAATTGCATTACCCTTATAGTTTCCGAGATATGGACTATCGACATCTGACAATATTGGCTCTGCTTCTAACTTGGGCCAGAATTGTAAAATGGTCTTATGAATTAGCGATTTCGTTCCAATTCACATTCAAAGTAATATTCGGCATTGCTAATTACGTTGCCGATTGCCAAATTGCATTATCTCTTGTAGTTTCCAAGATATGGGCAATCGAAATTTTACACCTTAGAGTCTGTTTCTAACTTGGGTCAAAATTGTAAAATGGTCTTATGAATTAGCGATTTCGCTCCAATTCACATTCCAAGTAATATTCGGCATGCCAATTACGTTGCCGATTGCCAAATTGCATTATCTCATATAGTTTCCGAGATATGGACTATCGAAGTTTTACACCTTAGAGTCTGTTTCTAACTTGGGTCAAAATTGTAAAATGGTCTTACGAATTAGCGATTTCGCTCCAATTCACATTCCAAGTAATATTCGGCATGCTAATTACATTGCCGATTGCCTAATTGCATTACCCTTATAGTTTCCGAGATATGGACTATCGGCATCTTACAATATTGGCTGTGCTTCTAACTTGGGCCAAAATTGTTAAATGGTCTTATGAATTAGCGATTTCGTCCCAATTCACATTCCAAGTATTATTCGGCATGCTAATTACATTACCGTTTGCCAAATTGCATTATCTCTTGTAGTTTCCGAGATATGGGCAATCGAAATTTTACACCTTAGAGTCTGTTTCTAACTTTGGTCAAAAATGTAAAATGGTCTTATGAATTAGCGATTTCGTTCCAATTCACATTCCAAGTAATATTCGACTTGCTAATTACATTGCCGATTGCCAAATTGCATTATCTCTTATAGTTTCCGAGATATGGACTATCGACATCTGACAATATTGGCTCTGCTTCTAACTTGGGCCAGAATTGTAAAATGGTCTTATGAATTAGCGATTTCGTTCCAATTCACATTCCAAGTAATATTCGGCATGCTAATTACGTTGCCGATTGCCAAATTGCATTATATCTTATAGTTTCCGAGATATGGGCAATCGAAATTTTACACCTTAGAGTCTGTTTCAAACTTGGGTCAAAAATATAAAATGGTCTTATGAATTAGCGATTTCGTTCCAATTCACATTCCAAGTAATATTCGGCATGCTAATTACGTTGCCATTTGCCAAATTGCATTATCTCTTATAGTTTCCGAGATATGGGCAATCGAAATTTTACACCTTAATGTCTGTTTCTAACTGGGGCCAAAATTGTAAAATGGTCTTATGAATTAGCGATTTCGTTCCAATTCACATTCCAAGTAATATTCGGCATGCTAATTACGTTGCCGATTGCCAAATTGCATTATATCTTATAGTTTCCGAGATATGGGCAATCGATATTTTACACCTTAGAGTCTGTTTCTAACTTGGGTCATAAATGTAAAATGGTCTTATGAATTAGCGATTTCGTTCCAATTCACATTCCAAGTAATATTCGGCATGCTAATTACGTTGCCGATTGCCAAATTGCATTATATCTTATAGTTTCCGAGGTATGGGCAATCGAAATTTTACACCTTAGAGTATGTTTCTAACTTGGGTCAAAAATGTAAAATGGTCTTATGAATTAGCGATTTCGTTTCAATTCACATTCCAAGTAATATTCGGCATGCTAATTACGTTGCCGGTTGCCAAATTGCATTATCTCTTATAGTTTCCGAGATATGGGCAATCGAAATTTTACACCTTAATGTCTGTTTCTAACTGGGGCCAAAGTTGTAAAATGGTCTTATGAATTAGTGATTTCGTTCCAATTCACATTCCAAGTAATATTCGGCATGCTAATTACATTGCCGATTGCCAAATTGCATTATCTCTTATAGTTTCCGAGATATGGGCAATCGAAATTTTACACCTTAGAGTCTGTTTCTAACTTGGGCCAAAATTGTAAAATGGTCTTATGAATTAGTGATTTCGTTCCAATTCACATTCCAAGTAATATTCGGCATGCTAATTACATTGCCGATTGCCAAATTGCATTATCTCTTATAGTTTCCGAGATATGGGCAATCGAAATTTTACACCTTAGAGTCTGTTTCTAACTTGGGCCAGAATTGTAAAATGGTCTTATGAATTAGTGATTTCGTTCCAATTCCCATTCCAAGTAATATTCGGCATGCTAATTACGTTGCCGATCGCCAAATTGCATTATCTCATATAGTTTACGAGATATGGACTATCGGCATCTTACAATATTGGCTGTGTTTCTAACTTGGGCCAAAATTGTTAAATGGTCTTATGAATTAGCGATTTCGTCCCAATTCACATTCCAAGTATTATTCGGCATGCTAATTATATTGCCGATTGCCAAATTGCATTATCTCTTGTAGTTTCCGAGATATGGGCAATCGAAATTTTACACCTTAGAGTCTGTTTCTAACTTTGGTCAAAAATGTAAAATGGTCTTATGAATTAGCGATTTCGTTCCAATTCACATTCCAAGTAATATTCGACTTGCTAATTACATTGCCGATTGCCAAATTGCATTATCTCTTATAGTTTCCGAGATATGGACTATCGACATCTGACAATATTGGCTCTGCTTCTAACTTGGGCCAGAATTGTAAAATGGTCTTATGAATTAGCGATTTCGTTGTAATTCACATTCCAAGTAATATTCGACATGCTAATTACGTTGCCGATTGCCAAAATGCTTTATCTCTTATAGTTTACGAGATATGGACTATCGACATCTTGCAATATTGGCTCTGATTCTAACTTGGGTCAAAAATGTTAAATAGTCTTATGAATTAGCGATTTCGTTCCAATTCACATTCCAAGTAATATTCGACATGCTAATTATATTGCCGATTGCCAAATTGCATTATCTCTTATAGTTTCCGAAATATGGACTATCGATATCTGACAATATTGGCTCTGCTTCTAACTTGGGCCAGAATTGTAAAATGGTCTTATGAATTAGTGATTTCGTTCCAATTCACATTCCAAGTAATATTCGGCATGCTAATTACATTGCCGATTGCCAAATTGCATTATCTCTTATAGTTTCCGAGATATGAGCAATCGAAATTTTACACCTTAGAGTCTGTTTCTAACTTGGGCCAAAATTGTAAAATGGTCTTATGAATTAGTGATTTCGTTCCAATTCACATTCCAAGTAATATTCGGCATGCTAATTACATTGCCGATTGCCAAATTGCATTATCTCTTATAGTTTCCGAGATATGGGCAATCGAAATTTTACACCTTAGAGTCTGTTTCTAACTTGGGTCAAAATTGTAAAATGGTCTTATGAATTAGCGATTTCGCTCCAATTCACATTCCAAGTAATATTCGGCATGCTAATTACATTGCCGATTGCCAAGTTGCATTATCTCTTATAGTTTCGGAGATATGGACTATAGACATCTGACAATATTGGCTCTGCTTCTAACTTGGGCCAGAATTGTAAAATGGTCTTATGAATTAGCGATTTCGTTCCAATTCACATTCCAAGTAATATTCGGCATGCTAATTACGTTGCCGATTTGCAAATTGCTTTATCTCATATAGTTTCCGAGATATGGACTATCGACATCTTACAATATTGGCTGTGCTTCTAACTTGGGCCAAAATTGTAAAATGGTCTTATGAATTAGCGATTTTGCTCCAATTCACATTCCGAGTAATATTTGGCATGCTAATTACGTTGCCGATTGTCAAATTGCATTATCTTTTATAGTTTCCGAGATATGGGCTATCGACATCTTACAATATTGGCTCTGCTTCTAACTTGTGCCAGAATTGTAAAATGATCTTATGAATTAGCGATTTCGTTCCAATTCACATTCCAGGTAACATTCGGCATGCTAATTACGTTGCCGATTGCCAAATTGCATTATCTCTTATAGTTACCGAGATATGGGCAATCGAAGTTTTACACCTTAGAGTCTGTTTCTAACTTGGGTCAAAATTGTAAAATGGTCTTACGAATTAGCGATTTCGCTCCAATTCACATTCCAAGTAATATTCGGCATGCTAATTACATTGCCGATTGCCTAATTGCATTACCCTTATAGTTTCCGAGATATGGACTATCGACATCTGACAATATTGGCTCTGCTTCTAACTTGGGCCAGAATTGTAAAATGGTCTTATGAATTAGCGATTTCGTTCCAATTCACATTCAAAGTAATATTCAGCATTGCTAATTACGTTGCCGATTGCCAAATTGCATTATCTCTTGTAGTTTTCAAGATATGGGCAATCGAAATTTTACACCTTAGAGTCTGTTTCTAACTTGGGTCAAAATTGTAAAATGGTCTTATGAATTAGCGATTTCGCTCCAATTCACATTCCAAGTAATATTCGGCATGCCAATTACGTTGCCGATTGCCAAATTGCATTATCTCATATAGTTTCCGAGATATGGACTATCGAAGTTTTACACCTTAGAGTCTGTTTCTAACTTGGGTCAAAATTGTAAAATGGTCTTACGAATTAGCGATTTCGCTCCAATTCACATTCCAAGTAATATTCGGCATGCTAATTACATTGCCGATTGCCTAATTGCATTACCCTTATAGTTTCCGAGATATGGACTATCGGCATCTTACAATATTGGCTGTGCTTCTAACTTGGGCCAAAATTGTTAAATGGTCTTATGAATTAGCGATTTCGTCCCAATTCACATTCCAAGTATTATTCGGCATGCTAATTACATTACCGTTTGCCAAATTGCATTATCTCTTGTAGTTTCCGAGATATGGGCAATCGAAATTTTACACCTTAGAGTCTGTTTCTAACTTTGGTCAAAAATGTAAAATGGTCTTATGAATTAGCGATTTCGTTCCAATTCACATTCCAAGTAATATTCGACTTGCTAATTACATTGCCGATTGCCAAATTGCATTATCTCTTATAGTTTCCGAGATATGGACTATCGACATCTGACAATATTGGCTCTGCTTCTAACTTGGGCCAGAATTGTAAAATGGTCTTATGAATTAGCGATTTCGTTCCAATTCACATTCCAAGTAATATTCGGCATGCTAATTACGTTGCCGATTGCCAAATTGCATTATATCTTATAGTTTCCGAGATATGGGCAATCGAAATTTTACACCTTAGAGTCTGTTTCAAACTTGGGTCAAAAATATAAAATGGTCTTATGAATTAGCGATTTCGTTCCAATTCACATTCCAAGTAATATTCGGCATGCTAATTACGTTGCCATTTGCCAAATTGCATTATCTCTTATAGTTTCCGAGATATGGGCAATCGAAATTTTACACCTTAATGTCTGTTTCTAACTGGGGCCAAAATTGTAAAATGGTCTTATGAATTAGCGATTTCGTTCCAATTCACATTCCAAGTAATATTCGGCATGCTAATTACGTTGCCGATTGCCAAATTGCATTATATCTTATAGTTTCCGAGATATGGGCAATCGATATTTTACACCTTAGAGTCTGTTTCTAACTTGGGTCATAAATGTAAAATGGTCTTATGAATTAGCGATTTCGTTCCAATTCACATTCCAAGTAATATTCGGCATGCTAATTACGTTGCCGATTGCCAAATTGCATTATATCTTATAGTTTCCGAGGTATGGGCAATCGAAATTTTACACCTTAGAGTATGTTTCTAACTTGGGTCAAAAATGTAAAATGGTCTTATGAATTAGCGATTTCGTTTCAATTCACATTCCAAGTAATATTCGGCATGCTAATTACGTTGCCGTTTGCCAAATTGCATTATCTCTTATAGTTTCCGAGATATGGGCAATCGAAATTTTACACCTTAATGTCTGTTTCTAACTGGGGCCAAAGTTGTAAAATGGTCTTATGAATTAGTGATTTCGTTCCAATTCACATTCCAAGTAATATTCGGCATGCTAATTACATTGCCGATTGCCAAATTGCATTATCTCTTATAGTCTCCGAGATATGGGCAATCGAAATTTTACACCTTAGAGTCTGTTTCTAACTTGGGCCAAAATTGTAAAATGGTCTTATGAATTAGTGATTTCGTTCCAATTCACATTCCAAGTAATATTCGGCATGCTAATTACATTGCCGATTGCCAAATTGCATTATCTCTTATAGTTTCCGAGATATGGGCAATCGAAATTTTACACCTTAGGGTCTGTTTCTAACTTGGGTCAAAATTGTAAAATGGTCTTATGAATTAGCGATTTCGTTCCAATTCACATTCCAAGTAATATTCGGCATGCTAATTACATTGCCGATTGCCAAGTTGCATTATCTCTTATAGTTTCGGAGATATGGACTATCGACATCTGACAATATTGGCTCTGCTTCTAACTTGGGCCAGAATTGTAAAATGATCTTATGAATTAGCGATTTCGTTCCAATTCACATTCCAAGTAATATTCGACTTGCTAATTACATTGCCGATTGCCAAATTGCATTATCTCTTATAGTTTCCGAGATATGGACTATCGACATCTGACAATATTGGCTCTGCTTCTAACTTGGACCAGAATTGTAAAATGGTCTTATGAATTAGCGATTTCGTTCCAATTCACATTCCAAGTAATATTCGGCATGCTAATTACATTGCCGATTGCCAAAATGCGTTATCTCTTATAGTTTACGAGATATGGACTATCGACATCTTGCAATATTGGCTCTGATTCTAACTTGGGTCAAAAATGTTAAATAGTCTTATGAATTAGCGATTTCGTTCCAATTCACATTCCAAGTAATATTCGACATGCTAATTACATTGCCGATTGCCAAATTGCATTATCTCTTATAGTTTCCGAAATATATGCAATCGAAATTTTACACCTTAGAGTCTGTTTCTAACTTGGATCAAAATTGTAAAATGGTCTTATGAATTAGCGATATCGCTCCAATTCACATTCCAAGTAATATTCGGCATGCTAATTACATTGCCGATTGCCAAGTTGCATTATCTCTTATAGTTTCGGAGATATAGACTATAGACATCTGACAATATTGGCTCTGCTTCTAACTTGGGCCAGAATTGTAAAATGGTCTTATGAATTAGCGATTTCGTTCCAATTCACATTCCAAGTAATATTCGGCATGCTAATTACGTTGCCGATTTGCAAATTGCTTTATCTCATATAGTTTCCGAGATATGGACTATCGACATCTTACAATATTGGCTGTGCTTCTAACTTGGGCCAAAATTGTAAAATGGTCTTATGAATTAGCGATTTTGCTCCAATTCACATGCCGAGTAATATTTGGCATGCTAATTACGTTGCCGATTGCCAAATTGCATTATCTTTTATAGTTTCCAAGATATGGGTTATCGACATCTTACAATATTGGCTCTGCTTCTAACTTGTGCCAGAATTGTAAAATGATCTTATGAATTAGCGATTTCGTTCCAATTCACATTCCAGGTAACATTCGGCATGCTAATTACGTTGCCGATTGCCAAATTGCATTATCTCTTGTAGTTTCCAAGATATGGGCAATCGAAATTTTACACCTTAGAGTCTGCTTCTAACTTGGGAGAGAATTGTAAAATGGTCTTATGCATTAGCGATTTCGTTCCAATTCACATTCCAAGTAATATTCGGCATGCTAATTACGTTGCCGATTTGCAAATTGCTTTATCTCATATAGTTTCCGAGATATGGACTATCGACATCTTACAATATTGGCTGTGCTTCTAACTTGGGCCAAAATTGTAAAATGGTCTTATGAATTAGCGATTTTGCTCCAATTCACATGCCGAGTAATATTTGGCATGCTAATTACGTTGCCGATTGCCAAATTGCATTATCTTTTATAGTTTCCAAGATATGGGTTATCGACATCTTACAATATTGGCTCTGCTTCTAACTTGTGCCAGAATTGTAAAATGATCTTATGAATTAGCGATTTCGTTCCAATTCACATTCCAGGTAACATTCGGCATGCTAATTACGTTGCCGATTGCCAAATTGCATTATCTCTTGTAGTTTCCAAGATATGGGCAATCGAAATTTTACACCTTAGAGTCTGTTTCTAACTTGGGCCAGAATTGTAAAATGGTCTTATGAATTAGCGATTTCGTTCCAATTCACATTCAAAGTAATATTCGGCATTGCTAATTACGTTGCCGATTGCCAAATTGCATTATCTCTTGTAGTTTCCAAGATATGGGCAATCGAAATTTTACACCTTAGAGTCTGCTTCTAACTTGGGAGAGAATTGTAAAATGGTCTTATGCATTAGCGATTTCGCTGCAATTCACATTCCAAGTAATATTCGGCATGCCAATTACGTTGCCGATTGCCAAATTGCATTATATCTTATAGTTTCCGAGATATGGGCAATCGAAATTTTACACCTTAGAGTCTGTTTCTAACTTGGGTCAAAAATGTAAAATAATCTTATGAATTAGCGATTTCGTTCCAATTCACATTCCAAATAATATTCGGCATGCTAATTACATTGCCGATTGCCAAATTGCATTACCTTTATAGTTTCCGAGATATGGACTTTCGACATCTGACAATATTGGCTCTGCTTCTAACTTGGGCCAGAATTGTAATATGGTCTTATGAATTAGCGATTTCGTTCCAATTCACATTCCAAGTAATATTCGGCATGCTAAATACATTGCCGATTGCCAAGTTGCATTATCTCTTATAGTTTCGGAGATATGGACTATAGACATCTGACAATATTGGCTCTGCTTCTAACTTGGGCCAGAATTGTAAAATGGTCTTATGAATTAGCGATTTCGTTCCAATTCACATTCCAAGTAATATTCGGCATGCTAATTACTTTGCCGATTTGCAAATTGCATTATCTCATATAGCTTCCGAGATATGGACTATCGACATCTTACAATATTGGCTGTGCTTCTAACTTGGGCCAAAATTGTAAAATGGTCTTATGAATTAGCGATTTCGTTCCAATTCACATTCCAAGTAATATTCGGCATGCTAATTACGTTGCCGATTTGCAAATTGCATTATCTCATATAGCTTCCGAGATATGGACTATCGACATCTTACAATATTGGCTCTGCTTCTAACTTGTGCCAGAATTGTAAAATGGTCTTATGAATTAGCGATTTCGTTCCAATTCACATTCCAGGTAACATTCGGCATGCTAATTACGTTGCCGATTGCCAAATTGCATTATCTCTTATAGTTTCCGAGATATGGGCAATCGAAATTTTACACCTTAGAGTCTGTTTCTAACTTGGGTCAAAATTGTAAAATGGTCTTACGAATTAGCGATTTCGCTCCAATTCACATTCCAAGTAATATTCGGCATGCTAATTACATTGCCGATTGCCAAATTGCATTACCCTTATAGTTTCCGAGATATGGACTATCGACATCAGACAATATTGGCTCTGCTTCTAACTTGCGCCAGAATTGTAAAATGGTCTTATGAATTAGCGATTTCGTTCCAATTCACATTCCAAGTAATATTCGGCATGCTAATTACGTTGCCGATTGCCAAATTGCATTATCTCTTATAGTTTCCGAGATATGGGCAATCGAAATTTTACACCTTAGAGTCTGTTTCTAACTTGGGTCAAAATTGTAAAATGGTCTTACGAATTAGCGATTTCGCTCCAATTCACATTCAAAGTAATATTCGGCATTGCTAATTACGTTGCCGTTTGCCAAATTGCATTATCTCTTGTAGTTTCCGAGATATGGGCAATCGAAATTTTACACCTTAGAGTCTGTTTCTAACTTGGGTCAAAATTGTAAAATGGTCTTATGAATTAGCGACTTCGCTCCAATTCAGATTCCAAGTAATATTCGGCATGCTAATTACGTTGCCGATTGCCAAATTGCATTATCTCATATAGTTTCCGAGATATGGACTATCGACATCTGACAATATTGGCTCTGCTTCTAACTTGGGCCAGAATTGTAAAATGGTGTTATGAATTAGCGATTTCGTTCCAATTCACACTCCAAGTATTATTCGGCATGCTAATTACATTGCCGATTGCCAAATTGCATTATCTCCTATAGTTTCCAATATATGGTCTATCGACATCTTACAATATTGGCTCTGCTTCTAACTTGGGCCAGAATTGTAAAATGGTCTTATGAATTAGCGATTTCGTTCCAATTCACATTCCAAATAATATTTGGCATGGTAATTACGTCGCCGATTGCCAAATTGCATTATCTCTTATAGTTTCCGTGATATGGGCAATCGAAATTTTACACCTTTGAATCTGTTTCTAACTTGGGTCAAAAATGTAAAATGGTGTTATGAATTAGCGATTTCGTTCCAATTCACATTCCAAGTAATATTCGACATGCTAATTACATTGCCGATTGCCAAATTGCATTATCTCTTATAGTTTCCGAGATATGGACTATCGACATCTGACAATATTGGCTCTGCTTCTAACTTGTGCCAGAATTGTAAAATGGTCTTAGGAATTAGCGATTTCGTTCCAATTCACATTCCAATTAATATTCGTCATGCTAATTACGGTGACGATTGCCGAATTGCATTATCTCTTATAGTTTCCGAGATATGGACTATCGACATTTTAGAATATTGGCTCTGCTTCTAACTTGGGTTAAAATTGTAAAATGGTCTTATGAATTAGCGATTTCGTTCCAATTCACATTCCAAGTAATATTCGGCATGCTAATTACGTTGCCGCTTGCCAAATTGCATTACCTCTTATAGTTTCCAAGATATGGACTATCAACATCTGACAATATTGGCTCTGCTTCTAACTTGGGCCAGAATTGTAAAATGGTCTTAGGAATTAGCGATTTCGTTCCAATTCACATTCCAAGTAATATTCGTCATGCTAATTACGGTGACGATTGCCGAATTGCATTATCTCTTATAGTTTCCGAGATATGGACTATCGACATTTTAGAATATTGGCTCTGCTTCTAACTTGGGTTAAAATTGTAAAATGGTCTTATGAATTAGCGATTTCGTTATAATTCACATTCCAAGTAATATTCGTCATGCTAATTACGGTGACGATTGCCGAATTCCATTATCTCTTATAGTTTCCGAGATATGGACTATCGACATTTTAGAATATTGGCTCTGCTTCTAACTTGGGTTAAAATTGTAAAATGGTCTTATGAATCAGCGATTTCGTTAAAATTCACATTCCAAGTAATATTCGACTTGCTAATTACATTGCCGATTGCCAAGTTGCATTATCTCTTATAGTTTCCGAGATATGGACTATCGACATCTGACAATATTGGCTCTGCTTCTAACTTGGGCCAGAATTGTAAAGTGGTCTTATGAATTAGCGATTTCGTTCCAATTCACACTCCAAGTAATATTCGGCATGCTAATTACGTTGCCGATTGCCAAATTGCATTATATCTTATAGTTTCCGAGATATGGGCAATCGAAAATTTACACCTTAGAGTCTGTTTCTAACTTGGGTCAAAAATGTAAAATGGTCTTATGAATTAGCGATTTCGTTCCAATTCACATTCCAAATAATATTCGGCATGCTAATTACATTGCCGATTGCCAAATTGCATTATCTCCTATAGTTTCCAATATATGGTCTATCGACATCTTACAATATTGGCTCTGCTTCTAACTTGGGCCAGAATTGTAAAATGGTCTTATGAATTAGCGATTTCGTTCCAATTCACATTCCAAATAATATTTGGCATGGTAATTACGTCGCCGATTGCCAAATTGCATTATCTCTTATAGTTTCCGTGATATGGGCAATCGAAATTTTACACCTTTGAATCTGTTTCTAACTTGGGTCAAAAATGTAAAATGGTGTTATGAATTAGCGATTTCGTTCCAATTCACATTCCAAGTAATATTCGACATGCTAATTACATTGCCGATTGCCAAATTGCATTATCTCTTATAGTTTCCGAGATATGGACTATCGACATCTGACAATATTGGCTCTGCTTCTAACTTGTGCCAGAATTGTAAAATGGTCTTAGGAATTAGCGATTTCGTTCCAATTCACATTCCAATTAATATTCGTCATGCTAATTACGGTGACGATTGCCGAATTGCATTATCCCTTATAGTTTCCGAGATATGGACTATCGACATTTTAGAATATTGGCTCTGCTTCTAACTTGGGTTAAAATTGTAAAATGGTCTTATGAATTAGCGATTTCGTTCCAATTCACATTCCAAGTAATATTCGGCATGCTAATTACGTTGCCGCTTGCCAAATTGCATTACCTCTTATAGTTTCCAAGATATGGACTATCAACATCTGACAATATTGGCTCTGCTTCTAACTTGGGCCAGAATTGTAAAATGGTCTTAGGAATTAGCGATTTCGTTCCAATTCACATTCCAAGTAATATTCGTCATGCTAATTACGGTGACGATTGCCGAATTGCATTATCTCTTATAGTTTCCGAGATATGGACTATCGACATTTTAGAATATTGGCTCTGCTTCTAACTTGGGTTAAAATTGTAAAATGGTCTTATGAATTAGCGATTTCGTTATAATTCACATTCCAAGTAATATTCGTCATGCTAATTACGGTGACGATTGCCGAATTCCATTATCTCTTATAGTTTCCGAGATATGGACTATCGACATTTTAGAATATTGGCTCTGCTTCTAACTTGGGTTAAAATTGTAAAATGGTCTTATGAATCAGCGATTTCGTTAAAATTCACATTCCAAGTAATATTCGACTTGCTAATTACATTGCCGATTGCCAAGTTGCATTATCTCTTATAGTTTCCGAGATATGGACTATCGACATCTGACAATATTGGCTCTGCTTCTAACTTGGGCCAGAATTGTAAAGTGGTCTTATGAATTAGCGATTTCGTTCCAATTCACACTCCAAGTAATATTCGGCATGCTAATTACGTTGCCGATTGCCAAATTGCATTATATCTTATAGTTTCCGAGATATGGGCAATCGAAAATTTACACCTTAGAGTCTGTTTCTAACTTGGGTCAAAAATGTAAAATGGTCTTATGAATTAGCGATTTCGTTCCATCGCTCCAATTCACATTCCAAGTAATATTCGGCATGCTAATTACATTGCCGATTGCCAAATTGCATTACCCTTATAGTTTCCGAGATATGGACTATCGACATCTGACAATATTGGCTCTGCATCTAACTTGGGCCAGAATTGTAATATGGTCTTATGAATTACCGATTTAGGTTCGTCCATCGTTCCAATTCACATTCCAAGTATTATTCGGAATGCTAATTACATTGCCGATTGCCAAATTGCATTATCTCCTATAGTTTCCAATATATGGTCTATCGACATCTTACAATATTCACTCTGCTTCTAACTTGGGCCCAAATTGTAAAATGGTCTTATGAATTAGCGATTTCGTTCCAATTCCATTCAAAGTAATATTCGGCATGCTAATTACGTTGCCGATTGCCAAATTGCATTATCCCTTATAGTTTCCGAGATATGGGTAATCGAAATTTTACACCTTAGAGTCTGTTTCTAACTTGGGTCAAAATTGTAAAATGGTCTTACGAATTAGCGATTTCGCTCCAATTCACATTCCAAGTAATATTCGGCATGCTAATTACATTGCCGATTGCCAAATTGCATTACCCTTATAGTTTCCGAGATATGGACTATCGACATCTGACAATATTGGCTCTGCTTCTAACTTGGGCCAGAATTGTAATATGGTCTTATGAATTAGCGATTTCGTTCCAATTCACATTCCGAGTAATATTCGGCATGCTAATTACGTTGCCGATTGCCAAATTGCATTATCTCATATAGTTTCCGAGATATGAACTATCGACATCTTACAAATTGGCTGTGCTTCTAACTTGGGCCAAAATTGAAAAATGGTCTTATGAATTAGCGATTTCGTTCCAATTCACATTCCAAGTATTATTCGGAATGCTAATTACATTGCCGATTGCCAAATTGCATTATCTCCTATAGTTTCCAATATATGGTCTATCGACATCTTACAATATTCACTCTGCTTCTAACTTGGGCCCAAATTGTAAAATGGTCTTATGAATTAGCGATTTCGTTCCAATTCCATTCAAAGTAATATTCGGCATGCTAATTACGTTGCCGATTGCCAAGTTGCATTATCTCTTATAGTTTCGGAGATATGGACTATAGACATCTGACAATATTGGCTCTGCTTCTAACTTGGGCCAGAATTGTAAAATGGTCTTATGAATTAGCGATTTCGTTCCAATTCACATTCCAAGTAATATTCGGATGCTAATTACGTTGCCGATTTGCAAATTGCATTATCTCATATAGCTTCCGAGATATGGACTATCGACATCTTACAATATTGGCTGTGCTTCTAACTTGGGCCAAAATTGTAAAATGGTCTTATGAATTAGCGATTTCGTTCCAATTCACATTCCAAGTAATATTCGGCATGCTAATTACGTTGCCGATTTGCAAATTGCATTATCTCATATAGCTTCCGAGATATGGACTATCGACATCTTACAATATTGGCTCTGCTTCTAACTTGTGCCAGAATTGTAAAATGGTCTTATGAATTAGCGATTTCGTTCCAATTCACATTCCAGGTAACATTCGGCATGCTAATTACGTTGCCGATTGCCAAATTGCATTATCTCTTATAGTTTCCGAGATATGGGCAATCGAAATTTTACACCTTAGAGTCTGTTTCTAACTTGGGTCAAAATTGTAAAATGGTCTTACGAATTAGCGATTTCGCTCCAATTCACATTCCAAGTAATATTCGGCATGCTAATTACATTGCCGATTGCCAAATTGCATTATATCTTATAGTTTCCGAGATATGGGCAATCGAAATTTTACACCTTAGAGTCTGTTTCTAACTTGGGCCAAAATTGTAAAATGGTCTTATGAATTTGTGATTTAGTTCCAATTCACATTCCAAGTAATATTCGGCATGCTAATTACATTGCCGATTGCCAAATTGCATTATCTCGTATAGTTTCCGAGATATGGGCAATCGAAATTTTACACCTTAGAGTCTGTTTCTAACTTGGGTCAAAAATGTAAAATGGTCTTATTAAACAGCGATTTCGTTCCAATTCACATTCCAAGTAATATTCGGCATGCTAATTACGTTGCCGATTGCCAAATTGCATTATATCTTATAGTTTCCGAGATATGGGCAATCGAAATTTTACACCTTAGAGTCTGTTTCTAACTTGGGTCAAAAATGTAAAATGGTCTTATGAATTAGCGATTTCGTTCCAATTCACATTCAAAGTAATATTCGGCATGCTAATTACGTTGCCGATTGCCAAATTGCATTATCTCTTGTAGTTTCCAAGATATGGGCAATCGAAATTTTACACCTTAGAGTCTGCTTCTAACTTGGGAGAGAATTGTAAAATGGTCTTATGCATTAGCGATTTCGCTGCAATTCACATTCCAAGTAATATTCGGCATGCTAATTACGTTGCCGATTGCCAAATTGCATTATATCTTATAGTTTCCGAGATATGGGCAATCGAAATTTTACACCTTAGAGTCTGTTTCTAACTTGGGTCAAAAATGTAAAATAATCTTATGAATTAGCGATTTCGTTCCAATTCACATTCCAAATAATATTCGGCATGCTAATTACATTGCCGATTGCCAAATTGCATTACCTTTATAATTTCCGAGATATGGACTTTCGACATCTGACAATATTGGCTCTGCTTCTAACTTGGGCCAGAATTGTAATATGGTCTTATGAATTAGCGATTTCGTTCCAATTCACATTCCAAGTAATATTCGGCATGCTAAATACATTGCCGATTGCCAAATTGCATTATCTCTTGTAGTTTCCAAGATATGGGCAATCGAAATTTTACACCTTAGAGTCTGTTTCTAACTTGGGTCAAAATTGTAAAATGGTCTTATGAATTAGCGATTTCGCTCCAATTCACATTCCAAGTAATATTCGGCATGCCAATTACGTTGCCGATTGCCAAATTGCATTATCTCATATAGTTTCCGAGATATGGACTATCGAAGTTTTACACCTTAGAGTCTGTTTCTAACTTGGGTCAAAATTGTAAAATGGTCTTACGAATTAGCGATTTCGCTCCAATTCACATTCCAAGTAATATTCGGCATGCTAATTACATTGCCGATTGCCTAATTGCATTACCCTTATAGTTTCCGAGATATGGACTATCGGCCTCTTACAATATTGGCTGTGCTTCTAACTTGGGCCAAAATTGTTAAATGGTCTTATGAATTAGCGATTTCGTCCCAATTCACATTCCAAGTATTATTCGGCATGCTAATTACATTACCGATTGCCAAATTGCATTATCTCTTGTAGTTTCCGAGATATGGGCAATCGAAATTTTACACCTTAGAGTCTGTTTCTAACTTTGGTCAAAAATGTAAAATGGTCTTATGAATTAGCGATTTCGTTCCAATTCACATTCCAAGTAATATTCGACTTGCTAATTACATTGCCGATTGCCAAATTGCATTATCTCTTATAGTTTCCGAGATATGGACTATCGACATCTGACAATATTGGCTCTGCTTCTAACTTGGGCCAGAATTGTAAAATGGTCTTATGAATTAGCGATTTCGTTCCAATTCACATTCCAAGTAATATTCGGCATGCTAATTACGTTGCCGATTGCCAAATTGCATTATATCTTATAGTTTCCGAGATATGGGCAATCGAAATTTTACACCTTAGAGTCTGTTTCAAACTTGGGTCAAAAATATAAAATGGTCTTATGAATTAGCGATTTCGTTCCAATTCACATTCCAAGTAATATTCGGCATGCTAATTACGTTGCCATTTGCCAAATTGCATTATCTCTTATAGTTTCCGAGATATGGGCAATCGAAATTTTACACCTTAATGTCTGTTTCTAACTGGGGCCAAAATTGTAAAATGGTCTTATGAATTAGCGATTTCGTTCCAATTCACATTCCAAGTAATATTCGGCATGCTAATTACGTTGCCGATTGCCAAATTGCATTATATCTTATAGTTTCCGAGATATGGGCAATCGATATTTTACACCTTAGAGTCTGTTTCTAACTTGGGTCATAAATGTAAAATGGTCTTATGAATTAGCGATTTCGTTCCAATTCACATTCCAAGTAATATTCGGCATGCTAATTACGTTGCCGATTGCCAAATTGCATTATATCTTATAGTTTCCGAGGTATGGGCAATCGAAATTTTACACCTTAGAGTATGTTTCTAACTTGGGTCAAAAATGTAAAATGGTCTTATGAATTAGCGATTTCGTTTCAATTCACATTCCAAGTAATATTCGGCATGCTAATTACGTTGCCGTTTGCCAAATTGCATTATCTCTTATAGTTTCCGAGATATGGGCAATCGAAATTTTACACCTTAATGTCTGTTTCTAACTGGGGCCAAAGTTGTAAAATGGTCTTATGAATTAGTGATTTCGTTCCAATTCACATTCCAAGTAATATTCGGCATGCTAATTACATTGCCGATTGCCAAATTGCATTATCTCTTATAGTCTCCGAGATATGGGCAATCGAAATTTTACACCTTAGAGTCTGTTTCTAACTTGGGCCAAAATTGTAAAATGGTCTTATGAATTAGTGATTTCGTTCCAATTCACATTCCAAGTAATATTCGGCATGCTAATTACATTGCCGATTGCCAAATTGCATTATCTCTTATAGTTTCCGAGATATGGGCAATCGAAATTTTACACCTTAGAGTCTGTTTCTAACTTGGGTCAAAATTGTAAAATGGTCTTATGAATTAGCGATTTCGTTCCAATTCACATTCCAAGTAATATTCGGCATGCTAATTACATTGCCGATTGCCAAGTTGCATTATCTCTTATAGTTTCGGAGATATGGACTATCGACATCTGACAATATTGGCTCTGCTTCTAACTTGGGCCAGAATTGTAAAATGGTCTTATGAATTAGCGATTTCGTTCCAATTCACATTCCAAGTAATATTCGACTTGCTAATTACATTGCCGATTGCCAAATTGCATTATCTCTTATAGTTTCCGAGATATGGACTATCGACATCTGACAATATTGGCTCTGCTTCTAACTTGGGCCAGAATTGTAAAATGGTCTTATGAATTAGCGATTTCGTTCCAATTCACATTCCAAGTAATATTCGGCATGCTAATTACATTGCCGATTGCCAAAATGCGTTATCTCTTATAGTTTACGAGATATGGACTATCGACATCTTGCAATATTGGCTCTGATTCTAACTTGGGTCAAAAATGTTAAATAGTCTTATGAATTAGCGATTTCGTTCCAATTCACATTCCAAGTAATATTCGACATGCTAATTACATTGCCGATTGCCAAATTGCATTATCTCTTATAGTTTCCGAAATATATGCAATCGAAATTTTACACCTTAGAGTCTGTTTCTAACTTGGATCAAAATTGTAAAATGGTCTTATGAATTAGCGATATCGCTCCAATTCACATTCCAAGTAATATTCGGCATGCTAATTACATTGCCGATTGCCAAGTTGCATTATCTCTTATAGTTTCGGAGATATAGACTATAGACATCTGACAATATTGGCTCTGCTTCTAACTTGGGCCAGAATTGTAAAATGGTCTTATGAATTAGCGATTTCGTTCCAATTCACATTCCAAGTAATATTCGGCATGCTAATTACGTTGCCGATTTGCAAATTGCTTTATCTCATATAGTTTCCGAGATATGGACTATCGACATCTTACAATATTGGCTGTGCTTCTAACTTGGGCCAAAATTGTAAAATGGTCTTATGAATTAGCGATTTTGCTCCAATTCACATGCCGAGTAATATTTGGCATGCTAATTACGTTGCCGATTGCCAAATTGCATTATCTTTTATAGTTTCCAAGATATGGGTTATCGACATCTTACAATATTGGCTCTGCTTCTAACTTGTGCCAGAATTGTAAAATGATCTTATGAATTAGCGATTTCGTTCCAATTCACATTCCAGGTAACATTCGGCATGCTAATTACGTTGCCGATTGCCAAATTGCATTATCTCTTGTAGTTTCCAAGATATGGGCAATCGAAATTTTACACCTTAGAGTCTGCTTCTAACTTGGGAGAGAATTGTAAAATGGTCTTATGCATTAGCGATTTCGTTCCAATTCACATTCCAAGTAATATTCGGCATGCTAATTACGTTGCCGATTTGCAAATTGCTTTATCTCATATAGTTTCCGAGATATGGACTATCGACATCTTACAATATTGGCTGTGCTTCTAACTTGGGCCAAAATTGTAAAATGGTCTTATGAATTAGCGATTTTGCTCCAATTCACATGCCGAGTAATATTTGGCATGCTAATTACGTTGCCGATTGCCAAATTGCATTATCTTTTATAGTTTCCAAGATATGGGTTATCGACATCTTACAATATTGGCTCTGCTTCTAACTTGTGCCAGAATTGTAAAATGATCTTATGAATTAGCGATTTCGTTCCAATTCACATTCCAGGTAACATTCGGCATGCTAATTACGTTGCCGATTGCCAAATTGCATTATCTCTTGTAGTTTCCAAGATATGGGCAATCGAAATTTTACACCTTAGAGTCTGTTTCTAACTTGGGCCAGAATTGTAAAATGGTCTTATGAATTAGCGATTTCGTTCCAATTCACATTCAAAGTAATATTCGGCATTGCTAATTACGTTGCCGATTGCCAAATTGCATTATCTCTTGTAGTTTCCAAGATATGGGCAATCGAAATTTTACACCTTAGAGTCTGCTTCTAACTTGGGAGAGAATTGTAAAATGGTCTTATGCATTAGCGATTTCGCTGCAATTCACATTCCAAGTAATATTCGGCATGCCAATTACGTTGCCGATTGCCAAATTGCATTATATCTTATAGTTTCCGAGATATGGGCAATCGAAATTTTACACCTTAGAGTCTGTTTCTAACTTGGGTCAAAAATGTAAAATAATCTTATGAATTAGCGATTTCGTTCCAATTCACATTCCAAATAATATTCGGCATGCTAATTACATTGCCGATTGCCAAATTGCATTACCTTTATAGTTTCCGAGATATGGACTTTCGACATCTGACAATATTGGCTCTGCTTCTAACTTGGGCCAGAATTGTAATATGGTCTTATGAATTAGCGATTTCGTTCCAATTCACATTCCAAGTAATATTCGGCATGCTAAATACATTGCCGATTGCCAAGTTGCATTATCTCTTATAGTTTCGGAGATATGGACTATAGACATCTGACAATATTGGCTCTGCTTCTAACTTGGGCCAGAATTGTAAAATGGTCTTATGAATTAGCGATTTCGTTCCAATTCACATTCCAAGTAATATTCGGCATGCTAATTACTTTGCCGATTTGCAAATTGCATTATCTCATATAGCTTCCGAGATATGGACTATCGACATCTTACAATATTGGCTGTGCTTCTAACTTGGGCCAAAATTGTAAAATGGTCTTATGAATTAGCGATTTCGTTCCAATTCACATTCCAAGTAATATTCGGCATGCTAATTACGTTGCCGATTTGCAAATTGCATTATCTCATATAGCTTCCGAGATATGGACTATCGACATCTTACAATATTGGCTCTGCTTCTAACTTGTGCCAGAATTGTAAAATGGTCTTATGAATTAGCGATTTCGTTCCAATTCACATTCCAGGTAACATTCGGCATGCTAATTACGTTGCCGATTGCCAAATTGCATTATCTCTTATAGTTTCCGAGATATGGGCAATCGAAATTTTACACCTTAGAGTCTGTTTCTAACTTGGGTCAAAATTGTAAAATGGTCTTACGAATTAGCGATTTCGCTCCAATTCACATTCCAAGTAATATTCGGCATGCTAATTACATTGCCGATTGCCAAATTGCATTACCCTTATAGTTTCCGAGATATGGACTATCGACATCAGACAATATTGGCTCTGCTTCTAACTTGCGCCAGAATTGTAAAATGGTCTTATGAATTAGCGATTTTGTTCCAATTCACATTCAAAGTAATATTCGGCATTGCTAATTACGTTGCCGTTTGCCAAATTGCATTATCTCTTGTAGTTTCCGAGATATGGGCAATCGAAATTTTACACCTTAGAGTCTGTTTCTAACTTGGGTCAAAATTGTAAAATGGTCTTATGAATTAGCGACTTCGCTCCAATTCAGATTCCAAGTAATATTCGGCATGCTAATTACGTTGCCGATTGCCAAATTGCATTATCTCATATAGTTTCCGAGATATGGACTATCGACATCTGACAATATTGGCTCTGCTTCTAACTTGGGCCAGAATTGTAAAATGGTGTTATGAATTAGCGATTTCGTTCCAATTCACACTCCAAGTATTATTCGGCATGCTAATTACATTGCCGATTGCCAAATTGCATTATCTCCTATAGTTTCCAATATATGGTCTATCGACATCTTACAATATTGGCTCTGCTTCTAACTTGGGCCAGAATTGTAAAATGGTCTTATGAATTAGCGATTTCGTTCCAATTCACATTCCAAATAATATTTGGCATGGTAATTACGTCGCCGATTGCCAAATTGCATTATCTCTTATAGTTTCCGTGATATGGGCAATCGAAATTTTACACCTTTGAATCTGTTTCTAACTTGGGTCAAAAATGTAAAATGGTGTTATGAATTAGCGATTTCGTTCCAATTCACATTCCAAGTAATATTCGACATGCTAATTACATTGCCGATTGCCAAATTGCATTATCTCTTATAGTTTCCGAGATATGGACTATCGACATCTGACAATATTGGCTCTGCTTCTAACTTGTGCCAGAATTGTAAAATGGTCTTAGGAATTAGCGATTTCGTTCCAATTCACATTCCAATTAATATTCGTCATGCTAATTACGGTGACGATTGCCGAATTGCATTATCTCTTATAGTTTCCGAGATATGGACTATCGACATTTTAGAATATTGGCTCTGCTTCTAACTTGGGTTAAAATTGTAAAATGGTCTTATGAATTAGCGATTTCGTTCCAATTCACATTCCAAGTAATATTCGGCATGCTAATTACGTTGCCGCTTGCCAAATTGCATTACCTCTTATAGTTTCCAAGATATGGACTATCAACATCTGACAATATTGGCTCTGCTTCTAACTTGGGCCAGAATTGTAAAATGGTCTTAGGAATTAGCGATTTCGTTCCAATTCACATTCCAAGTAATATTCGTCATGCTAATTACGGTGACGATTGCCGAATTGCATTATCTCTTATAGTTTCCGAGATATGGACTATCGACATTTTAGAATATTGGCTCTGCTTCTAACTTGGGTTAAAATTGTAAAATGGTCTTATGAATTAGCGATTTCGTTATAATTCACATTCCAAGTAATATTCGTCATGCTAATTACGGTGACGATTGCCGAATTCCATTATCTCTTATAGTTTCCGAGATATGGACTATCGACATTTTAGAATATTGGCTCTGCTTCTAACTTGGGTTAAAATTGTAAAATGGTCTTATGAATCAGCGATTTCGTTAAAATTCACATTCCAAGTAATATTCGACTTGCTAATTACATTGCCGATTGCCAAGTTGCATTATCTCTTATAGTTTCCGAGATATGGACTATCGACATCTGACAATATTGGCTCTGCTTCTAACTTGGGCCAGAATTGTAAAGTGGTCTTATGAATTAGCGATTTCGTTCCAATTCACACTCCAAGTAATATTCGGCATGCTAATTACGTTGCCGATTGCCAAATTGCATTATATCTTATAGTTTCCGAGATATGGGCAATCGAAAATTTACACCTTAGAGTCTGTTTCTAACTTGGGTCAAAAATGTAAAATGGTCTTATGAATTAGCGATTTCGTTCCAATTCACATTCCAAATAATATTCGGCATGCTAATTACATTGCCGATTGCCAAATTGCATTATCTCCTATAGTTTCCAATATATGGTCTATCGACATCTTACAATATTGGCTCTGCTTCTAACTTGGGCCAGAATTGTAAAATGGTCTTATGAATTAGCGATTTCGTTCCAATTCACATTCCAAATAATATTTGGCATGGTAATTACGTCGCCGATTGCCAAATTGCATTATCTCTTATAGTTTCCGTGATATGGGCAATCGAAATTTTACACCTTTGAATCTGTTTCTAACTTGGGTCAAAAATGTAAAATGGTGTTATGAATTAGCGATTTCGTTCCAATTCACATTCCAAGTAATATTCGACATGCTAATTACATTGCCGATTGCCAAATTGCATTATCTCTTATAGTTTCCGAGATATGGACTATCGACATCTGACAATATTGGCTCTGCTTCTAACTTGTGCCAGAATTGTAAAATGGTCTTAGGAATTAGCGATTTCGTTCCAATTCACATTCCAATTAATATTCGTCATGCTAATTACGGTGACGATTGCCGAATTGCATTATCTCTTATAGTTTCCGAGATATGGACTATCGACATTTTAGAATATTGGCTCTGCTTCTAACTTGGGTTAAAATTGTAAAATGGTCTTATGAATTAGCGATTTCGTTCCAATTCACATTCCAAGTAATATTCGGCATGCTAATTACGTTGCCGCTTGCCAAATTGCATTACCTCTTATAGTTTCCAAGATATGGACTATCAACATCTGACAATATTGGCTCTGCTTCTAACTTGGGCCAGAATTGTAAAATGGTCTTAGGAATTAGCGATTTCGTTCCAATTCACATTCCAAGTAATATTCGTCATGCTAATTACGGTGACGATTGCCGAATTGCATTATCTCTTATAGTTTCCGAGATATGGACTATCGACATTTTAGAATATTGGCTCTGCTTCTAACTTGGGTTAAAATTGTAAAATGGTCTTATGAATTAGCGATTTCGTTATAATTCACATTCCAAGTAATATTCGTCATGCTAATTACGGTGACGATTGCCGAATTCCATTATCTCTTATAGTTTCCGAGATATGGACTATCGACATTTTAGAATATTGGCTCTGCTTCTAACTTGGGTTAAAATTGTAAAATGGTCTTATGAATCAGCGATTTCGTTAAAATTCACATTCCAAGTAATATTCGACTTGCTAATTACATTGCCGATTGCCAAGTTGCATTATCTCTTATAGTTTCCGAGATATGGACTATCGACATCTGACAATATTGGCTCTGCTTCTAACTTGGGCCAGAATTGTAAAGTGGTCTTATGAATTAGCGATTTCGTTCCAATTCACACTCCAAGTAATATTCGGCATGCTAATTACGTTGCCGATTGCCAAATTGCATTATATCTTATAGTTTCCGAGATATGGGCAATCGAAAATTTACACCTTAGAGTCTGTTTCTAACTTGGGTCAAAAATGTAAAATGGTCTTATGAATTAGCGATTTCGTTCCAATTCACATTCCAAATAATATTCGGCATGCTAATTACGTTGCCGATTGCCAAATTGCATTATCCCTTATAGTTTCCGAGATATGGGTAATCGAAATTTTACACCTTAGAGTCTGCTTCTAACTTGGGTCAAAATTGTAAAATGGTCTTACGAATTAGCGATTTCGCTCCAATTCACATTCCAAGTAATATTCGGCATGCTAATTACATTGCCGATTGCCAAATTGCATTATCTCTTATAGTTTCCGAGATATGGACTATCGACATCTGACAATATTGGCTCTGCTTCTAACTTGGGCCAGAATTGTAAAATGGTCTTAGGAATTAGCGATTTCGTTCCAATTCACATTCCAAGTAATATTCGGCATGCTAATTACGTTGCCGATTGCCAAATTGCATTATCTCATATAGTTTCCGAGATATGGACTATCGACATCTTACAAATTGGCTGTGCTTCTAACTTGGGCCAGAATTGTAAAATGGTCTTATGAATTAGCGATTTCGTTCCAATTCACATTCCAAGTAATATTCGGCATGCTAATTACATTGCCGATTGCCAAATTGCATTATCTCCTATAGTTTCCAATATATGGTCTATCGACATCTTACAATATTCACTCTGCTTCTAACTTGGGCCCAAATTGTAAAATGGTCTTATGAATTAGCGATTTCGTTCCAATTCCATTCAAAGTAATATTCGGCATGCTAATTACGTTGCCGATTGCCAAATTGCATTATCCCTTATAGTTTCCGAGATATGGGTAATCGAAATTTTACACCTTAGAGTCTGTTTCTAACTTGGGTCAAAATTGTAAAATGGTCTTACGAATTAGCGATTTCGCTCCAATTCACATTCCAAGTAATATTCGGCATGCTAATTACATTGCCGATTGCCAAATTGCATTACCCTTATAGTTTCCGAGATATGGACTATCGACATCTGACAATATTGGCTCTGCTTCTAACTTGGGCCAGAATTGTAATATGGTCTTATGAATTAGCGATTTCGTTCCAATTCACATTCCGAGTAATATTCGGCATGCTAATTACGTTGCCGATTGCCAAATTGCATTATCTCATATAGTTTCCGAGATATGAACTATCGACATCTTACAAATTGGCTGTGCTTCTAACTTGGGCCAAAATTGAAAAATGGTCTTATGAATTAGCGATTTCGTTCCAATTCACATTCCAAGTATTATTCGGAATGCTAATTACATTGCCGATTGCCAAATTGCATTATCTCCTATAGTTTCCAATATATGGTCTATCGACATCTTACAATATTCACTCTGCTTCTAACTTGGGCCCAAATTGTAAAATGGTCTTATGAATTAGCGATTTCGTTCCAATTCCATTCAAAGTAATATTCGGCATGCTAATTACGTTGCCGATTGCCAAATTGCATTATCTCATATAGTTTCCGAGATATGAACTATCGACATCTTACAAATTGGCTGTGCTTCTAACTTGGGCCAAAATTGAAAAATGGTCTTATGAATTAGCGATTTCGTTCCAATTCACATTCCAAGTATTATTCGGAATGCTAATTACATTGCCGATTGCCAAATTGCATTATCTCCTATAGTTTCCAATATATGGTCTATCGACATCAATATTCACTCTGCTTCTAACTTGGGCCCAAATTGTAAAATGGTCTTATGAATTAGCGATTTCGTTCCAATTCCATTCAAAGTAATATTCGGCATGCTAATTACGTTGCCGATTGCCAAATTGCATTACCTTTATAGTTTCCGAGATATGGACTTTCGACATCTGACAATATTGGCTCTGCTTCTAACTTGGGCCAGAATTGTAATATGGTCTTATGAATTAGCGATTTCGTTCCAATTCACATTCCAAGTAATATTCGGCATGCTAAATACATTGCCGATTGCCAAGTTGCATTATCTCTTATAGTTTCGGAGATATGGACTATAGACATCTGACAATATTGGCTCTGCTTCTAACTTGGGCCAGAATTGTAAAATGGTCTTATGAATTAGCGATTTCGTTCCAATTCACATTCCAAGTAATATTCGGCATGCTAATTACGTTGCCGATTTGCAAATTGCATTATCGCATATAGCTTCCGAGATATGGACTATCGACATCTTACAATATTGGCTGTGCTTCTAACTTGGGCCAAAATTGTAAAATGGTCTTATGAATTAGCGATTTCGTTCCAATTCACATTCCAAGTAATATTCGGCATGCTAATTACGTTGCCGATTTGCAAATTGCATTATCTCATATAGCTTCCGAGATATGGACTATCGACATCTTACAATATTGGCTCTGCTTCTAACTTGTGCCAGAATTGTAAAATGGTCTTATGAATTAGCGATTTCGTTCCAATTCACATTCCAGGTAACATTCGGCATGCTAATTACGTTGCCGATTGCCAAATTGCATTATCTCTTATAGTTTCCGAGATATGGGCAATCGAAATTTTACACCTTAGAGTCTGTTTCTAACTTGGGTCAAAATTGTAAAATGGTCTTACGAATTAGCGATTTCGCTCCAATTCACATTCCAAGTAATATTCGGCATGCTAATTACATTGCCGATTGCCAAATTGCATTATATCTTATAGTTTCCGAGATATGGGCAATCGAAATTTTACACCTTAGAGTCTGTTTCTAACTTGGGCCAAAATTGTAAAATGGTCTTATGAATTTGTGATTTAGTTCCAATTCACATTCCAAGTAATATTCGGCATGCTAATTACATTGCCGATTGCCAAATTGCATTATCTCGTATAGTTTCCGAGATATGGGCAATCGAAATTTTACACCTTAGAGTCTGTTTCTAACTTGGGTCAAAAATGTAAAATGGTCTTATTAAATAGCGATTTCGTTCCAATTCACATTCCAAGTAATATTCGGCATGCTAATTACGTTGCCGATTGCCAAATTGCATTATATCTTATAGTTTCCGAGATATGGGCAATCGAAATTTTACACCTTAGAGTCTGTTTCTAACTTGGGTCAAAAATGTAAAATGGTCTTATGAATTAGCGATTTCGTTCCAATTCACATTCAAAGTAATATTCGGCATTGCTAATTACGTTGCCGATTGCCAAATTGCATTATCTCTTGTAGTTTCCAAGATATGGGCAATCGAAATTTTACACCTTAGAGTCTGCTTCTAACTTGGGAGAGAATTGTAAAATGGTCTTATGCATTAGCGATTTCGCTGCAATTCACATTCCAAGTAATATTCGGCATGCCAATTACGTTGCCGATTGCCAAATTGCATTATATCTTATAGTTTCCGAGATATGGGCAATCGAAATTTTACACCTTAGAGTCTGTTTCTAACTTGGGTCAAAAATGTAAAATAATCTTATGAATTAGCGATTTCGTTCCAATTCACATTCCAAATAATATTCGGCATGCTAATTACATTGCCGATTGCCAAATTGCATTACCTTTATAGTTTCCGAGATATGGACTTTCGACATCTGACAATATTGGCTCTGCTTCTAACTTGGGCCAGAATTGTAATATGGTCTTATGAATTAGCGATTTCGTTCCAATTCACATTCCAAGTAATATTCGGCATGCTAAATACATTGCCGATTGCCAAGTTGCATTATCTCTTATAGTTTCGGAGATATGGACTATAGACATCTGACAATATTGGCTCTGCTTCTAACTTGGGCCAGAATTGTAAAATGGTCTTATGAATTAGCGATTTCGTTCCAATTCACATTCCAAGTAATATTCGGCATGCTAATTACGTTGCCGATTTGCAAATTGCATTATCTCATATAGCTTCCGAGATATGGACTATCGACATCTTACAATATTGGCTGTGCTTCTAACTTGGGCCAAAATTGTAAAATGGTCTTATGAATTAGCGATTTCGTTCCAATTCACATTCCAAGTAATATTCGGCATGCTAATTACGTTGCCGATTTGCAAATTGCATTATCTCATATAGCTTCCGAGATATGGACTATCGACATCTTACAATATTGGCTCTGCTTCTAACTTGTGCCAGAATTGTAAAATGGTCTTATGAATTAGCGATTTCGTTCCAATTCACATTCCAGGTAACATTCGGCATGCTAATTACGTTGCCGATTGCCAAATTGCATTATCTCTTATAGTTTCCGAGATATGGGCAATCGAAATTTTACACCTTAGAGTCTGTTTCTAACTTGGGTCAAAATTGTAAAATGGTCTTACGAATTAGCGATTTCGCTCCAATTCACATTCCAAGTAATATTCGGCATGCTAATTACATTGCCGATTGCCAAATTGCATTACCCTTATAGTTTCCGAGATATGGACTATCGACATCTGACAATATTGGCTCTGCTTCTAACTTGCGCCAGAATTGTAAAATGGTCTTATGAATTAGCGATTTTGTTCCAATTCACATTCAAAGTAAGATTCGGCATTGCTAATTACGTTGCCGTTTGCCAAATTGCATTATCTCTTGTAGTTTCCGAGATATGGGCAATCGAAATTTTACACCTTAGAGTCTGTTTCTAACTTGGGTCAAAATTGTAAAATGGTCTTATGAATTAGCGACTTCGCTCCAATTCAGATTCCAAGTAATATTCGGCATGCTAATTACGTCGCCGATTGCCAAATTGCATTATCTCATATAGTTTCCGAGATATGGAATATCGACATCTGACAATATTGGCTCTGCTTCTAACTTGGGCCAGAATTGTAAAATGGTGTTATGAATTAGCGATTTCGTTCCAATTCACACTCCAAGTATTATTCGGCATGCTAATTACATTGCCGATTGCCAAATTGCATTATCTCCTATAGTTTCCAATATATAGTCTATCGACATCTTACAATATTGGCTCTGCTTCTAACTTGGGCCAGAATTGTAAAATGGTCTTATGAATTAGCGATTTCGTTCCAATTCACATTCCAAGTATTATTCGGAATGCTAATTACATTGCCGATTGCCAAATTGCATTATCTCTTATAGTTTCCGTGATATGGGCAATCGAAATTTTACACCTTTGAATCTGTTTCTAACTTGGGTCAAAAATGTAAAATGGTGTTATGAATTAGCGATTTCGTTCCAATTCACATTCCTAGTAATATTCGACATGCTAATTACATTGCCGATTGCCAAATTGCATTATCTCTTATAGTTTCCGAGATATGGACTATCGACATCTGACAATATTGGCTCTGCTTCTAACTTGTGCCAGAATTGTAAAATGGTCTTAGGAATTAGCGATTTCGTTCCAATTCACATTCCAATTAATATTCGTCATGCTAATTACGGTGACGATTGCCGAATTGCATTATCTCTTATAGTTTCCGAGATATGGACTATCGACATTTTAGAATATTGGCTCTGCTTCTAACTTGGGTTAAAATTGTAAAATGGTCTTATGAATTAGCGATTTCGTTCCAATTCACATTCCAAGTAATATTCGGCATGCTAATTACGTTGCCGCTTGCCAAATTGCATTACCTCTTATAGTTTCCAAGATATGGACTATCAACATCTGACAATATTGGCTCTGCTTCTAACTTGGGCCAGAATTGTAAAATGGTCTTAGGAATTAGCGATTTCGTTCCAATTCACATTCCAAGTAATATTCGTCATGCTAATTACGGTGACGATTGCCGAATTGCATTATCTCTTATAGTTTCCGAGATATGGACTATCGACATTTTAGAATATTGGCTCTGCTTCTAACTTGGGTTAAAATTGTAAAATGGTCTTATGAATTAGCGATTTCGTTATAATTCACATTCCAAGTAATATTCGTCATGCTAATTACGGTGACGATTGCCGAATTCCATTATCTCTTATAGTTTCCGAGATATGGACTATCGACATTTTAGAATATTGGCTCTGCTTCTAACTTGGGTTAAAATTGTAAAATGGTCTTATGAATCAGCGATTTCGTTAAAATTCACATTCCAAGTAATATTCGACTTGCTAATTACATTGCCGATTGCCAAGTTGCATTATCTCTTATAGTTTCCGAGATATGGACTATCGACATCTGACAATATTGGCTCTGCTTCTAACTTGGGCCTGAATTGTAAAGTGGTCTTATGAATTAGCGATTTCGTTCCAATTCACACTCCAAGTAATATTCGGCATGCTAATTACGTTGCCGATTGCCAAATTGCATTATAACTTATAGTTTCCGAGATATGGGCAATCGAAAATTTACACCTTAGAGTCTGTTTCTAACTTGGGTCAAAAATGTAAAATGGTCTTATGAATTAGCGATTTCGTTCCAATTCACATTCCAAATAATATTCGGCATGCTAATTACATTGCCGATTGCCAAATTGCATTATCTCCTATAGTTTCCAATATATGGTCTATCGACATCTTATAATATTGGCTCTGCTTCTAACTTGGGCCAGAATTGTAAAATGGTCTTATGAATTAGCGATTTCGTTCCAATTCACATTCCAAATAATATTTGGCATGGTAATTACGTCGCCGATTGCCAAATTGCATTATCTCTTATAGTTTCCGTGATATGGGCAATCGAAATTTTACACCTTTGAATCTGTTTCTAACTTGGGTCAAAAATGTAAAATGGTGTTATGAATTAGCGATTTCGTTCCAATTCACATTCCAAGTAATATTCGACATGCTAATTACATTGCCGATTGCCAAATTGCATTATCTCTTATAGTTTCCGAGATATGGACTATCGACATCTGACAATATTGGCTCTGCTTCTAACTTGTGCCAGAATTGTAAAATGGTCTTAGGAATTAGCGATTTCGTTCCAATTCACATTCCAATTAATATTCGTCATGCTAATTACGGTGACGATTGCCGAATTGCATTATCTCTTATAGTTTCCGAGATATGGACTATCGACATTTTAGAATATTGGCTCTGCTTCTAACTTGGGTTAAAATTGTAAAATGGTCTTATGAATTAGCGATTTCGTTCCAATTCACATTCCAAGTAATATTCGGCATGCTAATTACGTTGCCGCTTGCCAAATTGCATTACCTCTTATAGTTTCCAAGATATGGACTATCAACATCTGACAATATTGGCTCTGCTTCTAACTTGGGCCAGAATTGTAAAATGGTCTTAGGAATTAGCGATTTCGTTCCAATTCACATTCCAAGTAATATTCGTCATGCTAATTACGGTGACGATTGCCGAATTGCATTATCTCTTATAGTTTCCGAGATATGGACTATCGACATTTTAGAATATTGGCTCTGCTTCTAACTTGGGTTAAAATTGTAAAATGGTCTTATGAATTAGCGATTTCGTTATAATTCACATTCCAAGTAATATTCGTCATGCTAATTACGGTGACGATTGCCGAATTCCATTATATCTTATAGTTTCCGAGATATGGACTATCGACATTTTAGAATATTGGCTCTGCTTCTAACTTGGGTTAAAATTGTAAAATGGTCTTATGAATCAGCGATTTCGTTAAAATTCACATTCCAAGTAATATTCGACTTGCTAATTACATTGCCGATTGCCAAGTTGCATTATCTCTTATAGTTTCCGAGATATGGACTATCGACATCTGACAATATTGGCTCTGCTTCTAACTTGGGCCAGAATTGTAAAGTGGTCTTATGAATTAGCGATTTCGTTCCAATTCACACTTCAAGTAATATTCGGCATGCTAATTACGTTGCCGATTGCCAAATTGCATTATATCTTATAGTTTCCGAGATATGGGCAATCGAAAATTTACACCTTAGAGTCTGTTTCTAACTTGGGTCAAAAATGTAAAATGGTCTTATGAATTAGCGATTTCGTTCCAATTCACATTCCAAATAATATTCGGCATGCTAATTACGTTGCCGATTGCCAAATTGCATTATCCCTTATAGTTTCCGAGATATGGGTAATCGAAATTTTACACCTTAGAGTCTGTTTCTAACTTGGGTCAAAATTGTAAAATGGTCTTACGAATTAGCGATTTCGCTCCAATTCACATTCCAAGTAATATTCGGCATGCTAATTACATTGCCGATTGCCAAATTGCATTACCCTTATAGTTTCCGAGATATGGACTATCGACATCTGACAATATTGGCTCTGCTTCTAACTAGGGCCAGAATTGTAATATGGTCTTATGAATTAGCGATTTCGTTCCAATTCACATTCCGAGTAATATTCGGCATGCTAATTACGTTGCCGATTGCCAAATTGCATTATCTCATATAGTTTCCGAGATATGAACTATCGACATCTTACAAATTGGCTGTGCTTCTAACTTGGGCCAAAATTGAAAAATGGTCTTATGAATTAGCGATTTCGTTCCAATTCACATTCCAAGTATTATTCGGAATGCTAATTACATTGCCGATTGCCAAATTCCATTATCTCCTATAGTTTCCAATATATGGTCTATCGACATCTTACAATATTCACTCTGCTTCTAAGTTGGGCCCAAATTGTAAAATGGTCTTATGAATTAGCGATTTCGTTCCAATTCCATTCAAAGTAATATTCGGCATGCTAATTACGTTGCCGATTGCCAAATTGCATTATCCCTTATAGTTTCCGAGATATGGGTAATCGAAATTTTACACCTTAGAGTCTGTTTCTAACTTGGGTCAAAATTGTAAAATGGTCTTACGAATTAGCGATTTCGCTCCAATTCACATTCCAAGTAATATTCGGCATGCTAATTACATTGCCGATTGCCAAATTGCATTACCCTTATAGTTTCCGAGATATGGACTATCGACATCTGACAATATTGGCTCTGCTTCTAACTTGGGCCAGAATTGTAATATGGTCTTATGAATTAGCGATTTCGTTCCAATTCACATTCCGAGTAATATTCGGCATGCTAATTACGTTGCCGATTGCCAAATTGCATTATCTCATATAGTTTCCGAGATATGAACTATCGACATCTTACAAATTGGCTGTGCTTCTAACTTGGGCCAAAATTGAAAAATGGTCTTATGAATTAGCGATTTCGTTCCAATTCACATTCCAAGTATTATTCGGAATGCTAATTACATTGCCGATTGCCAAATTGCATTATCTCCTATAGTTTCCAATATATGGTCTATCGACATCTTACAATATTCACTCTGCTTCTAACTTGGGCCCAAATTGTAAAATGGTCTTATGAATTAGCGATTTCGTTCCAATTCCGTTCAAAGTAATATTCGGCATGCTAATTACGTTGCCGATTGCCAAACTGCATTATCTCTTATAGTCTCCGAGATATGGGCAATCGAAATTTTACACCTTAGAGTCTGTTTCTAACTTGGGCCAAAATTGTAAAATGGTCTTATGAATTTGTGATTTAGTTCCAATTCACATTCCAAGTAATATTCGGCATGCTAATTACATTGCCGATTGCCAAATTGCATTATCTCGTATAGTTTCCGAGATATGGGCAATCGAAATTTTACACCTTAGAGTCTGTTTCTAACTTGGGTCAAAAATGTAAAATGGTCTTATTAAATAGCGATTTCGTTCCAATTCACATTCCAAGTAATATTCGGCATGCTAATTACGTTGCCGATTGCCAAATTGCATTATATCTTATAGTTTCCGAGATATGGGCAATCGAAATTTTACACCTTAGAGTCTGTTTCTAACTTGGGTCAAAAATGTAAAATGGTCTTATGAATTAGCGATTTCGTTCCAATTCACATTCCAAGTAATATTCGGCATGTTAATTACGTTGCCGTTTGCCAAATTGCATTATCTCTTATAGTTTCCGAGATATGGGCAATCGAAATTTTACACCTTAATGTCTATTTCTGACTGGGGCCAAAATTGTAAAATGGTCTTATGAATTAGTGATTTCGTTCCAATTCACATTCCAATTAATATTCGGCATGCTAATTACATTGCCGATTGCCAAATTGCATTATCTCTTATAATTTCGGAGATATGGACTATAGACATCTGGCAATATTGGCTCTGCTTCTAACTTGGGCCAGAATTGTAAAATGGTCTTATGAATTAGCGATTTCGTTCCAATTCACATTCCAAGTAATATTCGGCATGCTAATTACGTTGCCGATTGCCAAATTGCATTATCTCATATAGTTTCCGAGATATGGACTATCGACATCTTACAATAATGGCTGTGTTTCTAACTTGGGCCAAAATTGTAAAATGGTCTTATGAATTAGCGATATTGCTCCAATTCACATTCCGAGTAATATTTGGCATGCTAATTACGTTGCCGATTGCCAAATTGCATTATCTCATATAGTTTCCGAGATATGGACTATCGACATCTTACAATAATGGCTGTGTTTCTAACTTGGGCCAAAATTGTAAAATGGTCTTATGAATTAGCGATTTCGTTCCAATTCACATTCCAAGTAATATTCGGCATGCTAATTACGTTGCCGATTGCCAAATTGCATTATCTCTTATAGTTTCGGAGATATGCACTATCGACATCTGACAATATTGGCTCTGGTTCTAACTTGGGCCAGAATTGTAAAATGGTCTTATGAATTAGCGAATTCGTTCCAATTCACATTCCAAGTAATATTCGGCATGCTAATTACATTGCCGATTGCCAAATTGCATTATCTCTTATAGTTTCCGAGATATGGGCAATCGAAATTTTACACCTTAGGGTCTGTTTCTAACTTGGGTCAAAATTGTAAAATGGTCTTATGAATTAGCGATTTCGCTCCATTTCACATTCCAAGTAATATTCGCCATGCTAATTACATTGCCGATGGCCAATTTGCATTATCTCTTATAGTTTCGGAGATATGCACTATCGACATCTGACAATATTGGCTCTGCTTCTAACTTGGGCCAGAATTGTAAAATGGTCTTATGAATTAGCGAATTCGTTCCAATTCACATTCCAAGTAATATTCGGCATGCTAATTACGTTGCCGATCGCCAAATTGCATTATCTCATATAGTTTACGAGATATGGACTATCGGCATCTTACAATATTGGCTGTGCTTCTAACTTGGGCCAAAATTGTTAAATGGTCTTATGAATTAGCGATTTCGTCCCAATTCACATTCCAAGTATTATTCGGCATGCTAATTACGTTGCCGGTTGCCAAATTGCATTATCTCTTGTAGTTTCCGAGATATGGGCAATCGAAATTTTACACCTTTGAATCTGTTTCTACCTTGGGTCAAAAATGTAAAATGGTCTTATGAATTAGCGATTTCGTTCCAATTCACATTCCAAGTAATATTCGACATGCTAATTACATTGCCGATTGCCAAATTGCATTATCTCTTATAGTTTCCGAGATATGGACTATCGACATCTGACAATATTGGCTCTGCTTCTAACTTGGGCCAGAATTGTAAAATGGTCTTATGAATTAGCGATTTCGTTGTAATTCACATTCCAAGTAATATTCGGCATGCTAATTACGTTGCCGATTGCCAAAATGCGTTATCTCTTATAGTTTCCGAGATGTGGACTATCGACATCTTGCAATATTGGCTGTGCTTCTAACTTGGGTCAAAAATGTTAATTAGTCTTATGAATTAGCGATTTCGTTCCAATTCACATTCCAAGTAATATTCGGCATGCTAATTATGTTGCCGTTTGCCAAATTGCATTATCTCTTATAGTTTCCGAGATATGGGCAATCGAAATTTTACAGTTTAGAGCCTGTTTCTAACTTGGGTCAAAAATGTAAAATGGTCTTATGAAATAGCGATTTCGTTCCAATTCACATTCCAAGTAATATTCGGCATGCTAATTACGTTGCCGTTTGCCAAATTGCATTATCTCTTATAGTTTCCGAGATATGGGCAATCGAAATTTTACACCTTAGTGTCTGTTTCTAACTTGGGTCAAAATTGTAAAATGGTCTTATGAATTAGCGATTTTGCTCCAATTCACATTCCGAGTAATATTCGGCATGCTAATTACATTGCCGATCGCCAAATTGCATTATCTCATATAGTTTCCAAAATATGGACTACCGACATCTTACAATATTGGCTCTGCTTCTTACTTGGGCCAGAATTGTAAAATGGTCTTATGAATTAGCGATTTCGTTCCAATTGACATTCCAAGTAATATTCGGCATGGTAATTACGTCGCCGATTGCCAAATTGCATTATCTCTTATAGTTTCCGAGATATGGGCAATCGAAATTTTACACCTTTGAATCTGTTTCTAACTTGGGTCAAAAATGTAAAATGGTCTTATGAATTAGCGATTTCGTTCCAATTCACATTCCAAGTAATATTCGACATGCTAATTACATTGCCGATTGCAAAGTTGCATTACCTCTTATAGTTTCCGAGATATGGACTATCGACATCTGACAATATTGGCTCTGTTTCTAACTTGGGCCAGAATTGTAAAATGGTCTTAGGAATTAGCGATTTCGTTCCAATTCACATTCCAAGTAATATTTGTCATGCTAATTACGGTGACGATTGCCGAATTGCATTATCTCTTATAGTTTCCGAGATATGGACTATCGACATTTTAGAATATTGGCTGTGCTTCTAACTTGGCCCAAAATTGTTAAATGGTCTTATGAATTAGCGATTTCGTTCCAATTCACATTCCAAGTAATATTCGACTTGCTAATTACATTGCCGATAGCCAAATTGCATTATCTCTTATAGTTTCCGAGATATGGGCAATCGAAATTTTACACCTTTGAATCTGTTTCTAACTTGGGCCAAAAATGTAAAATGGTCTTATGAATTAGCGATTTCGTTCCAATTCACATTCCAAGTAATGTTCGACATGCTAATTACATTGCCGATTGCCAAATTGCATTATCTCTTATAGTTTCCGAGATATGGACTATCGACATCTGACAATATTGGCTCTGCTTCTAACTTGTGCCAGAATTGTAAAATGGTCTTAGGAATTAGCGATTTCGTTCCAATTCACATTCCAATTAATATTCGTCATGCTAATTACGGTGACGATTGCCGAATTGCATTATCTCTTATAGTTTCCGAGATATGGACTATCGACATTTTAGAATATTGGCTCTGCTTCTAACTTGGGTTAAAATTGTAAAATGGTCTTATGAATTAGCGATTTCGTTCCAATTCACATTCCAAGTAATATTCGGCATGCTAATTACGTTGCCGGTTGCCAAATTGCATTATCTCTTATAGTTTCCAAGATATGGACTATCAACATCTGACAATATTGGCTCTGCTTCTAACTTGGGCCAGAATTGTAAAATGGTCTTAGGAATTAGCGATTTCGTTCCAATTCACATTCCAAGTAATATTCGTCATGCTAATTACGGTGACGATTGCCGAATTGCATTATCTCTTATAGTTTCCGAGATATGGACTATCGACATTTTAGAATATTGGCTGTGCTTCTAACTTGGCCCAAAATTGTTAAATGGTCTTATGAATTAGCGATTTCGTTCCAATTCACATTCCAAGTAATATTCGACTTGCTAATTACATTGCCGATAGCCAAATTGCATTATCTCTTATAGTTTCCGAGATATGGGCAATCGAAATTTTACACCTTTGAATCTGTTTCTAACTTGGGTCAAAAATGTAAAATGGTCTTATGAATTAGCGATTTCGTTCCAATTCACATTCCAAGTAATATTCGACATGCTAATTACTTTGACGATTGCCAAATTGCATTATCTCTTATAGTTTCCGAGATATGGGCAATCGAAATTTTACACCTTTGAATCTGTTTCTAACTTGGGTCAAAAATGTTAAATGGTCTTATGAATTAGCGATTTCGTTCCAATTCACATTCCAAGTAATATTCGGCGTGCTAATTACATTGCCGATTGCCAAATTGCATTATCTCTTATAGTTTCCGAGATATGGGCAATCGAAATTTTACACCTTTGAATCTGTTTCTAACTTGGGTCAAAAATGTAAAATGGTCTTATGAATTAGCGATTTCGTTCCAATTCACATTCCAAGTAATATTCGACATGCTAATTACATTGCCGTTTGCCAAATTGCATTATCTCTTATAGTTTCCGAGATATGGACTATCGACATTTTAGAATATTGGCTGTGCTTCTAACTTGGCCCAAAATTGTTAAATGGTCTCATGAATTAGCGATTTCGTTCCAATTCACATTCCAAGTAATATTCGACTTGCTAATTACATTGCCGATAGCCAAATTGCATTATCTCTTATAGTTTCCGAGATATGGGCAATCGAAATTTTACACCTTTGAATCTGTTTCTAACTTGGGTCAAAAATGTAAAATGGTCTTATGAATTAGCGATTTCGTTCCAATTCACATTCCAAGTAGTATTCGACATGCTAATTACTTTGACGATTGCCAAATTGCATTATCTCTTATAGTTTCCGAGATATGGGCAATCGAAATTTTACACCTTTGAATCTGTTTCTAACTTGGGTCAAAAATGTTAAATGGTCTTATGAATTAGCGATTTCGTTCCAATTCACATTCCAAGTAATATTCGACTTGCTAATTACATTGCCGATTGCCAAATTGCATTATCTCTTATAGTTTCCGAGATATGGGCAATCGAAATTTTACACCTTTGAATCTGTTTCTAACTTGGGTCAAAAATGTAAAATGGTCTTATGAATTAGCGATTTCGTTCCAATTCACATTCCAAGTAATATTCGACATGCTAATTACATTGCCGATTGCCAAATTGCATTATCTCTTATAGTTTCCGAGATATGGACTATCGACATCTGACAATATTGGCTCTGCTTCTAACTTGTGCCAGAATTGTAAAATGGTCTTATGAATTAGCGATTTCGTTCCAATTCACATTCCATGTAATATTCGGCATGGTAATTACGTCGCCGATTGCCAAATTGCATTATCTCTTATAGTTTCCGAGATATGGGCAATCGAAATTTTACACCTTTGAATCTGTTTCTAACTTGGGTCAAAAATGTAAAATGGTCTTATGAATTAGCGATTTCGTTCCAATTCACATTCCAAGTAATATTCGACATGCTAATTACATTGCCGATTGCCAAATTGCATTATCTCTTATAGTTTCCGAGATATGGACTATCGACATCTGACAATATTGGCTCTGCTTCTAACTTGTGCCAGAATTGTAAAATGGTCTTATGAATTAGCGATTTCGTTCCAATTCACATTCCAAGTAATATTCGGCATGGTAATTACGTCGCCGATTGCCATATTGCATTATCTCTTATAGTTTCCGAGATATGGGCAATCGAAATTTTACACCTTTGAATCTGTTTCTAACTTGGGTCAAAAATGTAAAATGGTCTTATGAATTAGCGATTTCGTTCCAATTCACATTCCAATTAATATTCGTCATGCTAATTACGGTGACGATTGCCGAATTGCATTATCTCTTATAGTTTCCGAGATATGGTCTATCGACATTTTAGAATACTTGCTCTGCTTCTAACTTGGGTTAAAATTGTAAAATGGTCTTATGAATTAGCGATTTCGTTCCAATTCACATTCCAAGTAATATTCGTCATGCTAATTACGGTGACGATTGCCGAATTGCATTATCTCTTATAGTTTCCGAGATATGGACTATCGACATTTTAGAATATTGGCTCTGCTTCTAACTTGGGTTAAAATTGTAAAATGGTCTTATGAATCAGCGATTTCGTTAAAATTCACATTCCAAGTAATATGCGGCATGCTAATTACGTTGCCGATTGCCAAATTGCATTATCCCTTATAGTTTCCGAGATATGGGGAATCGAAATTTTACACCTTAGAGTCTGTTTCTAACTTGGGTCAAAATTGTAAAATGGTCTTACGAATTAGCGGTTTCGCTCCAATTCACATTCCAAGTAATATTCGGCATGCTAATTACATTGCCGATTGCCAAATTGCATTACCCTTATAGTTTCCGAGATATGGACTATCGACATCTGACAATATTGGCTCTGCTTCTAACTTGGGCCAGAATTGTAATATGGTCTTATGAATTAGCGATTTCGTTCCAATTCACATTCCAAGTAATATTCGGCATGCTAATTACGTTGCCGATTGCCAAATTGCATTATCTCATATAGTTTCCGAGATATGGACTATTGACATCTTACATATTGGTTGTGCTTCTAACTTGGGCCAAAATTGTAAAATGGTCTTATGAATTAGCGATTTTGCTCCAATTCACATTCCGAGTAATATTTGGCATGCTAATTTCGTTGCCGATTGCCAAATTGCATTATCTTTTATAGTTTCCGAGATATGGGCTATCGACATCTTACAATATTGGCTCTGCTTCTAACTTGTGCCAGAATTGTAAAAGGGTCTTATGAATTAGCGATTTCGTTCCAATTCACATTCCAAGTAATATTCGGCATGCTAATTACGTTGCCGATTGCCAAATTGCATTATCTCTTATAGTTTCCGAGATATAAGCAATCGAAATTTTACACCTTAGGGTCTGTTTCTAACTTGGGTCAAAATTGTAAAATGGTCTTATGAATTAGCGATTTCGCTCCATTTCACATTCCAAGTAATATTCGCCATGCTAATTACATTGCCGATGGCCAATTTGCATTATCTCTTATAGTTTCGGAGATATGCACTATCGACATCTGACAATATTGGCTCTGCTTCTAACTTGGGCCAGAATTGTAAAATGGTCTTATGAATTAGCGAATTCGTTCCAATTCACATTCCAAGTATTATTCGGCATGCTAATTACATTGCCGATTGCCAAATTGCATTATCTCTTGTAGTTTCCGAGATATGGGCAATCGAAATTTTACACCTTAGAGTCTGTTCTAACTTGGGCCAAAATTGTAAAATGGTCTTATGAATTAGCGATTTTGCTCCAATTCACATTCCGAGTAATATTTGGCATGCTAATTTCGTTGCCGATTGCCAAATTGCATTATCTTTTATAGTTTCCGAGATATGGGCTATCGACATCTTACAATATTGGCTCTGCTTCTAACTTGTGCCAGAATTGTAAAAGGGTCTTATGAATTAGCGATTTCGTTCCAATTCACATTCCAAGTAATATTCGGCATGCTAATTACGTTGCCGATTGCCAAATTGCATTATCTCTTATAGTTTCCGAGATATAAGCAATCGAAAATTTACACCTTAGAGTCTGTTTCTAACTTGGGTCAAAAATGTAAAATGGTCTTATGAATTAGCGATTTCGTTCCAATTCACATTCCAAATAATATTCGGCATGCTAATTACATTGCCGATTGCCAAATTGCATTATCTCCTATAGTTTCCAATATATGGTCTATCGACATCTTATAATATTGGCTCTGCTTCTAACTTGGGCCAGAATTGTAAAATGGTCTTATGAATTAGCGATTTCGTTCCAATTCACATTCCAAATAATATTTGGCATGGTAATTACGTCGCCGATTGCCAAATTGCATTATCTCTTATAGTTTCCGTGATATGGGCAATCGAAATTTTACACCTTTGAATCTGTTTCTAACTTGGGTCAAAAATGTAAAATGGTGTTATGAATTAGCGATTTCGTTCCAATTCACATTCCAAGTAATATTCGACATGCTAATTACATTGCCGATTGCCAAATTGCATTATCTCTTATAGTTTCCGAGATATGGACTATCGACATCTGACAATATTGGCTCTGCTTCTAACTTGTGCCAGAATTGTAAAATGGTCTTAGGAATTAGCGATTTCGTTCCAATTCACATTCCAATTAATATTCGTCATGCTAATTACGGTGACGATTGCCGAATTGCATTATCTCTTATAGTTTCCGAGATATGGACTATCGACATTTTAGAATATTGGCTCTGCTTCTAACTTGGGTTAAAATTGTAAAATGGTCTTATGAATTAGCGATTTCGTTCCAATTCACATTCCAAGTAATATTCGGCATGCTAATTACGTTGCCGCTTGCCAAATTGCATTACCTCTTATAGTTTCCAAGATATGGACTATCAACATCTGACAATATTGGCTCTGCTTCTAACTTGGGCCAGAATTGTAAAATGGTCTTAGGAATTAGCGATTTCGTTCCAATTCACATTCCAAGTAATATTCGTCATGCTAATTACGGTGACGATTGCCGAATTGCATTATCTCTTATAGTTTCCGAGATATGGACTATCGACATTTTAGAATATTGGCTCTGCTTCTAACTTGGGTTAAAATTGTAAAATGGTCTTATGAATTAGCGATTTCGTTATAATTCACATTCCAAGTAATATTCGTCATGCTAATTACGGTGACGATTGCCGAATTCCATTATATCTTATAGTTTCCGAGATATGGACTATCGACATTTTAGAATATTGGCTCTGCTTCTAACTTGGGTTAAAATTGTAAAATGGTCTTATGAATCAGCGATTTCGTTAAAATTCACATTCCAAGTAATATTCGACTTGCTAATTACATTGCCGATTGCCAAGTTGCATTATCTCTTATAGTTTCCGAGATATGGACTATCGACATCTGACAATATTGGCTCTGCTTCTAACTTGGGCCAGAATTGTAAAGTGGTCTTATGAATTAGCGATTTCGTTCCAATTCACACTCCAAGTAATATTCGGCATGCTAATTACGTTGCCGATTGCCAAATTGCATTATATCTTATAGTTTCCGAGATATGGGCAATCGAAAATTTACACCTTAGAGTCTGTTTCTAACTTGGGTCAAAAATGTAAAATGGTCTTATGAATTAGCGATTTCGTTCCAATTCACATTCCAAATAATATTCGGCATGCTAATTACGTTGCCGATTGCCAAATTGCATTATCCCTTATAGTTTCCGAGATATGGGTAATCGAAATTTTACACCTTAGAGTCTGTTTCTAACTTGGGTCAAAATTGTAAAATGGTCTTACGAATTAGCGATTTCGCTCCAATTCACATTCCAAGTAATATTCGGCATGCTAATTACATTGCCGATTGCCAAATTGCATTACCCTTATAGTTTCCGAGATATGGACTATCGACATCTGACAATATTGGCTCTGCTTCTAACTAGGGCCAGAATTGTAATATGGTCTTATGAATTAGCGATTTCGTTCCAATTCACATTCCGAGTAATATTCGGCATGCTAATTACGTTGCCGATTGCCAAATTGCATTATCTCATATAGTTTCCGAGATATGAACTATCGACATCTTACAAATTGGCTGTGCTTCTAACTTGGGCCAAAATTGAAAAATGGTCTTATGAATTAGCGATTTCGTTCCAATTCACATTCCAAGTATTATTCGGAATGCTAATTACATTGCCGATTGCCAAATTCCATTATCTCCTATAGTTTCCAATATATGGTCTATCGACATCTTACAATATTCACTCTGCTTCTAAGTTGGGCCCAAATTGTAAAATGGTCTTATGAATTAGCGATTTCGTTCCAATTCCATTCAAAGTAATATTCGGCATGCTAATTACGTTGCCGATTGCCAAATTGCATTATCCCTTATAGTTTCCGAGATATGGGTAATCGAAATTTTACACCTTAGAGTCTGTTTCTAACTTGGGTCAAAATTGTAAAATGGTCTTACGAATTAGCGATTTCGCTCCAATTCACATTCCAAGTAATATTCGGCATGCTAATTACATTGCCGATTGCCAAATTGCATTACCCTTATAGTTTCCGAGATATGGACTATCGACATCTGACAATATTGGCTCTGCTTCTAACTTGGGCCAGAATTGTAATATGGTCTTATGAATTAGCGATTTCGTTCCAATTCACATTCCGAGTAATATTCGGCATGCTAATTACGTTGCCGATTGCCAAATTGCATTATCTCATATAGTTTCCGAGATATGAACTATCGACATCTTACAAATTGGCTGTGCTTCTAACTTGGGCCAAAATTGAAAAATGGTCTTATGAATTAGCGATTTCGTTCCAATTCACATTCCAAGTATTATTCGGAATGCTAATTACATTGCCGATTGCCAAATTGCATTATCTCCTATAGTTTCCAATATATGGTCTATCGACATCTTACAATATTCACTCTGCTTCTAACTTGGGCCCAAATTGTAAAATGGTCTTATGAATTAGCGATTTCGTTCCAATTCCATTCAAAGTAATATTCGGCATGCTAATTACGTTGCCGATTGCCAAACTGCATTATCTCTTATAGTCTCCGAGATATGGGCAATCGAAATTTTACACCTTAGAGTCTGTTTCTAACTTGGGCCAAAATTGTAAAATGGTCTTATGAATTTGTGATTTAGTTCCAATTCACATTCCAAGTAATATTCGGCATGCTAATTACATTGCCGATTGCCAAATTGCATTATCTCGTATAGTTTCCGAGATATGGGCAATCGAAATTTTACACCTTAGAGTCTGTTTCTAACTTGGGTCAAAAATGTAAAATGGTCTTATTAAATAGCGATTTCGTTCCAATTCACATTCCAAGTAATATTCGGCATGCTAATTACGTTGCCGATTGCCAAATTGCATTATATCTTATAGTTTCCGAGATATGGGCAATCGAAATTTTACACCTTAGAGTCTGTTTCTAACTTGGGTCAAAAATGTAAAATGGTCTTATGAATTAGCGATTTCGTTCCAATTCACATTCCAAGTAATATTCGGCATGTTAATTACGTTGCCGTTTGCCAAATTGCATTATCTCTTATAGTTTCCGAGATATGGGCAATCGAAATTTTACACCTTAATGTCTATTTCTGACTGGGGCCAAAATTGTAAAATGGTCTTATGAATTAGTGATTTCGTTCCAATTCACATTCCAATTAATATTCGGCATGCTAATTACATTGCCGATTGCCAAATTGCATTATCTCTTATAATTTCGGAGATATGGACTATAGACATCTGGCAATATTGGCTCTGCTTCTAACTTGGGCCAGAATTGTAAAATGGTCTTATGAATTAGCGATTTCGTTCCAATTCACATTCCAAGTAATATTCGGCATGCTAATTACGTTGCCGATTGCCAAATTGCATTATCTCATATAGTTTCCGAGATATGGACTATCGACATCTTACAATAATGGCTGTGTTTCTAACTTGGGCCAAAATTGTAAAATGGTCTTATGAATTAGCGATATTGCTCCAATTCACATTCCGAGTAATATTTGGCATGCTAATTACGTTGCCGATTGCCAAATTGCATTATCTCATATAGTTTCCGAGATATGGACTATCGACATCTTACAATAATGGCTGTGTTTCTAACTTGGGCCAAAATTGTAAAATGGTCTTATGAATTAGCGATTTCGTTCCAATTCACATTCCAAGTAATATTCGGCATGCTAATTACGTTGCCGATTGCCAAATTGCATTATCTCTTATAGTTTCGGAGATATGCACTATCGACATCTGACAATATTGGCTCTGGTTCTAACTTGGGCCAGAATTGTAAAATGGTCTTATGAATTAGCGAATTCGTTCCAATTCACATTCCAAGTAATATTCGGCATGCTAATTACATTGCCGATTGCCAAATTGCATTATCTCTTATAGTTTCCGAGATATGGGCAATCGAAATTTTACACCTTAGGGTCTGTTTCTAACTTGGGTCAAAATTGTAAAATGGTCTTATGAATTAGCGATTTCGCTCCATTTCACATTCCAAGTAATATTCGCCATGCTAATTACATTGCCGATGGCCAATTTGCATTATCTCTTATAGTTTCGGAGATATGCACTATCGACATCTGACAATATTGGCTCTGCTTCTAACTTGGGCCAGAATTGTAAAATGGTCTTATGAATTAGCGAATTCGTTCCAATTCACATTCCAAGTAATATTCGGCATGCTAATTACGTTGCCGATCGCCAAATTGCATTATCTCATATAGTTTACGAGATATGGACTATCGGCATCTTACAATATTGGCTGTGCTTCTAACTTGGGCCAAAATTGTTAAATGGTCTTATGAATTAGCGATTTCGTCCCAATTCACATTCCAAGTATTATTCGGCATGCTAATTACGTTGCCGGTTGCCAAATTGCATTATCTCTTGTAGTTTCCGAGATATGGGCAATCGAAATTTTACACCTTTGAATCTGTTTCTACCTTGGGTCAAAAATGTAAAATGGTCTTATGAATTAGCGATTTCGTTCCAATTCACATTCCAAGTAATATTCGACATGCTAATTACATTGCCGATTGCCAAATTGCATTATCTCTTATAGTTTCCGAGATATGGACTATCGACATCTGACAATATTGGCTCTGCTTCTAACTTGGGCCAGAATTGTAAAATGGTCTTATGAATTAGCGATTTCGTTGTAATTCACATTCCAAGTAATATTCGGCATGCTAATTACGTTGCCGATTGCCAAAATGCGTTATCTCTTATAGTTTCCGAGATGTGGACTATCGACATCTTGCAATATTGGCTGTGCTTCTAACTTGGGTCAAAAATGTTAATTAGTCTTATGAATTAGCGATTTCGTTCCAATTCACATTCCAAGTAATATTCGGCATGCTAATTATGTTGCCGTTTGCCAAATTGCATTATCTCTTATAGTTTCCGAGATATGGGCAATCGAAATTTTACAGTTTAGAGCCTGTTTCTAACTTGGGTCAAAAATGTAAAATGGTCTTATGAAATAGCGATTTCGTTCCAATTCACATTCCAAGTAATATTCGGCATGCTAATTACGTTGCCGTTTGCCAAATTGCATTATCTCTTATAGTTTCCGAGATATGGGCAATCGAAATTTTACACCTTAGTGTCTGTTTCTAACTTGGGTCAAAATTGTAAAATGGTCTTATGAATTAGCGATTTTGCTCCAATTCACATTCCGAGTAATATTCGGCATGCTAATTACATTGCCGATCGCCAAATTGCATTATCTCATATAGTTTCCAAAATATGGACTACCGACATCTTACAATATTGGCTCTGCTTCTTACTTGGGCCAGAATTGTAAAATGGTCTTATGAATTAGCGATTTCGTTCCAATTGACATTCCAAGTAATATTCGGCATGGTAATTACGTCGCCGATTGCCAAATTGCATTATCTCTTATAGTTTCCGAGATATGGGCAATCGAAATTTTACACCTTTGAATCTGTTTCTAACTTGGGTCAAAAATGTAAAATGGTCTTATGAATTAGCGATTTCGTTCCAATTCACATTCCAAGTAATATTCGACATGCTAATTACATTGCCGATTGCAAAGTTGCATTACCTCTTATAGTTTCCGAGATATGGACTATCGACATCTGACAATATTGGCTCTGTTTCTAACTTGGGCCAGAATTGTAAAATGGTCTTAGGAATTAGCGATTTCGTTCCAATTCACATTCCAAGTAATATTTGTCATGCTAATTACGGTGACGATTGCCGAATTGCATTATCTCTTATAGTTTCCGAGATATGGACTATCGACATTTTAGAATATTGGCTGTGCTTCTAACTTGGCCCAAAATTGTTAAATGGTCTTATGAATTAGCGATTTCGTTCCAATTCACATTCCAAGTAATATTCGACTTGCTAATTACATTGCCGATAGCCAAATTGCATTATCTCTTATAGTTTCCGAGATATGGGCAATCGAAATTTTACACCTTTGAATCTGTTTCTAACTTGGGTCAAAAATGTAAAATGGTCTTATGAATTAGCGATTTCGTTCCAATTCACATTCCAAGTAATGTTCGACATGCTAATTACATTGCCGATTGCCAAATTGCATTATCTCTTATAGTTTCCGAGATATGGACTATCGACATCTGACAATATTGGCTCTGCTTCTAACTTGTGCCAGAATTGTAAAATGGTCTTAGGAATTAGCGATTTCGTTCCAATTCACATTCCAATTAATATTCGTCATGCTAATTACGGTGACGATTGCCGAATTGCATTATCTCTTATAGTTTCCGAGATATGGACTATCGACATTTTAGAATATTGGCTCTGCTTCTAACTTGGGTTAAAATTGTAAAATGGTCTTATGAATTAGCGATTTCGTTCCAATTCACATTCCAAGTAATATTCGGCATGCTAATTACGTTGCCGGTTGCCAAATTGCATTATCTCTTATAGTTTCCAAGATATGGACTATCAACATCTGACAATATTGGCTCTGCTTCTAACTTGGGCCAGAATTGTAAAATGGTCTTAGGAATTAGCGATTTCGTTCCAATTCACATTCCAAGTAATATTCGTCATGCTAATTACGGTGACGATTGCCGAATTGCATTATCTCTTATAGTTTCCGAGATATGGACTATCGACATTTTAGAATATTGGCTGTGCTTCTAACTTGGCCCAAAATTGTTAAATGGTCTTATGAATTAGCGATTTCGTTCCAATTCACATTCCAAGTAATATTCGACTTGCTAATTACATTGCCGATAGCCAAATTGCATTATCTCTTATAGTTTCCGAGATATGGGCAATCGAAATTTTACACCTTTGAATCTGTTTCTAACTTGGGTCAAAAATGTAAAATGGTCTTATGAATTAGCGATTTCGTTCCAATTCACATTCCAAGTAATATTCGACATGCTAATTACTTTGACGATTGCCAAATTGCATTATCTCTTATAGTTTCCGAGATATGGGCAATCGAAATTTTACACCTTTGAATCTGTTTCTAACTTGGGTCAAAAATGTTAAATGGTCTTATGAATTAGCGATTTCGTTCCAATTCACATTCCAAGTAATATTCGGCGTGCTAATTACATTGCCGATTGCCAAATTGCATTATCTCTTATAGTTTCCGAGATATGGGCAATCGAAATTTTACACCTTTGAATCTGTTTCTAACTTGGGTCAAAAATGTAAAATGGTCTTATGAATTAGCGATTTCGTTCCAATTCACATTCCAAGTAATATTCGACATGCTAATTACATTGCCGTTTGCCAAATTGCATTATCTCTTATAGTTTCCGAGATATGGACTATCGACATTTTAGAATATTGGCTGTGCTTCTAACTTGGCCCAAAATTGTTAAATGGTCTCATGAATTAGCGATTTCGTTCCAATTCACATTCCAAGTAATATTCGACTTGCTAATTACATTGCCGATAGCCAAATTGCATTATCTCTTATAGTTTCCGAGATATGGGCAATCGAAATTTTACACCTTTGAATCTGTTTCTAACTTGGGTCAAAAATGTAAAATGGTCTTATGAATTAGCGATTTCGTTCCAATTCACATTCCAAGTAGTATTCGACATGCTAATTACTTTGACGATTGCCAAATTGCATTATCTCTTATAGTTTCCGAGATATGGGCAATCGAAATTTTACACCTTTGAATCTGTTTCTAACTTGGGTCAAAAATGTTAAATGGTCTTATGAATTAGCGATTTCGTTCCAATTCACATTCCAAGTAATATTCGACTTGCTAATTACATTGCCGATTGCCAAATTGCATTATCTCTTATAGTTTCCGAGATATGGGCAATCGAAATTTTACACCTTTGAATCTGTTTCTAACTTGGGTCAAAAATGTAAAATGGTCTTATGAATTAGCGATTTCGTTCCAATTCACATTCCAAGTAATATTCGACATGCTAATTACATTGCCGATTGCCAAATTGCATTATCTCTTATAGTTTCCGAGATATGGACTATCGACATCTGACAATATTGGCTCTGCTTCTAACTTGTGCCAGAATTGTAAAATGGTCTTATGAATTAGCGATTTCGTTCCAATTCACATTCCAAGTAATATTCGGCATGGTAATTACGTCGCCGATTGCCAATTTGTATTATCTCTTATAGTTTCCGAGATATGGGCAATCGAAATTATACACCTTTGAATCTGTTTCTAACTTGGGTCAAAAATGTAAAATGGTCTTATGAATTAGCGATTTCGTTCCAATTCACATTCCAAGTAATATTCGACATGCTATTTACATTGCCGATTGCCAAATTGCATTATTTCTTATAGTTTCCGAGATATGGACTATCGACATCTGACAATATTGGCTCTGCTTCTAACTTGTGCCAGAATTGTAAAATGGTCTTATGAATTAGCGATTTCGTTCCAATTCACATTCCATGTAATATTCGGCATGGTAATTACGTCGCCGATTGCCAAATTGCATTATCTCTTATAGTTTCCGAGATATGGGCAATCGAAATTTTACACCTTTGAATCTGTTTCTAACTTGGGTCAAAAATGTAAAATGGTCTTATGAATTAGCGATTTCGTTCCAATTCACATTCCAAGTAATATTCGACATGCTAATTACATTGCCGATTGCCAAATTGCATTATCTCTTATAGTTTCCGAGATATGGACTATCGACATCTGACAATATTGGCTCTGCTTCTAACTTGTGCCAGAATTGTAAAATGGTCTTATGAATTAGCGATTTCGTTCCAATTCACATTCCAAGTAATATTCGGCATGGTAATTACGTCGCCGATTGCCATATTGCATTATCTCTTATAGTTTCCGAGATATGGGCAATCGAAATTTTACACCTTTGAATCTGTTTCTAACTTGGGTCAAAAATGTAAAATGGTCTTATGAATTAGCGATTTCGTTCCAATTCACATTCCAATTAATATTCGTCATGCTAATTACGGTGACGATTGCCGAATTGCATTATCTCTTATAGTTTCCGAGATATGGTCTATCGACATTTTAGAATACTTGCTCTGCTTCTAACTTGGGTTAAAATTGTAAAATGGTCTTATGAATTAGCGATTTCGTTCCAATTCACATTCCAAGTAATATTCGTCATGCTAATTACGGTGACGATTGCCGAATTGCATTATCTCTTATAGTTTCCGAGATATGGACTATCGACATTTTAGAATATTGGCTCTGCTTCTAACTTGGGTTAAAATTGTAAAATGGTCTTATGAATCAGCGATTTCGTTAAAATTCACATTCCAAGTAATATTCGGCATGCTAATTACGTTGCCGATTGCCAAATTGCATTATCCCTTATAGTTTCCGAGATATGGGGAATCGAAATTTTACACCTTAGAGTCTGTTTCTAACTTGGGTCAAAATTGTAAAATGGTCTTACGAATTAGCGGTTTCGCTCCAATTCACATTCCAAGTAATATTCGGCATGCTAATTACATTGCCGATTGCCAAATTGCATTACCCTTATAGTTTCCGAGATATGGACTATCGACATCTGACAATATTGGCTCTGCTTCTAACTTGGGCCAGAATTGTAATATGGTCTTATGAATTAGCGATTTCGTTCCAATTCACATTCCAAGTAATATTCGGCATGCTAATTACGTTGCCGATTGCCAAATTGCATTATCTCATATAGTTTCCGAGATATGGACTATTGACATCTTACATATTGGTTGTGCTTCTAACTTGGGCCAAAATTGTAAAATGGTCTTATGAATTAGCGATTTTGCTCCAATTCACATTCCGAGTAATATTTGGCATGCTAATTTCGTTGCCGATTGCCAAATTGCATTATCTTTTATAGTTTCCGAGATATGGGCTATCGACATCTTACAATATTGGCTCTGCTTCTAACTTGTGCCAGAATTGTAAAAGGGTCTTATGAATTAGCGATTTCGTTCCAATTCACATTCCAAGTAATATTCGGCATGCTAATTACGTTGCCGATTGCCAAATTGCATTATCTCTTATAGTTTCCGAGATATAAGCAATCGAAATTTTACACCTTAGGGTCTGTTTCTAACTTGGGTCAAAATTGTAAAATGGTCTTATGAATTAGCGATTTCGCTCCATTTCACATTCCAAGTAATATTCGCCATGCTAATTACATTGCCGATGGCCAATTTGCATTATCTCTTATAGTTTCGGAGATATGCACTATCGACATCTGACAATATTGGCTCTGCTTCTAACTTGGGCCAGAATTGTAAAATGGTCTTATGAATTAGCGAATTCGTTCCAATTCACATTCCAAGTATTATTCGGCATGCTAATTACATTGCCGATTGCCAAATTGCATTATCTCTTGTAGTTTCCGAGATATGGGCAATCGAAATTTTACACCTTAGAGTCTGTTCTAACTTTGGTCAAAAATGTAAAATGGTCTTATGAATTAGCGATTTCGTTCCAATTCACATTCCGAGTAATATTCGACTTGCTAATTACATTGCCGATTGCCAAATTGCATTATCTCTTATAGTTTCCGAGATATGGACTATCGACATCTGACAATATTGGCTCTGCTTCTAACTTGGGCCAGAATTGTTAAATGGTCTTATGAATTAGCGATTTCGTCCCAATTCACATTCCAAGTATTATTCGGCATGCTAATTACACTGCCGATTGCCATATTGCATTATCTCTTGTAGTTTCCGAGATATGGGCAATCGAAATTTTACACCTTAGAGTCTGTTCTAACTTTGGTCAAAAATGTAAAATGGTCTTATGAATTAGCGATTTCGTTCCAATTCACATTCCAAGTAATATTCGACTTGCTAATTACATTGGCGATTGCCAAATTGCATTATCTCATATAGTTTACGAGATATGGACTATCGACATCTGACAATATTGGCTCTGCTTCTAACTTGGGCCAGAATTGTAAAATGGTCTTATGAATTAGCGATTTCGTTGTAATTCACATTCCAAGTAATATTCGGCATGCTAATTACGTTGCCGATTGCCAAAATGCGTTATCTCTTATAGTTTCCGAGATGTGGACTATCGACATCTTGCAATATTGGCTCTGTTTCTAACTTGGGTCAAAAATGTTAAATAGTCTTATGAATTAGCGATTTCGTTCCAATTCACATTCCAAGTAATATTCGACATGCTAATTACATTGCCGATTGCCAAATTGCATTATCTCTTATAGTTTCCGAAATATGGACTATCGACTTCTGACAATATTGGCTCTGCTTCTAATATGGGCCAGAATTGTAATATGGTCTTATGAATTAGCGATTTCGTTCCAATTCACATTCCAAGTAATATTCGGCATGCTAATTACGTTGCCGATTGCCAAATTGCATTATCTCATATAGTTTCCGAGATATGGACTATTGACATCTTGCAATATTGGTTCTGTTTCTAACTTGGGTCAAAAATGTTAAATAGTCTTATGAATTAGCGATTTCGTTCCAATTCACATTCCAAGTAATATTCGACATGCTAATTACATTGCCGATTGCCAAATTGCATTATCTCTTATAGTTTCCGAAATATGGACTATCGACATCTGACAATATTGGCTCTGCTTCTAATATGGGCCAGAATTGTAATATGGTCTTATGAATTAGCGATTTCGTTCCATTTCACATTCCAAGTAATATGCGGCATGCTAATTACGTTGCCGATTGCCAAATTGCATTATCCCTTATAGTTTCCGAGATATGGGGAATCGAAATTTTACACTTTAGAGTCTGTTTCTAACTTGGGTCAAAATTGTAAAATGGCCTTACGAATTAGCGGTTTCGCTCCAATTCACATTCCAAGTAATATTCGGCATGCTAATTACATTGCCGATTGCCAAATTGCATTACCCTTATAGTTTCCGAGATATGGACTATCGACATCTGACAATATTGGCTCTGCTTCTAACTTGGGCCAGAATTGTAATATGGTCTTATGAATTAGCGATTTCGTTCCAATTCACATTCCAAGTAATATTCGGCATGCTAATTACGTTGCCGATTGCCAAATTGCATTATCTCATATAGTTTCCGAGATATGGACTATTGACATCTTACATATTGGTTGTGCTTCTAACTTGGGCCAAAATTGTAAAATGGTCTTATGAATTAGCGATTTTGCTCCATTTCACATTCCGAGTAATATTTGCCATGCTAATTACGTTGCCGATTGCCAAATTGCATTATCTTTTATAGTTTCCGAGATATGGGCTATCGACATCTTACAATATTGGCTCTGCCTCTAACTTGTGCCAGAATTGTAAAAGGGCCTTATGAATTAGCGATTTCGTTCCAATTCACATTACAAGTAATATTCGGCATGCTAATTACGTTGCCGATTGCCAAATTGCATTATCTCTTATAGTTTCCGAGATATGGGCAATCGAAATTTTACACCTTAGGGTCTGTTTCTAACTTGGGTCAAAATTGTAAAATGGTCTTATGAATTAGCGATTTCGCTCCATTTCACATTCCAAGTAATATTCGCCATGCTAATTACATTGCCGATGGCCAATTTGCATTATCTCTTATAGTTTCGGAGATATGCACTATCGACATCTGACAATATTGGCTCTGCTTCTAACTTGGGCCAGAATTGTAAAATGGTCTTATGAATTAGCGAATTCGTTCCAATTCACATTCCAAGTAATATTCGGCATGCTAATTACGTTGCCGATCGCCAAATTGCATTATCTTATATAGTTTACGAGATATGGACTATCGGCATCTTACAATATTGGCTGTGCTTCTAACTTGGGCCAAAATTGTTAAATGGTCTTATGAATTAGCGATTTCGTCCCAATTCACATTCCAAGTATTATTCGGCATGCTAATTACATTGCCGATTGCCAAATTGCATTATCTCTTGTAGTTTCCGAGATATGGGCAATCGAAATTTTACACCTTAGAGTCTGTTCTAATTTTGGTCAAAAATGTAAAATGGTCTTATGAATTAGCGATTTCGTTCCAATTCACATTCCAAGTAATATCCGACTTGCTATTTACATTGCCGATTGCCAAATTGCATTATCTCTTATAGTTTCCGAGATATGGACTATCGACATCTGACAATATTGGCTCTGCTTCTAACTTGGGCCAGAATTGTAAAATGGTCTTATGAATTAGCGATTTCGTTGTAATTCACATTCCAAGTAATATTCGGCATGCTAATTACGTTGCCGATTGCCAAAATGCGTTATCTCTTATAGTTTCCGAGATGTGGACTATCGACATCTTGCAATATTGGCTGTTTCTAACTTGGGTCAAAAATGTTAAATAGTCTTATGAATTAGCGATTTCGTTCCAATACACATTCCAAGTAATATTCGATATGCTAATTACATTGCCGATTGCCAAATTGCATTATCTCTCATAGTTTCCGAAATATGGACTATCGACATCTGACAATATTGACTCTGCTTCTAATATGGGCCAGAATTGTAAAATGGTCTTATGAATTAGCGATTTCGTTCCAATTCACATTCCAAGTAATATTCGGCATGCTAATTACGTTGCCGTTTGCCAAATTGCATTATCTCTTATAGTTTCCGAGATATACGCAATCGAAATTTTACACCTTAGAGCCTGTTTCTAACTTGGGTCAAAAATGTAAAATGGTCTTATGAAATAGCGATTTCGTTCCAATTCACATTCCAAGTAATATTTGGCATGCTAAATACGTTGCCGTTTGCCAAATTGCATTATCTCTTATAGTTTCCGAGATATGGGCAATCGAAATTTTACACCTTAGTGTCTGTTTCTAACTTGGGTCAAAATTGTAAAATGGTCTTATGAATTAGCGATTTTGCTCCAATTCACATTCCGAGTAATATTCGGCATGCTAATTACATTGCCGATCGCCAAATTGCATTATCTCATATAGTTTCCAAGATATGGACTACCGACATCTTACAATATTGGCTCTGCTTCTTACTTGGGCCAGAATTGTAAAATGGTCTTATGAATTAGCGATTTCGTTCCAATTCACATTCCAAGTAATATTCGGCATGCTAATTACGTTGCCGTTTGCCAAATTGCATTATCTCTTATAGTTTCCGAGATATACGCAATCGAAATTTTACACCTTAGAGCCTGTTTCTAACTTGGGTCAAAAATGTAAAATGGTCTTATGAAATAGCGATTTCGTTCCAATTCACATTCCAAGTAATATTTGGCATGGTAATTACGTCGCCGATCGCCAAATTGCATTATCTCATATAGTTTCCAAGATATGGACTACCGACATCTTACAATATTGGCTCTGCTTCTTACTTGGGCCAGAATTGTAAAATGGTCTTATGAATTAGCGATTTCGTTCCAATTCACATTCCAAGTAATATTCGGCATGGTAATTACGTCGCCGATTGCCAAATTGCATTATCTCTTATAGTTTCCGAGATATGGGCAATCGAAATTTTACACCTTTGAATCTGTTTCTAACTTGGGTCAAAAATGTAAAAGGGTCTTATGAATTAGCTATTTCGTTCCAATTCACATTCCAAGTAATATTCGACATGCTAATTACATTGCCGATTGCCAAATTGCATTATCTCTTATAGTTTCCGAGATATGGACTATCGACATTTTAGAATATTGGCTCTGCTTCTAACTTGGGTTAAAATTGTAAAATGGTCTTATGAATTAGCGATTTCGCTCCAATTCACTTTCCAAGTAATATTCGGCATGCTAATTACGGTGACGATTGCCGAATTGCATTATCTCTTATAGTTCCCGAGATATGGACTATCGACATTTTAGAATATTGGCTCTGCTTCTAACTTGGGTTAAAATTGTAAAATGGTCTTATGAATTAGCGATTTCGCTCCAATTCACATTCCAAGTAATATTCGGCATGCTAATTACGTTGCCGGTTGCCAAATTGCATTATCTCTTAAAGTTTCCAAGATATGGACTATCAACATCTGACAATATTGGCTCTGCTTCTAACTTGGGCCAGAATTGTAAAATGGTCTTAGGAATTAGCGATTTCGTTCCAATTCACATTCCAAGTAATATTCGTCATGCTAATTACGGTGACGATTGCCGAATTGCATTATCTCTTATAGTTTCCGAGATATGGACTATCGACATTTTAGAATATTGGCTGTGCTTCTAACTTGGGCCAAAATTGTTAAATGGTCTTATGAATTAGCGATTTCGTTCCAATTCACATTCCAAGTAATATTCGGCATGCTAATTACGTTGCCGATTGCCAAATTGCATTATCTCATATAGTTTCCGAGATATGGACTATCGACATCTTACAATAATGGCTGTGTTTCTAACTTGGGCCAAAATTGTAAAATGGTCTTATGAATTAGCGATATTGCTCCAATTCACATTCCGAGTAATATTTGGCATGCTAATTACGTTGCCGATTGCCAAATTGCATTATCTCATATAGTTTCCGAGATATGGACTATCGACATCTTACAATAATGGCTGTGTTTCTAACTTGGGCCAAAATTGTAAAATGGTCTTATGAATTAGTTTCCAAGATATGGACTATCATATATATAGCGATTTCGTTCCAATTCACATTCCAAGTAATATTCGGCATGCTAATTACGTTGCCGATTGCCAAATTGCATTATCTCTTATAGTTTCGGAGATATGCACTATCGACATCTGACAATATTGGCTCTGGTTCTAACTTGGGCCAGAATTGTAAAATGGTCTTATGAATTAGCGAATTCGTTCCAATTCACATTCCAAGTAATATTCGGCATGCTAATTACATTGCCGATTGCCAAATTGCATTATCTCTTATAGTTTCCGAGATATGGGCAATCGAAATTTTACACCTTAGGGTCTGTTTCTAACTTGGGTCAAAATTGTAAAATGGTCTTATGAATTAGCGATTTCGCTCCATTTCACATTCCAAGTAATATTCGCCATGCTAATTACATTGCCGATGGCCAATTTGCATTATCTCTTATAGTTTCGGAGATATGCACTATCGACATCTGACAATATTGGCTCTGCTTCTAACTTGGGCCAGAATTGTAAAATGGTCTTATGAATTAGCGAATTCGTTCCAATTCACATTCCAAGTAATATTCGGCATGCTAATTACGTTGCCGATCGCCAAATTGCATTATCTCATATAGTTTACGAGATATGGACTATCGGCATCTTACAATATTGGCTGTGCTTCTAACTTGGGCCAAAATTGTTAAATGGTCTTATGAATTAGCGATTTCGTCCCAATTCACATTCCAAGTATTATTCGGCATGCTAATTACGTTGCCGGTTGCCAAATTGCATTATCTCTTGTAGTTTCCGAGATATGGGCAATCGAAATTTTACACCTTTGAATCTGTTTCTACCTTGGGTCAAAAATGTAAAATGGTCTTATGAATTAGCGATTTCGTTCCAATTCACATTCCAAGTAATATTCGACATGCTAATTACATTGCCGATTGCCAAATTGCATTATCACTTATAGTTTCCGAGATATGGACTATCGACATCTGACAATATTGGCTCTGCTTCTAACTTGGGCCAGAATTGTAAAATGGTCTTATGAATTAGCGATTTCGTTGTAATTCACATTCCAAGTAATATTCGGCATGCTAATTACGTTGCCGATTGCCAAAATGCGTTATCTCTTATAGTTTCCGAGATGTGGACTATCGACATCTTGCAATATTGGCTCTGTTTCTAACTTGGGTCAAAAATGTTAATTAGTCTTATGAATTAGCGATTTCGTTCCAATTCACATTCCAAGTAATATTCGGCATGCTAATTATGTTGCCGTTTGCCAAATTGCATTATCTCTTATAGTTTCCGAGATATGGGCAATCGAAATTTTACAGTTTAGAGCCTGTTTCTAACTTGGGTCAAAAATGTAAAATGGTCTTATGAAATAGCGATTTCGTTCCAATTCACATTCCAAGTAATATTCGGCATGCTGATTACGTTGCCGTTTGCCAAATTGCATTATCTCTTATAGTTTCCGAGATATGGGCAATCGAAATTTTACACCTTAGTGTCTGTTTCTAACTTGGGTCAAAATTGTAAAATGGTCTTATGAATTAGTTTCCAAAATATGGACTACCGACATCTTACAATATTGGCTCTGCTTCTTACTTGGGCCAGAATTGTAAAATGGTCTTATGAATTAGCGATTTCGTTCCAATTGACATTCCAAGTAATATTCGGCATGGTAATTACGTCGCCGATTGCCAAATTGCATTATCTCTTATAGTTTCCGAGATATGGGCAATCGAAATTTTACACCTTTGAATCTGTTTCTAACTTGGGTCAAAAATGTAAAATGGTCTTATGAATTAGCGATTTCGTTCCAATTCACATTCCAAGTAATATTCGACATGCTAATTACATTGCCGATTGCAAAGTTGCATTACCTCTTATAGTTTCCGAGATATGGACTATCGACATCTGACAATATTGGCTCTGTTTCTAACTTGGGCCAGAATTGTAAAATGGTCTTAGGAATTAGCGATTTCGTTCCAATTCACATTCCAAGTAATATTTGTCATGCTAATTACGGTGACGATTGCCGAATTGCATTATCTCTTATAGTTTCCGAGATATGGACTATCGACATTTTAGAATATTGGCTGTGCTTCTAACTTGGCCCAAAATTGTTAAATGGTCTTATGAATTAGCGATTTCGTTCCAATTCACATTCCAAGTAATATTCGACTTGCTAATTACATTGCCGATAGCCAAATTGCATTATCTCTTATAGTTTCCGAGATATGGGCAATCGAAATTTTACACCTTTGAATCTGTTTCTAACTTGGGTCAAAAATGTAAAATGGTCTTATGAATTAGCGATTTCGTTCCAATTCACATTCCAAGTAATGTTCGACATGCTAATTACATTGCCGATTGCCAAATTGCATTATCTCTTATAGTTTCCGAGATATGGACTATCGACATCTGACAATATTGGCTCTGCTTCTAACTTGTGCCAGAATTGTAAAATGGTCTTAGGAATTAGCGATTTCGTTCCAATTCACATTCCAATTAATATTCGTCATGCTAATTACGGTGACGATTGCCGAATTGCATTATCTCTTATAGTTTCCGAGATATGGACTATCGACATTTTAGAATATTGGCTCTGCTTCTAACTTGGGTTAAAATTGTAAAATGGTCTTATGAATTAGCGATTTCGTTCCAATTCACATTCCAAGTAATATTCGGCATGCTAATTACGTTGCCGGTTGCCAAATTGCATTATCTCTTATAGTTTCCAAGATATGGACTATCAACATCTGACAATATTGGCTCTGCTTCTAACTTGGGCCAGAATTGTAAAATGGTCTTAGGAATTAGCGATTTCGTTCCAATTCACATTCCAAGTAATATTCGTCATGCTAATTACGGTGACGATTGCCGAATTGCATTATCTCTTATAGTTTCCGAGATATGGACTATCGACATTTTAGAATATTGGCTGTGCTTCTAACTTGGCCCAAAATTGTTAAATGGTCTTATGAATTAGCGATTTCGTTCCAATTCACATTCCAAGTAATATTCGACTTGCTAATTACATTGCCGATAGCCAAATTGCATTATCTCTTATAGTTTCCGAGATATGGGCAATCGAAATTTTACACCTTTGAATCTGTTTCTAACTTGGGTCAAAAATGTAAAATGGTCTTATGAATTAGCGATTTCGTTCCAATTCACATTCCAAGTAATATTCGACATGCTAATTACTTTGACGATTGCCAAATTGCATTATCTCTTATAGTTTCCGAGATATGGGCAATCGAAATTTTACACCTTTGAATCTGTTTCTAACTTGGGTCAAAAATGTTAAATGGTCTTATGAATTAGCGATTTCGTTCCAATTCACATTCCAAGTAATATTCGACGTGCTAATTACATTGCCGATTGCCAAATTGCATTATCTCTTATAGTTTCCGAGATATGGGCAATCGAAATTTTACACCTTTGAATCTGTTTCTAACTTGGGTCAAAAATGTAAAATGGTCTTATGAATTAGCGATTTCGTTCCAATTCACATTCCAAGTAATATTCGACATGCTAATTACATTGCCGTTTGCCAAATTGCATTATCTCTTATAGTTTCCGAGATATGGACTATCGACATTTTAGAATATTGGCTGTGCTTCTAACTTGGCCCAAAATTGTTAAATGGTCTCATGAATTAGCGATTTCGTTCCAATTCACATTCCAAGTAATATTCGACTTGCTAATTACATTGCCGATAGCCAAATTGCATTATCTCTTATAGTTTCCGAGATATGGGCAATCGAAATTTTACACCTTTGAATCTGTTTCTAACTTGGGTCAAAAATGTAAAATGGTCTTATGAATTAGCGATTTCGTTCCAATTCACATTCCAAGTAGTATTCGACATGCTAATTACTTTGACGATTGCCAAATTGCATTATCTCTTATAGTTTCCGAGATATGGGCAATCGAAATTTTACACCTTTGAATCTGTTTCTAACTTGGGTCAAAAATGTTAAATGGTCTTATGAATTAGCGATTTCGTTCCAATTCACATTCCAAGTAATATTCGACTTGCTAATTACTTTGCCGATTGCCAAATTGCATTATCTCTTATAGTTTCCGAGATATGGGCAATCGAAATTTTACACCTTTGAATCTGTTTCTAACTTGGGTCAAAAATGTAAAATGGTCTTATGAATTAGCGATTTCGTTCCAATTCACATTCCAAGTAATATTCGACATGCTAATTACATTGCCGATTGCCAAATTGCATTATCTCTTATAGTTTCCGAGATATGGACTATCGACATCTGACAATATTGGCTCTGCTTCTAACTTGTGCCAGAATTGTAAGATGGTCTTATGAATTAGCGATTTCGTTCCAATTCACATTCCAAGTAATATTCGGCATGGTAATTACGTCGCCGATTGCCAATTTGTATTATCTCTTATAGTTTCCGAGATATGGGCAATCGAAATTATACACCTTTGAATCTGTTTCTAACTTGGGTCAAAAATGTAAAATGGTCTTATGAATTAGCGATTTCGTTCCAATTCACATTCCAAGTAATATTCGACATGCTATTTACATTGCCGATTGCCAAATTGCATTATCTCTTATAGTTTCCGAGATATGGACTATCGACATCTGACAATATTGGCTCTGCTTCTAACTTGTGCCAGAATTGTAAAATGGTCTTATGAATTAGCGATTTCGTTCCAATTCACATTCCATGTAATATTCGGCATGGTAATTACGTCGCCGATTGCCAAATTGCATTATCTCTTATAGTTTCCGAGATATGGGCAATCGAAATTTTACACCTTTGAATCTGTTTCTAACTTGGGTCAAAAATGTAAAATGGTCTTATGAATTAGCGATTTCGTTCCAATTCACATTCCAAGTAATATTCGACATGCTAATTACATTGCCGATTGCCAAATTGCATTATCTCTTATAGTTTCCGAGATATGGACTATCGACATCTGACAATATTGGCTCTGCTTCTAACTTGTGCCAGAATTGTAAAATGGTCTTATGAATTAGCGATTTCGTTCCAATTCACATTCCAAGTAATATTCGGCATGGTAATTACGTCGCCGATTGCCATATTGCATTATCTCTTATAGTTTCCGAGATATGGGCAATCGAAATTTTACACCTTTGAATCTGTTTCTAACTTGGGTCAAAAATGTAAAATGGTCTTATGAATTAGCGATTTCGTTCCAATTCACATTCCAATTAATATTCGTCATGCTAATTACGGTAACGATTGCCGAATTGCATTATCTCTTATAGTTTCCGAGATATGGTCTATCGACATTTTAGAATACTTGCTCTGCTTCTAACTTGGGTTAAAATTGTAAAATGGTCTTATGAATTAGCGATTTCGTTCCAATTCACATTCCAAGTAATATTCGTCATGCTAATTACGGTGACGATTGCCGAATTGCATTATCTCTTATAGTTTCCGAGATATGGACTATCGACATTTTAGAATATTGGCTCTGCTTCTAACTTGGGTTAAAATTGTAAAATGGTCTTATGAATCAGCGATTTCGTTAAAATTCACATTCCAAGTAATATGCGGCATGCTAATTACGTTGCCGATTGCCAAATTGCATTATCCCTTATAGTTTCCGAGATATGGGGAATCGAAATTTTACACCTTAGAGTCTGTTTCTAACTTGGGTCAAAATTGTAAAATGGTCTTACGAATTAGCGGTTTCGCTCCAATTCACATTCCAAGTAATATTCGGCATGCTAATTACGTTGCCGGTTGCCAAATTGCATTATCTCTTATAGTTTCCAAGATATGGACTATCAACATCTGACAATATTGGCTCTGCTTCTAACTTGGGCCAGAATTGTAAAATGGTCTTAGGAATTAGCGATTTCGTTCCAATTCACATTCCAAGTAATATTCGTCATGCTAATTACGGTGACGATTGCCGAATTGCATTATCTCTTATAGTTTCCGAGATATGGACTATCGACATTTTAGAATATTGGCTGTGCTTCTAACTTGGCCCAAAATTGTTAAATGGTCTTATGAATTAGCGATTTCGTTCCAATTCACATTCCAAGTAATATTCGACTTGCTAATTACATTGCCGATAGCCAAATTGCATTATCTCTTATAGTTTCCGAGATATGGGCAATCGAAATTTTACACCTTTGAGTCTGTTTCTAACTTGGGTCAAAAATGTAAAATGGTCTTATGAATTAGCGATTTCGTTCCAATTCACATTCCAAGTAATATTCGGCATTCTAATTACGTTGCCGTTTGTCAAATTGCATTATCTCTTATAGTTTCCGAGATATGGGCAATCGAAATTTTACACCTTTGAATCTGTTTCTAACTTGGGTCAAAAATGTTAAATGGTCTTATGAATTAGCGATTTCGTTCCAATTCACATTCCAAGTAATATTCGACGTGCTAATTACATTGCCGATTGCCAAATTGCATTATCTCTTATAGTTTCCGAGATATGGGCAATCGAAATTTTACACCTTTGAATCTGTTTCTAACTTGGGTCAAAAATGTAAAATGGTCTTATGAATTAGCGATTTCGTTCCAATTCACATTCCAAGTAATATTCGACATGCTAATTACATTGCCGATTGCCAAATTGCATTATCTCTTATAGTTTCCGAGATATGGACTATCGACATTTTAGAATATTGGCTGTGCTTCTAACTTGGCCCAAAATTGTTAAATGGTCTCATGAATTAGCGATTTCGTTCCAATTCACATTCCAAGTAATATTCGACTTGCTAATTACATTGCCGATAGCCAAATTGCATTATCTCTTATAGTTTCCGAGATATGGGCAATCGAAATTTTACACCTTTGAATCTGTTTCTAACTTGGGTCAAAAATGTAAAATGGTCTTATGAATTAGCGATTTCGTTCCAATTCACATTCCAAGTAGTATTCGACATGCTAATTACTTTGACGATTGCCAAATTGCATTATCTCTTATAGTTTCCGAGATATGGGCAATCGAAATTTTACACCTTTGAATCTGTTTCTAACTTGGGTCAAAAATGTTAAATGGTCTTATGAATTAGCGATTTCGTTCCAATTCACATTCCAAGTAATATTCGACTTGCTAATTACATTGCCGATTGCCAAATTGCATTATCTCTTATAGTTTCCGAGATATGGGCAATCGAAATTTTACACCTTTGAATCTGTTTCTAACTTGGGTCAAAAATGTAAAATGGTCTTATGAATTAGCGATTTCGTTCCAATTCACATTCCAAGTAATATTCGACATGCTAATTACATTGCCGATTGCCAAATTGCATTATCTCTTATAGTTTCCGAGATATGGACTATCGACATCTGACAATATTGGCTCTGCTTCTAACTTGTGCCAGAATTGTAAAATGGTCTTATGAATTAGCGATTTCGTTCCAATTCACATTCCAAGTAATATTCGGCATGGTAATTACGTCGCCGATTGTCAAATTGTATTATCTCTTATAGTTTCCGAGATATGGGCAATCGAAATTATACACCTTTGAATCTGTTTCTAACTTGGGTCAAAAATGTAAAATGGTCTTATGAATTAGCGATTTCGTTCCAATTCATATTCCAAGTAATATTCGACATGCTATTTACATTGCCGATTGCCAAATTGCATTATCTCTTATAGTTTCCGAGATATGGACTATCGACATCTGACAATATTGGCTCTGCTTCTAACTTGTGCCAGAATTGTAAAATGGTCTTATGAATTAGCGATTTCGTTCCAATTCACATTCCATGTAATATTCGGCATGGTAATTACGTCGCCGATTGCCAAATTGCATTATCTCTTATAGTTTCCGAGATATGGGCAATCGAAATTTTACACCTTTGAATCTGTTTCTAACTTGGGTCAAAAATGTAAAATGGTCTTATGAATTAGCGATTTCGTTCCAATTCACATTCCAAGTAATATTCGACATGCTAATTACATTGCCGATTGCCAAATTGCATTATCTCTTATAGTTTCCGAGATATGGACTATCGACATCTGACAATATTGGCTCTGCTTCTAACTTGTGCCAGAATTGTAAAATGGTCTTATGAATTAGCGATTTCGTTCCAATTCACATTCCAAGTAATATTCGGCATGGTAATTACGTCGCCGATTGCCATATTGCATTATCTCTTATAGTTTCCGAGATATGGGCAATCGAAATTTTACACCTTTGAATCTGTTTCTAACTTGGGTCAAAAATGTAAAATGGTCTTATGAATTAGCGATTTCGTTCCAATTCACATTCCAATTAATATTCGTCATGCTAATTACGGTAACGATTGCCGAATTGCATTATCTCTTATAGTTTCCGAGATATGGTCTATCGACATTTTAGAATACTTGCTCTGCTTCTAACTTGGGTTAAAATTGTAAAATGGTCTTATGAATTAGCGATTTCGTTCCAATTCACATTCCAAGTAATATTCGTCATGCTAATTACGGTGACGATTGCCGAATTGCATTATCTCTTATAGTTTCCGAGATATGGACTATCGACATTTTAGAATATTGGCTCTGCTTCTAACTTGGGTTAAAATTGTAAAATGGTCTTATGAATCAGCGATTTCGTTAAAATTCACATTCCAAGTAATATGCGGCATGCTAATTACGTTGCCGATTGCCAAATTGCATTATCCCTTATAGTTTCCGAGATATGGGGAATCGAAATTTTACACCTTAGAGTCTGTTTCTAACTTGGGTCAAAATTGTAAAATGGTCTTACGAATTAGCGGTTTCGCTCCAATTCACATTCCAAGTAATATTCGGCATGCTAATTACATTGCCGATTGCCAAATTGCATTACCCTTATAGTTTCCGAGATATGGACTATCGACATCTGACAATATTGGCTCTGCTTCTAACTTGGGCCAGAATTGTAATATGGTCTTATGAATTAGCGATTTCGTTCCAATTCACATTCCAAGTAATATTCGGCATGCTAATTACGTTGCCGATTGCCAAATTGCATTATCTCATATAGTTTCCGAGATATGGACTATTGACATCTTACATATTGGTTGTGCTTCTAACTTGGGCCAAAATTGTAAAATGGTCTTATGAATTAGCGATTTTGCTCCAATTCACATTCCGAGTAATATTTGGCATGCTAATTACGTTGCCGATTGTCAAATTGCATTATCTTTTATAGTTTCCGAGATATGGGCTATCGACATCTTACAATATTGGCTCTGCTTCTAACTTGTGCCAGAATTGTAAAATGGTCTTATGAATTAGCGATTTCGTTCCAATTCACATTCCAAGTAATATTCGGCATGCTAATTACGTTGCCGATTGCCAAATTGCATTATCTCTTATAGTTTCCGAGATATAAGCAATCGAAATTTTACACCTTAGGGTCTGTTTCTAACTTGGGTCAAAATTGTAAAATGGTCTTATGAATTAGCGATTTCGCTCCATTTCACATTCCAAGTAATATTCGCCATGCTAATTACATTGCCGATGGCCAATTTGCATTATCTCTTATAGTTTCGGAGATATGCACTATCGACATCTGACAATATTGGCTCTGCTTCTAACTTGGGCCAGAATTGTAAAATGGTCTTATGAATTAGCGAATTCGTTCCAATTCACATTCCAAGTATTATTCGGCATGCTAATTACATTGCCGATTGCCAAATTGCATTATCTCTTGTAGTTTCCGAGATATGGGCAATCGAAATTTTACACCTTAGAGTCTGTTCTAACTTTGGTCAAAAATGTAAAATGGTCTTATGAATTAGCGATTTCGTTCCAATTCACATTCCGAGTAATATTCGACTTGCTAATTACATTGCCGATTGCCAAATTGCATTATCTCTTATAGTTTCCGAGATATGGACTATCGACATCTGACAATATTGGCTCTGCTTCTAACTTGAGCCAGAATTGTTAAATGGTCTTATGAATTAGCGATTTCGTCCCAATTCACATTCCAAGTATTATTCGGCATGCTAATTACATTGCCGATTGCCATATTGCATTATCTCTTGTAGTTTCCGAGATATGGGCAATCGAAATTTTACACCTTAGAGTCTGTTCCAACTTTGGTCAAAAATGTAAAATGGTCTTATGAATTAGCGATTTCGTTCCAAATCACATTCCAAGTAATATTCGACTTGCTAATTACATTGCCGATTGCCAAATTGCATTATTTCATATAGTTTACGAGATATGGACTATCGGCATCTTACAATATTGGCTGTGCTTCTAACTTGGGCCAAAATTGTTAAATGGTCTTATGAATTAGCGATTTCGTCCCAATTCACATTCCAAGTATTATTCGGCATGCTAATTACATTGCCGATTGCCAAATTGCATTATCTCTTGTAGTTTCCGAGATATGGGCAATCGAAATTTTACACCTTAGAGTCTGTTCTAACTTTGGTCAAAAATGTAAAATGGTCTTATGAATTAGCGATTTCGTTCCAATTCACATTCCAAGTAATATTCGACTTGCTAATTACATTGGCGATTGCCAAATTGCATTATCTCATATAGTTTACGAGATATGGACTATCGACATCTGACAATATTGGCTCTGCTTCTAACTTGGGCCAGAATTGTAAAATGGTCTTATGAATTAGCGATTTCGTTGTAATTCACATTCCAAGTAATATTCGGCATGCTAATTACGTTGCCGATTGCCAAAATGCGTTATCTCTTATAGTTTCCCAGATGTGGACTATCGACATCTTGCAATATTGGCTCTGTTTCTAACTTGGGTCAAAAATGTTAAATAGTCTTATGAATTAGCGATTTCGTTCCAATTCACATTCCAAGTAATATTCGACATGCTAATTACATTGCCGATTGCCAAATTGCATTATCTCTTATAGTTTCCGAAATATGGACTATCGACATCTGACAATATTGGCTCTGCTTCTAATATGGGCCAGAATTGTAATATGGTCTTATGAATTAGCGATTTCGTTCCAATTCACATTCCAAGTAATATTCGGCATGCTAATTACGTTGCCGATTGCCAAATTGCATTATCTCATATAGTTTCCGAGATATGGACTATTGACATCTTGCAATATTGGTTCTGTTTCTAACTTGGGTCAAAAATGTTAAATAGTCTTATGAATTAGCGATTTCGTTCCAATTCACATTCCAAGTAATATTCGACATGCTAATTACATTGCCGATTGCCAAATTGCATTATCTCTTATAGTTTCCGAAATATGGACTATCGACATCTGACAATATTGGCTCTGCTTCTAATATGGGCCAGAATTGTAATATGGTCTTATGAATTAGCGATTTCGTTCCATTTCACATTCCAAGTAATATGCGGCATGCTAATTACGTTGCCGATTGCCAAATTGCATTATCCCTTATAGTTTCCGAGATATGGGGAATCGAAATTTTACACTTTAGAGTCTGTTTCTAACTTGGGTCAAAATTGTAAAATGGCCTTACGAATTAGCGGTTTCGCTCCAATTCACATTCCAAGTAATATTCGGCATGCTAATTACATTGCCGATTGCCAAATTGCATTACCCTTATAGTTTCCGAGATATGGACTATCGACATCTGACAATATTGGCTCTGCTTCTAACTTGGGCCAGAATTGTAATATGGTCTTATGAATTAGCGATTTCGTTCCAATTCACATTCCAAGTAATATTCGGCATGCTAATTACGTTGCCGATTGCCAAATTGCATTATCTCATATAGTTTCCGAGATATGGACTATTGACATCTTACATATTGGTTGTGCTTCTAACTTGGGCCAAAATTGTAAAATGGTCTTATGAATTAGCGATTTTGCTCCATTTCACATTCCGAGTAATATTTGGCATGCTAATTACGTTGCCGATTGCCAAATTGCATTATCTTTTATAGTTTCCGAGATATGGGCTATCGACATCTTACAATATTGGCTCTGCCTCTAACTTGTGCCAGAATTGTAAAAGGGCCTTATGAATTAGCGATTTCGTTCCAATTCACATTACAAGTAATATTCGGCATGCTAATTACGTTGCCGATTGCCAAATTGCATTATCTCTTATAGTTTCCGAGATATGGGCAATCGAAATTTTACACCTTAGGGTCTGTTTCTAACTTGGGTCAAAATTGTAAAATGGTCTTATGAATTAGCGATTTCGCTCCATTTCACATTCCAAGTAATATTCGCCATGCTAATTACATTGCCGATGGCCAATTTGCATTATCTCTTATAGTTTCGGAGATATGCACTATCGACATCTGACAATATTGGCTCTGCTTCTAACTTGGGCCAGAATTGTAAAATGGTCTTATGAATTAGCGAATTCGTTCCAATTCACATTCCAAGTAATATTCGGCATGCTAATTACGTTGCCGATCGCCAAATTGCATTATCTTATATAGTTTACGAGATATGGACTATCGGCATCTTACAATATTGGCTGTGCTTCTAACTTGGGCCAAAATTGTTAAATGGTCTTATGAATTAGCGATTTCGTCCCAATTCACATTCCAAGTATTATTCGGCATGCTAATTACATTGCCGATTGCCAAATTGCATTATCTCTTGTAGTTTCCGAGATATGGGCAATCGAAATTTTACACCTTAGAGTCTGTTCTAATTTTGGTCAAAAATGTAAAATGGTCTTATGAATTAGCGATTTCGTTCCAATTCACATTCCAAGTAATATTCGACTTGCTATTTACATTGCCGATTGCCAAATTGCATTATCTCTTATAGTTTCCGAGATATGGACTATCGACATCTGACAATATTGGCTCTGCTTCTAACTTGGGCCAGAATTGTAAAATGGTCTTATGAATTAGCGATTTCGTTGTAATTCACATTCCAAGTAATATTCGGCATGCTAATTACGTTGCCGATTGCCAAAATGCGTTATCTCTTATAGTTTCCGAGATGTGGACTATCGACATCTTGCAATATTGGCTGTTTCTAACTTGGGTCAAAAATGTTAAATAGTCTTATGAATTAGCGATTTCGTTCCAATACACATTCCAAGTAATATTCGACATGCTAATTACATTGCCGATTGCCAAATTGCATTATCTCTCATAGTTTCCGAAATATGGACTATCGACATCTGACAATATTGACTCTGCTTCTAATATGAGCCAGAATTGTAAAATGGTCTTATGAATTAGCGATTTCGTTCCAATTCACATTCCAAGTAATATTCGGCATGCTAATTACGTTGCCGTTTGCCAAATTGCATTATCTCTTATAGTTTCCGAGATATACGCAATCGAAATTTTACACCTTAGAGCCTGTTTCTAACTTGGGTCAAAAATGTAAAATGGTCTTATGAAATAGCGATTTCGTTCCAATTCACATTCCAAGTAATATTTGGCATGCTAAATACGTTGCCGTTTGCCAAATTGCATTATCTCTTATAGTTTCCGAGATATGGGCAATCGAAATTTTACACCTTAGTGTCTGTTTCTAACTTGGGTCAAAATTGTAAAATGGTCTTATGAATTAGCGATTTTGCTCCAATTCACATTCCGAGTAATATTCGGCATGCTAATTACATTGCCGATCGCCAAATTGCATTATCTCATATAGTTTCCAAGATATGGACTACCGACATCTTACAATATTGGCTCTGCTTCTTACTTGGGCCAGAATTGTAAAATGGTCTTATGAATTAGCGATTTCGTTCCAATTCACATTCCAAGTAATATTCGGCATGGTAATTACGTCGCCGATTGCCAAATTGCATTATCTCTTATAGTTTCCGAGATATGGGCAATCGAAATTTTACACCTTTGAATCTGTTTCTAACTTGGGTCAAAAATGTAAAAGGGTCTTATGAATTAGCTATTTCGTTCCAATTCACATTCCAAGTAATATTCGACATGCTAATTACATTGCCGATTGCCAAATTGCATTATCTCTTATAGTTTCCGAGATATGGACTATCGACATTTTAGAATATTGGCTCTGCTTCTAACTTGGGTTAAAATTGTAAAATGGTCTTATGAATTAGCGATTTCGCTCCAATTCACATTCCAAGTAATATTCGGCATGCTAATTACGGTGACGATTGCCGAATTGCATTATCTCTTATAGTTCCCGAGATATGGACTATCGACATTTTAGAATATTGGCTCTGCTTCTAACTTGGGTTAAAATTGTAAAATGGTCTTATGAATTAGCGATTTCGCTCCAATTCACATTCCAAGTAATATTCGGCATGCTAATTACGTTGCCGGTTGCCAAATTGCATTATCTCTTAAAGTTTCCAAGATATGGACTATCAACATCTGACAATATTGGCTCTGCTTCTAACTTGGGCCAGAATTGTAAAATGGTCTTAGGAATTAGCGATTTCGTTCCAATTCACATTCCAAGTAATATTCGTCATGCTAATTACGGTGACGATTGCCGAATTGCATTATCTCTTATAGTTTCCGAGATATGGACTATCGACATTTTAGAATATTGGCTGTGCTTCTAACTTGGGCCAAAATTGTTAAATGGTCTTATGAATTAGCGATTTCGTTCCAATTCACATTCCAAGTAATATTCGACTTGCTAATTACATTGCCGATTGTCAAATTGCATTTTATCTTATAGTTTCCGAGATATGGGCAATCGAAATTTTACACCTTAGAGTCTGTTTCTAACTTGGGTCAAAAATGTAAAATGGTCTTATGAATTAGCGATTTCGTTCAAATTCACATTCCAAGTAATATTCGACATGCTAATTACATTGCCGATTGCCAAATTGCATTATCTCTTATAGTTTCCGAGATATGGACTATCGACATCTGACAATATTGGCTCTGCTTCTAACTTGTGCCAGAATTGTAAAATGGTCTTAGGAATTAGCGATTTCGTGCCAATTCACATTCCAATTAATATTCGTCATGCTAATTACGGTGACGATTGCCGAATTACATTATCTCTTATAGTTTCCGAGATATGGACTATCGACATTTTAGAATATTGGCTCTGCTTCTAACTTGGGCCAGAATTGTAAAATGGTCTTTTGAATTAGCGATTTCGTTCCAATTCACACTCCAAGTAATATTCGGCAAGCTAATTACGTTGCCGATTGCCAAATTGCATTATATCTTATAGTTTCCGAGATATGGGCAATCGAAATTTTACACCTTAGAGTCTGTTTCTAACTTGGGTCAAAAATGTAAAATGGTCTTATGAATTAGTTTCCAAGATATGGACTATCATATATATAGCGATTTCGTTCCAATTCACATTCCAAGTAATATTCGGCATGGTAATTACGTCGCCGATTGCCAAATTGCATTATCTCTTATAGTTTCCGAGATATGGGCAATCGAAATTTTACACCTTAGAGTCTGTTTCTAACTTGGGTCAAAAATGTAAAATGGTCTTATGAATTAGTTTCCAAGATATGGACTATCATATATATAGCTATTTCGTTCCAATTCACATTCCAAGTAATATTCGACATGCTAATTACATTGCCGATTGCCAAATTGCATTATCTCTTATAGTTTCCGAGATATGGACTATCGACATTTTAGAATATTGGCTCTGCTTCTAACTTGGGTTAAAATTGTAAAATGGTCTTATGAATTAGCGATTTCGCTCCAATTCACATTCCAAGTAATATTCGGCATGCTAATTACGGTGACGATTGCCGAATTGCATTATCTCTTATAGTTCCCGAGATATGGACTATCGACATTTTAGAATATTGGCTCTGCTTCTAACTTGGGTTAAAATTGTAAAATGGTCTTATGAATTAGCGATTTCGCTCCAATTCACATTCCAAGTAATATTCGGCATGCTAATTACGTTGCCGGTTGCCAAATTGCATTATCTCTTAAAGTTTCCAAGATATGGACTATCAACATCTGACAATATTGGCTCTGCTTCTAAATTGGGCCAGAATTGTAAAATGGTCTTAGGAATTAGCGATTTCGTTCCAATTCACATTCCAAGTAATATTCGTCATGCTAATTACGGTGACGATTGCCGAATTGCATTATCTCTTATAGTTTCCGAGATATGGACTATCGACATTTTAGAATATTGGCTGTGCTTCTAACTTGGGCCAAAATTGTTAAATGGTCTTATGAATTAGCGATTTCGTTCCAATTCACATTCCAAGTAATATTCGACTTGCTAATTACATTGCCGATTGTCAAATTGCATTTTATCTTATAGTTTCCGAGATATGGGCAATCGAAATTTTACACCTTAGAGTCTGTTTCTAACTTGGGTCAAAAATGTAAAATGGTCTTATGAATTAGCGATTTCGTTCAAATTCACATTCCAAGTAATATTCGACATGCTAATTACATTGCCGATTGCCAAATTGCATTATCTCTTATAGTTTCCGAGATATGGACTATCGACATCTGACAATATTGGCTCTGCTTCTAACTTGTGCCAGAATTGTAAAATGGTCTTAGGAATTAGCGATTTCGTGCCAATTCACATTCCAATTAATATTCGTCATGCTAATTACGGTGACGATTGCCGAATTGCATTATCTCTTATAGTTTCCGAGATATGGACTATCGACATTTTAGAATATTGGCTCTGCTTCTAACTTGGGCCAGAATTGTAAAATGGTCTTTTGAATTAGCGATTTCGTTCCAATTCACACTCCAAGTAATATTCGGCAAGCTAATTACGTTGCCGATTGCCAAATTGCATTATATCTTATAGTTTCCGAGATATGGGCAATCGAAATTTTACACCTTAGAGTCTGTTTCTAACTTGGGTCAAAAATGTAAAATGGTCTTATGAATTAGTTTCCAAGATATGGACTATCATATATATAGCGATTTCGTTCCAATTCACATTCCAAGTAATATTCGGCATGGTAATTACGTCGCCGATTGCCAAATTGCATTATCTCTTATAGTTTCCGAGATATGGGCAATCGAAATTTTACACCTTTGAATCTGTTTCTAACTTGGGTCAAAAATGTAAAATGGTCTTATGAATTAGCGATTTCGTTCCAATTCACATTCCAAGTAATATTCGACATGCTAATTACATTGCCGATTGCCAAATTGCATTATCTCTTATAGTTTCCGAGATATGTACTATCGACATCTGACAATATCGGCTCTGCTTCTAACTTGTGCCAGAATTGTAAAATGGTCTTAGGAATTAGCGATTTCGTTCCAATTCACATTCCAATTAATATTCGTCATGCTAATTACGGTGACGATTGCCGAATTGCATTATCTCTTATAGTTTCCGAGATATGGACTATCGACATTTTAGAATATTGGCTCTGCTTCTAACTTGGGTTAAAATTGTAAAATGGTCTTATGAATTAGCGATTTCGTTCCAATTCACATTCCAAGTAATACTCGTCATGCTAATTACGGTGACGATTGCCGAATTGCATTATCTCTTATAGTTTCCGAGATATGGACTATCGACATTTTAGAATATTGGCTCTGCTTCTAACTTGGGTTAAAATTGTAAAATGGTCTTATGAATCAGCGATTTCGTTAAAATTCACATTCCTAGTAATATGCGGCATGCTAATTACGTTGCCGATTGCCAAATTGCATTATCCCTTATAGTTTCCGAGATATGGGGAATCGAAATTTTACACCTTAGAGTCTGTTTCTAACTTGTTTCAAAATTGTAAAATGGTCTTACGAATTAGCGATTTCGCTCCAATTCACATTCCAAGTAATATTCGGCATGCTAATTACATTGCCGATTGCCAAATTGCATTACCCTTATAGTTTCCGAGAAATGGACTATCGACATCTGACAATATTGGCTCTGCTTCTAACTTGGGCCAGAATTGTAATATGGTCTTATGAATTAGCGATTTCGTTCCAATTCACATTCCAAGTAATATTCGGCATGCTAATTACGTTGCCGATTGCCAAATTGCATTATCTCATATAGTTTCCGAGATATGGACTATTGACATCTTACAAATTGGTTGTGCTTCTAACTTGGGCCAAAATTGAAAAATGGTCTTATGAATTAGCGATTTCATTCCAATTCACATTCCAAGTATTATTCGGCATGCTAATTACATTGCCGATTGCCAAATTGCATTATCTCCTATAGTTTCCAATATATGGTCTATCGACATCTTACAATATTGGCTCTGCTTCTAACTTGGGTCAAAAATGTAAAATATTCTTATGAATTAGCGATTTCGTTTCAATTCACATTCCAAGTAATATTCGGCATGCTAATTACGTTGCCGTTTGCCAAATTGCATTATCTCTTATAGTTTCCGAGATATGGGCAATCGAAATTTTACACCTTAATGTCTGTTTCTAACTTGGGTCAAAATTGAAAAATGGTCTTATGAATTAGCGATTTCGTTCCAATTCACATTCCAAGTAATATTGGGCATGCTAATTACGTTGCCGATTGCCAAATTGCATTATCTCATATAGTTTCCGAGATATGGACTATCGACATCTTACAATATTGGCTGTGTTTCTAACTTGGGCCAAAATTGTAAAATGGTCTTATGAATTAGCGATTTTGCTCCAATTCACATTCCGAGTAATATTTGGCATGCTAATTACGTTGCCGATTTCCAAATTGCATTATCTTTTATAGTTTCCGAGATATGGGCTATCGACATCTTACAATATTGGCTCTGCTTGTAACTTGTGCCAGAATTTTAAAAGGGTCTTATGAATTAGCGATTTCGTTCCAATTCACATTCCAAGTAATATTCGGCATGCTAATTACGTTGCCGATTGCCAAATTGCTTTATCTCTTATAGTTTCCGAGATATGGGCAATCGAAATTTTACACCTTAGGGTCTGTTTCTAACTTGGGTCAAAATTGTAAAATGGTCTTATGAATTAGCGATTTCGCTCCATTTCACATTCCAAGTAATATTCGCCATGCTAATTACATTGCCGATGGCCAATTTGCATTATCTCTTATAGTTTCGGAGATATGCACTATCGACATCTGACAATATTGGCTCTGCTTCTAACTTGGGCCAGAATTGTAAAATGGTCTTATGAATTAGCGAATTCGTTCCAATTCACATTCCAAGTAATATTCGGCATGCTAATTACGTTGCCGATCGCCAAATTGCATTATCTCATATAGTTTACGAGATATGGACTATCGGCATCTTACAATATTGGCTGTGCTTCTAACTTGGGCCAAAATTGTTAAATGGTCTTATGAATTAGCGATTTCGCCCCAATTCACATTCCAAGTATTATTCGGCATGCTAATTACATTGCCGATTGCCAAATTGCATTATCTCTTGTAGTTTCCGAGATATGGGCAATCGAAATTTTACACTTTAGAGTCTGTTCTAACTTTGGTCAAAAATGTAAAATGGTCTTATGAATTAGCGATTTCGTTCCAATTCACATTCCAAGTAATATTCGACTTGCTAATTACATTACCGATTGCCAAATTGCATTATCTCTTATAGTTTCCGAGATATGGACTATCGACATCTGACAATATTGGCTCTGCTTCTAACTTGGGCCAGAATTGTAAAATGGTCTTATGAATTAGCGATTTCGTTGTAATTCACATTCCAAGTAATATTCGGCATGCTAATTACGTTGCCGATTGCCAAATTGCGTTATCTCTTATAGTTTCCGAGATGTGGACTATCGAAATCTGACAATATTGGCTCTGCTTCTAACATGGGCCAGAATTGTAAAATGGTCTTATGAATTAGCGATTTCGTTCCAATTCACATTCCAAGTAATATTCGGCATGCTAATTACGTTGCCGTTTACCAAATTGCATTATCTCTTATAGTTTCCGAGATATGGGCAATCGAAATTTTACACCTTAGAGCCTGTTTCTAACTTGGGTCAAAAATGTAAAATGGTCTTATGAAATAGCGATTTCGTTCCAATTCACATTCCAAGTAATATTCGGCATGCTAATTACATTGCCGATCGCCAAATTGCATTATCTCATATAGTTTCCGAGATATGGACTATCGACATGTGACAATATTGGCTCTGCTTCTAACTTGTGCCAGAAATGTAAAATGGTCTTAGGAATTAGCGATTTCGTTCCAATTCACATTCCAATTAATATTCGTCATGCTAATTACGGTGACGATTGCCGAATTGCATTATCTCTCATAGTTTCCGAGATATGGACTATCGACATTTTAGAATATTGGCTCTGCTTCTAACTTGGGTTAAAATTGTAAAATGGTCTTATGAATTAGCGATTTCGTTCCAATTCACATTCCAAGTAATATTCGGCATTCTAATTACGTTGCCGGTTGCCAAATTGCATTATCTCTTATAGTTTCCAAGATATGGACTATCAACATCTGACAATATTGGCTCTGCTTCTAACTTGGGCCAGAATTGTAAAATGGTCTTAGGAATTAGCGATTTCGTTCCAATTCACATTCCAAGTAATATTCGTCATGCTAATTACGGTGACGATTGCCGAATTGCATTATCTCTTATAGTTTCCGAGATATGGAATATCGACATTTTAGAATATTGGCACTGCTTCTAACTTGGGTTAAAATTGTAAAATGGTCTTATGAATTAGCGATTTCGTTCCAATTCACATTCCAAGTAATATTCGGCATGCTAATTACGTTGCCGGTTGCCAAATTGCATTATCTCTTATAGTTTCCAAGATATGGACTATCAACATCTGACAATATTGGCTCTGCTTCTAACTTGGGCCAGAATTGTAAAATGGTCTTAGGAATTAGCGATTTCGTTCCAATTCACATTCCAAGTAATATTCGTCATGCTAATTACGTTGCCGATTGCCAAATTGCTTTATCTCTTATAGTTTCCGAGATATGGGCAATCGAAATTTTACACCTTAGGGTCTGTTTCTAACTTGGGTCAAAATTGTAAAATGGTCTTATGAATTAGCGATTTCGCTCCATTTCACATTCCAAGTAATATTCGCCATGCTAATTACATTGCCGATGGCCAATTTGCATTATCTCTTATAGTTTCGGAGATATGCACTATCGACATCTGACAATATTGGCTCTGCTTCTAACTTGGGCCAGAATTGTAAAATGGTCTTATGAATTAGCGAATTCGTTCCAATTCACATTCCAAGTAATATTCGGCATGCTAATTACGTTGCCGATCGCCAAATTGCATTATCTCATATAGTTTACGAGATATGGACGATCGGCATCTTACAATATTGGCTGTGCTTCTAACTTGGGCCAAAATTGTTAAATGGTCTTATGAATTAGCGATTTCGCCCCAATTCACATTCCAAGTATTATTCGGCATGCTAATTACATTGCCGATTGCCAAATTGCATTATCTCTTGTAGTTTCCGAGATATGGGCAATCGAAATTTTACACTTTAGAGTCTGTTCTAACTTTGGTCAAAAATGTAAAATGGTCTTATGAATTAGCGATTTCGTTCCAATTCACATTCCAAGTAATATTCGACTTGCTAATTACATTACCGATTGCCAAATTGCATTATCTCTTATAGTTTCCGAGATATGGACTATCGACATCTGACAATATTGGCTCTGCTTCTAACTTGGGCCAGAATTGTAAAATGGTCTTATGAATTAGCGATTTCGTTGTAATTCACATTCCAAGTAATATTCGGCATGCTAATTACGTTGCCGATTGCCAAAATGCGTTATCTCTTATAGTTTCCGAGATGTGGACTATCGACATCTGACAATATTGGCTCTGCTTCTAACATGGGCCAGAATTGTAAAATGGTCTTATGAATTAGCGATTTCGTTCCAATTCACATTCCAAGTAATATTCGGCATGCTAATTACGTTGCCGTTTACCAAATTGCATTATCTCTTATAGTTTCCGAGATATGGGCAATCGAAATTTTACACCTTAGAGCCTGTTTCTAACTTGGGTCAAAAATGTAAAATGGTCTTATGAAATAGCGATTTCGTTCCAATTCACATTCCAAGTAATATTCGGCATGCTAATTACATTGCCGATCGCCAAATTGCATTATCTCATATAGTTTCCGAGATATGGACTATCGACATGTGACAATATTGGCTCTGCTTCTAACTTGTGCCAGAAATGTAAAATGGTCTTAGGAATTAGCGATTTCGTTCCAATTCACATTCCAATTAATATTCGTCATGCTAATTACGGTGACGATTGCCGAATTGCATTATCTCTCATAGTTTCCGAGATATGGACTATCGACATTTTAGAATATTGGCTCTGCTTCTAACTTGGGTTAAAATTGTAAAATGGTCTTATGAATTAGCGATTTCGTTCCAATTCACATTCCAAGTAATATTCGGCATGCTAATTACGTTGCCGGTTGCCAAATTGCATTATCTCTTATAGTTTCCAAGATATGGACTATCAACATCTGACAATATTGGCTCTGCTTCTAACTTGGGCCAGAATTGTAAAATGGTCTTAGGAATTAGCGATTTCGTTCCAATTCACATTCCAAGTAATATTCGTCATGCTAATTACGGTGACGATTGCCGAATTGCATTATCTCTTATAGTTTCCGAGATATGGACTATCGACATTTTAGAATATTGGCACTGCTTCTAACTTGGGTTAAAATTGTAAAATGGTCTTATGAATTAGCGATTTCGTTCCAATTCACATTCCAAGTAATATTCGGCATGCTAATTACGTTGCCGGTTGCCAAATTGCATTATCTCTTATAGTTTCCAAGATATGGACTATCAACATCTGACAATATTGGCTCTGCTTCTAACTTGGGCCAGAATTGTAAAATGGTCTTAGGAATTAGCGATTTCGTTCCAATTCACATTCCAAGTAATATTCGTCATGCTAATTACGTTGCCGATTGCCAAACTGCATTATATCTTATAGTTTCCGAGATATGGGCAATCGAAATTTTACACCTTAGAGTCTGTTTCTAACTTGGGTCAAAAATGTAAAATGGTCTTATGAATTAGCGATTTCGTTCCAATTCACATTCCAAATAATATTCGGCATGCTAATTACGTTGCCGTTTGCCAAATTGCATTATCTCTTATAGTTTCCGAGATATGGACTATCGACATTTTAGAATATTGGCTCTGCTTCTAACTTGGGTTAAAATTGTAAAATGGTCTTATGAATCAGCGATTTCGTTATAATTCACATTCCAAGTAATATGCGGCATGCTAATTACGTTGCCGATTGCCAAATTGCATTATCCCTTATAGTTTCCGAGATATGGGGAATCGAAATTTTACACCTTAGGGTCTGTTTCTAAGTTGGGTCAAAATTGTAAAATGGTCTTACGAATTAGCGATTTCGCTCCAATTCACATTCCAAGTAATATTCGGCATGCTAATTACATTGCCGATTGCCAAATTGCATTACCCTTATAGTTTCCGAGATATGGACTATCGACATCTGACAATATTGGCTCTGCTTCTAACTTGGGCCAGAATTGTAATATGGTCTTATGAATTAGCGATTTCGTTCCAATTCACATTCCAAGTAATATTCGGCATGCTAATTACGTTGCCGATTGCCAAATTGCATTATCTCATATAGTTTCCGAGATATGGACTATTGACATCTTACAAATTGGTTGTGCTTCTAACTTGGGCCAAAATTGAAAAATGGTCTTATGAATTAGCGATTTCGTTCCAATTCACATTCCAAGTATTATTCGGCATGCTAATTACATTGCCGTTTGCCAAATTGCATTATCTCCTATAGTTTCCAATATATGGTCTATCGACATCTTACAATATTTTCTCTGCTTCTAACTTGGGCCCAAATTGTAAAATGGTCTTATGAATTAGCGATTTCGTTCCAATTCCATTCAAAGTAATATTCGGCATGCTAATTACGTTGCCGATTGCCAAATTGCATTATCTCTTATAGTCTCCGAGATATGGGCAATCGAAATTTTACACCTTAGAGTCTGTTTCTAACTTGGGTCAAAAATGTAAAATGGTCTTATGAATTAGCGATTTCGTTTCAATTCACATTCCAAGTAATATTCGGCATGCTAATTACGTTGCCGATTGCCAAATTGCATTATATCTTATAGTTTCCGAGATATGGGCAATCGAAATTTTACACCTTAATGTCTGTTTCTAACTGGGGCCAAAATTGTAAAATGGTCTTATGAATTAATGATTTCGTTCCAATTCACATTCCAAGTAATATTCGGCATGCTAATTACATTGCCGATTGCCAAATTGCATTATCTCTTATAGTCTCCGAGATATGGGCAATCGAAATTTTACACCTTAGAGTCTGTTTCTAACTTGGGCCAAAATTGTAAAATGGTCTTATGAATTAGTGATTTCGTTCCAATTCACATTCCAAGTAATATTCGGCATGCTAATTACGTTGCCGATTGCCAAATTGCATTATCTCATATAGTTTCCGAGATATGGACTATCGACATCTTACAATATTGGCTGTGTTTCTAACTTGGGCCAAAATTGTAAAATGGTCTTATGAATTAGCGATTTTGCTTCAATTCACATTCCAAGTAATATTCGGCATGCTAATTACGTTGCCGATTGCCAAATTGCATTATCTCATATAGTTTCCGAGATATGGACTATCAACATCTGACAATATTGGCTCTGCTTCTAACTTGGGCCAGAATTGTAAAATGGTCTTAGGAATTAGCGATTTCGTTCCAATTCACATTCCAAGTAATATTCGTCATGCTAATTACGGTGACAATTGCCGAATTGCATTATCTCTTATAGTTTCCGAGATATGGACTATCGACATTTTAGAATATTGGCACTGCTTCTAACTTGGGTTAAAATTGTAAAATGGTCTTATGAATTAGCGATTTCGTTCCAATTCACATTCCAAGTAATATTCGGCATGCTAATTACGTTGCCGGTTGCCAAATTGCATTATCTCTTATAGTTTCCAAGATATGGACTATCAACATCTGACAATATTGGCTCTGCTTCTAACTTGGGCCAGAATTGTAAAATGGTCTTAGGAATTAGCGATTTCGTTCCAATTCACATTCCAAGTAATATTCGTCATGCTAATTACGTTGCCGATTGCCAAACTGCATTATATCTTATAGTTTCCGAGATATGGGCAATCGAAATTTTACACCTTAGAGTCTGTTTCTAACTTGGGTCAAAAATGTAAAATGGTCTTATGAATTAGCGATTTCGTTCCAATTCACATTCCAAATAATATTCGGCATGCTAATTACGTTGCCGTTTGCCAAATTGCATTATCTCTTATAGTTTCCGAGATATGGACTATCGACATTTTAGAATATTGGCTCTGCTTCTAACTTGGGTTAAAAATGTTAAATGGTCTTATGAATTAGCGATTTCATTCCAATTCACATTCCAAGTAATATTCGTCATGCTAATTACGGTGACGATTGCCGAATTGCATTATCTCTTATAGTTTCCGAGATATGGACTATCGACAATTTAGAATATTGGCTCTGCTTCTAACTTGGGTTAAAATTGTAAAATGGTCTTATGAATCAGCGATTTCGTTAAAATTCACATTCCAAGTAATATGCGGCATGCTAATTACGTTGCCGATTGCCAAATTGCATTATCCCTTATAGTTTCCGAGATATGGGGAATCGAAATTTTACACCTTAGGGTCTGTTTCTAAGTTGGGTCAAAATTGTAAAATGGTCTTACGAATTAGCGATTTCGCTCCAATTCACATTCCAAGTAATATTCGGCATACTAATTACATTGCCGATTGCCAAATTGCATTACCCTTATAGTTTCCGAGATATGGACTATCGACATCTGACAATATTGGCTCTGCTTCTAACTTGGGCCAGAATTGTAATATGGTCTTATGAATTAGCGATTTCGTTCAAATTCACATTCCGAGTAATATTCGGCATGCTAATTACGTTGCCGATTGCCAAATTGCATTATCTCATATAGTTTCCGAGATATGGACTATTGACATCTTACAAATTGGTTGTGCTTCTAACTTGGGCCAAAATTGAAAAATGGTCTTATGAATTAGCGATTTCGTTCCAATTCACATTCCAAGTATTATTCGGCATGCTAATTACATTGCCGATTGCCAAATTGCATTATCTCCTATAGCTTCCAATATATGGTCTATCGACATCTTACAATATTGGCTCTGCTTCTAACTTGGGCCCAAATTGTAAAATGGTCTTATGAATTAGCGATTTCGTTCCAATTCCATTCAAAGTAATATTCGGCATGCTAATTACGTTGCCGATTGCCAAATTGCATTATCTCTTATAGACTCCGACATATGGGCAATCGAAATTTTACACCTTAGAGTCTGTTTCTAACTTGGGTCAAAAATGTAAAATGGTCTTATGAATTAGCGATTTCGTTCCAATTCACATTCCAAGTAATATTCGGCATGCTAATTACGTTGCCGATTGCCAAATTGCATTATATCTTATAGTTTCCGAGATATGGGCAATCGAAATTTTACACCTTAATGTCTGTTTCTAACTGGGGCCAAAATTGTAAAATGGTCTTATGAATTAGTGATTTCGTTCCAATTCACATTCCAAGTAATATTCGGCATGCTAATTACATTGCCGATTGCCAAATTGCATTATCTCTTATAGTCTCCGAGATATGGGCAATCGAAATTTTACACCTTAGAGTCTGTTTCTAACTTGGGCCAAAATTGTAAAATGGTCTTATGAATTAGTGATTTCGTTCCAATTCACATTCCAAGTAATATTCGGCATGCTAATTACGTTGCCGATTGCCAAATTGCATTATCTCATATAGTTTCCGAGATATGGACTATCGACATCTTACAATATTGGCTGTGTTTCTAACTTGGGCCAAAATTGTAAAATGGTCTTATGAATTAGCGATTTTGCTTCAATTCACATTCCAAGTATTATTCGGCATGCTAATTACGTTGCCGATTGCCAAATTGCATTATCTTTTATAGTTTCCGAGATATGGGCTATCGACATCTTACAATATTGGCTCTGCTTCTAACTTGTGCCAGAATTGTTAAAGGGTCTTATGAATTAGCGATTTCGTTCCAATTCACATTCCAAGTAATATTCGGCATGCTAATTACGTTGCCGATTGCCAAATTGCATTATCACTTATAGTTTCCGAGATATGGGCAATCGAAATTTTACACCTTAGGGTCTGTTTCTAACTTGGGTCAAAATTGTAAAATGGTCTTATGAATTAGCGATTTCGCTCCATTTCACATTCCAAGTAATATTCGCCATGCTAATTACATTGCCGATGGCCAATTTGCATTATCTCTTATAGTTTCGGAGATATGCACTATCGACATCTGACAATATTGGCTCTGCTTCTAACTTGGGCCAGAATTGTAAAATGGTCTTATGAATTAGCGAATTCGTTCCAATTTACATTCCAAGTAATATTCGGTATGCTAATTACGTTGCCGATCGCCAAATTGCATTATCTCATATAGTTTACGAGATATGGACTATCGGCATCTTACAATATTGGCTGTGCTTCTAACTTGGGCCAAAATTGTTAAATGGTCTTATGAATTAACGATTTCGTCCCAATTCACATTCCAAGTATTATTCGACATGCTAATTACATTGCCGATTGCCAAAGTTCATTAACTCTTGTAGTTTCCGAGATATGGGCAATCGAAATTTTACACCTTAGAGTCTGTTTCTAACTTTGGTCAAAAATGTAAAATGGTCTTATGAATTAGCGATTTCGTTCCAATTCACATTCCAAGTAATATTCGACATGCTAATTACATTGCCGATTGCCAAATTGCATTATCTCTTATAGTTTCCGAGATATGGACTATCGACATCTGACAATATTGGCTCTGCTTCTAACTTGGGCCAGAATTGTAAAATGGTCTTATGAATTAGCGATTTCGTTGTAATTCACATTCCAAGTAATATTCGGCATGCTAATTACGTTGCCGATTGCCAAAATGCGTTATCTCTTATAGTTTCCGAGATATGGACTATCGACATCTTGCAATATTGGCTCTGCTTCTAACTTGGGTCAAAAATGTTAAATAGTCTTATGAATTAGCGATTTCGTTCCAATTCACATTCCAAGTAATATTCGACATGCTAATTACATTACCGATTGCCAAATTGCATCATCTCTTATAGTTTCCGAGATATGGACTATCGACATTTTAGAATATTGGCTCTGCTTCTAACTTGGGTTAAAATTGTAAAATGGTCTTATGAATCAGCGATTTCGTTAAAATTCATATTCCAAGTAATATTCGGCATGCTAATTACGTTGCCGTTTGCCAAATTGCATTATCTCTTATAGTTTCCGAGATATGGACTATCGACATTTTAGAATATTGGCTCTGCTTCTAACTTGGGTTAAAATTGTTAAATGGTCTTATGAATTAGCGATTTCGTTCCAATTCACATTCCAAGTAATATTCGTCATGCTAATTACGGTGACGATTGCCGAATTGCATCATCTCTTATAGTTTCCGAGATATGGACTATCGACATTTTAGAATATTGGCTCTGCTTCTAACTTGGGTTAAAATTGTAAAATGGTCTTATGAATCAGCGATTTCGTTAAAATTCACATTATAAGTAATATGCGGCATGCTAATTACGTTGCCGATTGCCAAATTGCATTATCCCTTATAGTTTCCGAGATATGGGGAATCGAAGTTTTACACCTTAGGGTCTGTTTCTAAGTTGGGTCAAAATTGTAAAATGGTCTTACGAATTAGCGATTTCGCTCCAATTCACATTCCAAGTAATATTCGGCATGCTAATTACGTTGCCGATTGCCAAAATGCGTTATCTCTTATAGTTTCCGAGATATGGACTATCGACATCTTGCAATATTGGCTCTGCTTCTAACTTGGGTCAAAAATGTTAAATAGTCTTATGAATTAGCGATTTCGTTCCAATTAACATTCCAAGTAATATTCGACATGCTAATTACATTGCCGATTGCCAAATTGCATCATCTCTTATAGTTTCCGAGATATGGACTATCGACATTTTAGAATATTGGCTCTGCTTCTAACTTGGGTTAAAATTGTAAAATGGTCTTATGAATCAGCGATTTGGTTAAAATTCATATTCCAAGTAATATGCGGCATGCTAATTACGTTGCCGATTGCCAAATTGCATTATCCCTTATAGTTTCCGAGATATGGGGAATCGAAATTTTACACCTTAGAGTCTGTCTCTAACTTGGGTCAAAATTGTAAAATGGTCTTACGAATTAGCGATTTCGCTCCAATTCACATTCCAAGTAATATTCGGCATGCTAATTGCATTGCCGATGGCCAATTTGCATTATCTCTTATAGTTTCGGAGATATGCACTATCGACATCTGACAATATTGGCTCTGCTTCTAACTTGGGCCAGAATTGTAAAATGGTCTTATGAATTAGCGAATTCGTTCCAATTTACATTCCAAGTAATATTCGGCATGCTAATTACGTTGCCGGTTGCCAAATTGCATTATCTCTTATAGTTTCCAAGATATGGACTATCAACATCTGACAATATTGGCTCTGCTTCTAACTTGGGCCAGAATTGTAAAATGGTCTTAGAAATTAGCGATTTCGTTCCAATTCACATTCCAAGTAATATTCGTCATGCTAATTACGTTGCCGATTGCCAAACTGCATTATATCTTATAGTTTCCGAGATATGGGCAATCGAAATTTTACACCTTAGAGTCTGTTTCTAACTTGGGTCAAAAATGTAAAATGGTCTTATGAATTAGCGATTTCGTTCCAATTCACATTCCAAATAATATTCGGCATGCTAATTACGTTGCCGTTTGCCAAATTGCATTATCTCTTATAGTTTCCGAGATATGGACTATCGACATTTTAGAATATTGGCTCTGCTTCTAACTTGGGTTAAAATTGTTAAATGGTCTTATGAATTAGCGATTTCGTTCCAATTCACATTCCAAGTAATATTCGTCATACTAATTACGGTGACGATTGCCGAATTGCATTATCTCTTATAGTTTCCGAGTTATGGACTATCGACATTTTAGAATATTGGCTCTGCTTCTAACTTGGGTTAAAATTGTAAAATGGTCTTATGAATCAGCGATTTCGTTAAAATTCACATTCCAAGTAATATGCGGCATGCTAATTACGTTGCCGATTGCCAAATTGCATTATCCCTTATAGTTTCCGAGATATGGGGAATCGAAATTTTACACCTTAGGGTCTGTTTCTAAGTTGGGTCAAAATTGTAAAATGGTCTTACGAATTAGCGATTTCGCTCCAATTCACATTCCAAGTAATATTCGGCATGCTAATTACGTTGCCGATTGCCAAATTGCATTATCTCTTATAGACTCCGACATATGGGCAATCGAAATTTTACACCTTAGAGTCTCTTTCTAACTTGGGTCAAAAATGTAAAATGGTCTTATGAATTAGCGATTTCGTTCCAATTCACATTCCAAGTAATATTCGGCATGCTAATTACGTTGCCGATTGCCAAATTGCATTATATCTTATAGTTTCCGAGATATGGGCAATCGAAATTTTACACCTTAATGTCTGTTTCTAACTGGGGCCAAAATTGTAAAATGGTCTTATGAATTAGTGATTTCGTTCCAATTCACATTCCAAGTAATATTCGGCATGCTAATTACATTGCCGATTGCCAAATTGCATTATCTCTTATAGTCTCCGAGATATGGGCAATCGAAATTTTACACCTTAGAGTCTGTTTCTAACTTGGGTCAAAAATGTAAAATGGTCTTATGAATTAGCGATTTCGTTCCAATTCACATTCCAAATAATATTCGGCATGCTAATTACGTTGCCGTTTGCCAAATTGCATTATCTCTTATAGTTTCCGAGATATGGACTATCGACATTTTAGAATATTGGCTCTGCTTCTAACTTGGGTCAAAAATGTTAAATAGTCTTATGAATTAGCGATTTCGTTCCAATTAACATTCCAAGTAATATTCGACATGCTAATTACATTGCCGATTGCCAAATTGCATCATCTCTTATAGTTTCCGAGATATGGACTATCGACATTTTAGAATATTGGCTCTGCTTCTAACTTGGGTTAAAATTGTAAAATGGTCTTATGAATCAGCGATTTGGTTAAAATTCATATTCCAAGTAATATGCGGCATGCTAATTACGTTGCCGATTGCCAAATTGCATTATCCCTTATAGTTTCCGAGATATGGGGAATCGAAATTTTACACCTTAGAGTCTGTCTCTAACTTGGGTCAAAATTGTAAAATGGTCTTACGAATTAGCGATTTCGCTCCAATTCACATTCCAAGTAATATTCGGCATGCTAATTGCATTGCCGATGGCCAATTTGCATTATCTCTTATAGTTTCGGAGATATGCACTATCGACATCTGACAATATTGGCTCTGCTTCTAACTTGGGCCAGAATTGTAAAATGGTCTTATGAATTAGCGAATTCGTTCCAATTTACATTCCAAGTAATATTCGGCATGCTAATTACGTTGCCGGTTGCCAAATTGCATTATCTCTTATAGTTTCCAAGATATGGACTATCAACATCTGACAATATTGGCTCTGCTTCTAACTTGGGCCAGAATTGTAAAATGGTCTTAGAAATTAGCGATTTCGTTCCAATTCACATTCCAAGTAATATTCGTCATGCTAATTACGTTGCCGATTGCCAAACTGCATTATATCTTATAGTTTCCGAGATATGGGCAATCGAAATTTTACACCTTAGAGTCTGTTTCTAACTTGGGTCAAAATTGTAAAATGATCTTATGAATCAGCGATTTCGTTAAAATTCATATTCCAAGTAATATTCGGCATGCTAATTACGTTGCCGTTTGCCAAATTGCATTATCTCTTATAGTTTCCGAGATATGGACTATCGACATTTTAGAATATTGGCTCTGCTTCTAACTTGGGTTAAAATTGTTAAATGGTCTTATGAATTAGCGATTTCGTTCCAATTCACATTCCAAGTAATATTCGTCATGCTAATTACGGTGACGATTGCCGAATTGCATCATCTCTTATAGTTTCCGAGATATGGACTATCGACATTTTAGAATATTGGCTCTGCTTCTAACTTGGGTTAAAATTGTAAAATGGTCTTATGAATCAGCGATTTCGTTAAAATTCACATTATAAGTAATATGCGGCATGCTAATTACGTTGCCGATTGCCAAATTGCATTATCCCTTATAGTTTCCGAGATATGGGGAATCGAAGTTTTACACCTTAGGGTCTGTTTCTAAGTTGGGTCAAAATTGTAAAATGGTCTTACGAATTAGCGATTTCGCTCCAATTCACATTCCAAGTAATATTCGGCATGCTAATTACGTTGCCGATTGCCAAAATGCGTTATCTCTTATAGTTTCCGAGATATGGACTATCGACATCTTGCAATATTGGCTCTGCTTCTAACTTGGGTCAAAAATGTTAAATAGTCTTATGAATTAGCGATTTCGTTCCAATTCACATTCCAAGTAATATTCGACATGCTAATTACATTGCCGATTGCCAAATTGCATCATCTCTTATAGTTTCCGAGATATGGACTATCGACATTTTAGAATATTGGCTCTGCTTCTAACTTGGGTTAAAATTGTAAAATGGTCTTATGAATCAGCGATTTCGTTAAAATTCATATTCCAAGTAATATGCGGCATGCTAATTACGTTGCCGATTGCCAAATTGCATTATCCCTTATAGTTTCCGAGATATGGGGAATCGAAATTTTACACCTTAGAGTCTGTCTCTAACTTGGGTCAAAATTGTAAAATGGTCTTACGAATTAGCGATTTCGCTCCAATTCACATTCCAAGTAATATTCGGCATGCTAATTGCATTGCCGATGGCCAATTTGCATTATCTCTTATAGTTTCGGAGATATGCACTATCGACATCTGACAATATTGGCTCTGCTTCTAACTTGGGCCAGAATTGTAAAATGGTCTTATGAATTAGCGAATTCGTTCCAATTTACATTCCAAGTAATATTCGGCATGCTAATTACGTTGCCGGTTGCCAAATTGCATTATCTCTTATAGTTTCCAAGATATGGACTATCAACATCTGACAATATTGGCTCTGCTTCTAACTTGGGCCAGAATTGTAAAATGGTCTTAGAAATTAGCGATTTCGTTCCAATTCACATTCCAAGTAATATTCGTCATGCTAATTACGTTGCCGATTGCCAAACTGCATTATATCTTATAGTTTCCGAGATATGGGCAATCGAAATTTTACACCTTAGAGTCTGTTTCTAACTTGGGTCAAAAATGTAAAATGGTCTTATGAATTAGCGATTTCGTTCCAATTCACATTCCAAATAATATTCGGCATGCTAATTACGTTGCCGTTTGCCAAATTGCATTATCTCTTATAGTTTCCGAGATATGGACTATCGACATTTTAGAATATTGGCTCTGCTTCTAACTTGGGTTAAAATTGTTAAATGGTCTTATGAATTAGCGATTTCGTTCCAATTCACATTCCAAGTAATATTCGTCATGCTAATTACGGTGACGATTGCCGAATTGCATTATCTCTTATAGTTTCCGAGTTATGGACTATCGACATTTTAGAATATTGGCTCTGCTTCTAACTTGGGTTAAAATTGTAAAATGGTCTTATGAATCAGCGATTTCGTTAAAATTCACATTCCAAGTAATATGCGGCATGCTAATTACGTTGCCGATTGCCAAATTGCATTATCCCTTATAGTTTCCGAGATATGGGGAATCGAAATTTTACACCTTAGGGTCTGTTTCTAAGTTGGGTCAAAATTGTAAAATGGTCTTACGAATTAGCGATTTCGCTCCAATTCACATTCCAAGTAATATTCGGCATGCTAATTACATTGCCGATTGCCAAATTGCATTACCCTTATAGTTTCCGAGATATGGACTATCGACATCTGACAATATTGGCTCTGCTTCTAACTTGGGCCAGAATTGTAATATGGTCTTATGAATTAGCGATTTCGTTCCAATTCACATTCCAAGTAATATTCGGCATGCTAATTACGTTGCCGATTGCCAAATTGCATTATCTCATATAGTTTCCGAGATATGGACTATTGACATCTTACAAATTGGTTGTGCTTCTAACTTGGGCCAAAATTGAAAAATGGTCTTATGAATTAGCGATTTCGTTCCAATTCACATTCCAAGTATTATTCAGCATGCTAATTACATTGCCGATTGCCAAATTGCATTATCTCCTATAGTTTCCAATATATGGTCTATCGACATCTTACAATATTTTCTCTGCTTCTAACTTGGGCCCAAATTGTAAAATGGTCTTATGAATTAGCGATTTCGTTCCAATTCCATTCAAAGTAATATTCGGCATGCTAATTACGTTGCCGATTGCCAAATTGCATTATCTCTTATAGTCTCCGAGATATGGGCAATCGAAATTTTACACCTTAGAGTCTGTTTCTAACTTGGGTCAAAAATGTAAAATGGTCTTATGAATTAGCGATTTCGTTCCAATTCACATTCCAAGTAATATTCGGCATGCTAATTACGTTGCCGATTGCCAAATTGCATTATATCTTATAGTTTCCGAGATATGGGCAATCGAAATTTTACACCTTAATGTCTGTTTCTAACTGGGGCCAAAATTGTAAAATGGTCTTATGAATTAATGATTTCGTTCCAATTCACATTCCAAGTAATATTCGGCATGCTAATTACATTGCCGATTGCCAAATTGCATTATCTCTTATAGTCTCCGAGATATGGGCAATCGAAATTTTACACCTTAGAGTCTGTTTCTAACTTGGGCCAAAATTGTAAAATGGTCTTATGAATTAGCGATTTTGCTTCAATTCACATTCCAAGTAATATTCGGCATGCTAATTACGTTGCCGATTGCCAAATTGCATTATCTCATATAGTTTCCGAGATATGGACTATCAACATCTGACAATATTGGCTCTGCTTCTAACTTGGGCCAGAATTGTAAAATGGTCTTAGGAATTAGCGATTTCGTTCCAATTCACATTCCAAGTAATATTCGTCATGCTAATTACGGTGACGATTGCCGAATTGCATTATCTCTTATAGTTTCCGAGATATGGACTATCGACATTTTAGAATATTGGCACTGCTTCTAACTTGGGTTAAAATTGTAAAATGGTCTTATGAATTAGCGATTTCGTTCCAATTCACATTCCAAGTAATATTCGGCATGCTAATTACGTTGCCGGTTGCCAAATTGCATTATCTCTTATAGTTTCCAAGATATGGACTATCAACATCTGACAATATTGGCTCTGCTTCTAACTTGGGCCAGAATTGTAAAATGGTCTTAGGAATTAGCGATTTCGTTCCAATTCACATTCCAAGTAATATTCGTCATTCTAATTACGTTGCCGATTGCCAAACTGCATTATATCTTATAGTTTCCGAGATATAGGCAATCGAAATTTTACACCTTAGAGTCTGTTTCTAACTTGGGTCAAAAATGTAAAATGGTCTTATGAATTAGCGATTTCGTTCCAATTCACATTCCAAATAATATTCGGCATGCTAATTACGTTGCCGTTTGCCAAATTGCATTATCTCTTATAGTTTCCGAGATATGGACTATCGACATTTTAGAATATTGGCTCTGCTTCTAACTTGGGTTAAAATTGTTAAATGGTCTTATGAATTAGCGATTTCGTTCCAATTCACATTCCAAGTAATATTCGTCATGCTAATTACGGTGACGATTGCCGAATTGCATTATCGCTTATAGTTTCCGAGATATGGACTATCGACATTTTAGAATATTGGCTCTGCTTCTAACTTGGGTTAAAATTGTAAAATGGTCTTATGAATCAGCGATTTCGTTAAAATTCACATTCCAAGTAATATGCGGCATGCAATTACGTTGCCGATTGCCAAATTGCATTATCCCTTATAGTTTCCGAGATATGGGGAATCGAAATTTTACACCTTAGGGTCTGTTTCTAAGTTGGGTCAAAATTGTAAAATGGTCTTACGAATTAGCGATTTCGCTCCAATTCACATTCCAAGTAATATTCGGCATACTAATTACATTGCCGATTGCCAAATTGCATTACCCTTATAGTTTCCGAGATATGGACTATCGACATCTGATAATATTGGCTCTGCTTCTAACTTGGGCCAGAATTGTAATATGGTCTTATGAATTAGCGATTTCGTTCCAATTCACATTCCGAGTAATATTCGGCATGCTAATTACGTTGCCGATTGCCAAATTGCATTATCTCATATAGTTTCCGAGATATGGACTATTGACATCTTACAAATTGGTTGTGCTTCTAACTTGGGCCAAAATTGAAAAATGGTCTTATGAATTAGCGATTTCGTTCCAATTCACATTCCAAGTATTATTCGGCATGCTAATTACATTGCCGATTGCCAAATTGCATTATCTCCTATAGTTTCCAATATATGGTCTATCGACATCTTACAATATTGGCTCTGCTTCTAACTTGGGCCCAAATTGTAAAATGGTCTTATGAATTAGCGATTTCGTTCCAATTCCATTCAAAGTAATATTCGGCATGCTAATTACGTTGCCGATTGCCAAATTGCATTATCTCTTATAGTCTCCGAGATATGGGCAATCGAAATTTTACACCTTAGAGTCTGTTTCTAACTTGGGTCAAAAATGTAAAATGGTCTTATGAATTAGCGATTTCGTTCCAATTCACATTCCAAGTAATATTCGGCATGCTAATTACGTTGCCGATTGCCAAATTGCATTATATCTTATAGTTTCCGAGATATGGGCAATCGAAATTTTACACCTTAATGTCTGTTTCTAACTGGGACCAAAATTGTAAAATGGTCTTATGAATTAGTGATTTCGTTCCAATTCACATTCCAAGTAATATTCGGCATGCTAATTACATTGCCGATTGCCAAATTGCATTATCTCCTATAGTTTCCAATATATGGTCTATCGACATCTTACAATATTGGCTCTGCTTCTAACTTGGGCCCAAATTGTAAAATGGTCTTATGAATTAGCGATTTCGTTCCAATTCCATTCAAAGTAATATTCGGCATGCTAATTACGTTGCCGATTGCCAAATTGCATTATCTCTTATAGTCTCCGAGATATGGGCAATCGAAACTTTACACCTTAGAGTCTGTTTCTAACTTTGGTCAAAAATGTAAAATGGTCTTATGAATTAGCGATTTCGTTCCAATTCACATTCCAAGTAATATTCGTCATGCTAATTACGGTGACGATTGCCGAATTGCATTATCTCTTATAGTTTCCGAGTTATGGACTATCGACATTTTAGAATATTGGCTCTGCTTCTAACTTGGGTTAAAATTGTAAAATGGTCTTATGAATCAGCGATTTCGTTAAAATTCACATTCCAAGTAATATGCGGCATGCTAATTACGTTGCCGATTGCCAAATTGCATTATCCCTTATAGTTTCCGAGATATGGGGAATCGAAATTTTACACCTTAGGGTCTGTTTCTAAGTTGGGTCAAAATTGTAAAATGGTCTTACGAATTAGCGATTTCGCTCCAATTCACATTCCAAGTAATATTCGGCATGCTAATTACATTGCCGATTGCCAAATTGCATTACCCTTATAGTTTCCGAGATATGGACTATCGACATCTGACAATATTGGCTCTGCTTCTAACTTGGGCCAGAATTGTAATATGGTCTTATGAATTAGCGATTTCGTTCCAATTCACATTCCAAGTAATATTCGGCATGCTAATTACGTTGCCGATTGCCAAATTGCATTATCTCATATAGTTTCCGAGATATGGACTATTGACATCTTACAAATTGGTTGTGCTTCTAACTTGGGCCAAAATTGAAAAATGGTCTTATGAATTAGCGATTTCGTTCCAATTCACATTCCAAGTATTATTCAGCCAGCTAATTACATTGCCGATTGCCAAATTGCATTATCTCCTATAGTTTCCAATATATGGTCTATCGACATCTTACAATATTTTCTCTGCTTCTAACTTGGGCCCAAATTGTAAAATGGTCTTATGAATTAGCGATTTCGTTCCAATTCCATTCAAAGTAATATTCGGCATGCTAATTACGTTGCCGATTGCCAAATTGCATTATCTCTTATAGTCTCCGAGATATGGGCAATCGAAATTTTACACCTTAGAGTCTGTTTCTAACTTGGGTCAAAAATGTAAAATGGTCTTATGAATTAGCGATTTCGTTCCAATTCACATTCCAAGTAATATTCGGCATGCTAATTACGTTGCCGATTGCCAAATTGCATTATATCTTATAGTTTCCGAGATATGGGCAATCGAAATTTTACACCTTAATGTCTGTTTCTAACTGGGGCCAAAATTGTAAAATGGTCTTATGAATTAATGATTTCGTTCCAATTCACATTCCAAGTAATATTCGGCATGCTAATTACATTGCCGATTGCCAAATTGCATTATCTCTTATAGTCTCCGAGATATGGGCAATCGAAATTTTACACCTTAGAGTCTGTTTCTAACTTGGGCCAAAATTGTAAAATGGTCTTATGAATTAGCGATTTTGCTTCAATTCACATTCCAAGTAATATTCGGCATGCTAATTACGTTGCCGATTGCCAAACTGCATTATCTCATATAGTTTCCGAGATATGGACTATCAACATCTGACAATATTGGCTCTGCTTCTAACTTGGGCCAGAATTGTAAAATGGTCTTAGGAATTAGCGATTTCGTTCCAATTCACATTCCAAGTAATATTCGTCATGCTAATTACGGTGACGATTGCCGAATTGCATTATCTCTTATAGTTTCCGAGATATGGACTATCGACATTTTAGAATATTGGCACTGCTTCTAACTTGGGTTAAAATTGTAAAATGGTCTTATGAATTAGCGATTTCGTTCCAATTCACATTCCAAGTAATATTCGGCATGCTAATTACGTTGCCGGTTGCCAAATTGCATTATCTCTTATAGTTTCCAAGATATGGACTATCAACATCTGACAATATTGGCTCTGCTTCTAACTTGGGCCAGAATTGTAAAATGGTCTTAGGAATTAGCGATTTCGTTCCAATTCACATTCCAAGTAATATTCGTCATTCTAATTACGTTGCCGATTGCCAAACTGCATTATATCTTATAGTTTCCGAGATATGGGCAATCGAAATTTTACACCTTAGAGTCTGTTTCTAACTTGGGTCAAAAATGTAAAATGGTCTTATGAATTAGCGATTTCGTTCCAATTCACATTCCAAATAATATTCGGCATGCTAATTACGTTGCCGTTTGCCAAATTGCATTATCTCTTATAGTTTCCGAGATATGGACTATCGACATTTTAGAATATTGGCTCTGCTTCTAACTTGGGTTAAAATTGTTAAATGGTCTTATGAATTAGCGATTTCGTTCCAATTCACATTCCAAGTAATATTCGTCATGCTAATTACGGTGACGATTGCCGAATTGCATTATCGCTTATAGTTTCCGAGATATGGACTATCGACATTTTAGAATATTGGCTCTGCTTCTAACTTGGGTTAAAATTGTAAAATGGTCTTATGAATCAGCGATTTCGTTAAAATTCACATTCCAAGTAATATGCGGCATGCAATTACGTTGCCGATTGCCAAATTGCATTATCCCTTATAGTTTCCGAGATATGGGGAATCGAAATTTTACACCTTAGGGTCTGTTTCTAAGTTGGGTCAAAATTGTAAAATGGTCTTACGAATTAGCGATTTCGCTCCAATTCACATTCCAAGTAATATTCGGCATACTAATTACATTGCCGATTGCCAAATTGCATTACCCTTATAGTTTCCGAGATATGGACTATCGACATCTGATAATATTGGCTCTGCTTCTAACTTGGGCCAGAATTGTAATATGGTCTTATGAATTAGCGATTTCGTTCCAATTCACATTCCGAGTAATATTCGGCATGCTAATTACGTTGCCGATTGCCAAATTGCATTATCTCATATAGTTTCCGAGATATGGACTATTGACATCTTACAAATTGGTTGTGCTTCTAACTTGGGCCAAAATTGAAAAATGGTCTTATGAATTAGCGATTTCGTTCCAATTCACATTCCAAGTATTATTCGGCATGCTAATTACATTGCCGATTGCCAAATTGCATTATCTCCTATAGTTTCCAATATATGGTCTATCGACATCTTACAATATTGGCTCTGCTTCTAACTTGGGCCCAAATTGTAAAATGGTCTTATGAATTAGCGATTTCGTTCCAATTCCATTCAAAGTAATATTCGGCATGCTAATTACGTTGCCGATTGCCAAATTGCATTATCTCTTATAGTCTCCGAGATATGGGCAATCGAAATTTTACACCTTAGAGTCTGTTTCTAACTTGGGTCAAAAATGTAAAATGGTCTTATGAATTAGCGATTTCGTTCCAATTCACATTCCAAGTAATATTCGGCATGCTAATTACGTTGCCGATTGCCAAATTGCATTATATCTTATAGTTTCCGAGATATGGGCAATCGAAATTTTACACCTTAATGTCTGTTTCTAACTGGGACCAAAATTGTAAAATGGTCTTATGAATTAGTGATTTCGTTCCAATTCACATTCCAAGTAATATTCGGCATGCTAATTACATTGCCGATTGCCAAATTGCATTATCTCTTATAGTCTCCGAGATATGGGCAATCGAAATTTTACACCTTAGAGTCTGTTTCTAGCTTGGGCCAAAATTGTAAAATGGTCTTATGAATTAGTGATTTCGTTCCAATTCACATTCCAAGTAATATTCGGCATGCTAATTACGTTGCCGATTGCCAAATTGCATTATCTCATATAGTTTCCGAGATATGGACTATCGACATCTTGCAATATTGGCTGTGTTTCTAACTTGGGCCAAAATTGTAAAATGGTCTTATGAATTAGCGATTTTGCTTCAATTCACATTCCAAGTAATATTCGGCATGCTAATTACGTTGCCGATTGCCAAATTGCATTATCTCATATAGTTTCCGAGATATGGACTATCGACATCTTACAATATTGGCTGTGTGTCTAACTTGGGCCAAAATTGTAAAATGGTCTTATGAATTAGCGATTTTGCTTCAATTCACATTCCAAGTAATATTCGGCATGCTAATTACGTTGCCGATTGCCAAATTGCATTATATCTTATAGTTTCCGAGATATGGGCAATCGAAATTTTACACCTTAGAGTCTGTTTCTAACTTGGGTCAAAAATGTAAAATGGTCTTATGAATAAGCGATTTCGTTCCAATTCACATTCCAAGTAATATTCGGCATGCTAATTACGTTGCCGATTGCCAAATTGCATTATCTTTTATAGTTTCCGAGATATGGGCTATCGACATCTTACAATATTGGCTCTGCTTCTAACTTGTGCCAGAATTGTTAAAGGGTCTTATGAATTAGCGATTTCGTTCCAATTCACATTCCAAGTAATATTCGGCATGCTAATTACGTTGCCGATTGCCAAATTGCATTATCACTTATAGTTTCCGAGATATGGGCAATCGAAATTTTACACCTTAGGGTCTGTTTCTAACTTGGGTCAAAATTGTAAAATGGTCTTATGAATTAGCGATTTCGCTCCATTTCACATTCCAAGTAATATTCGCCATGCTAATTACATTGCCGATGGCCAATTTGCATTATCTCTTATAGTTTCGGAGATATGCACTATCGACATCTGACAATATTGGCTCTGCTTCTAACTTGGGCCAGAATTGTAAAATGGTCTTATGAATTAGCGAATTCGTTCCAATTTACATTCCAAGTAATATTCGGCATGCTAATTACGTTGCCGATTGCCAAATTGCATTATCACTTATAGTTTCCGAGATATGGGCAATCGAAATTATACACCTTAGGGTCTGTTTCTAACTTGGGTCAAAATTGTAAAATGGTCTTATGAATTAGCGATTTCGCTCCATTTCACATTCCAAGTAATATTCGCCATGCTAATTACATTGCCGATGGCCAATTTGCATTATCTCTTATAGTTTCGGAGATATGCACTATCGACATCTGACAATATTGGCTCTGCTTCTAACTTGTGCCAGAATTGTTAAAGGGTCTTATGAATTAGCGATTTCGTTCCAATTCACATTCCAAGTAATATTCGGCATGCTAATTACGTTGCCGATTGCCAAATTGCATTATCACTTATAGTTTCCGAGATATGGGCATCGAAATTTTACACCTTAGGGTCTGTTTCTAACTTGGGTCAAAATTGTAAAATGGTCTTATGAATTAGCGATTTCGCTCCATTTCACATTCCAAGTAATATTCGCCATGCTAATTACATTGCCGATGGCCAATTTGCATTATCTCTTATAGTTTCGGAGATATGCACTATCGACATCTGACAATATTGGCTCTGCTTCTAACTTGGGCCAGAATTGTAAAATGGTCTTATGAATTAGCGAATTCGTTCCAATTTACATTCCAAGTAATATTCGGCATGCTAATTACGTTGCCGATCGCCAAATTGCATTATCACATATAGTTTACGAGATATGGACTATCGGCATCTTACAATATTGGCTGTGCTTCTAACTTGGGCCAAAATTGTTAAATGGTCTTATGAATTAGCGATTTCGTCCCAATTCACATTCCAAGTATTATTCGGCATGCTAATTACATTGCCGATTGCCAAAGTGCATTATCTCTTGTAGTTTCCGAGATATGGGCAATCGAAATTTTACACCTTAGAGTCTGTTTCTAACTTCGGTCAAAAATGTAAAATGGTCTTATGAATTAGCGATTTCGTTCCAATTCACATTCCAAGTAATATTCGACATGCTAATTACATTGCCGATTGCCAAATTGCATTATCTCTTATAGTTTCCGAGATATGGACTATCGACATCTGACAATATTGGCTCTGCTTCTAACTTGGGCCAGAATTGTAAAATGGTCTTATGAATTAGCGATTTCGTTGTAATTCACATTCCAAGTAATATTCGGCATGCTAATTACGTTGCCGATTGCCAAATTGCATTATCTCTTATAGTTTCCGAGATATGGACTATCGACATTTTAGAATATTGGCTCTGCTTCTAACTTGGGTTAAAATTGTAAAATGGTCTTATGAATCAGCGATTTCGTTAAAATTCATATTCCAAGTAATATGCGGCATGCTAATTACGTTGCCGATTGCCAAATTGCATTATCCCTTATAGTTTCCGAGATATATGGTCGTACGAATTAGCGATTTCGCTCCAATTCACATTCCAAGTAATATTCCAGACAATATTGGCTCTGCTTCTAACTTGGGCCAGAATTGTAAAATGGTCTTATGAATTAGCGAATTCGTTCCAATTTACATTCCAAGTAATATTCGGCATGCTAATTACGTTGCCGATCGCCAAATTGCATTATCTCATATAGTTTACGAGATATGGACTATCGGCATCTTACAATATTGGCTGTGCTTCTAACTTGGGCCAAAATTGTTAAATGGTCTTATGAATTAGCGATTTCGTCCCAATTCACATTCCAAGTATTATTCGGCATGCTAATTACATTGCCGATTGCCAAAGTGCATTATCTCTTGTAGTTTCCGAGATATGGGCAATCGAAATTTTACACCTTAATGTCTGTTTCTAACTTGGGTCAAAAATGTAAAATGGTCTTATGAATTAGCGATTTTGCTTCAATTCACATTCCAAGTAATATTCGGCATGCTAATTACGTTGCCGATTGCCAAATTGCATTATATCTTATAGTTTCCGAGATATGGGCAATCGAAATTTTACACCTTAGAGTCTGTTTCTAACTTGGGTCAAAAATGTAAAATGGTCTTATGAATTAGCGATTTCGTTCCAATTCACATTCCAAGTAATATTCGGCATGCTAATTACGTTGCCGATTGCCAAATTGCATTATCTTTTATAGTTTCCGAGATATGGGCTATCGACATCTTACAATATTGGCTCTGCTTCTAACTTGTGCCAGAATTGTTAAAGGGTCTTATGAATTAGCGATTTCGTTCCAATTCACATTCCAAGTAATATTCGGCATGCTAATTACGTTGCCGATTGCCAAATTGCATTATGTCTTATAGTTTCCGAGATAAGGGCAATCGAAATTTTACACCTTAGGGTCTGTTTCTAACTTGGGTCAAAATTGTAAAATGGTCTTATGAATTAGCGATTTCGCTCTATTTCACATTCCAAGTAATATTCGCCATGCTAATTACATTGCCGATGGCCAATTTGCATTATCTCTTATGGTTTCGGAGATATGCACTATCGACATCTGACAGTATTGGCTCTGCTTCTAACTTGGGCCAGAATTGTAAAATGGTCTTATGAATTAGCGAATTCGTTCCAATTTACATTCCAAGTAATATTCGGCATGCTAATTACGTTGCCGATCGCCAAATTGCATTATCTCATATAGTTTACGAGATATGGACTATCGGCCTCTTACAATATTGGCTGTGCCTCTAACTTGGGCCAAAATTGTTAATTGGTCTTATGAATTAGCGATTTCGTCCCAATTCACATTCCAAGTATTATTCGGCATGCTAATTACATTGCCGATTGCCAGAGTGCATTATCTCTTGTAGTTTCCGAGATATGGGCAATCGAAATTTTACACCTTAGAGTCTGTTTCTAACTTGGGTCAAAAATGTAAAATGGTCTTATGAATTAGCGATTTCATTCCAATTCACATTCCAAGTAATATTCGGCATGCTAATTACGTTGCCGTTTGCCAAACTGCATTTTCTCTTATAGTTTCCGAGATATGGGCAATCGAAATTTTACACCTTAATGTCTGTTTCTAACTTGGGTCAAAAGTGTAAAATGGTCTTATGAATTAGCGATTTCGTTCCAATTCACATTCCAAGTAGTATTCGGTATGCTAATTACGTTGCCGATTGCCAAATTGCATTATCTCATATAGTTTCCGAGATATGGACTATCGACATCTTACAATATTGGCTGTGTTTCTAACTTGGGCTAAAATTGTAAAATGGTCTTATGAATTAGCGATTTTGCTCCAATTCACATTCCGAGTAATATTTGGCATGCTAATTACGTTGCCGATTTCCAAATTGCATTATCTTTTATAGTTTCCGAGATATGGGCAATCGAAATTTTACACCTTAATGTCTGTTTCTAACTTGGGTCAAAATTGTAAAATGGTCTTATGAATTAGCGATTTCGTTCCAATTCACATTCCAAGTAGTATTCGGTATGCTAATTACGTTGCCGATTGCCAAATTGCATTATCTCATATAGTTTCCGAGATATGGACTATCGACATCTTACAATATTGGCTCTGCTTCTAACTTGTGCCAGAATTGTAATATGGTCTTATGAATTAGCGATTTCGTTCCAATTCACATTCCAAGTAATATTCGGCATGCTAATTACGTTGCCGATTGCCAAATTGCATTATCTTATATAGTTTCCGAGATATGGACTATTGACATCTTACAAATTGGTTGTGCTTCTAACTTGGGCCAAAATTGAAAAATGGTCTTATGAATTAGCGATTTCGTTCCAATTCACATTCCAAGTATTATTCGGCATGCTACTTACATTGCCGATTGCCAAATTGCATTATCTCCTATAGTTTCCAATATATGGTCTATCGACATCTTACAATATTGGCTCTGCTTCTAACTTGGGCCCAAATTGTAAAATGGTCTTATGAATTAGCGATTTCGTTCCAATTCCATTCAAAGTAATATTCGGCATGCTAATTACGTTGCCGATTGCCAAATTGCATTATCTCTTATAGTCTCCGAGATATGGGCAATCGAAATTTTACACCTTAGAGTCTGTTTCTAACATGGGTCAAAAATGTAAAATGGATTTATGAATTAGCGATTTCGTTCCAATTCACATCCCAAGTAATATTCGGCATGCTAATTACGTTGCCGCTTGCCAAATTGCATTATCTCTTATAGTTTCCGAGATATGGGCAATCGAAATTTTACACCTTAATGTCTGTTTCTAACTTGGGTCAAAATTGTTAAATGGTCTTATGAATTAGCGATTTTGCTTCAATTCACATTCCAAGTAATATTCGGCATGCTAATTACGTTGCCGATTGCCAAATTGCATTATATCTTATAGTTTCCGAGATATGGGCAATCGAAATTTTACACCTTAGAGTCTGTTTCTAACTTGGGTCAAAAATGTAAAATGGTCTTATGAATTAGCGATTTCGTTCCAATTCACATTCCAAGTAATATTCGGCATGCTAATTACGTTGCCGATTGCCAAATTGCATTATCTTTTATAGTTTCCGAGATATGGGCTATCGACATCTTACAATATTGGCTCTGCTTCTAACTTGTGCCAGAATTGTTAAAGGGTCTTATGAATTAGCGATTTCGTTCCAATTCACATTCCAAGTAATATTCGGCATGCTAATTACGTTGCCGATTGCCAAATTGCATTATCTCTTATAGTTTCCGAGATATGGGCAATCGAAATTTTACACCTTAGGGTCTGTTTCTAACTTGGGTCAAAATTGTAAAATGGTCTTATGAATTAGCGATTTCGCTCCATTTCACATTCCAAGTAATATTCGCCATGCTAATTACATTGCCGATGGCCAATTTGCATTATCTCTTATAGTTTCGGAGATATGCACTATCGACATCTGACAGTATTGGCTCTGCTTCTAACTTGGGCCAGAATTGTAAAATGGTCTTATGAATTAGCGAATTCGTTCCAATTTACATTCCAAGTAATACTCGGCATGCTAATTACGTTGCCGATCGCCAAATTGCATTATCTCATATAGTTTACGAGATATGGACTATCGGCCTCTTACAATATTGGCTGTGCTTCTAACTTGTGCCAAAATTGTTAAATGGTCTTATGAATTAGCGATTTCGTCCCAATTCACATTCCAAGTATTATTCGGCATGCTAATTACATTGCCGATTGCCAAAGTGCATTATCTCTTGTAGTTTCCGAGATATGGGCAATCGAAATTTTACACCTTAGAGTCTGTTTCTAACTTTGGTCAAAAATGTAAAATGGTCTTATGAATTAGCGATTTCGTTCCAATTCACATTCCAAGTAATATTCGACATGCTAATTACATTGCCGATTGCCAAATTGCATTATCTCTTATAGTTTCCGAGATATGGACTATCGACGTCTGACAATATTGGCTCTGCTTCTAACTTGGGCCAGAATTGTAAAATGGTCTTATGAATTAGCGATTTCGTTGTAATTCACATTCCAAGTAATATTCGGCATGCTAATTACGTTGCCGATTGCCAAAATGCGTTATCTCTTATAGTTTCCGAGATATGGACTATCGACATCTTGCAATATTGGCTCTGTTTCTAACTTGGGTCAAAAATGTTAAATAGTCTTATGAATTAGCGATTTCGTTCCAATTCACATTCCAAGTAATATTCGGCATGCTAATTACATTGCCGATTGCCAAATTGCATTATCTCTTATAGTTTCCGAGATATGGACTATCGACATTTTAGAATATTGGCTCTGCTTCTAACATGGGTTAAAATTGTAAAATGGTCTTATGAATCAGCGATTTCGTTAAAAATCACATTCCAAGTAATATGCGGCATGCTAATTACGTTGCCGATTGCCAAATTGCATTATCCCTTATAGTTTCCGAGATATGGGGAATCGAAATTTTACACCTTAGAGTCTGTTTCTAACTTGGGTCAAAATTGTAAAATGGTCTTACGAATTAGCGATTTCGCTCCAATTCACATTCCAAGTAATATTCGGCATGCTAATTACATTGCCGATTGCCAAATTGCATTACCCTTATAGTTTCCGAGATATGGACTATCGACATCTGACAATATTGGCTCTGCTTCTATCTTGGGCCAGAATTGTAATATGGTCTTATGAATTAGCGATTTCGTTCCAATTCACATTCCAAGTAATATTCGGCATGCTAATTACGTTGCCGATTACCAAATTGCATTATCTCATATAGTTTCCGAGATATGGACTATTGACATCTTACAAATTGGTTGTGCTTCTAACTTGGGCCAAAATTGAAAAATGGTATTATGAATTAGCGATTTCGTTCCAATTCACATTCCAAGTATTATTCGGCATGCTACTTACATTGCCGATTGCCAAATTGCATTATCTCCTATAGTTTCCAATATATGGTCTATCGACATCTTACAATATTGGCTCTGCTTCTAACTTGGGCCCAAATTGTAAAATGGTCTTATGAATTAGCGATTTCGTTCCAATTCCATTCAAAGTAATATTCGGCATGCTAATTACGTTGCCGATTGCCAAATTGCATTATCTCTTATAGTCTCCGAGATATGGGCAATCGAAATTTTACACCTTAGAGTCTGTTTCTAACTTGGGTCAAAAATGTAAAATGGTCTTATGAATTAGCGATTTCGTTCCAATTCACATTCCAAGTAATATTCGGCATGCTAATTACGTTGCCGTTTGCCAAATTGCATTTTCTCTTATAGTTTCCGAGATATGGGCAATCGAAATTTTACATCTTAATGTCTGTTTCTAACTTGGGTCAAAATTGTAAAATGGTCTTATGAATTAGCGATTTCGTTCCAATTCACATTCCAAGTAGTATTCGGTATGCTAATTACGTTGCCGATTGCCAAATTGCATTATCTCATATAGTTTCCGAGATATGGACTATCGACCTCTTACAATATTGGCTGTGTTTCTAACTTGGGCTAAAATTGTAAAATGGTCTTATGAATTAGCGATTTTGCTCCAATTCACATTCCGAGTAATATTTGGCATGCTAATTACGTTGCCGATTTCCAAATTGCATTATCTTTTATAGTTTCCGAGATATGGGCTATCGACATCTTACAATATTGGCTCTGCTACTAACTTGTGCCAGAATTTTAAAAGGGTCTTATGAATTAGCGATTTCGTTCCAATTCACATTCCAAGTAATATTCGGCATGCTAATTACGTTGCCGATTGCCAAATTGCTTTATCTCTTATAGTTTCCGAGATATGGACAATCGAAATTTTACACCTTAGGGTCTGTTTCTGACTTGGGTCAAAATTGTAAAATGGTCTTATGAATTAGCGATTTCGCTCCATTTCACATTCCAAGTAATATTCGCCATGCTAATTACATTGCCGATGGCCAATTTGCATTATCTCTTATAGTTTCGGAGATATGCACTATCGACATCTGACAATATTGGCTCTGCTTCTAACTTGGGCCAGAATTGTAAAATGGTCTTATGAATTAGCGAATTCGTTCCAATTCACATTCCAAGTAATATTCGGCATGCTAATTACGTTGCCGATCGCCAAATTGCATTATCTCATATAGTTTACGAGATATGGACTATCGGCATCTTACAATATTGGCTGTGCTTCTAACTTGGGCCAAAATTGTTAAATATTCTTATGAATTAGCGATTTCGCCCCAATTCACATTCCAAGTATTATTCGGCATGCTAATTACATTGCCGATTGCCAAATTGCATTATCTCTTGTAGTTTCCGAGATATGGGCAATCGAAATTTTACACCTTAGAGTCTGTTCTAACTTTGGTCAAAAATGTAAAATGGTCTTATGAATTAGCGATTTCGTTCCAATTCACATTCCAAGTAATATTCGACTTGCTAATTACATTGCCGATTGCCAAATTGCATTATCTCTTATAGTTTCCGAGATATGGACTATCGACATCTGACAATATTGGCTCTGCTTCTAACTTGGGCCAGAATTGTAAAATGGTCTTATGAATTAGCGATTTCGTTGTAATTCACATTCCAAGTAATATTCGGCATGCTAATTACGTTGCCGATTGCCAAAATGCGTTATCTCTTATAGTTTCCCAGATGTGGACTATCGACATCTTGCAATATTGGCTCTGTTTCTAACTTGGGTCAAAAATGTTAAATAGTCTTATGAATTAGCGATTTCGTTCCAATTCACATTCCAAGTAATATTCGACATGCTAATTACATTGCCGATTGCCAAATTGCATTATCTCTTATAGTTTCCGAAATATGGACTATCGACATCTGACAATATTGGCTCTGCTTCTAACATGGGCCAGAATTGTAAAATGGTCTTATGTATTAGCGATTTCGTTCCAATTCACATTCCAAGTAATATTCGGCATGCTAATTACGTTGCCGTTTACCAAATTGCATTATCTCTTATAGTTTCCGAGATATGGGCAATCGAAATTTTACACCTTAGAGCCTGTTTCTAACTTGGGTCAAAAATGTAAAATGGTCTTATGAAATAGCGATTTCGTTCCAATTCACATTCCAAGTAATATTCGGCATGCTAATTACATTGCCGATCGCCAAATTGCATTATCTCATATAGTTTCCAAGATATGGACTACCGACATCTTACAATATTGGCTCTGCTTCTTACTTGGGCCAGAATTGTAAAATGGTCTTATGAATTAGCGATTTCGTTCCAATTCACATTCCAAGTAATATTCGGCATGGTAATTACGTCGCCGATTGCCAAATTGCATTATCTCTTATAGTTTCCGAGATATGGGCAATCGAAATTTTACACCTTTGAATCTGTTTCTAACTTGGGTCAAAAATGTAAAATGGTCTTATGAATTAGCAATTTCGTTCCAATTCACATTCCAAGTAATATTCGACATGCTAATTATATTGCTGATTGCCAAATTGCATTATCTCTTATAGTTTCCGAGATATGGACTATCGACATCTGACAATATTGGCTCTGCTTCTAACTTGTGCCAGAATTGTAAAATGGTCTTAGGAATTAGCGATTTCGTTCCAATTCACATTCCAAGTAATATTCGTCATGCTAATTAGGGTGACGATTGCCGAATTGCATTATCTCTTATAGTTTCCGAGATATGGACTATCGACATTTTAGAATATTGGCTCTGCTTCTAACTTGGGTTAAAATTGTAAAATGGTCTTATGAATTAGCGATTTCGTTCCAATTCACATTCCAAGTAATATTCGGCATGCTAATTACGTTGCCGGTTGCCAAATTGCATTATCTCTTATAGTTTCCAAGATATGGACTATCAACATCTGACAATATTGGCTCTGCTTCTAACTTGGGCCAGAATTGTAAAATGGTCTTAGGAATTAGCGATTTCGTTCCAATTCACATTCCAAGTAATATTCGTCATGCTAATTAGGGTGACGATTGCCGAATTGCATTATCTCTTATAGTTTCCGAGATATGGACTATCGACATTTTAGAATATTGGCTCTGCTTCTAACTAGGGTTAAAATTGTAAAATGGTCTTATGAATTAGCGATTTCGTTCCAATTCACATTCCAAGTAATATTCGGCATGCTAATTACGTTGCCGGTTGCCAAATTGCATTATCTCTTATAGTTTCCAAGATATGGACTATCAACATCTGACAATATTGGCTCTGCTTCTAACTTGGGCCAGAATTGTAAAATGGTCTTAGGAATTAGCGATTTCGTTCCAATTCACATTCCAACTAATATTCGTCATGCTAATTACGTTGCCGATTGCCAAACTGCATTATATCTTATAGTTTCCGAGATATGGGCAATCGAAATTTTACACCTTAGAGTCTGTTTCTAACTTGGGTCAAAAATGTAAAATGGTCTTATGAATTAGCGATTTCGTTCCAATTCACATTCCGAATAATATTCGACATGCTAATTACGTTGCCGTTTGCCAAATTGCATTATCTCTTATAGTTTCCGAGATATTTTACATTACATTTTAGAATATTGGCTCTGCTTCTAACTTGGGTTAAAATTGTAAAATGGTCTTATGAATTAGCGATTTCGTTCCAATTCACATTCCAAGTAATATTCGTCATGCTAATTACGGTGACGATTGCCGAATTGCATTATCTCTTATAGTTTCCGAGATATGGACTATCGACATTTTAGAATATTGGCTCTGCTTCTAACTTGGGTTAAAATTGTAAAATGGTCTTATGAATCAGCGATTTTGTTAAAATTCACATTCCAAGTAATATGCGGCATGCTAATTACGTTGCCGATTGCCAAATTGCATTATCCCTTATAGTTTCCGAGATATGGGGAATCGAAATTTTACACCTTAGGGTCTGTTTCTAACTTGGGTCAAAATTGTAAAATGGTCTTACGAATTAGCGATTTCGCTCCAATTCACATTCCAAGTAATATTCGGCATGCTAATTACATTGCCGATTGCCAAATTGCATTACCCTTATAGTTTCCGAGATATGGACTATCGACATCTGACAATATTGGCTCTGCTTCTAACTTGGGCCAGAATTGTAATATGGTCTTATGAATTAGCGATTTCGTTCCAATTCACATTCCAAGTAATATTCGGCATGCTAATTACGTTGCCGATTGCCAAATTGCATTATCTCATATAGTTTCCGAGATATGGACTATTGACATCTTACAAATTGGTTGTGCTTCTAACTTGGGCCAAAATTGAAAAATGGTCTTATGAATTAGCGATTTCGTTCCAATTCACATTCCAAGTATTATTCGGCATGCTAATTACATTGCCGATTGCCAAATTGCATTATCTCCTATAGTTTCCAATATATGGTCTATCGACATCTTACAATATTGGCTCTGCTTCTAACTTGGGCCCAAATTGTAAAATGGTCTTATGAATTAGCGATTTCGTTCCAATTCCATTCAAAGTAATATTCGGCATGCTAATTACGTTGCCGATTGCCAAATTGCATTATCTCTTATAGTCTCCGAGATATGGGCAATCGAAATTTTACACCTTAGAGTCTGTTTCTAACTTGGGTCAAAAATGTAAAATGGTCTTATGAATTAGCGGTTTCGTTCCAATTCACATTCCAAGTAATATTCGGCATGCTAATTACGTTGCCGATTGCCAAATTGCATTATATCTTATAGTTTCCGAGATATGGGCAATCGAAATTTTACACCTTAGAGTCTGTTTCTAACTTGGGTCAAAAATGTAAAATGGTCTTATGAATTAGCGATTTCGTTCCAATTCACATTCCAAGTAATATTCGGCATGCTAATTACGTTGCCGATTGCCAAATTGCATTATATCTTATAGTTTCCGAGATATGGGCAATCGAAATTTTACACCTTAGAGTCTGTTTCTAACTTGGGTCAAAAATGTAAAATGGTCTTATGAATTAGCGATTTCGTTCCAATTCACATTCCAAGTAATATTCGGCATGCTAATTACGTTGCCGATTGTCAAATTGCATTATCTCATATAGTTTCCGAGATATGGACTATTGACATCTTACAAATTGGTTGTGCTTCTAACTTGGGCCAAAATTGAAAAATGGTCTTATGAATTAGCGATTTCGTTCCAATTCACATTCCAAGTATTATTCGGCATGCTAATTACATTGCCGATTGCCAAATTGCATTATCTCCTATAGTTTCCAATATATGGTCTATCGACATCTTACAATATTGGCTCTGCTTCTAACTTGGGCCCAAATTGTAAAATGGTCTTATGAATTAGCGATTTCGTTCCAATTCACATTCCAAGTAATATTCGGCATGCTAATTACGTTGCCGATTGCCAAATTGCATTATCTCTTATAGTCTCCGAGATATGGGCAATCGAAATTTTACACCTTAGAGTCTGTTTCTAACTTGGGTCAAAAATGTAAAATGGTCTTATGAATTAGCGGTTTCGTTCCAATTCACATTCCAAGTAATATTCGGCATGCTAATTACGTTGCCGATTGCCAAATTGCATTATCTCATATAGTTTCCGAGATATGGACTATCGACATCTTACAATATTGGCTGTGTGTCTAACTTGGGCCAAAATTGTAAAATGGTCTTATGAATTAGCGATTTTGCTTCAATTCACATTCCAAGTAATATTCGGCATGCTAATTACGTTGCCGATTGCCAAATTGCATTATATCTTATAGTTTCCGAGATATGGGCAATCGAAATTTTACACCTTAGAGTCTGTTTCTAACTTGGGTCAAAAATGTAAAATGGTCTTATGAATTAGCGATTTCGTTCCAATTCACATTCTAAGTAATATTCGGCATGCTAATTACGTTGCCGATTGCCAAATTGCATTATCTTTTATAGTTTCCGAGATATGGGCTATCGACATCTTACAATATTGGCTCTGCTTCTAACTTGTGCCAGAATTGTTAAAGGGTCTTATGAATTAGCGATTTCGTTCCAATTCACATTTCAAGTAATATTCGGCATGCTAATTACGTTGCCGATTGCCAAATTGCATTATCTCTTATAGTTTCCGAGATATGGGCAATCGAAATTTTACACCTTAGGGTCTGTTTCTAACTTGGGTCAAAATTGTAAAATGGTCTTATGAATTAGCGATTTCGATCCATTTCACATTCCAAGTAATATTCGCCATGCTAATTACATTGCCGATGGCCAATTTGCATTATCTCTTATAGTTTCGGAGATATGCACTATCGACATCTGACAATATTGGCTCTGCTTCTAACTTGGGCCAGAATTGTAAAATGGTCTTATGAATCAGCGATTTCGTTCCAATTCACATTCCAAGTAATATTCGACATGCTAATTACATTGCCGATTGCCAAATTGCGTTATCTCTTATAGTTTCCGAGATATGGACTATCGACATCTGACAATATTGGCTCTGCTTCTAACTTGGGCCAGAATTGTAAAATGGTCTTATGAATTAGCGATTTCGTTGTAATTCACATTCCAAGTAATATTTGGCATGCTAATTACGTTGCCGATTGCCAAAATGCGTTATCTCTTATAGTTTCCGAGATATGGACTATCGACATCTTGCAATATTGGCTCTGTTTCTAACTTGGGTCAAAAATGTTAAATAGTCTTATGAATTAGCGATTTCGTTCCAATTCACATTCCAAGTAATATTCGACATGCTAATTACATTGCCGATTGCCAAATTGCATTATCTCTTATAGTTTCCGAAATATGGACTATCGACATCTGACAATATTGGCTCTGCTTGTAACTTGGGCCAGAATTGTAAAATGGTCTTATGAATTAGCGATTTCGTTCCAATTCACATTCCAAGTAATATTTGGCATGCTAATTACGTTGCCGTTTGCCAAATTGCATTATCTCTTATAGTTTTCGAGATATAGGCAATCGAAATTTTACACCTTAGAGTCTGTTTCTAACTTGGGTCAAAAATGTAAAATGGTCTTATGAATTAGCGATTTCGTTCCAATTCACATTCCAAGTAATATTCGGCATGCTAATTACGTTGCCGTTTGCCAAATTGCATTATCTCTTATAGTTTCCGAGATATGGGCAATCGAAATTTTACACCTTAATGTCTGTTTCTAACTGGGGCCAAAATTGTAAAATGGTCTTATGAATTAGTGATTTCGTTCCAATTCACATTCCAAGTAATATTCGGCATGCTAATTACATTGCCGATTGCCAAATTGCATTATCTCTTATAGTCTCCGAGATATGGGCAATCGAAATTTTACACCTTAGAGTGTTTCTAACTTGGGTCAAAATTGTAAAATGGTCTTATGAATTAGCGATTTCGTTCCAATTCACATTCCAAGTAATATTCGGCATGCTAATTACGTTGCCGATTGCCAAATTGCATTATCTCATATAGTTTCCGAGATATGGACTATCGACATCTTACAATATTGGCTGTGTTTCTAACTTGGGCCAAAATTGTAAAATGGTCTTATGAATTAGCGATTTTGCTTCAATTCACATTCCAAGTAATATTCGGCATGCTAATTACGTTGCCGATTGCCAAATTGCATTATCTCATATAGTTTCCGAGATATGGACTATCGACATCTTACAATATTGGCTGTGTGTCTAACTTTTGCCAAAATTGTAAAATGGTCTTATGAATTAGCGATTTTGCTTCAATTCACATTCCAAGTAATATTCGGCATACTAATTACGTTGCCGATTGCCAAATTGCATTATATCTCATAGTTTCCGAGATATGGGCAATCGAAATTTTACACCTTAGAGTCTGTTTCTAACTTGGGTCAAAAATGTAAAATGGTCTTATGAATTAGCAATTTCGTTCCAATTCACATTCCAAGTAATATTCGACATGCTAATTATATCGCTGATTGCCAAATTGCATTATCTCTTATAGTTTCCGAGATATGGACTATCGACATCTGACAATATTGGCTCTGCTTCTAACTTGTGCCAGAATTGTAAAATGGTCTTAGGAATTAGCGATTTCGTTCCAATTCACATTCCAATTAATATTCGTCATGCTAATTAGGGTGACGATTGCCGAATTGCATTATCTCTTATAGTTTCCGAGATATGGACTATCGACATTTTAGAATATTGGCTCTGCTTCTAACTTGGGTTAAAATTGTAAAATGGTCTTATGAATTAGCGATTTCGTTCCAATTCACATTCCAAGTAATATTCGGCATGCTAATTACGTTGCCGGTTGCCAAATTGCATTATCTCTTATAGTTTCCAAGATATGGACTATCAACATCTGACAATATTGGCTCTGCTTCTAACTTGGGCCAGAATTGTAAAATGGTCTTAGGAATTAGCGATTTCGTTCCAATTCACATTCCAAGTAATATTCGTCATGCTAATTAGGGTGACGATTGCCGAATTGCATTATCTCTTATAGTTTCCGAGATATGGACTATCGACATTTTAGAATATTGGCTCTGCTTCTAACTAGGGTTAAAATTGTAAAATGGTCTTATGAATTAGCGATTTCGTTCCAATTCACATTCCAAGTAATATTCGGCATGCTAATTACGTTGCCGGTTGCCAAATTGCATTATCTCTTATAGTTTCCAAGATATGGACTATCAACATCTGACAATATTGGCTCTGCTTCTAACTTGGGCCAGAATTGTAAAATGGTCTTAGGAATTAGCGATTTCGTTCCAATTCACATTCCAACTAATATTCGTCATGCTAATTACGTTGCCGATTGCCAAACTGCATTATATCTTATAGTTTCCGAGATATGGGCAATCGAAATTTTACACCTTAGAGTCTGTTTGTAACTTGGGTCAAAAATGTAAAATGGTCTTATGAATTAGCGATTTCGTTCCAATTCACATTCCGAATAATATTCGACATGCTAATTACGTTGCCGTTTGCCAAATTGCATTATCTCTTATAGTTTCCGAGATATTTTACATTACATTTTAGAATATTGGCTCTGCTTCTAACTTGGGTTAAAATTGTAAAATGGTCTTATGAATTAGCGATTTCGTTCCAATTCACATTCCAAGTAATATTCGTCATGCTAATTACGGTGACGATTGCCGAATTGCATTATCTCTTATAGTTTCCGAGATATGGACTATCGACATTTTAGAATATTGGCTCTGCTTCTAACTTGGGTTAAAATTGTAAAATGGTCTTATGAATCAGCGATTTTGTTAAAATTCACATTCCAAGTAATATGCGGCATGCTAATTACGTTGCCGATTGCCAAATTGCATTATCCCTTATAGTTTCCGAGATATGGGGAATCGAAATTTTACACCTTAGGGTCTGTTTCTAACTTGGGTCAAAATTGTAAAATGGTCTTACGAATTAGCGATTTCGCTCCAATTCACATTCCAAGTAATATTCGGCATGCTAATTACATTGCCGATTGCCAAATTGCATTACCCTTATAGTTTCCGAGATATGGACTATCGACATCTGACAATATTGGCTCTGCTTCTAACTTGGGCCAGAATTGTAATATGGTCTTATGAATTAGCGATTTCGTTCCAATTCACATTCCAAGTAATATTCGGCATGCTAATTACGTTGCCGATTGCCAAATTGCATTATCTCATATAGTTTCCGAGATATGGACTATTGACATCTTACAAATTGGTTGTGCTTCTAACTTGGGCCAAAATTGAAAAATGGTCTTATGAATTAGCGATTTCGTTCCAATTCACATTCCAAGTATTATTCGGCATGCTAATTACATTGCCGATTGCCAAATTGCATTATCTCCTATAGTTTCCAATATATGGTCTATCGACATCTTACAATATTGGCTCTGCTTCTAACTTGGGCCCAAATTGTAAAATGGTCTTATGAATTAGCGATTTCGTTCCAATTCCATTCAAAGTAATATTCGGCATGCTAATTACGTTGCCGATTGCCAAATTGCATTATCTCTTATAGTCTCCGAGATATGGGCAATCGAAATTTTACACCTTAGAGTCTGTTTCTAACTTGGGTCAAAAATGTAAAATGGTCTTATGAATTAGCGATTTCGTTCCAATTCACATTCCAAGTAATATTCGGCATGCTAATTACGTTGCCGATTGCCAAATTGCATTATATCTTATAGTTTCCGAGATATGGGCAATCGAAATTTTACACCTTAGAGTCTGTTTCTAACTTGGGTCAAAAATGTAAAATGGTCTTATGAATTAGCGATTTCGTTCCAATTCACATTCCAAGTAATATTCGGCATGCTAATTACGTTGCCGTTTGCCAAATTGCATTATCTCTTATAGTTTCTAACTGGGGCCAAAATTGTAAAATGGTCTTATGAATTAGTGATTTCGTTCCAATTCACATTCCAAGTAATATTCGGCATGCTAATTACATTGCCGATTGCCAAATTGAATTATCTCTTATAGTCTCCGAGATATGGGCAATCGAAATTTTACACCTTAGAGTGTTTCTAACTTGGGTCAAAATTGTAAAATGGTCTTATGAATTAGCGATTTCGTTCCAATTCACATTCCAAGTAATATTCGGCATGCTAATTACGTTGCCGATTGCCAAATTGCATTATCACATATATTTTCCGAGATATGGACTATCGACATCTTACAATATTGCCTGTGTTTCTAACTTGGGCCAAAATTGTAAAATGGTCTTATGAATTAGCGATTTTGCTTCAATTCACATTCCAAGTAATATTCGGCATGCTAATTACGTTGCCGATTGCCAAATTGCATTATCTCATATAGTTTCCGAGATATGGACTATCGACATCTTACAATATTGGCTGTGTGTCTAACTTGGGCCAAAATTGTAAAATGGTCTTATGAATTAGCGATTTTGCTTCAATTCACATTCCAAGTAATATTCGGCATGCTAATTACGTTGCCGATTGCCAAATTGCATTATATCTTATAGTTTCCGAGATATGGGCAATCGAAATTTTACACCTTAGAGTCTGTTTCTAACTTGGGTCAAAAATGTAAAATGGTCTTATGAATTAGCGATTTCGTTCCAATTCACATTCTAAGTAATATTCGGCATGCTAATTACGTTGCCGATTGCCAAATTGCATTATCTTTTATAGTTTCCGAGATATGGGCTATCGACATCTTACAATATTGGCTCTGCTTCTAACTTGTGCCAGAATTGTTAAAGGGTCTTATGAATTAGCGATTTCGTTCCAATTCACATTTCAAGTAATATTCGGCATGCTAATTACGTTGCCGATTGCCAAATTGCATTATCTCTTATAGTTTCCGAGATATGGGCAATCGAAATTTTACACCTTAGGGTCTGTTTCTAACTTGGGTCAAAATTGTAAAATGGTCTTATGAATTAGCGATTTCGATCCATTTCACATTCCAAGTAATATTCGCCATGCTAATTACATTGCCGATGGCCAATTTGCATTATCTCTTATAGTTTCGGAGATATGCACTATCGACATCTGACAATATTGGCTCTGCTTCTAACTTGGGCCAGAATTGTAAAATGGTCTTATGAATTAGCGATTTCGTTCCAATTCACATTCCAAGTAATATTCGACATGCTAATTACATTGCCGATTGCCAAATTGCGTTATCTCTTATAGTTTCCGAGATATGGACTATCGACATCTGACAATATTGGCTCTGCTTCTAACTTGGGCCAGAATTGTAAAATGGTCTTATGAATTAGCGATTTCGTTGTAATTCACATTCCAAGTAATATTTGGCATGCTAATTACGTTGCCGATTGCCAAAATGCGTTATCTCTTATAGTTTCCGAGATATGGACTATCGACATCTTGCAATATTGGCTCTGTTTCTAACTTGGGTCAAAAATGTTAAATAGTCTTATGAATTAGCGATTTCGTTCCAATTCACATTCCAAGTAATATTCGACATGCTAATTACATTGCCGATTGCCAAATTGCATTATCTCTTATAGTTTCCGAAATATGGACTATCGACATCTGACAATATTGGCTCTGCTTGTAACTTGGGCCAGAATTGTAAAATGGTCTTATGAATTAGCGATTTCGTTCCAATTCACATTCCAAGTAATATTTGGCATGCTAATTACGTTGCCGTTTGCCAAATTGCATTATCTCTTATAGTTTTCGAGATATAGGCAATCGAAATTTTACACCTTAGAGTCTGTTTCTAACTTGGGTCAAAAATGTAAAATGGTCTTATGAATTAGCGATTTCGTTCCAATTCACATTCCAAGTAATATTCGGCATGCTAATTACGTTGCCGATTGCCAAATTGCATTATCTCATATAGTTTCCGAGATATGGACTATCGACATCTTACAATATTGGCTGTGTTTCTAACTTGGGCCAAAATTGTAAAATGGTCTTATGAATTAGCGATTTTGCTTCAATTCACATTCCAAGTAATATTCGGCATGCTAATTACGTTGCCGATTGCCAAATTGCATTATCTCATATAGTTTCCGAGATATGGACTATCGACATCTTACAATATTGGCTGTGTGTCTAACTTTTGCCAAAATTGTAAAATGGTCTTATGAATTAGCGATTTTGCTTCAATTCACATTCCAAGTAATATTCGGCATACTAATTACGTTGCCGATTGCCAAATTGCATTATATCTCATAGTTTCCGAGATATGGGCAATCGAAATTTTACACCTTAGAGTCTGTTTCTAACTTGGGTCAAAAATGTAAAATGGTCTTATGAATTAGCAATTTCGTTCCAATTCACATTCCAAGTAATATTCGACATGCTAATTATATCGCTGATTGCCAAATTGCATTATCTCTTATAGTTTCCGAGATATGGACTATCGACATCTGACAATATTGGCTCTGCTTCTAACTTGTGCCAGAATTGTAAAATGGTCTTAGGAATTAGCGATTTCGTTCCAATTCACATTCCAATTAATATTCGTCATGCTAATTAGGGTGACGATTGCCGAATTGCATTATCTCTTATAGTTTCCGAGATATGGACTATCGACATTTTAGAATATTGGCTCTGCTTCTAACTTGGGTTAAAATTGTAAAATGGTCTTATGAATTAGCGATTTCGTTCCAATTCACATTCCAAGTAATATTCGGCATGCTAATTACGTTGCCGGTTGCCAAATTGCATTATCTCTTATAGTTTCCAAGATATGGACTATCAACATCTGACAATATTGGCTCTGCTTCTAACTTGGGCCAGAATTGTAAAATGGTCTTAGGAATTAGCGATTTCGTTCCAATTCACATTCCAAGTAATATTCGTCATGCTAATTAGGGTGACGATTGCCGAATTGCATTATCTCTTATAGTTTCCGAGATATGGACTATCGACATTTTAGAATATTGGCTCTGCTTCTAACTAGGGTTAAAATTGTAAAATGGTCTTATGAATTAGCGATTTCGTTCCAATTCACATTCCAAGTAATATTCGGCATGCTAATTACGTTGCCGGTTGCCAAATTGCATTATCTCTTATAGTTTCCAAGATATGGACTATCAACATCTGACAATATTGGCTCTGCTTCTAACTTGGGCCAGAATTGTAAAATGGTCTTAGGAATTAGCGATTTCGTTCCAATTCACATTCCAACTAATATTCGTCATGCTAATTACGTTGCCGATTGCCAAACTGCATTATATCTTATAGTTTCCGAGATATGGGCAATCGAAATTTTACACCTTAGAGTCTGTTTCTAACTTGGGTCAAAAATGTAAAATGGTCTTATGAATTAGCGATTTCGTTCCAATTCACATTCCGAATAATATTCGACATGCTAATTACGTTGCCGTTTGCCAAATTGCATTATCTCTTATAGTTTCCGAGATATTTTACATTACATTTTAGAATATTGGCTCTGCTTCTAACTTGGGTTAAAATTGTAAAATGGTCTTATGAATTAGCGATTTCGTTCCAATTCACATTCCAAGTAATATTCGTCATGCTAATTACGGTGACGATTGCCGAATTGCATTATCTCTTATAGTTTCCGAGATATGGACTATCGACATTTTAGAATATTGGCTCTGCTTCTAACTTGGGTTAAAATTGTAAAATGGTCTTATGAATCAGCGATTTTGTTAAAATTCACATTCCAAGTAATATGCGGCATGCTAATTACGTTGCCGATTGCCAAATTGCATTATCCCTTATAGTTTCCGAGATATGGGGAATCGAAATTTTACACCTTAGGGTCTGTTTCTAACTTGGGTCAAAATTGTAAAATGGTCTTACGAATTAGCGATTTCGCTCCAATTCACATTCCAAGTAATATTCGGCATGCTAATTACATTGCCGATTGCCAAATTGCATTACCCTTATAGTTTCCGAGATATGGACTATCAAAATCTGACAATATTGGCTCTGCTTCTAACTTGGGCCAGAATTGTAATATGGTCTTATGAATTAGCGATTTCGTTCCAATTCACATTCCAAGTAATATTCGGCATGCTAATTACGTTGCCGATTGCCAAATTGCATTATCTCATATAGTTTCCGAGATATGGACTATTGACATCTTACAAATTGGTTGTGCTTCTAACTTGGGCCAAAATTGAAAAATGGTCTTATGAATTAGCGATTTCGTTCCAATTCACATTCCAAGTATTATTCGGCATGCTAATTACATTGCCGATTGCCAAATTGCATTATCTCCTATAGTTTCCAATATATGGTCTATCGACATCTTACAATATTGGCTCTGCTTCTAACTTGGGCCCAAATTGTAAAATGGTCTTATGAATTAGCGATTTCGTTCCAATTCCATTCAAAGTAATATTCGGCATGCTAATTACGTTGCCGATTGCCAAATTGCATTATCTCTTATAGTCTCCGAGATATGGGCAATCGAAATTTTACACCTTAGAGTCTGTTTCTAACTTGGGTCAAAAATGTAAAATGGTCTTATGAATTAGCGATTTCGTTCCAATTCACATTCCAAGTAATATTCGGCATGCTAATTACGTTGCCGATTGCCAAATTGCATTATATCTTATAGTTTCCGAGATATGGGCAATCGAAATTTTACACCTTAGAGTCTGTTTCTAACTTGGGTCAAAAATGTAAAATGGTCTTATGAATTAGCGATTTCGTTCCAATTCACATTCCAAGTAATATTCGGCATGCTAATTACGTTGCCGTTTGCCAAATTGCATTATCTCTTATAGTTTCTAACTGGGGCCAAAATTGTAAAATGGTCTTATGAATTAGTGATTTCGTTCCAATTCACATTCCAAGTAATATTCGGCATGCTAATTACATTGCCGATTGCCAAATTGAATTATCTCTTATAGTCTCCGAGATATGGGCAATCGAAATTTTACACCTTAGAGTGTTTCTAACTTGGGTCAAAATTGTAAAATGGTCTTATGAATTAGCGATTTCGTTCCAATTCACATTCCAAGTAATATTCGGCATGCTAATTACGTTGCCGATTGCCAAATTGCATTATCACATATATTTTCCGAGATATGGACTATCGACATCTTACAATATTGCCTGTGTTTCTAACTTGGGCCAAAATTGTAAAATGGTCTTATGAATTAGCGATTTTGCTTCAATTCACATTCCAAGTAATATTCGGCATGCTAATTACGTTGCCGATTGCCAAATTGCATTATCTCATATAGTTTCCGAGATATGGACTATCGACATCTTACAATATTGGCTGTGTGTCTAACTTGGGCCAAAATTGTAAAATGGTCTTATGAATTAGCGATTTTGCTTCAATTCACATTCCAAGTAATATTCGGCATGCTAATTACGTTGCCGATTGCCAAATTGCATTATATCTTATAGTTTCCGAGATATGGGCAATCGAAATTTTACACCTTAGAGTCTGTTTCTAACTTGGGTCAAAAATGTAAAATGGTCTTATGAATTAGCGATTTCGTTCCAATTCACATTCTAAGTAATATTCGGCATGCTAATTACGTTGCCGATTGCCAAATTGCATTATCTTTTATAGTTTCCGAGATATGGGCTATCGACATCTTACAATATTGGCTCTGCTTCTAACTTGTGCCAGAATTGTTAAAGGGTCTTATGAATTAGCGATTTCGTTCCAATTCACATTTCAAGTAATATTCGGCATGCTAATTACGTTGCCGATTGCCAAATTGCATTATCTCTTATAGTTTCCGAGATATGGGCAATCGAAATTTTACACCTTAGGGTCTGTTTCTAACTTGGGTCAAAATTGTAAAATGGTCTTATGAATTAGCGATTTCGATCCATTTCACATTCCAAGTAATATTCGCCATGCTAATTACATTGCCGATGGCCAATTTGCATTATCTCTTATAGTTTCGGAGATATGCACTATCGACATCTGACAATATTGGCTCTGCTTCTAACTTGGGCCAGAATTGTAAAATGGTCTTATGAATTAGCGATTTCGTTCCAATTCACATTCCAAGTAATATTCGACATGCTAATTACATTGCCGATTGCCAAATTGCGTTATCTCTTATAGTTTCCGAGATATGGACTATCGACATCTGACAATATTGGCTCTGCTTCTAACTTGGGCCAGAATTGTAAAATGGTCTTATGAATTAGCGATTTCGTTGTAATTCACATTCCAAGTAATATTTGGCATGCTAATTACGTTGCCGATTGCCAAAATGCGTTATCTCTTATAGTTTCCGAGATATGGACTATCGACATCTTGCAATATTGGCTCTGTTTCTAACTTGGGTCAAAAATGTTAAATAGTCTTATGAATTAGCGATTTCGTTCCAATTCACATTCCAAGTAATATTCGACATGCTAATTACATTGCCGATTGCCAAATTGCATTATCTCTTATAGTTTCCGAAATATGGACTATCGACATCTGACAATATTGGCTCTGCTTGTAACTTGGGCCAGAATTGTAAAATGGTCTTATGAATTAGCGATTTCGTTCCAATTCACATTCCAAGTAATATTTGGCATGCTAATTACGTTGCCGTTTGCCAAATTGCATTATCTCTTATAGTTTTCGAGATATAGGCAATCGAAATTTTACACCTTAGAGTCTGTTTCTAACTTGGGTCAAAAATGTAAAATGGTCTTATGAATTAGCGATTTCGTTCCAATTCACATTCCAAGTAATATTCGGCATGCTAATTACGTTGCCGTTTGCCAAATTGCATTATCTCTTATAGTTTCCGAGATATGGGCAATCGAAATTTTACACCTTAATGTCTGTTTCTAACTGGGGCCAAAATTGTAAAATGGTCTTATGAATTAGTGATTTCGTTCCAATTCACATTCCAAGTAATATTCGGCATGCTAATTACATTGCCGATTGCCAAATTGCATTATCTCTTATAGTCTCCGAGATATGGGCAATCGAAATTTTACACCTTAGAGTGTTTCTAACTTGGGTCAAAATTGTAAAATGGTCTTATGAATTAGCGATTTCGTTCCAATTCACATTCCAAGTAATATTCGGCATGCTAATTACGTTGCCGATTGCCAAATTGCATTATCTCATATAGTTTCCGAGATATGGACTATCGACATCTTACAATATTGGCTGTGTTTCTAACTTGGGCCAAAATTGTAAAATGGTCTTATGAATTAGCGATTTTGCTTCAATTCACATTCCAAGTAATATTCGGCATGCTAATTACGTTGCCGATTGCCAAATTGCATTATCTCATATAGTTTCCGAGATATGGACTATCGACATCTTACAATATTGGCTGTGTGTCTAACTTTTGCCAAAATTGTAAAATGGTCTTATGAATTAGCGATTTTGCTTCAATTCACATTCCAAGTAATATTCGGCATACTAATTACGTTGCCGATTGCCAAATTGCATTATATCTCATAGTTTCCGAGATATGGGCAATCGAAATTTTACACCTTAGAGTCTGTTTCTAACTTGGGTCAAAAATGTAAAATGGTCTTATGAATTAGCGATTTCGTTCCAATTCACATTCCAAGTAATATTCGGTATGCTAATTACGTTGCCGATTGCCAAAATGCATTATCTTTTATAGTTTCCGAGATATGGGCTATCGACATCTTACAATATTGGCTCTGCTTCTAACTTGTGCCAGAATTGTTAAAGGGTCTTATGAATTAGCGATTTCGTTCCAATTCACATTCCAAGTAATATTCGGCATGCTAATTACGTTGCCGATTGCCAAATTGCATTATCTCTTATAGTTTCCGAGATATGGCCAATCGAAATTTTACACCTTAGGGTCTGTTGCTAACTTGGGTCAAAATTGTAAAATGGTCTTATGAATTAGCGATTTCGCTCCATTTCACATTCCAAGTAATATTCGCCATGCTAATTACATTGCCGATGGCCAATTTGCATTATCTCTTATAGTTTCGGAGATATGCACTATCGACATCTGACAATATTGGCTCTGCTTCTAACTTGGGCCAGAATTGTAAAATGGTCTTATGAATTAGCGAATTCGTTCCAATTTACATTCCAAGTAATATTCGGCATGCTAATTACGTTGCCGATCGCCAAATTGCATTATCTCATATAGTTTACGAGATATGGACTATCGGCATCTTATAATATTGGCTGTGCTTCTAACTTGGGCCAAAATTGTTAAATGGTCTTATGAATTAGCGATTTCGTCCCAATTCACATTCCAAGTATTATTCGGCATGCTAATTACATTGCCGATTGCCAAAGTGCATTATCTCTTGTAGTTTCCGAGATATGGGCAATCGAAATTTTACACCTTAGAGTCTGTTTCTAACTTAGGTCAAAAATGTAAAATGGTCTTATGAATTAGCGATTTCGTTCCAATTCACATTCCAAGTAATATTCGACATGCTAATTACATTGCCGATTGCCAAATTGCATTATCTCTTATAGTTTCCGAGATATGGACTATCGACATCTGACAATATTGGCTCTGCTTCTAACTTGGGCCAGAATTGTAAAATGGTCTTATGAATTAGCGATTTCGTTGTAATTCACATTCCAAGTAATATTCGGCATGCTAATTACGTTGCCGATTGCCAAAATGCGTTATCTCTTATAGTTTCCGAGATATGGACTATCGACATCTTGCAATATTGGCTCTGTTTCTAACTTGGGTCAAAAATGTTAAATAGTCTTATGAATTAGCGATTTCGTTCCAATTCACATTCCAAGTAATATTCGACATGCTAATTACATTGCCGATTGCCAAATTGCATTATCTCTTATAGTTTCCGAAATATGGACTATCGACATCTGACAATATTGGCTCTGCTTCTAACTTGGGCCAGAATTGTAAAATGGTCTTATGAATTAGCGATTTCGTTCCAATTCACATTCCAAGTAATATTTGGCATGCTAATTACGTTGCCGTTTGCCAAATTGCATTATCTCTTATAGTTTCCGAGATATGGGCAATCGAAATTTTACACCTTAGAGTCTGTTTCTAACCAGAATTGTAAATGGTCTTATGAATTAGCGATTTCGTTGTAATTCACATTCCAAGTAATATTCGGCATGCTAATTACGTTGCCGATTGCCAAAATGCGTTATCTCTTATAGTTTCCGAGATATGGACTATCGACATCTTGCAATATTGGCTCTGTTTCTAACTTGGGTCAAAAATGTTAAATAGTCTTATGAATTAGCGATTTCGTTGTAATTCACATTCCAAGTAATATTCGGCATGCTAATTACGTTGCCGATTGCCAAAATGCGTTATCTCTTATAGTTTCCGAGATATGGACTATCGACTTCTTGCAATATTGGCTCTGTTTCTAACTTGGGTCAAAAATGTTAAATAGTCTTATGAATTAGCGATTTCGTTCCAATTCACATTCCAAGTATTATTCGACATGCTAATTACATTGCCGATTGCCAAATTGCATTATCTCTTATAGTTTCCGAAATATGGACTATCGACATCTGACAATATTGGCTCTGCTTCTAACTTGGGCCAGAATTGTAAAATGGTCTTATGAATTAGTGATTTCGTTCCAATTCACATTCCAAGTAATATTCGGCATGCTAATTACATTGCCGATTGCCAAATTGCATTATCTCTTATAGTCTCCGAGATATGGGCAATCGAAATTTTACACCTTAGAGTCTGTTTCTAACTTGGGCCAAAATTGTATAATGGTCTTATGAATTAGCGATTTTGCTCCAATTCACATTCCGAGTAATATTTGGCATGCTAATTACGTTACCGAATGCCAAATTGCATTATCTCTTATAGTTTCCGTGATATGGGCAATCGAAGTTTTACACCTTAGAGTCTGTTTCTAACTTGGGTCAAAATTGTAAAATGGTCTTACGAATTAGCGATTTCGCTCCAATTCACATTCCAAGTAATATTCGGCATGCTAATTACATTGCCGATTGCCAAATTGCATTACCCTTATAGTTTCCGAGATATGGACTATCGACATCTTACAATATTGGCTCTGCTTCTTACTTGGGCCAGAATTTTAAAATGGTCTTATGAATTAGCGATTTCATTCCAATTCACATTCCAAGTAATATTCGGCATGCTAATTACATTGCCGATTGCCAAATTGCATTAGCCTTATAGTTTCCGAGATATGGACTATCGACATCTTACAATATTGGCTCTGCTTCTAACTTGTGCCAAAATTGTAAAATGGTCTTATGAATTAGCGATTTCGTTCCAATTCACATTCCAGGTAACATTCGGCATGCCAATTACGTTGCCGATTGCCAAATTGCATTATCTCTTATAGTTTCCGAGATATGGGCAATCGAAATTTTACACCTTAGAGTCTGTTTCTAACTTGGGTCAAAATTGAAAAATGGTCTTACGAATTAGCGATTTCGCTCCAATTCACATTCCAAGTAATATTCGGCATGCTAATTACATTGCCGATTGCCAAATTGCATTACCCTTATAGTTTCCGAGATATGGACTATCGACATCTTACAATATTGGCTCTGCTTCTAACTTGTGCCAGAATTGTAAAATGGTCTTATGAATTAGCGATTTCGTTCCAATTCACATTCCAGGTAACATTCGGCATGCCAATTACGTTGCCGATTGCCAAATTGCATTATCTCTTATAGTTTCCGAGATATGGGCAATCGAAGTTTTACACCTTAGAGTCTGTTTCTAACTTGGGTCAAAATTGTAAAATGGTCTTACGAATTAGCGATTTCGCTCCAATTCACATTCCAAGTAATATTCGGCATGCTAATTACATTGCCGATTGCCAAATTGCATTACCCTTATAGTTTCCGAGATATGGACTATCGACATCTTACAATATTGGCTCTGCTTCTTACTTGGGCCAGAATTGTAAAATGGTCTTATGAATTAGCGATTTCGTTCCAATTCACATTCCAAGTAATATTCGGCATGGTAATTACGTCGAAGATTGCCAAATTGCATTATCTCTTATAGTTTCCGAGATATGGGCAATCGAAATTTTACTCCTTTGAATCTGTTTCTAACTTGGGTCAAAAATGTAAAATGGTCTTATGAATTAGCGATTTGGTTCCAATTCACATTCCAAGTAATATTCGACATGCTAATTACATTGCCGATTTCCAAATTGCATTATCTCTTATAGTTTCCGAGATATGGACTATCGACATCTGACAATATTGGCTCTGCTTCTAACTTGTGCCAGAATTGTAAAATGGTCTTAGGAAAAAGCGATTTCGTTCCAATTCACATTCCAAGTAATATTCGGCATGCTAATTACGTTGCCGATTGCCAAATTGCATTATCTCCTATAGTTTCCAACATATGGTCTATCGACATCTTACAATATTGGCTGTGCTTCTAACTTGGGACAAAATTGAAAATTGGTCTTATGAATTAGCGATTTCGTTCCAATTCACATTCCAAGTATTATTCGGCATGCTAATTACATTGCCGATTGCCAAATTGCATTATCTCCTATAGTTTCCAATATATGGTCTATCACATCTTACAATATTGGCTCTGCTTCTAACTTGGGCCCAAATTGTAAAATGGTCTTATGAATTAGCGATTTCGTTCCAATTCCATTCAAAGTAATATTCGGCATTGCTAATTACGTTGCCGATTGTCAAATTGCATTATCTCTCGTAGTTTCCGAGATATGGGCAATCGAAATTTTACACCTTAGAGTCTGTTTCTAACATGGGTCAAAATTGTAAAATGGTCTTATGAATTAGCGATTTCGCTCCAATTCACATTCCAAGTAATATTAGGCATGCTAATTACGGTGACGATTGCCGAATTGCATTATCTCTTATAGTTTACGAGATATGGACTATCGACATTTTAGAATATTGGCTGTGCTTCTCACTTGGGCCAAAATTGTTAAATGGTCTTATGAATTATCGATTTCGTCCCTATTCACATTCCAAGTATTATTCGGCATGCTAATTACATTGCCGATTGCCAAATTGCATTATCTCTTATAGTTTCCGAGGTATGGACTATCGACATCTGACAATATTGGCTCTGCTTCTAACTTGGGCCAGAATTGTAAAATGGTCTTATGAATTAGCGATTTCGTTCCAATTCACACTCCAAGTAATATTCGGCATGCTAATTACGTTGCCGATTGCCAAATTGCATTATGTCTTATAGTTTCCGAGATATGGGCAATCGAAAATTTACACCTTAGAGTCTCTTTCTAACTTGGGTCAAAAATGTAAAATGGTCTTATGAATTAGCGATTTCGTTCCAATTCACATTCCAAATAATATTCGGCATGCTAATTACGTTGCCGTTTGCCAAATTGCATTATCTCTTATAGTTTCCGAGATATGGGCATTCGAAATTTTACACCTTAATGTCTGTTTCTAACTGGGGCCAAAATTGTAAAATGGTCTTATGAATTAGTGATTTCGTTCCAATTCACATTCCAAGTAATATTCGGCATGCTAATTACATTGCCTATTGCCAAATTGCATTATCTCTTATAGTCTCCGAGATATGGGCAATCGAAATTTTACACCTTAGAGTCTGTTTCTAACTTGTTCCAAATTTGTAAAATGGTCTTATGAATTAGTGATTTCGTTCCAATTCACATTCCAAGTAATATTCGGCATGCTAATTACATTGCCGATTGGCAAATTGCATTATCTCTTATAGTTTCCGAGATATGGGCAATCGAAATTTTACACCTTAGAGTCTGTTTCTAACTTGGGTCAAAATTGTAAAATGGTCTTATGAATTAGCGATTTCGCTCTAATTCACATTCCAAGTAATATTCGGCATGCTATTTACGTTGCCGATTGCCAAATTGCATTATCTTTTATAGTTTCCTAGATATGGGCTATCGACATCTTACAATATTGGCTCTGCTTCTAACTTGTGCCAGAATTGTAAAATGGTCTTATGAATTAGCGATTTCGTTCCAATTCACATTCCAAGTAATATTCGGCATGCTAATTACGTTGCCGATTGCCAAATTGCATTATCTCTTATAGTTTCCGAGATATGGGCAATCGAAGTTTTACACCTTAGAGTCTGTTTCTAACTTGGGTCAAAATTGTAAAATCGTCTTACGAATTAGCGATTTCGTTCCAATTCACATTCCAAGTAATATTCGTCATGCTAATTACGGTGACGATTGCCGAATTGCATTATTTCTTATAGTTTCCGAGATATGGACTATCGATATTTAAGAATATTGGCTCTGCTTCTAACTTGGGTTAAAATTGTAAAATGGTTTTATGAATTAGCGATTTCGTTCCAATTCACATTCCAAGTAATATTCGTCATGCTAATTACGGTGACGATTGCCGAATTGCATTATCTCTTATAGTTTCCGAGATATGGACTATCGACATTTTAGAATATTGGCTCTGCTTCTAATTTGTTTTAAAATTGTAAAATGGTCTTATGAATCAGCGATTTCGTTAAAATTCACATTCCAAGTAATATGCGGCATGCTAATTACATTGCCGATTGCCAAATTGCATTATCCCTTATAGTTTCCGAGATATGGGGAATCGAAATTTTACACCTTAGTGTCTGTTTATAACTTGGATCAAAATTGTAAAATGGTCTTACGAATTAGCGATTTCGCTCCAATTCACATTCCAAGTAATATTCGGCATGCTAATTACATTGCCGATTGCCAAATTGCATTACCCTTATAGTCTCCGAGATATGGGCAATCGAAATTTTACACCTTAGAGTGTTTCTAACTTGGGTCAAAATTGTAAAATGGTCTTATGAATTAGCGATTTCGTTCCAATTCACATTCCAAGTAATATTCGGCATGCTAATTACGTTGCCGATTGCCAAATTGCATTATCACATATATTTTCCGAGATATGGACTATCGACATCTTACAATATTGCCTGTGTTTCTAACTTGGGCCAAAATTGTAAAATGGTCTTATGAATTAGCGATTTTGCTTCAATTCACATTCCAAGTAATATTCGGCATGCTAATTACGTTGCCGATTGCCAAATTGCATTATCTCATATAGTTTCCGAGATATGGACTATCGACATCTTACAATATTGGCTGTGTGTCTAACTTGGGCCAAAATTGTAAAATGGTCTTATGAATTAGCGATTTTGCTTCAATTCACATTCCAAGTAATATTCGGCATGCTAATTACGTTGCCGATTGCCAAATTGCATTATATCTTATAGTTTCCGAGATATGGGCAATCGAAATTTTACACCTTAGAGTCTGTTTCTAACTTGGGTCAAAAATGTAAAATGGTCTTATGAATTAGCGATTTCGTTCCAATTCACATTCTAAGTAATATTCGGCATGCTAATTACGTTGCCGATTGCCAAATTGCATTATCTTTTATAGTTTCCGAGATATGGGCTATCGACATCTTACAATATTGGCTCTGCTTCTAACTTGTGCCAGAATTGTTAAAGGGTCTTATGAATTAGCGATTTCGTTCCAATTCACATTTCAAGTAATATTCGGCATGCTAATTACGTTGCCGATTGCCAAATTGCATTATCTCTTATAGTTTCCGAGATATGGGCAATCGAAATTTTACACCTTAGGGTCTGTTTCTAACTTGGGTCAAAATTGTAAAATGGTCTTATGAATTAGCGATTTCGATCCATTTCACATTCCAAGTAATATTCGCCATGCTAATTACATTGCCGATGGCCAATTTGCATTATCTCTTATAGTTTCGGAGATATGCACTATCGACATCTGACAATATTGGCTCTGCTTCTAACTTGGGCCAGAATTGTAAAATGGTCTTATGAATTAGCGATTTCGTTCCAATTCACATTCCAAGTAATATTCGACATGCTAATTACATTGCCGATTGCCAAATTGCGTTATCTCTTATAGTTTCCGAGATATGGACTATCGACATCTGACAATATTGGCTCTGCTTCTAACTTGGGCCAGAATTGTAAAATGGTCTTATGAATTAGCGATTTCGTTGTAATTCACATTCCAAGTAATATTTGGCATGCTAATTACGTTGCCGATTGCCAAAATGCGTTATCTCTTATAGTTTCCGAGATATGGACTATCGACATCTTGCAATATTGGCTCTGTTTCTAACTTGGGTCAAAAATGTTAAATAGTCTTATGAATTAGCGATTTCGTTCCAATTCACATTCCAAGTAATATTCGACATGCTAATTACATTGCCGATTGCCAAATTGCATTATCTCTTATAGTTTCCGAAATATGGACTATCGACATCTGACAATATTGGCTCTGCTTGTAACTTGGGCCAGAATTGTAAAATGGTCTTATGAATTAGCGATTTCGTTCCAATTCACATTCCAAGTAATATTTGGCATGCTAATTACGTTGCCGTTTGCCAAATTGCATTATCTCTTATAGTTTTCGAGATATAGGCAATCGAAATTTTACACCTTAGAGTCTGTTTCTAACTTGGGTCAAAAATGTAAAATGGTCTTATGAATTAGCGATTTCGTTCCAATTCACATTCCAAGTAATATTCGGCATGCTAATTACGTTGCCGTTTGCCAAATTGCATTATCTCTTATAGTTTCCGAGATATGGGCAATCGAAATTTTACACCTTAATGTCTGTTTCTAACTGGGGCCAAAATTGTAAAATGGTCTTATGAATTAGTGATTTCGTTCCAATTCACATTCCAAGTAATATTCGGCATGCTAATTACATTGCCGATTGCCAAATTGCATTATCTCTTATAGTCTCCGAGATATGGGCAATCGAAATTTTACACCTTAGAGTGTTTCTAACTTGGGTCAAAATTGTAAAATGGTCTTATGAATTAGCGATTTCGTTCCAATTCACATTCCAAGTAATATTCGGCATGCTAATTACGTTGCCGATTGCCAAATTGCATTATCTCATATAGTTTCCGAGATATGGACTATCGACATCTTACAATATTGGCTGTGTTTCTAACTTGGGCCAAAATTGTAAAATGGTCTTATGAATTAGCGATTTTGCTTCAATTCACATTCCAAGTAATATTCGGCATGCTAATTACGTTGCCGATTGCCAAATTGCATTATCTCATATAGTTTCCGAGATATGGACTATCGACATCTTACAATATTGGCTGTGTGTCTAACTTTTGCCAAAATTGTAAAATGGTCTTATGAATTAGCGATTTTGCTTCAATTCACATTCCAAGTAATATTCGGCATACTAATTACGTTGCCGATTGCCAAATTGCATTATATCTCATAGTTTCCGAGATATGGGCAATCGAAATTTTACACCTTAGAGTCTGTTTCTAACTTGGGTCAAAAATGTAAAATGGTCTTATGAATTAGCAATTTCGTTCCAATTCACATTCCAAGTAATATTCGACATGCTAATTATATCGCTGATTGCCAAATTGCATTATCTCTTATAGTTTCCGAGATATGGACTATCGACATCTGACAATATTGGCTCTGCTTCTAACTTGTGCCAGAATTGTAAAATGGTCTTAGGAATTAGCGATTTCGTTCCAATTCACATTCCAATTAATATTCGTCATGCTAATTAGGGTGACGATTGCCGAATTGCATTATCTCTTATAGTTTCCGAGATATGGACTATCGACATTTTAGAATATTGGCTCTGCTTCTAACTTGGGTTAAAATTGTAAAATGGTCTTATGAATTAGCGATTTCGTTCCAATTCACATTCCAAGTAATATTCGGCATGCTAATTACGTTGCCGGTTGCCAAATTGCATTATCTCTTATAGTTTCCAAGATATGGACTATCAACATCTGACAATATTGGCTCTGCTTCTAACTTGGGCCAGAATTGTAAAATGGTCTTAGGAATTAGCGATTTCGTTCCAATTCACATTCCAAGTAATATTCGTCATGCTAATTAGGGTGACGATTGCCGAATTGCATTATCTCTTATAGTTTCCGAGATATGGACTATCGACATTTTAGAATATTGGCTCTGCTTCTAACTAGGGTTAAAATTGTAAAATGGTCTTATGAATTAGCGATTTCGTTCCAATTCACATTCCAAGTAATATTCGGCATGCTAATTACGTTGCCGGTTGCCAAATTGCATTATCTCTTATAGTTTCCAAGATATGGACTATCAACATCTGACAATATTGGCTCTGCTTCTAACTTGGGCCAGAATTGTAAAATGGTCTTAGGAATTAGCGATTTCGTTCCAATTCACATTCCAACTAATATTCGTCATGCTAATTACGTTGCCGATTGCCAAACTGCATTATATCTTATAGTTTCCGAGATATGGGCAATCGAAATTTTACACCTTAGAGTCTGTTTCTAACTTGGGTCAAAAATGTAAAATGGTCTTATGAATTAGCGATTTCGTTCCAATTCACATTCCGAATAATATTCGACATGCTAATTACGTTGCCGTTTGCCAAATTGCATTATCTCTTATAGTTTCCGAGATATTTTACATTACATTTTAGAATATTGGCTCTGCTTCTAACTTGGGTTAAAATTGTAAAATGGTCTTATGAATTAGCGATTTCGTTCCAATTCACATTCCAAGTAATATTCGTCATGCTAATTACGGTGACGATTGCCGAATTGCATTATCTCTTATAGTTTCCGAGATATGGACTATCGACATTTTAGAATATTGGCTCTGCTTCTAACTTGGGTTAAAATTGTAAAATGGTCTTATGAATCAGCGATTTTGTTAAAATTCACATTCCAAGTAATATGCGGCATGCTAATTACGTTGCCGATTGCCAAATTGCATTATCCCTTATAGTTTCCGAGATATGGGGAATCGAAATTTTACACCTTAGGGTCTGTTTCTAACTTGGGTCAAAATTGTAAAATGGTCTTACGAATTAGCGATTTCGCTCCAATTCACATTCCAAGTAATATTCGGCATGCTAATTACATTGCCGATTGCCAAATTGCATTACCCTTATAGTTTCCGAGATATGGACTATCAAAATCTGACAATATTGGCTCTGCTTCTAACTTGGGCCAGAATTGTAATATGGTCTTATGAATTAGCGATTTCGTTCCAATTCACATTCCAAGTAATATTCGGCATGCTAATTACGTTGCCGATTGCCAAATTGCATTATCTCATATAGTTTCCGAGATATGGACTATTGACATCTTACAAATTGGTTGTGCTTCTAACTTGGGCCAAAATTGAAAAATGGTCTTATGAATTAGCGATTTCGTTCCAATTCACATTCCAAGTATTATTCGGCATGCTAATTACATTGCCGATTGCCAAATTGCATTATCTCCTATAGTTTCCAATATATGGTCTATCGACATCTTACAATATTGGCTCTGCTTCTAACTTGGGCCCAAATTGTAAAATGGTCTTATGAATTAGCGATTTCGTTCCAATTCCATTCAAAGTAATATTCGGCATGCTAATTACGTTGCCGATTGCCAAATTGCATTATCTCTTATAGTCTCCGAGATATGGGCAATCGAAATTTTACACCTTAGAGTCTGTTTCTAACTTGGGTCAAAAATGTAAAATGGTCTTATGAATTAGCGATTTCGTTCCAATTCACATTCCAAGTAATATTCGGCATGCTAATTACGTTGCCGATTGCCAAATTGCATTATATCTTATAGTTTCCGAGATATGGGCAATCGAAATTTTACACCTTAGAGTCTGTTTCTAACTTGGGTCAAAAATGTAAAATGGTCTTATGAATTAGCGATTTCGTTCCAATTCACATTCCAAGTAATATTCGGCATGCTAATTACGTTGCCGTTTGCCAAATTGCATTATCTCTTATAGTTTCCGAGATATGGGCAATCGAAATTTTACACCTTAATGTCTGTTTCTAACTGGGGCCAAAATTGTAAAATGGTCTTATGAATTAGTGATTTCGTTCCAATTCACATTCCAAGTAATATTCGGCATGCTAATTACATTGCCGATTGCCAAATTGAATTATCTCTTATAGTCTCCGAGATATGGGCAATCGAAATTTTACACCTTAGAGTGTTTCTAACTTGGGTCAAAATTGTAAAATGGTCTTATGAATTAGCGATTTCGTTCCAATTCACATTCCAAGTAATATTCGGCATGCTAATTACGTTGCCGATTGCCAAATTGCATTATCACATATAGTTTCCGAGATATGGACTATCGACATCTTACAATATTGCCTGTGTTTCTAACTTGGGCCAAAATTGTAAAATGGTCTTATGAATTAGCGATTTTGCTTCAATTCACATTCCAAGTAATATTCGGCATGCTAATTACGTTGCCGATTGCCAAATTGCATTATCTCATATAGTTTCCGAGATATGGACTATCGACATCTTACAATATTGGCTGTGTGTCTAACTTGGGCCAAAATTGTAAAATGGTCTTATGAATTAGCGATTTTGCTTCAATTCACATTCCAAGTAATATTCGGCATGCTAATTACGTTGCCGATTGCCAAATTGCATTATATCTTATAGTTTCCGAGATATGGGCAATCGAAATTTTACACCTTAGAGTCTGTTTCTAACTTGGGTCAAAAATGTAAAATGGTCTTATGAATTAGCGATTTCGTTCCAATTCACATTCTAAGTAATATTCGGCATGCTAATTACGTTGCCGATTGCCAAATTGCATTATCTTTTATAGTTTCCGAGATATGGGCTATCGACATCTTACAATATTGGCTCTGCTTCTAACTTGTGCCAGAATTGTTAAAGGGTCTTATGAATTAGCGATTTCGTTCCAATTCACATTTCAAGTAATATTCGGCATGCTAATTACGTTGCCGATTGCCAAATTGCATTATCTCTTATAGTTTCCGAGATATGGGCAATCGAAATTTTACACCTTAGGGTCTGTTTCTAACTTGGGTCAAAATTGTAAAATGGTCTTATGAATTAGCGATTTCGATCCATTTCACATTCCAAGTAATATTCGCCATGCTAATTACATTGCCGATGGCCAATTTGCATTATCTCTTATAGTTTCGGAGATATGCACTATCGACATCTGACAATATTGGCTCTGCTTCTAACTTGGGCCAGAATTGTAAAATGGTCTTATGAATTAGCGATTTCGTTCCAATTCACATTCCAAGTAATATTCGACATGCTAATTACATTGCCGATTGCCAAATTGCGTTATCTCTTATAGTTTCCGAGATATGGACTATCGACATCTGACAATATTGGCTCTGCTTCTAACTTGGGCCAGAATTGTAAAATGGTCTTATGAATTAGCGATTTCGTTGTAATTCACATTCCAAGTAATATTTGGCATGCTAATTACGTTGCCGATTGCCAAAATGCGTTATCTCTTATAGTTTCCGAGATATGGACTATCGACATCTTGCAATATTGGCTCTGTTTCTAACTTGGGTCAAAAATGTTAAATAGTCTTATGAATTAGCGATTTCGTTCCAATTCACATTCCAAGTAATATTCGACATGCTAATTACATTGCCGATTGCCAAATTGCATTATCTCTTATAGTTTCCGAAATATGGACTATCGACATCTGACAATATTGGCTCTGCTTGTAACTTGGGCCAGAATTGTAAAATGGTCTTATGAATTAGCGATTTCGTTCCAATTCACATTCCAAGTAATATTTGGCATGCTAATTACGTTGCCGTTTGCCAAATTGCATTATCTCTTATAGTTTTCGAGATATAGGCAATCGAAATTTTACACCTTAGAGTCTGTTTCTAACTTGGGTCAAAAATGTAAAATGGTCTTATGAATTAGCGATTTCGTTCCAATTCACATTCCAAGTAATATTCGGCATGCTAATTACGTTGCCGTTTGCCAAATTGCATTATCTCTTATAGTTTCCGAGATATGGGCAATCGAAATTTTACACCTTAATGTCTGTTTCTAACTGGGGCCAAAATTGTAAAATGGTCTTATGAATTAGTGATTTCGTTCCAATTCACATTCCAAGTAATATTCGGCATGCTAATTACATTGCCGATTGCCAAATTGCATTATCTCTTATAGTCTCCGAGATATGGGCAATCGAAATTTTACACCTTAGAGTGTTTCTAACTTGGGTCAAAATTGTAAAATGGTCTTATGAATTAGCGATTTCGTTCCAATTCACATTCCAAGTAATATTCGGCATGCTAATTACGTTGCCGATTGCCAAATTGCATTATCTCATATAGTTTCCGAGATATGGACTATCGACATCTTACAATATTGGCTGTGTTTCTAACTTGGGCCAAAATTGTAAAATGGTCTTATGAATTAGCGATTTTGCTTCAATTCACATTCCAAGTAATATTCGGCATGCTAATTACGTTGCCGATTGCCAAATTGCATTATCTCATATAGTTTCCGAGATATGGACTATCGACATCTTACAATATTGGCTGTGTGTCTAACTTTTGCCAAAATTGTAAAATGGTCTTATGAATTAGCGATTTTGCTTCAATTCACATTCCAAGTAATATTCGGCATACTAATTACGTTGCCGATTGCCAAATTGCATTATATCTCATAGTTTCCGAGATATGGGCAATCGAAATTTTACACCTTAGAGTCTGTTTCTAACTTGGGTCAAAAATGTAAAATGGTCTTATGAATTAGCGATTTCGTTCCAATTCACATTCCAAGTAATATTCGGTATGCTAATTACGTTGCCGATTGCCAAAATGCATTATCTTTTATAGTTTCCGAGATATGGGCTATCGACATCTTACAATATTGGCTCTGCTTCTAACTTGTGCCAGAATTGTTAAAGGGTCTTATGAATTAGCGATTTCGTTCCAATTCACATTCCAAGTAATATTCGGCATGCTAATTACGTTGCCGATTGCCAAATTGCATTATCTCTTATAGTTTCCGAGATATGGCCAATCGAAATTTTACACCTTAGGGTCTGTTGCTAACTTGGGTCAAAATTGTAAAATGGTCTTATGAATTAGCGATTTCGCTCCATTTCACATTCCAAGTAATATTCGCCATGCTAATTACATTGCCGATGGCCAATTTGCATTATCTCTTATAGTTTCGGAGATATGCACTATCGACATCTGACAATATTGGCTCTGCTTCTAACTTGGGCCAGAATTGTAAAATGGTCTTATGAATTAGCGAATTCGTTCCAATTTACATTCCAAGTAATATTCGGCATGCTAATTACGTTGCCGATCGCCAAATTGCATTATCTCATATAGTTTACGAGATATGGACTATCGGCATCTTATAATATTGGCTGTGCTTCTAACTTGGGCCAAAATTGTTAAATGGTCTTATGAATTAGCGATTTCGTCCCAATTCACATTCCAAGTATTATTCGGCATGCTAATTACATTGCCGATTGCCAAAGTGCATTATCTCTTGTAGTTTCCGAGATATGGGCAATCGAAATTTTACACCTTAGAGTCTGTTTCTAACTTAGGTCAAAAATGTAAAATGGTCTTATGAATTAGCGATTTCGTTCCAATTCACATTCCAAGTAATATTCGACATGCTAATTACATTGCCGATTGCCAAATTGCATTATCTCTTATAGTTTCCGAGATATGGACTATCGACATCTGACAATATTGGCTCTGCTTCTAACTTGGGCCAGAATTGTAAAATGGTCTTATGAATTAGCGATTTCGTTGTAATTCACATTCCAAGTAATATTCGGCATGCTAATTACGTTGCCGATTGCCAAAATGCGTTATCTCTTATAGTTTCCGAGATATGGACTATCGACATCTTGCAATATTGGCTCTGTTTCTAACTTGGGTCAAAAATGTTAAATAGTCTTATGAATTAGCGATTTCGTTCCAATTCACATTCCAAGTAATATTCGACATGCTAATTACATTGCCGATTGCCAAATTGCATTATCTCTTATAGTTTCCGAAATATGGACTATCGACATCTGACAATATTGGCTCTGCTTCTAACTTGGGCCAGAATTGTAAAATGGTCTTATGAATTAGCGATTTCGTTCCAATTCACATTCCAAGTAATATTTGGCATGCTAATTACGTTGCCGTTTGCCAAATTGCATTATCTCTTATAGTTTCCGAGATATGGGCAATCGAAATTTTACACCTTAGAGTCTGTTTCTAACCAGAATTGTAAATGGTCTTATGAATTAGCGATTTCGTTGTAATTCACATTCCAAGTAATATTCGGCATGCTAATTACGTTGCCGATTGCCAAAATGCGTTATCTCTTATAGTTTCCGAGATATGGACTATCGACATCTTGCAATATTGGCTCTGTTTCTAACTTGGGTCAAAAATGTTAAATAGTCTTATGAATTAGCGATTTCGTTGTAATTCACATTCCAAGTAATATTCGGCATGCTAATTACGTTGCCGATTGCCAAAATGCGTTATCTCTTATAGTTTCCGAGATATGGACTATCGACTTCTTGCAATATTGGCTCTGTTTCTAACTTGGGTCAAAAATGTTAAATAGTCTTATGAATTAGCGATTTCGTTCCAATTCACATTCCAAGTATTATTCGACATGCTAATTACATTGCCGATTGCCAAATTGCATTATCTCTTATAGTTTCCGAAATATGGACTATCGACATCTGACAATATTGGCTCTGCTTCTAACTTGGGCCAGAATTGTAAAATGGTCTTATGAATTAGTGATTTCGTTCCAATTCACATTCCAAGTAATATTCGGCATGCTAATTACATTGCCGATTGCCAAATTGCATTATCTCTTATAGTCTCCGAGATATGGGCAATCGAAATTTTACACCTTAGAGTCTGTTTCTAACTTGGGCCAAAATTGTATAATGGTCTTATGAATTAGCGATTTTGCTCCAATTCACATTCCGAGTAATATTTGGCATGCTAATTACGTTACCGAATGCCAAATTGCATTATCTCTTATAGTTTCCGTGATATGGGCAATCGAAGTTTTACACCTTAGAGTCTGTTTCTAACTTGGGTCAAAATTGTAAAATGGTCTTAGGAATTAGCGATTTCGCTCCAATTCACATTCCAAGTAATATTCGGCATGCTAATTACATTGCCGATTGCCAAATTGCATTACCCTTATAGTTTCCGAGATATGGACTATCGACATCTTACAATATTGGCTCTGCTTCTTACTTGGGCCAGAATTTTAAAATGGTCTTATGAATTAGCGATTTCATTCCAATTCACATTCCAAGTAATATTCGGCATGCTAATTACATTGCCGATTGCCAAATTGCTTTAGCCTTATAGTTTCCGAGATATGGACTATCGACATCTTACAATATTGGCTCTGCTTCTAACTTGTGCCAAAATTGTAAAATGGTCTTATGAATTAGCGATTTCGTTCCAATTCACATTCCAGGTAACATTCGGCATGCTAATTACGTTGCCGATTGCCAAATTGCATTATCTCTTATAGTTTCCGAGATATGGGCAATCGAAATTTTACACCTTAGAGTCTGTTTCTAACTTGGGTCAAAATTGAAAAATGGTCTTACGAATTAGCGATTTCGCTCCAATTCACATTCCAAGTAATATTCGGCATGCTAATTACATTGCCGATTGCCAAATTGCATTACCCTTATAGTTTCCGAGATATGGACTATCGACATCTTACAATATTGGCTCTGCTTCTAACTTGTGCCAGAATTGTAAAATGGTCTTATGAATTAGCGATTTCGTTCCAATTCACATTCCAGGTAACATTCGGCATGCCAATTACGTTGCCGATTGCCAAATTGCATTATCTCTTATAGTTTCCGAGATATGGGCAATCGAAGTTTTACACCTTAGAGTCTGTTTCTAACTTGGGTCAAAATTGTAAAATGGTCTTACGAATTAGCGATTTCGCTCCAATTCACATTCCAAGTAATATTCGGCATGCTAATTACATTGCCGATTGCCAAATTGCATTACCCTTATAGTTTCCGAGATATGGACTATCGACATCTTACAATATTGGCTCTGCTTCTTACTTGGGCCAGAATTGTAAAATGGTCTTATGAATTAGCGATTTCGTTCCAATTCACATTCCAAGTAATATTCGGCATGGTAATTACGTCGAAGATTGCCAAATTGCATTATCTCTTATAGTTTCCGAGATATGGGCAATCGAAATTTTACTCCTTTGAATCTGTTTCTAACTTGGGTCAAAAATGTAAAATGGTCTTATGAATTAGCGATTTCGTTCCAATTCACATTCCAAGTAATATTCGACATGCTAATTACATTGCCGATTGCCAAATTGCATTATCTCTTATAGTTTCCGAGATATGGACTATCGACATCTGACAATATTGGCTCTGCTTCTAACTTGTGCCAGAATTGTAAAATGGTCTTAGGAAAAAGCGATTTCGTTCCAATTCACATTCCAAGTAATATTCGGCATGCTAATTACGTTGCCGATTGCCAAATTGCATTATCTCCTATAGTTTCCAACATATGGTCTATCGACATCTTACAATATTGGCTGTGCTTCTAACTTGGGACAAAATTGAAAATTGGTCTTATGAATTAGCGATTTCGTTCCAATTCACATTCCAAGTATTATTCGGCATGCTAATTACATTGCCGATTGCCAAATTGCATTATCTCCTATAGTTTCCAATATATGGTCTATCACATCTTACAATATTGGCTCTGCTTCTAACTTGGGCCCAAATTGTAAAATGGTCTTATGAATTAGCGATTTCGTTCCAATTCCATTCAAAGTAATATTCGGCATTGCTAATTACGTTGCCGATTGTCAAATTGCATTATCTCTTGTAGTTTCCGAGATATGGGCAATCGAAATTTTACACCTTAGAGTCTGTTTCTAACATGGGTCAAAATTGTAAAATGGTCTTATGAATTAGCGATTTCGCTCCAATTCACATTCCAAGTAATATTAGGCATGCTAATTACGGTGACGATTGCCGAATTGCATTATCTCTTATAGTTTACGAGATATGGACTATCGACATTTTAGAATATTGGCTGTGCTTCTCACTTGGGCCAAAATTGTTAAATGGTCTTATGAATTATCGATTTCGTCCCTATTCACATTCCAAGTATTATTCGGCATGCTAATTACATTGCCGATTGCCAAATTGCATTATCTCTTATAGTTTCCGAGGTATGGACTATCGACATCTGACAATATTGGCTCTGCTTCTAACTAGGGCCAGAATTGTAAAATGGTCTTATGAATTAGCGATTTCGTTCCAATTCACACTCCAAGTAATATTCGGCATGCTAATTACGTTGCCGATTGCCAAATTGCATTATGTCTTATAGTTTCCGAGATATGGGCAATCGAAAATTTACACCTTAGAGTCTGTTTCTAACTTGGGTCAAAAATGTAAAATGGTCTTATGAATTAGCGATTTCGTTCCAATTCACATTCCAAATAATATTCGGCATGCTAATTACGTTGCCGTTTGCCAAATTGCATTATCTCTTATAGTTTCCGAGATATGGGCATTCGAAATTTTACACCTTAATGTCTGTTTCTAACTGGGGCCAAAATTGTAAAATGGTCTTATGAATTAGTGATTTCGTTCCAATTCACATTCCAAGTAATATTCGGCATGCTAATTACATTGCCTATTGCCAAATTGCATTATCTCTTATAGTCTCCGAGATATGGGCAATCGAAATTTTACACCTTAGAGTCTGTTTCTAACTTGTTCCAAATTTGTAAAATGGTCTTATGAATTAGTGATTTCGTTCCAATTCACATTCCAAGTAATATTCGGCATGCTAATTACATTGCCGATTGGCAAATTGCATTATCTCTTATAGTTTCCGAGATATGGGCAATCGAAATTTTACACCTTAGAGTCTGTTTCTAACTTGGGTCAAAATTGTAAAATGGTCTTATGAATTAGCGATTTCGCTCTAATTCACATTCCAAGTAATATTCGGCATGCTATTTACGTTGCCGATTGCCAAATTGCATTATCTTTTATAGTTTCCTAGATATGGGCTATCGACATCTTACAATATTGGCTCTGCTTCTAACTTGTGCCAGAATTGTAAAATGGTCTTATGAATTAGCGATTTCGTTCCAATTCACATTCCAAGTAATATTCGGCATGCTAATTACGTTGCCGATTGCCAAATTGCATTATCTCTTATAGTTTCCGAGATATGGGCAATCGAAGTTTTACACCTTAGAGTCTGTTTCTAACTTGGGTCAAAATTGTAAAATCGTCTTACGAATTAGCGATTTCGTTCCAATTCACATTCCAAGTAATATTCGTCATGCTAATTACGGTGACGATTGCCGAATTGCATTATTTCTTATAGTTTCCGAGATATGGACTATCGATATTTAAGAATATTGGCTCTGCTTCTAACTTGGGTTAAAATTGTAAAATGGTTTTATGAATTAGCGATTTCGTTCCAATTCACATTCCAAGTAATATTCGTCATGCTAATTACGGTGACGATTGCCGAATTGCATTATCTCTTATAGTTTCCGAGATATGGACTATCGACATTTTAGAATATTGGCTCTGCTTCTAATTTGTTTTAAAATTGTAAAATGGTCTTATGAATCAGCGATTTCGTTAAAATTCACATTCCAAGTAATATGCGGCATGCTAATTACATTGCCGATTGCCAAATTGCATTATCCCTTATAGTTTCCGAGATATGGGGAATCGAAATTTTACACCTTAGTGTCTGTTTATAACTTGGATCAAAATTGTAAAATGGTCTTACGAATTAGCGATTTCGCTCCAATTCACATTCCAAGTAATATTCGGCATGCTAATTACATTGCCGATTGCCAAATTGCATTACCCTTATAGTTTCCGAGATATGGACTATCGACATCTGACAATATTGGCTCTGTTTCTAACTTGGGTCAAAATTGTAAAATGGTCTTATGAATTAGCGATTTTGCCCCAATTCACATTCCGAGTAATATTCGGCATGCTAATTACATTGCCGATCGCCAAATTGCATTATCTCTTATAGTTTCCGAGATATGGACTATCGACATTTTAGAATATTGGCTCTGCTTCTAACTTGGGTTAAAATTGTAAAATGGTCTTATGAATTAGCGATTTCGTTCCAATTCACATTCCAAGTAATATTCGTCATGCTAATTACGCTGACGATTGCCGAATTGCATTATCTCTTATAGTTTCCGAGATATGGACTATCGACATTTTAGAATATTGGCTCTGCTTCTAACTTGGGTTAAAATTGTAAAATGGTCTTATGAATTAGCGATTTCGTTCCAATTCACATTCCAAGTAATATTCGGCATGCTAATTACGTTGCCGGTTGCCAAATTGCATTATCTCTTATAGTTTCCAAGATATGGACTATCGACATCTTACAATATTGGCTCTGCTTCTAACTTGGGTTAAAATTGTAAAATGGTCTTATGAATTAGCGATTTCGTTCCAATTCACATTCCAAGTAATATTCGTCATGCTAATTACGTTGCCGGTTGCCAAATTGCATTATCTCTTATAGTTTCCAAGATATGGACTATCGACATCTTACAATATTGGCTCTGCTTCTAACTTGGGTTAAAATTGTAAAATGGTCTTATGAATTAGCGATTTCGTTCCAATTCACATTCCAAGTAATATTCGGCATGCTAATTACGTTGCCGATTGCCAAATTAGATTATCACATATAGTTTCCGAGATATGGACTATCGACATTTTAGAATATTGGCTCTGCTTCTAACTTGGGTTAAAATTGTAAAATGGTCTTATGAATTAGCGAATTCGTTCCAATTTACATTCCAAGTAATATTCGGCATGCTAATTACGTTGCCGATCGCCAAATTGCATTATCTCATATAGTTTACGAGATATGGACTATCGGCATCTTACAATATTGGCTGTGCTTCTAACTTGGGCCAAAATTGTTAAATGGTCTTATGAATTAGCGATTTCGTCCCAATTCACATTCCAAGTATTATTCGGCATGCTAATTACATTGCCGATTGCCAAAGTGCATTATCTCTTGTAGTTTCCGAGATATGGGCAATCGAAATTTTACACCTTAGAGTCTGTTTCTAACTTTGGTCAAAAATGTAAAATGGTCTTATGAATTAGCGATTTCGTTCCAATTCACATTCCAAGTAATATTCGACATGCTAATTATATTGCCGATTGCCAAATTGCATTATCTCTTATAGTTTCCGAGATATGGACTATCGACATCTGACAATATTGGCTCTGCTTCTAACTTGGGCCAGAATTGTAAAATGGTCTTATGAATTAGCGATTTCGTTGTAATTCACATTCCAAGTAATATTCGGCATGCTAATTACGTTGCCGATTGCCAAAATGCGTTATCTCTTATAGTTTCCGAGATATGGACTATCGACATCTTGCAATATTGGCTCTGTTTCTAACTTGGGTCAAAAATGTTAAATAGTCTTATGAATTAGCGATTTCGTTCCAATTCACATTCCAAGTAATATTCGACATGCTAATTACATTGCCGATTGCCAAATTGCATTATCTCTTATAGTTTCCGAAATATGGACTATCGACATCTGACAATATTGGCTCTGCTTCTAACTTGGGCCAGAATTGTAAAATGGTCTTATGAATTAGCGATTTCGTTCCAATTCACATTCCAAGTAATATTTGGCATGCTAATTACGTTGCCGTTTGCCAAATTGCATTATCTCTTATAGTTTCCGAGATATGGGCAATCGAAATTTTACACCTTAGAGTCTGTTTCTAACCAGAATTGTAAAATGGTCTTATGAATTAGCGATTTCGTTGTAATTCACATTCCAAGTAATATTCGGCATGCTAATTACGTTGCCGATTGCCAAAATGCGTTATCTCTTATAGTTTCCGAGATATGGACTATCGACATCTTGCAATATTGGCTCTGTTTCTAACTTGGGTCAAAAATGTTAAATAGTCTTATGAATTAGCGATTTCGTTGTAATTCACATTCCAAGTAATATTCGGCATGCTAATTACGTTGCCGATTGCCAAAATGCGTTATCTCTTATAGTTTCCGAGATATGGACTATCGACTTCTTGCAATATTGGCTCTGTTTCTAACTTGGGTCAAAAATGTTAAATAGTCTTATGAATTAGCGATTTCGTTCCAATTCACATTCCAAGTAATATTCGGCATGCTAATTACATTGCCGATTGCCAAATTGCATTACCCTTATAGTTTCCGAGATATGGACTATCGACATCTTACAATATTGGCTCTGCTTCTAACTTGTGCCAGAATTGTAAAATGGTCTTATGAATTAGCGATTTCGTTCCAATTCACATTCCAGATAACATTCGGCATGCCAATTACGTTGCCGATTGCCAAATTGCATTATCTCTTATAGTTTCCGAGATATGAGCAATCGAAGTTTTACACCTTAGAGTCTGTTTCTAACTTGGGTCAAAATTGAAAAATGGTCTTACGAATTAGCGATTTCGCTCCAATTCACATTCCAAGTAATATTCGGCATGCTAATTACATTGCCGATTGCCAAATTGCATTACCCTTATAGTTTCCGAGATATGGACTATCGACATCTTACAATATTGGCTCTGCTTCTAACTTGTGCCAGAATTGTAAAATGGTCTTATGAATTAGCGATTTCGTTCCAATTCATATTCCAGGTAACATTCGGCATGCCAATTACGTTGCCGATTGCCAAATTGCATTACCTCTTATAGTTTCCGAGATATGGGCAATCGAAATTTTACACCTTAGAGTCTGTTTCTAACTTGGGTCAAAATTGTAAAATGGTCTTACGAATTAGCGATTTCGCTCCAATTCACATTCCAAGTATTATTCGGCATGCTAATTACATTGCCGATTGCCAAATTGCATTATCTCTTATAGTTTCCGAGATATGGACTATCGACATCTTACAATATTGGCTCTGCTTCTTACTTGGGCCAGAATTGTAAAATGGTCTTATGAATTAGCGATTTCGTTCCAATTCACATTCCAAGTAATATTCGGCATGGTAATTACGTCGAAGATTGCCAAATTGCATTATCTCTTATAGTTTCCGAGATATGGGCAATCGAAATTTTACACCTTTGAATCCGTTTCTAACTTGGGTCAAAAATGTAAAATGGTCTTATGAATTAGCGATTTCGTTCCAATTCACATTCCAAGTAATATTCGGCATGCTAATTACGTTGCCGATTGCCAAATTGCATTATCTCCTATAGTTTCCAACATATGGTCTATCGACATCTTACAATATTGGCTGTGCTTCTAACTTGGGACAAAATTGAAAATTGGTCTTATGAATTAGCGATTTCGTTCCAATTCACATTCCAAGTATTATTCGGCATGCTAATTACATTGCCGATTGCCAAATTGCATTATCTCCTATAGTTTCCATTATATGGTCTATCGACATCTTACAATATTGGCTCTGCTTCTAACTTGGGCCCAAATTGTAAAATGGTCTTATGAATTAGCGATTTCGTTCCAATTCACATTCAAAGTAATATTCGGCATGCTAATTACGTTGCCGATTGTCAAATTGCATTATCTCTTGTAGTTTCCGAGATATGGGCAATCGAAATTTTACACCTTAGAGTCTGTTTCTAACATGGGTCAAAATTGTAAAATGGTCTTATGAATTAGCGATTTCGCTCCAATTCACATTCCAAGTAATATTAGGCATGCTAATTACGGTGACGATTGCCGAATTGCATTATCTCTTATAGTTTACGAGATATGGACTATCGACATTTTAGAATATTGGCTGTGCTTCTCACTTGGGCCAAAATTGTTAAATGGTCTTATGAATTATCGATTTCGTCCCAATTCACATTCCAAGTATTATTCGGCATGCTAATTACATTGCCGTTTGCCAAATTGCATTATCTCTTATAGTTTCCGAGATATGGACTATCGACATCTGACAATATTGGCTCTGCTTCTAACTTGGGCCAGAATTGTAAAATGGTCTTATGAATTAGCGATTTCGTTCCAATTCACACTCCAAGTAATATTCGGCATGCTAATTACGTTGCCGATTGCTAAATTGCATTATGTCTTATAGTTTCCGAGATATGGGCAATCGAAAATTTACACCTTTGAATCCGTTTCTAACTTGGGTCAAAAATGTAAAATGGTCTTATGAATTAGCGATTTCGTTCCAATTCACATTCCAAGTAATATTCGGCATGCTAATTACGTTGCCGATTGCCAAATTGCATTATCTCCTATAGTTTCCAACATATGGTCTATCGACATCTTACAATATTGGCTGTGCTTCTAACTTGGGACAAAATTGAAAATTGGTCTTATGAATTAGCGATTTCGTTCCAATTCACATTCCAAGTATTATTCGGCATGCTAATTACATTGCCGATTGCCAAATTGCATTATCTCCTATAGTTTCCATTATATGGTCTATCGACATCTTACAATATTGGCTCTGCTTCTAACTTGGGCCCAAATTGTAAAATGGTCTTATGAATTAGCGATTTCGTTCCAATTCCATTCAAAGTAATATTCGGCATGCCAATTACGTTGCCGATTGCCAAATTGCATTATCTCTTATAGTTTCCGAGATATGAGCAATCGAAGTTTTACACCTTAGAGTCTGTTTCTAACTTGGGTCAAAATTGAAAAATGGTCTTACGAATTAGCGATTTCGCTCCAATTCACATTCCAAGTAATATTCGGCATGCTAATTACATTGCCGATTGCCAAATTGCATTACCCTTATAGTTTCCGAGATATGGACTATCGACATCTTACAATATTGGCTCTGCTTCTAACTTGTGCCAGAATTGTATAATGGTCTTATGAATTAGCGATTTCGTTCCAATTCACATTCCAGGTAACATTCGGCATGCCAATTACGTTGCCGATTGCCAAATTGCATTACCTCTTATAGTTTCCGAGATATGGGCAATCGAAATTTTACACCTTAGAGTCTGTTTCTAACTTGGGTCAAAATTGTAAAATGGTCTTACGAATTAGCGATTTCGCTCCAATTCACATTCCAAGTAATATTCGGCATGCTAATTACATTGCCGATTGCCAAATTGCATTACCCTTATAGTTTCCGAGATATGGACTATCGACATCTTACAATATTGGCTCTGCTTCTTACTTGGGCCAGAATTGTAAAATGGTCTTATGAATTAGCGATTTCGTTCCAATTCACATTCCAAGTAATATTCGGCATGGTAATTACGTCGAAGATTGCCAAATTGCATTATCTCTTATAGTTTCCGAGATATGGGCAATCGAAATTTTACACCTTTGAATCCGTTTCTAACTTGGGTCAAAAATGTAAAATGGTCTTATGAATTAGCGATTTCGTTCCAATTCACATTCCAAGTAATATTCGGCATGCTAATTACGTTGCCGATTGCCAAATTGCATTATCTCCTATAGTTTCCAACATATGGTCTATCGACATCTTACAATATTGGCTGTGCTTCTAACTTGGGACAAAATTGAAAATTGGTCTTATGAATTAGCGATTTCGTTCCAATTCACATTCCAAGTATTATTCGGCATGCTAATTACATTGCCGATTGCCAAATTGCATTATCTCCTATAGTTTCCATTATATGGTCTATCGACATCTTACAATATTGGCTCTGCTTCTAACTTGGGCCCAAATTGTAAAATGGTCTTATGAATTAGCGATTTCGTTCCAATTCCATTCAAAGTAATATTCGGCATTGCTAATTACGTTGCCGATTGTCAAATTGCATTATCTCTTGTAGTTTCCGAGATATGGGCAATCGAAATTTTACACCTTAGAGTCTGCTTCTAACATGGGTCAAAATTGTAAAATGGTCTTATGAATTAGCGATTTCGCTCCAATTCACATTCCAAGTAATATTAGGCATGCTAATTACGGTGACGATTGCCGAATTGCATTATCTCTTATAGTTTACGAGATATGGACTATCGACATTTTAGAATATTGGCTGTGCTTCTCACTTGGGCCAAAATTGTTAAATGGTCTTATGAATTATCGATTTCGTCCCAATTCACATTCCAAGTATTATTCGGCATGCTAATTACATTGCCGGTTGCCAAATTGCATTATCTCTTATAGTTTCCGAGATATGGACTATCGACATCTGACAATATTGGCTCTGCTTCTAACTTGGGCCAGAATTGTAAAATGGTCTTATGAATTAGCGATTTCGTTCCAATTCACACTCCAAGTAATATTCGGCATGCTAATTACGTTGCCGATTGCCAAATTGCATTATGTCTTATAGTTTCCGAGATATGGGCAATCGAAAATTTACACCTTAGAGTCTGTTTCTAACTTGGGTCAAAAATGTAAAATGGTCTTATGAATTAGCGATTTCGTACCAATTCACATTCCAAATAATATTCGGCATGCTAATTACGTTGCCGTTTGCCAAATTGCATTATCTCTTATAGTTTCCGAGATATGGGCATTCGAAATTTTACACCTTAATGTCTGTTTCTAACTGGGGCCAAAATTGTAAAATGGTCTTATGAATTAGTGATTTCGTTCCAATTCACATTCCAAGTAATATTCGGCATGCTAATTACATTGCCTATTGCCAAATTGCATTATCTCTTATAGTTTCCGAGATATGGGCAATCGAAATTTTACACCTTAGAGTCTGTTTCTAACTTGGGTCAAAATTGTAAAATGGTCTTATGAATTAGCGATTTCGCTCTAATTCACATTCCAAGTAATATTCGGCATGCTAATTACATTGCCGATTGCCAAATTGCATTACCCTTATAGTTTCCGAGATATGGACTATCGACATCTGACAATATTGGCTCTGTTTCTAACTTGGGTCAAAATTGTAAAATGGTCTTATGAATTAGCGATTTTGCTCCAATTCACATTCCGAGTAATATTCGGCATGCTAATTACATTGCCGATCGCCAAATTGCATTATCTCATATAGTTTCCAAGATATGGACTACCGACATCTTACAATATTGGCTCTGCTTCTTACTTGGGCCAGAAATGTAAAATGGTCTTATGAATTAGCGATTTCGTTCCAATTCACATTATAAGTAATATTTGGCATGGTAATTACGTCGCCGATTGCCAAATTGCATTATCACTTATAGTTTCCGAGATATGGGCAATCGAAATTTTACACCTTTGAATCTGTTTCTAACTTGGGTCAAAAATGTAAAATGGTCTTATGAATTAGCGATTTGGTTCCAATTCACATTCCAAGTAATATTCGACATGCTAATTACATTGCCGATTTCCAAATTGCATTATCTCTTATAGTTTCCGAGATATGGACTATCGACATCTGACAATATTGGCTCTGCTTCTAAATTGGTCCAGAATTGTAAAATGGTCTTAGGAATTAGCGATTTCGTTCCAATTCACATTCCAAGTAATATTCGTCATGCTAATTACGCTGACGATTGCCGAATTGCATTATCTCTTATAGTTTCCGAGATATGGACTATCGACATTTTAGAATATTGGCTCTGCTTCTAACTTGTAACTAAAATTGTAAAATGGTCTTATGAATTAGCGATTTCGTTCCAATTCACATTCCAAGTAATATTCGGCATGCTAATTACGTTGCCGGTTGCCAAATTGCATTATCTCTTATAGTTTCCAAGATATGGACTATCGACATCTTACAATATTGGCTCTGCTTCTAACTTGGGTTAAAATTGTAAAATGGTCTTATGAATTAGCGATTTCGTTCCAATTCACATTCCAAGTAATATTCGGCATGCTAATTACGTTGCCGATTGCCAAATTACATTATCTCATATAGTTTCCGAGATATGGACTATCGACATTTTAGAATATTGGCTCTGCTTCTAACTTGGGTTAAAATTGTAAAATGGTCCTATGAATTAGCGATTTCGTTCCAATTCACATTCCAAGTAATATTCGGCATGCCAATTACGTTGCCGGTTGCCAAATTGCATTATCTTTTATAGTTTCCGAGATATGGGCTATCGACAGCTTACAATATTGGCTCTGCTTCTAACTTGGACCAAAATTGTAAAATGGCCTTATGAATTAGCGATTTCGTTCCAATTCACATTCCAAGTAATATTCGGCATGCTAATTACATTGCCGATTGCCAAATTGCATTATCTCTTATAGTTTCCGAGATATGGGCAATCGAAATTTTACACCTTAATGTCTGTTTCTAACTTGGGTTAAAATTGTAAAATGGTCTTATGAATTAGCGATTTTGCTCCAATTCACATACCGAGTAATATTCGGCATGCTAATTAGATTGCCGATCGCCAAATTGCATTATCTCATATAGTTTCCGAGATATGGACTATCGACAGCTTACAATATTGACTGTGCTTCTAACTTGGGCCAAAATTGTTAAATGGTCTTATGAATTAGCGATTTTGCTCCAATTCACATTCCAAGTAACATTCGGCATGCTAATTACGTTCCCGATTGCCAAATTGCATTATCTTTTATAGTTTCCGAGATATGGGCTATCGACATCTTACAATATTGGCTCTGCTTCTAACTTGTGCCAGAATTGTTAAAGGGTCTTATGAATTAGCGATTTCGTTCCAATTCACATTCCAAGTAATATTCGGCATGCTAATTACGTTGCCGATTGCCAAATTGCATTATTTCTTATAGTTTCCGAGATATGGGCAATCGAAATTTTACACCTTAGGGTCTGTTTCTAACTTGGGTCAAAATTGTAAAATGGTCTTATGAATTAGCGATTTCGCTCCATTTCACATTCCAAGTAATATTCGCCATGCTAATTACATTGCCGATGGCCAATTTGCATTATCTCTTATAGTTTCGGAGATATGCACTATCGACATCTGACAATATTGGCTCTGCTTCTAACTTGGGCCAGAATTGTAAAATGGTCTTATGAATTAGCGAATCCGTTCCAATTTACATTCCAAGTAATATTCGGCATGCTAATTACGTTGCCGATCGCCAAATTGCATTATCTCATATAGTTTCCGAGATATGGACTATCGACATTTTAGAATATTGGCTCTGCTTCTAATTTGGGTTAAAATTGTAAAATGGTCCTATGAATTAGCGATTTCGTTCCAATTCACATTCCAAGTAATATTCGGCATGCCAATTACGTTGCCGGTTGCCAAATTACATTATCTTTTATAGTTTCCGAGATATGGGCTATCGACAGCTTACAATATTGGCTCTGCTTCTAACTTGGACCAAAATTGTAAAATGGCGTAATGAATTAGCGATTTCGTTCCAATTCACATTCCAAGTAATATTCGGCATGCTAATTACATTGCCGATTGCCAAATTGCATTATCTCTTATAGTTTCCGAGATATGGGCAATCGAAATTTTACACCTTAATGTCTGTTTCTAACTTGGGTCAAAATTGTAAAATGGTCTTATGAATTAGCGATTTTGCTCCAATTCACATACCGAGTAATATTCGGCATGCTAATTAGATTGCCGATCGCCAAATTGCATTATCTTTTATAGTTTCCGAGATATGGGCTATCGACATCTTACAATATTGGCTCTGCTTCTAACTTGTGCCAAAATTGTAAAATGGTCTTATGAATTAGCGATTTCGTTCCAATTCACATTCCAAGTAATATTCGGCATGCTAATTACGTTGCCGATTGCCAAATTGCATTATTTCTTATAGTTTCCGAGATATGGGCAATCGAAATTTTACACCTTAGGGTCTGTTTCTAACTTGGGTCAAAATTGTAAAATGGTCTTATGAATTAGCGATTTCGCTCCATTTCACATTCCAAGTAATATTCGCCATGCTAATTACATTGCCGATGGCCAATATGCATTATCTCTTATAGTTTCGGAGATATGCACTATCGACATCTGGCAATATTGGCTCTGCTTCTAACTTGGGCCAGAATTGTAAAATGGTCTTATGAATTAGCGAATTCGTTCCAATTTACATTCCAAGTAATATTCGGCATGCTAATTACGTTGCCGATCGCCAAATTGCCTTATCTCATATAGTTTACGAGATATGGACTATCGGCATCTTACAATATTGGCTGTGCTTCTAACTTGGGCCAAAATTGTTAAATGGTCTTATGAATTAGCGATTTTGTCCCAATTCACATTCCAAGTATTATTCGGCATGCTAATTACATTGCCGATTGCCAAAGTGCATTATCTCTTGTAGTTTCCGAGATATGGGCAATCGAAATTTTACACCTTAGAGTCTGTTTCTAACTTTGGTCAAAAATGTAAAATGGTCTTATTAATTAGCGATTTCGTTCCAATTCACATTCCAAGTAATATTCGACATGCTAATTACATTGCCGATTGCCAAATTGCATTATCTCTTATAGTTTCCGAGATATGGACTATCGACATCTGACAATATTGGCTCTGCTTCTAACTTGGGCCAGAATTGTAAAATGGTCTTATGAATTAGCGATTTCGTTGTAATTCACATTCCAAGTAATATTCGGCATGCTAATTACGTTGCCGATTGCCAAAATGCGTTATCTCTTATAGTTTCCGAGATATGGACTATCGACATCTTGCAATATTGGCTCTGTTTCTAACTTGGGTCAAAAATGTTAAATAGTCTTATGAATTAGCGATTTCGTTCCAATTCACATTCCAAGTAATATTCGACATGCTAATTACATTGCCGATTGCTAAATTGCATTATCTCTTATAGTTTCCGAGATATGGACTATCGACATTTTAGAATATTGGCTCTGCTTCTAACTTGGGTTAAAATTGTAAAATGGTCTTATGAATCAGCGATTTCGTTAAAATTCACATTCCAAGTAATATGCGGCATGCTAATTACGTTGCCAATTGCCAAATTGCATTATCCCTTATAGTTTCCGAGATATGGGGAATCGAAATTTTACACCTTAGAGTCTGTTTCAAACTTGGGTCAAAATTGTAAAATGGTCTTACGAACTAGCGATTTCGCTCCAATTCACATTCCAAGTAATATTCGGCATGCTAATTACATTGCCGATTGCCAAATTGCATTACCCTTATAGTTTCCGAGATATGGACTATCGACATCTGACAATATTGGCTCTGCTTCTAACTTGGGCCAGAATTGTAATATGGTCTTATGAATTAGCGATTTCGTTCCAATTCACATTCCAAGTAATATTCGGCATGCTAATTACGTTGCCGATTGCCAAATTGCATTATCTCATATAGTTTCCGAGATATGGACTATTGACATCTTACAAATTGGTTGTGCTTCTAACTTGGGCCAAAATTGAAAAATGGTCTTATGAATTAGCGATTTCGTTCCAATTCACATTCCAAGTATTATTCGGCATGCTAATTACATTGCCGATTGCCAAATTACATTATCTCCTATAGTTTCCAATATATGGTCTATCGACATCTTACAATATTGGCTCTGCTTCTAACTTGGGCCCAAATTGTAAAATGGTCTTATGAATTAGCGATTACGTTCCAATTCCATTCAAAGTAATATTCGGCATGCTAATTACGTTGCCGATTGCCAAATTGCATTATCTCTTATAGTCTCCGAGATATAGGCAATCGAAATTTTACACCTTAGAGTCTGTTTCTAACTTGGGTCAAAAATGTAAAATGGTCTTATGAATTAGCGATTCCGTTCCAATTCACATTCCAAGTAATATTCGGCATGCTAATTACGTTGCCGTTTGCCAAATTGCATTATCTCTTATAGTTTCCGAGATATGGGCAATCGAAATTTTACATCTTAATGTCTGTTTCTAACTTGGGTCAAAATTGTAAAATGGTCTTATGAATTAGCGTTTTCGTTCCAATTCACATTCCAAGTAATTTTCGGCATGCTAATTACGTTGCCGATTGCCAAATTGCATTATCTCATATAGTTTCCGAGATATGGACTATCGACATCTTACAATATTGGCTGTGCTTCTAACTTGGGCCAAAATTGTAAAATGGTCTTATGAATTAGCGATTTTGCTCCAATTCACATTCCGAGTAATATTTGGCATGCTAATTACGTTGCCGATTTCCAAATTGCATTATCTTTTATAGTTTCGGAGATATGCACTATCGACATCTGACAATATTGGCTCTGCTTCTAACTTGGGCCAGAATTGTAAAATGGTCTTATGAATTAGCGAATTCGTTCCAATTCACATTCCAAGTAATATTCGGCATGCTAATTACGCTGCCGATCGCCAAATTGCATTATCTCTTATAGTTTCCAAGATATGACTATCGACATTTTAGAATATTGGCTCTGCTTCTAACTTGGGCCAGAATTGTAAAATGGTCTTATGAATTAGCGAATTCGTTCCAATTCACATTCCAAGTAATATTCGTCATGCTAATTACGGTGACGATTGCCGAATTGCATTATCTCTTATAGTTTCCGAGATATGGACTATCGACATTTTGGAATATTGGCTCTGCTTCTAACTTGGGTTAAAATTGTAAAATGGTCTTATGAATTAGCGATTTCGTTCCAATTCACATTCCAAGTAATATTCGGCATGCTAATTACGTTGCCGGTTGCCAAATTGCATTATCTCTTATAGTTTCCGAGATATGGGCAATCGAAGTTTTACACCTTAGAGTCTGTTTCTAACTTGGGTCAAAATTGTAAAATGGTCTTACGAATTAGCGATTTCGTTCCAATTCACATTCCAAGTAATATTCGTCATGCTGATTACGGTGACGATTGCCGAATTGCATTATCTCTTATAGTTTCCGAGATATGAACTATCGACATTTTAGAATATTGGCTCTGCTTCTAACTTGAGTTAAAATTGTAAAATGGTCTTATGAATTAGCGATTTCGTTCCAATTCACATTCCAAGTAATATTCGTCTTGCAAATTACGGTGACGATTGCCGAATTGCTTTATCTCTTATAGTTTCCGAGATATGGACTATCGACATTTTAGAATATTGGCTCTACTTCTAACTTGGGTTAAAATTGTAAAATGGTCTTATGAATCAGCGATTTCGTTAAAATTCACTTTCCAAGTAATATGCGGCATGCTAATTACGTTGCCGATTGCCAAATTGCATTATCCCTTATAGTTTCCGAGATATGGGGAATTGAAATTTTACACTTTAGAGACTGTTTCTAACTTGGGTCAAAATTGTAAAATGGTCTTACGAATTAGCGATTTCGCTCCAATTCACATTCCAAGTAATATTCGGCATGCTAATTACATTGCCGATTGCCAAATTGCATTACCCTTATAGTTTCCGAGATATGGACTATCGACATCTGACAATATTGGCTCTGCTTCTAACTTGGGATAGAATTGTAATATGGTCTTATGAATTAGCGATTTCGTTCCAATTCACATTCCAAGTAATATTCGGCATGCTAATTACGTTGCCGATTGCCAAATTACATTATCTCATATAGTTTCCGAGATATGGACTATCGACATTTTAGAATATTGGCTCTGCTTCTAACTTGGGTTAAAATTGTAAAATGGTCCTATGAATTAGCGATTTCGTTCCAATTCACATTCCAAGTAATATTCGGCATGCTAATTACGTTGCCGGTTGCCAAATTGCATTATCTTTTATAGTTTCCGAGATATGGGCTATCGACAGCTTACAATATTGGCTCTGCTTCTAACTTGGACCAAAATTGTAAAATGGCCTTATGAATTAGCGATTTCGTTCCAATTCACATTCCAAGTAATATTCGGCATGCTAATTACGTTGCCGGTTGCCAAATTGCATTATCTTTTATAGTTTCCGAGATATGGGCTATCGACAGCTTACAATGTTGGCTCTGCTTCTAACTTGGACCAAAATTGTAAAATTGTCTTATGAATTAGCGATTTTGCTCCAATTCACATACCGAGTAATATTCGGCATGCTAATTAGATTGCCGATCGCCAAATTGCATTATCTCATATAGTTTCCGAGATATGGACTATCGACATCTTACAATATTGACTGTGCTTCTAACTTGGGCCAAAATTGTTAAATGGTCTTATGAATTAGCGATTTTGCTTCAATTCACATTCCAAGTAACATTCGGCATGCTAATTACGTTCCCGATTGCCAAATTGCATTATCTTTTATAGTTTCCGAGATATGGGCTATCGACATCTTACAATATTGGCTCTGCTTCTAACTTGTGCCAGAATTGTAAAATGGTCTTATGAATTAGCGATTTTGTTCCAATTCACATTCCAAGTAACATTCGGCATGCTAATTACGTTGCCGATTGCCAAATTGCATTATCTCTTATAGTTTCCGAGATATGGGCAATCGAAGTTTTACACCTTAGAGTCTGTTTCTAACTTGGGTCAAAATTGTAAAATGGTCTTACGAATTAGAGATTTCGTTCCAATTCACATTCCAAGTAATATTCGTCATGCTAATTACGGTGACGATTGCCGAATTGCATTATTTCTTATAGTTTCCGAGATATGGACTATCGATATTTTAGAATATTGGCTCTGCTTCTAACTTGGGTTAAAATTGTAAAATGGTCTTATGAATTAGCGATTTCGTTCCAATTCACATTCCAAGTAATATTCGTCATGCTAATTACGGTGACGATTGCCGAATTGCATTATCTCTTATAGTTTCCGAGATATGGACTATCGACATTTTAGAATATTGGCTCTGCTTCTAACTTGTGTTAAAATTGTAAAATGGTCTTATGAATCAGCGATTTCGTTAAAATTCACATTCCAAGTAATATGCGGCATGCTAATTACATTGCCGATTGCCAAATTGCATTATCCCTTATAGTTTCCGAGATATGGGGAATCGAAATTTTACACCTTAGAGTCTGTTTATAACTTGGGTCAAAAGTGTAAAATGGTCTTACGAATTAGCGATTTCGCTCCAATTCACATTCCAAGTAATATTCGGCATGCTAATTACATTGCCGATTGCCAAATTGCATTACCCTTATAGTTTCCGAGATATGGACTATCGACATCTGACAATATTGGCTCTGTTTCTAACTTGGGTCAAAATTGTAAAATGGTCTTATGAATTAGCGATTTTGCTCCAATTCACATTCCGAGTAATATTCGGCATGCTAATTACATTGCCGATCGCCAAATTGCATTATCTCATATAGTTTCCAAGATATGGACTACCGACATCTTACAATATTGGCTCTGCTTCTTACTTGGGCCAGAATTGTAAAATGGTCTTATGAATTAGCGATTTCGTTCCAATTCACATTCCAAGTAATATTTGGCATGGTAATTACGTCGCCGATTGCCAAATTGCATTATCACTTATAGTTTCCGAGATATGGGCAATCGAAATTTTACACCTTTGAATCTGTTTCTAACTTGGGTCAAAAATGTAAAATGGTCTTATGAATTAGCGATTTCGTTCCAATTCACATTCCAAGTAATATTCGACATGCTAATTACATTGCCGATTTCCAAATTGCATTATCTCTTATAGTTTCCAAGATATGGACTATCGACATCTGACAATATTGGCTCTGCTTCTAAATTGGGCCAGAATTGTAAAATGGTCTTAGGAATTAGCGATTTCGTTCCAATTCACATTCCAAGTAATATTCGTCATGCTAATTACGGTGACGATTGCCGAATTGCATTATCTCTTATAGTTTCCGGGATATGGACTATCGACATTTTAGAATATTGGCTCTGCTTCTAACTTGGGTTAAAATTGTAAAATGGTCTTATGAATTAGCGATTTCGTTCCAATTCACATTCCAAGTAATATTCGGCATGCTAATTACGTTGCCGGTTGCCAAATTGCATTATCTCTTATAGTTTCCAAGATATGGACTATCGACATCTTACAATATTGGCTCTGCTTCTAACTTGGGTTAAAATTGTAAAATGGTCTTATGAATTAGCGATTTCGTTCCAATTCACATTCCAAGTAATATTTGGCATGCTAATTACGTTGCCGATTGCCAAATTGTATTATCTTTTATAGTTTCCGAGATATGGGCAATCGAAGTTTTACACCTTAGAGTCTGTTTCTAACTTGGGTCAAAATTGTAAAATGGTCTTACGAATTAGCGATTTCGTTCCAATTCACATTCCAAGTAATATTCGTCATGCTAATTACGGTGACGATTGCCGAATTGCATTACCTCTTATAGTTTCCGAGATATGGACTATCGACATTTTAGAATATTGGCTCTGCTTCTAACTTGAGTTAAAATTGTAAAATGGTCTTATGAATTAGCGATTTCGTTCCAATTCACATTCCAAGTAATATTCGTCATGCTAATTACGGTGACGATTGCCGAATTGCATTATCTCTTATAGTTTCCGAGATATGGACTATCGACATTTTAGAATATTGGCTCTGCTTCTAACTTGGGTTAAAATTGTAAAATGGTCTTATGAATCAGCGATTTCGTTAAAATTCACATTCCAAGTAATATGCGGCATGCTAATTACGTTGCCGATTGCCAAATTGCATTATCCCTTATAGTTTCCGAGATATGGGGAATTGAAATTTTACACTTTAGAGACTGTTTCTAACTTGGGTCAAAATTGTAAAATGGTCTTAAGAATTAGCGATTTCGCTCCAATTCACATTCCAAGTAATATTCGGCATGCTAATTACGTTGCCGATTGCCAAATTACATTATCTCATATAGTTTCCGAGATATGGACTATCGACATTTTAGAATATTGGCTCTGCTTCTAACTTGGGTTAAAATTGTAAAATGGTCCTATGAATTAGCGATTTCGTTCCAATTCACATTCCAAGTAATATTCGGCATGCTAATTACGTTGCCGGTTGCCAAATTGCATTATCTTTTATAGTTTCCGAGATATGGGCTATCGACAGCTTACAATATTGGCTCTGCTTCTAACTTGGACCAAAATTGTAAAATGGCCTTATGAATTAGCGATTTCGTTCCAATTCACATTCCAAGTAATATTCGGCATGCTAATTACGTTGCCGGTTGCCAAATTGCATTATCTTTTATAGTTTCCGAGATATGGGCTATCGACAGCTTACAATATTGGCTCTGCTTCTAACTTGGACCAAAATTGTAAAATGGTCTTATAAATTAGCGATTTTGCTCCAATTCACATACCGAGTAATATTCGGCATGCTAATTAGATTGCCGATCGCCAAATTGCATTATCTCATATAGTTTCCGAGATATGGACTATCGACATCTTACAATATTGACTGGGCTTCTAACTTGGGCCAAAATTGTTAAATGGTCTTATGAATTAGCGATTTCGTTTCAATTCACATTCCAAGTAATATTCGGCATGCTAATTACGTTGCCGATTGCCAAATTGCATTATCTCTTATAGTTTCCGAGATATGGGCAATCGAAATTTTACACCTTAGGGTCTGTTTCTAACTTTGGTCAAAAATGTAAAATGGTCTTATGAATTAGCGATTTCGTTCCAATTCACATTCCAAGTAATATTCGGCATGCTAATTACGTTGCCGGTTGCCAAATTGCATTATCTTTTATAGTTTCCGAGATATGGGCTATCGACAGCTTACAATATTGGCTCTGCTTCTAACTTGGACCAAAATTGTAAAATGGCCTTATGAATTAGCGATTTCGTTCCAATTCACATTCCAAGTAATATTCGGCATGCTAATTACGTTGCCGGTTGCCAAATTGCATTATCTTTTATAGTTTCCGAGATATGGACTATCGACATCTTACAATATTGACTGGGCTTCTAACTTGGGCCAGAATTGTAAAATGGTCTTATGAATTAGCGAATTCGTTCCAATTTACATTCCAAGTAATATTCGGCATGCTAATTACGTTGCCGATCGCCAAATTGCATTATCTCATATAGATTACGAGATATGGACTATCGGCATCTTACAATATTGGCTGTGCTTCTAACTTGGGCCAAAATTGTTAAATGGTCTTATGAATTAGCGATTTCGTCCCAATTCACATTCCAAGTATTATTCGGAATGCTAATTACATTGCCGATTGCCAAAGTGCATTATCTCTTGTAGTTTCCGAGATATGGGCAATCGAAATTTTACACCTTAGAGTCTGTTTCTAACTTTGGTCAAAAATGTAAAATGGTCTTATGAATTAGCGATTTCGTTCCAATTCACATTCCAAGTAATATTCGACATGCTAATTACATTGCCGATTGCCAAATTGCATTATCTCTTATAGTTTCCGAGATATGGACTATCGACATCTTGCAATATTGGCTCTGCTTCTAACTTGGGTCAAAAATGTTAAATAGTCTTATGAATTAGCGATTTCGTTGTAATTCACATTCCAAGTAATATTCGGCATGCTAATTACGTTGCCGATTGCCAAAATGCGTTATCTCTTATAGTTTCCGAGATATGGACTATCGACATCTTGCAATATTGGCTCTGTTTCTAACTTGGGTCAAACATGTTAAATAGTCTTATGAATTAGCGATTTCGTTCCAATTCACATTCCAAGGAATATTCGACATGCTAATTACATTGCCGATTGCCAAATTGCTTTATCTCTTATAGTTTCCGAAATATGGACTATCGACATCTGACAATATTGGCCCTGCTTCTAACTTGGGCCAGAATTGTAAAATGGTCTTATGAATTAGCGATTTCGTTGTAATTCACATTCCAAGTAATATTCGGCATGCTAATAACGTTGCCGATTGCCAAAATGCGTTATCTCTTATAGTTTCCGAGATATGGACTATCGACATCTTGCAATATTGGCTCTGTTTCTAACTTGGGTCAAAAATGTTAAATAGTCTTATGAATTAGCGATTTCGTTCCAATTCACATTCCAAGGAATATTCGACATGCTAATTACATTGCCGATTGCCAAATTGCATTATCTCTTATAGTTTCCGAAATATGGACTATCGACATCTGACAATATTGGCTCTGCTTCTAACTTGGGCCAGAATTGTTAAATGGTCTTATGAATTAGCGATTTCGTTCCAATTCACATTCCAAGTAATATTCGGCATGCTAATTACGTTGCCGTTTGCCAAATTGCATTATCTCTTATAGTTTCCGAGATATGGGTAATCGAAATTTTACACCTTAGAGTCTGTTTCTAACTTGGGTCAAAAATGTAAAATCGTCTTATGAAATAGCGATTTCGTTCCAATTCACTTTCCAAGTAATATTCGGCATGCTAATTACGTTGCCGTTTGCCAAAATGCATTATCTCTTATAGTTTCCGAGATATGGGCAATCGAAATTTTACACCTTAATATCTGTTTCTAACTGGGGCCAAAATTGTAAAATGGTTTTATGAATTAGTGATTTCGTTCCAATTCACATTCCAAGGAATATTCGGCATGCTAATTACATTGCCGATAGCCAAGTTGCATTATCTCTTATAGTTTCCGAGATATGGGCAATCGAAATTTTACACCTTAGAGTCTGTTTCTAACTTGGGCCAAAATTGTAAAATGGTCTTATGAATTAGCGATTTCGCTCCAATTCACATTCCAAGTAATATTCGGCATGCTAATTACATTGCCGATTGCCAAGTTGCATTATCTCTTATAGTTTCGGAGATATGGACTATCGACCTCTTACAATATTGGCTGTGCTTCTAACTTGGGCCAAAATTGTAAAATGGTCTTATGAATTAGCGATTTCGTTCCAATTCACATTCCAAGTAATATTCGGCATGCTAATTACGTTGCCGATTTGCAAATTGCATTATCTCATATAGTTTCCGAGATATGGACTATCGACATCTTACAATATTGGCTGTGCTTCTAACTTGGGCCAAAATTGTATAATGGTCTTATGAATTAGCGATTTTGCTCCAACTCACATTCCGAGTAATATTTGGCATGCTAATTACGTTGCCGATTGCCAAATTGCATTATCCCTTATAGTTTCCGAGATATGGGGAATTGAAATTTTACACTTTAGAAACTGTTTCTAACTTGGGTCAAAATTGTAAAATGGTTTTAAGAATTAGCGATTTCGCTCCAATTCACATTCCAAGTAATATTCGGCATGCTAATTACGTTGCCGATTGCCAAATTACATTATCTCATATAGTTTCCGAGATATGGACTATCGACATTTTAGAATATTGGCTCTGCTTCTAACTTGGGTTAAAATTGTAAAATGGTCCTATGAATTAGCGATTTCGTTCCAATTCACATTCCAAGTAATATTCGGCATGCTAATTACGTTGCCGGTTGCCAAATTGCATTATCTTTTATAGTTTCCGAGATATGGGCTATCGACAGCTTACAATATTGGCTCTGCTTCTAACTTGGACCAAAATTGTAAAATGGCCTTATGAATTAACGATTTCGTTCCAATTCACATTCCAAGTAATATTCGGCATGCTAATTACGTTGCCGGTTGCCAAATTGCATTATCTTTTATAGTTTCCGAGATATGGGCTATCGACAGCTTACAATATTGACTCTGCTTCTAACTTGGACCAAAATTGTAAAATAATCTTATGAATTAGCGATTTTGCTCCAATTCACATACCGAGTAATATTCGGCATGCTAATTAGATTGCCGATCGCCAAATTGCATTATCTCATATAGTTTCCGAGATATGGACTATCGACATCTTACAATATTGACTGTGCTTCTAACTTGGGCCAAAATTGTTAAATGGTCTTATGAATTAGCAATTTTGCTCCAATTCACATTCCAAGTAACATTCGGCATGCTAATTACGTTCCCGATTGCCAAATTGCATTATCTTTTATAGTTTCCAAGATATGGGCTATCGAAATGTTACACCTTAGAGTCTGTTTCTAACTTGGGTCAAAAATGTAAAATGGTCTTATGAATTAGCGATTTCGTTTCAATTCACATTCCAAGTAAAATTCGGCATGCTAATTACGTTGCCGATGGCCAATTTGCATTATCTCTTATAGTTTCTTAGATATGCACTATCGACATCTGACAATATTGGCTCTGCTTCTAACTTGGGCCAGAATTGTAAAATGGTCTTATGAATTAGCGAATTCGTTCCAATTTACATTCCAAGTAATATTCGGCATGCTAATTACGTTGCCGATCGCCAAATTGCATTATCTCATATAGATTACGAGATATGGACTATCGGCATCTTACAATATTGGCTGTGCTTCTAACTTGGGCCAAAATTGTTAAATGGTCTTATGAATTAGCGATTTCGTCCCAATTCACATTCCAAGTATTATTCGGAATGCTAATTACATTGCCGATTGCCAAAGTGCATTATCTCTTGTAGTTTCCGAGATATGGGCAATCGAAATTTTACCCCTTAGAGTCTGTTTCTAACTTTGGTCAAAAATGTAAAATGGTCTTATGAATTATCGATTTCGTTCCAATTCACATTCCAAGTAATATTCGACATGCTAATTACATTGCCGATTGCCAAATTGCATTATCTCTTATAGTTTCCGAAATATGGACTATCGACATCTGACAATATTGGCTCTGCTTCTAACTTGGGCCAGAATTGTAAAATGGTCTTATGAATTAGCGATTTCGTTCCAATTCACATTCCAAGTAATATTTGGCATGCTAATTACGTTGCCGTTTGCCAAATTGCATTATCTCTTATAGTTTCCGAGATATGGGCAATCGAAATTTTACACCTTAGAGTCTGTTTCTAACCAGAATTGTAAAATGGTCTTATGAATTAGCGATTTCGTTGTAATTCACATTCCAAGTAATATTCGGCATGCTAATTACGTTGCCGATTGCCAAAATGCGTTATCTCTTATAGTTTCCGAGATATGGACTATCGACATCTTGCAATATTGGCTCTGTTTCTAACTTGGGTCAAAAATGTTAAATAGTCTTATGAATTAGCGATTTCGTTGTAATTCACATTCCAAGTAATATTCGGCATGCTAATTACGTTGCCGATTGCCAAAATGCGTTATCTCTTATAGTTTCCGAGATATGGACTATCGACATCTTGCAATATTGGCTCTGTTTCTAACTTGGGTCAAAAATGTTAAATAGTCTTATGAATTAGCGATTTCGTTCCAATTCACATTCCAAGGAATATTCGACATGCTAATTACATTGCCGATTGCCAAATTACATTATCTCTTATAGTTTCCGAAATATGGACTATCGACATCTGACAATATTGGCTCTGCTTCTAACTTGGGCCAGAATTGTAAAATGGTCTTATGAATTAGCGATTTCGTTGTAATTCACATTCCAAGTAATGTTCGGCATGCTAATTACGTTGCCGATTGCCAAAATGCGTTATCTCTTATAGTTTCCGAGATATGGACTATCGACATCTTGCAATATTGGCTCTGTTTCTAACTTGGGTCAAAAATGTTAAATAGTCTTATGAATTAGCGATTTCGTTGTAATTCACATTCCAAGTAATATTCGGCATGCTAATTACGTGGCCGATTGCCAAAATGCGTTATCTCTTATAGTTTCCGAGATATGGACTATCGACATCTTGCAATATTGGCTCTGTTTCTAACTTGGGTCAAAAATGTTAAATAGTCTTATGAATTAGCGATTTCGTTCCAATTCACATTCCAAGGAATATTCGACATGCTAATTACATTGCCGATTGCCAAATTGCATTATCTCTTATAGTTTCCGAAATATGGACTATCGACATCTGACAATATTAGCTCTGCTTCTAACTTGGGCCAGAATTGTAAAATGGTCTTATGAATTAGCGATTTCGTTCCAATTCACATTCCAAGTAATATTCGGCATGCTAATTACGTTGCCGTTTGCCAAATTGCATTATCTCTTATAGTTTCCGAGATATGGGCAATCGAAATTTTACACCTTAGAGTCTGTTTCTAACTTGGGTCAAAAATGTAAAATGGTCTTATGAAATAGCGATTTCGTTCCAATTCACATTCCAAGTAATATTCGGCATGCTAATTACGTTGCCGTTTGCCAAATTGCATTATCTCTTATAGTTTCCGAGATATGGGCAATCGAAATTTTACACCTTAATGTCTGTTTCTAACTGGGGCCAAAATTGTAAAATGGTCTTATGAATTAGTGATTTCGTTCCAATTCACATTCCAAGTAATATTCGGCATGCTAATTACATTGCCGATTGCCAAATTGCATTATCTCTTATAGTCTCCGAGATATGGGCAATCGAAATTTTACACCTTAGAGTCTGTTTCTAACTTGGGCCAAAATTGTAAAATGGTTTTATGAATTAGTGATTTCGTTCCAATTCACATTCCAAGGAATATTCGGCATGCTAATTACATTGCCGATAGCCTAGTTGCATTATCTCTTATAGTTTCCGAGATATGGGCAATCGAAATTTTACACCTTAGAGTCTGTTTCTAACTTGGGTCAAAATTGTAAAATGGTCTTATGAATTAGCGATTTCGCTCCAATTCACATTCCAAGTAATATTCGGCATGCTAATTACATTGCCGATTGCCAAGTTGCATTATCTCTTATAGTTTCGGAGATATGGACTATCGACCTCTTACAATATTGGCTGTGCTTGTAACTTGGGCCAAAATTGTAAAATGGTCTTATGAATTAGCGATTTCGTTCCAATTCACATTCCAAGTAATATTCGGCATGCTAATTACGTTGCCGATTTGCAAATTGCATTATCTCATATAGTTTCCGAGATATGGACTATCGACATCTTACAATATTGGCTGTGCTTCTAACTTGGGCCAAAATTGTATAATGGTCTTATGAATTAGCGATTTTGCTCCAATTCACATTCCGAGTAATATTTGGCATGCTAATTACGTTACCGATTGCCAAATTGCATTATCTCTTGTAGTTTCCGAGATATGGGCAATCGAAATTTTACACCTTAGAGTCTGTTTCTAACATGGGTCAAAATTGTAAAATGGTCTTATGAATTAGCGATTTCGCTCCAATTCACATTCCAAGTAATATTAGGCATGCTAATTACGGTGACGATTGCCGAATTGCATTATCTCTTATAGTTTCCGAGATATGGACTATCGACATCTTACAATATTGGCTGTGCTTCTAACTTGGGCCAAAATTGTTAAATGGTCTTATGAATTATCGATTTCGTCCCAATTCACATTCCAAGTATTATTCGGCATGCTAATTACATTGCCGATTGCCAAATTGCATTATCTCTTATAGTTTCCGAGATATGGACTATCGACATCTGACAATATTGGCTCTGCTTCTAACTTGGGCCAGAATTGTAAAATGGTCTTATGAATTAGCGATTTCGTTCCAATTCACATTCCAAGTAATATTCGGCATGCTAATTACGTTGCCGATTTGCAAATTGCATTATCTCATATAGTTTCCGAGATATGGGCTATCGACATCTTACAATATTGGCTGTGCTTCTAACTTGGGCCAAAATTGTATAATGGTCTTATGAATTAGCGATTTTGCTCCAATTCACATTCCGAGTAATATTTGGCATGCTAATTACGTTACCGATTGCCAAATTGCATTATCTTTTATAGTTTCCGAGATATAGGCTATCGACATCTTGCAATATTGGCTCTGGTTCTAACTTGTGCCAGAATTGTAAAATGGTCTTATGAATTAGCGATTTCGTTCCAATTCACATTCCAGGTAACATTCGGCATGCTAATTACGTTGCCGATTGCCAAATTGCATTATCTCTTATAGTTCCCGAGATATGGGCAATCGAAGTTTTATACCTTAGAGTCTGTTTCTAACTTGGGTCAAAATTGTAAAATGGTCTTACGATTTAGCGATTTCGTTCCAATTCACATTCCAAGTAATATTCGGCATGCTAATTACATTGCCGATTGCCAAATTGAATTATCTCTTGTAGTTTCCGAGATATGGGCAATCGAAATTTTACACCTTAGAGTCTGTTTCTAACTTGGGTCAAAATTGTAAAATGGTCTTATGAATTAGCGATTTCGCTCCAATTCACATTCCAAGTAATATTCGGCATGCTAATTACGTTGCCGATTGCCAAATTGCATTATCTCATATAGTTTCCGAGATATGGACTATCGACATCTTACAATATTGGCTGTGCTTCTAACTTGGGCCAAAATTGTAAAATGGTCTTATGAATTAGCGATTTCATTCCAATTCACATTCCAAGTATTATTCGGCATGCTAATTACATTGCCGATTGCCAAATTGCATTATCTCCTATAGTTTCCAACATATGGTCTATCGACATCTTACAATATTGGCTCTGCTTCTAACTTGGGCCAAAATTGTAAAATGGTCTTACGAATTAGCGATTTCGTTCCAATTCACATTCAAAGTAATATTCGGCATTGCTAATTACGTTGCCGATTGCCAAATTGCATTATCTCTTGTAGTTTCCGAGATATGGGCAATCGAAATTTTACACCTTAGTGTCTGTTTCTAACTTGGGTCAAAATTGTAAAATGGTCTTATGAATTAACGATTTTGCTCCAATTCACATTCCGAGTAATATTCGGCATGCTAATTACATTGCCGATTGCCAAATTGCATTATCTCATATAGTTTCCAAGATATGGACTACCGACATCTTACAATATTGGCTGTGCTTCTAACTTGGGCCAAAATTGTAAAATGGTCTTATGAATTAGCGATTTCATTCCAATTCACATTCCAATTATTAATCGGCATGCTAATTACATTGCCGATTGCCAAATTGCATTATCTCCTATAGTTTCCAACATATGGTCTATCGACATCTTACAATATTGGCTCTGCTTCTAACTTGGGCCAAAGTTGTAAAATGGTCTTACGAATTAGCGATTTCGTTCCAATTCACATTTAAAGTAATATTCAGCATTGCTAATTACGTTGCCGATTGCCAAATTGCATTATCTCTTGTAGTTTCCGAGATATGGGCAATCGAAATTTTACACCTTAGTGTCTGTTTCTAACTTGGGTCAATATTGTAAAATGGTCTTATGAATTAACGATTTCGTTCCAATTCACATTCCAAGTAATATTCGACATGCTAATTACATTGCCGATTGCCAAATTGCATTATCTCTTATAGTTTCCGAGATATGGACTATCGACATCTGACAATATTGGCTCTGCTTCTTACTTGGGCCAGAATTGTAAAATGGTCTTATGAATTAGCGATTTCGTTCCAATTCACATTCCAAGTAATATTCGGCATGGTAATTACGTCGAAGATTGCCAAATTGCATTATCTATTATAGTTTCCGAGATATGGGCAATCGAAATTTTACACCTTTGAATCTGTTTCTAACTTGGGTCAAAAATGTAAAATGGTCTTATGAATTAGCGATTTCGTTCCAATTCACATTCCAAGTAATATTCGACATGCTAATTACATTGCCGATTGCCAAATTGCATTATCTCTTATAGTTTCCGAGATATGGACTATCGACATCTGACAATATTGGCTCTGCTTCTAACTTGTGCCAGAATTGTAAAATGGTCTTAGGAAAAAGCGATTTCGTTCCAATTCATATTCCAAGTAATTTTCGGCATGCTAATTACGTTGCCGATTGCCAAATTGCATTATCTCATATAGTTTCCGAGATATGGACTATCGACATCTTACAATATTGGCTGTGCTTCTAACTTGGGCCAAAATTGAAAAATGGTCTTATGAATTAGCGATTTCGTTCCAATTCACATTCCAAGTATTATTCGGCATGCTAATTACATTGCCGATAGCCAAGTTGCATTATCTCTTATAGTTTCCGAGATATGGGCAATCGAAATTTTACACCTTAGAGTCTGTTTCTAACTTGGGTCAAAATTGTAAAATGGTCTTATGAATTAGCGATTTCGCTCCAATTCACATTCCAAGTAATATTCGGCATGCTAATTACATTGCCGATTGCCAAGTTGCATTATCTCTTATAGTTTCGGAGATATGGACTATCGACATCTTACAATATTGGCTGTGCTTCTAACTTGGGCCAAAATTGTAAAATGGTCTTATGAATTAGCGATTTCGTTCCAATTCACATTCCAAGTAATATTCGGCATGCTAATTACGTTGCCGATTTGCAAATTGCATTATCTCATATAGTTTCCGAGATATGGACTATCGACATCTTACAATATTGGCTGTGCTTCTAACTTGGGCCAAAATTGTATAATGGTCTTATGAATTAGCGATTTTGCTCCAATTCACATTCCGAGTAATATTTGGCATGCTAATTACGTTACCGATTGCCAAATTGCATTATCTCTTGTAGTTTCCGAGATATGGGCAATCGAAATTTTACACCTTAGAGTCTGTTTCTAACATGGGTCAAAATTGTAAAATGGTCTTATGAATAAGCGATTTCGCTCCAATTCACATTCCAAATAATATTAGGCATGCTAATTACGGTGACGATTGCCGAATTGCATTATCTCTTATAGTTTCCGAGATATGGACTATCGACATTTTAGAATATTGGCTGTGCTTCTAACTTGGGCCAAAATTGTTAAATGGTCTTATGAATTATCGATTTCGTCCCAATTCACATTCCAAGTATTATTCGGCATGCTAATTACATTGCCGATTGCCAAATTGCATTATCTCTTATAGTTTCCGAGATATGGACTATCGACATCTGACAATATTGGCTCTGCTTCTAACTTGGGCCAGAATTGTAAAATGGTCTTATGAATTAGCGATTTCGTTCCAATTCACATTCCAAGTAATATTCGGCATGCTAATTACGTTGCCGATTTGCAAATTGCATTATCTCATATAGTTTCCGAGATATGGACTATCGACATCTTACAATATTGGCTGTGCTTCTAACTTGGGCCAAAATTGTATAATGGTCTTATGAATTAGCGATTTTGCTCCAATTCACATTCCGAGTAATATTTGGCATGCTAATTACGTTACCGATTGCCAAATTGCATTATCTTTTATAGTTTCCGAGATATGGGCTATCGACATCTTACAATATTGGCTCTGGTTCTAATTTGTGCCAGAATTGTAAAATGGTCTTATGAATTAGCGATTTCGTTCCAATTCACATTCCAGGTAACATTCGGCATGCTAATTACGTTGCCGATTGCCAAATTGCATTATCTCTTATAGTTCCCGAGATATGGGCAATCGAAGTTTTATACCTTAGAGTCTGTTTCTAACTTGGGTCAAAATTGTAAAATGGTCTTACGATTTAGCGATTTCGCTCCAATTCACATTCCAAGTAATATTCGGCATGCTAATTACATTGCCGATTGCCAAATTGAATTATCTCTTGTAGTTTCCGAGATATGGGCAATCGAAATTTTACACCTTAGAGTCTGTTTCTAACTTGGGTCAAAATTGTAAAATGGTCTTATGAATTAGCGATTTCGCTCCAATTCACATTCCAAGTAATATTCGGCATGCTAATTACGTTGCCGATTGCCAAATTGCATTATCTCATATAGTTTCCGAGATATGGACTATCGACATCTTACAATATTGGCTGTGCTTCTAACTTGGGCCAAAATTGTAAAATGGTCTTATGAATTAGCGATTTCATTCCAATTCACATTCCAAGTATTATTCGGCATGCTAATTACATTGCCGATTGCCAAATTGCATTATCTCCTATAGTTTCCAACATATGGTCTATCGACATCTTACAATATTGGCTCTGCTTCTAACTTGGGCCAAAATTGTAAAATGGTCTTACGAATTAGCGATTTCGTTCCAATTCACATTCAAAGTAATATTCGGCATTGCTAATTACGTTGCCGATTGCCAAATTGCATTATCTCTTGTAGTTTCCGAGATATGGGCAATCGAAATTTTACACCTTAGTGTCTGTTTCTAACTTGGGTCAAAATTGTAAAATGGTCTTATGAATTAACGATTTTGCTCCAATTCACATTCCGAGTAATATTCGGCATGCTAATTACATTGCCGATTGCCAAATTGCATTATCTCATATAGTTTCCAAGATATGGACTACCGACATCTTACAATATTGGCTGTGCTTCTAACTTGGGCCAAAATTGTAAAATGGTCTTATGAATTAGCGATTTCATTCCAATTCACATTCCAATTATTAATCGGCATGCTAATTACATTGCCGATTGCCAAATTGCATTATCTCCTATAGTTTCCAACATATGGTCTATCGACATCTTACAATATTGGCTCTGCTTCTAACTTGGGCCAAAGTTGTAAAATGGTCTTACGAATTAGCGATTTCGTTCCAATTCACATTTAAAGTAATATTCAGCATTGCTAATTACGTTGCCGATTGCCAAATTGCATTATCTCTTGTAGTTTCCGAGATATGGGCAATCGAAATTTTACACCTTAGTGTCTGTTTCTAACTTGGGTCAATATTGTAAAATGGTCTTATGAATTAACGATTTCGTTCCAATTCACATTCCAAGTAATATTCGACATGCTAATTACATTGCCGATTGCCAAATTGCATTATCTCTTATAGTTTCCGAGATATGGACTATCGACATCTGACAATATTGGCTCTGCTTCTTACTTGGGCCAGAATTGTAAAATGGTCTTATGAATTAGCGATTTCGTTCCAATTCACATTCCAAGTAATATTCGGCATGGTAATTACGTCGAAGATTGCCAAATTGCATTATCTATTATAGTTTCCGAGATATGGGCAATCGAAATTTTACACCTTTGAATCTGTTTCTAACTTGGGTCAAAAATGTAAAATGGTCTTATGAATTAGCGATTTCGTTCCAATTCACATTCCAAGTAATATTCGACATGCTAATTACATTGCCGATTGCCAAATTGCATTATCTCTTATAGTTTCCGAGATATGGACTATCGACATCTGACAATATTGGCTCTGCTTCTAACTTGTGCCAGAATTGTAAAATGGTCTTAGGAAAAAGCGATTCCGTTCCAATTCATATTCCAAGTAATTTTCGGCATGCTAATTACGTTGCCGATTGCCAAATTGCATTATCTCATATAGTTTCCGAGATATGGACTATCGACATCTTACAATATTGGCTGTGCTTCTAACTTGGGCCAAAATTGAAAAATGGTCTTATGAATTAGCGATTTCGTTCCAATTCACATTCCAAGTATTATTCGGCATGCTAATTACATTGCCGATTGCCAAATTGCATTATCTCCTATAGTTTCCAATATATGGTCTATCGACATCTTACAATATTGGCTCTGCTTCTAACTTGGGCCCAAATTGTAAAATGGTCTTATGAATTAGCGATTTCGTTCCAATTCCATTCAAAGTAATATTCGGCATTGCTAATTACGTTGCCGATGGCCAAATTGCATTATCTCTTGTAGTTTCCGAGATATGGGCAATCGAAATTTTACACCTTAGAGTCTGTTTCTACCATGGGTCAAAATTGTAAAATGGTCTTATGAATTAGCGATTTCGCTCCAATTCACATTCCAAGTAATATTAGGCATGCTAATTACGGTGACGATTGCCGAATTGCATTATCTCTTATAGTTTCCGAGATATGGACTATCGACATTTTAGAATATTGGCTGTGCTTCTAACTTGGGCCGAAATTGTTAAATGGTCTTATGAATTATCGATTTCGTCCCAATTCACATTCCAAGTATTATTCGGCATGCTAATTACATTGCCGATTGCCAAATTGCATTATCTCTTATAGTTTCCGAGATATGGACTATCGACATCTGACAATATTGGCTCTGCTTCTAACTTGGGCCAGAATTGTAAAATGGTCTTATGAATTAGCGATTTCGTTCCAATTCCATTCAAAGTAATATTCGGCATTGCTAATTACGTTGCCGATTGCCAAATTGCATTATCTCTTGTAGTTTCCGAGATATGGGCAATCGAAGTTTTACACCTTAGAGTCTGTTTCTAACATGGGTCAAAATTGTAAAATGGTCTTATGAATTAGCGATTTCGTTCCAATTCACACTCCAAGTAATATTCGGCATGCTAATTACGTTGCCGATTGCCAAATTGCATTATATCTTATAGTTTCCGAGATATGGGCATTCGAAATTTTACACCTTAATGTCTGTTTCTATCTGGGGCCAAAATTGTAAAATGGTCTTATGAATTAGTGATTTCGTTCCAATTCACATTCCAAGTAATATTCGGCATGCTAATTACATTGCCTATTGCCAAATTGCATTATCTCTTATAGTCTCCGAGATATGGGCAATTGAAATTTTACACCTTAGAGTCTGTTTCTAACTTGGGCCAAATTTGTAAAATGGTCTTATGAATTAGTGATTTCGTTCCAATTCACATTCCAAGTAATATTCGGCATGCTAATTACATTGCCGATTGCCAAATTGCATTATCTCTTATAGTTTCCGAGATATGGGCAATCGAAATTTTACACCTTAGAGTCTGTTTCTAACTTGGGTCAAAATTGTAAAATGGTCTTATTAATTAGCGATTTCGCTCTAATTCACATTCCAAGTAATATTCGGCATGCTAATTACATTGCCGATTGCCAAATTGCATTATCTCATATAGTTTACGAGATATGGACTGTCGGCATCTTACAATATTGGCGCTGCTTCTAACTTGTGCCAGAATTGTAAAATGGTCTTATGAATTAGCGATTTCGTTCCAATTCACATTCCAAGTAACATTCGGCATGCTAATTACGTTGCCGATTGCCAAATTGCATTATCTCTTATAGTTTCCGAGATATGGCCAATCGAAGTTTTACACCTTAGAGTCTGTTTCTAACTTGGGTCAAAATTGTAAAATGGTCTTATGAATTTGCGATTTCGCTCTAATTCACATTCCAAGTAATATTCGTCATGCTAATTACGGTGACGATTGCCGAATTGCATTATCTCTTATAGTTTCCGAGATATGGACTATCGATATTTTAGAATATTGGCTCTGCTTCTAACTTGGGTTAAAATTGTAAAATGGTCTTATGAATTAGCGATTTCGTTCCAATTCACATTCCAAGTAACATTCGGCATGCTAATTACGTTGCCGATTGCCAAATTGCATTATCTCTTATAGTTTCCGAGATATGGGCAATCGAAGTTTTACACCTTAGAGTCTTTTTCTAACTTGGGTCAAAATTGTAAAATGGTCTTACGAATTAGCGATTTCGTTCCAATTCACATTCCAAGTAATATTCGTCATGCTAATTACGGTGACGATTGCCGAATTGCATTATCTCTTATAGTTTCCGAGATATGGACTATCGATATTTTAGAATATTGGCTCTGCTTCTAACTTGGGTTAAAATTGTAAAATGGTCTTATGAATTAGCGATTTCGTTCCAATTCACATTCCAAGTAATATTCGTCATGCTAATTACGGTGACGATTGCCGAATTGCATTATCTCTTATAGTTTCCGAGATATGGACTATCGACATTTTAGAATATTGGCTCTGCTTCTAACTTGTGTTAAAATTGTAAAATGGTCTTATGAATCAGCGATTTCATTAAAATTCACATTCCAAGTAATATGCGGCATGCTAATTACATTGCCGATTGCCAAATTGCATTATCCCTTATAGTTTCCGAGATATGGGGAATCGAAATTTTACACCTTAGAGTCTGTTTATAACTTGGGTCAAAATTGTAAAATGGTCTTACGAATAAGCGATTTCGCTCCAATTCACATTCCAAGTAATATTGGGCATGCTAATTACATTGCCGATTGCCAAATTGCATTACCCTTATAGTTTCCGAGATATGGACTATCGACATCTGACAATAATGGCTCAGTTTCTAACTTGGGTCAAAATTGTAAAATGGTCTTATGAATTAGCGATTTTGCTCCAATTCAAATTCCGAGTAATATTCGGCATGCTAATTACATTGCCGATCGCCAAATTGCATTATCTCATATAGTTTCCAAGATATGGACTGCGGACATCTTACAATATTGGCTCTGCTTCTTACTTGGGCCAGAATTGTAAAATGGTCTTATGAATTAGCGATTTCGTTCCAATTCACATTCCAAGTAATATTTGGCATGGTAATTACGTCGCCGATTGCCAAATTGCATTATCACTTATAGTTTCCGAAATATGGGCAATCGAAATTTTACACCTTTGAATCTGTTTCTAACTTGGGCCAAAAATGTAAAATGGTCTTATGAATTAGCGATTTCGTTCCAATTCACATTCCAAGTAATATTCGACATGCTAATTACATTGCCGATTTCCAAATTGCATTATCTCTTATAGTTTCCGAGATATGGACTATCGACATCTGACAATATTGGCTCTGCTTCTAAATTGGGCCAGAATTGTAAAATGGTCTTAGGAATTAGCGATTTCGTTCCAATTCACATTCCAAGTAATATTCGTCATGCTAATTACGGTGACGATTGCCGAATTGCATTATCTCTTATAGTTTCCGAGATATGGACTATCGACATTTTAGAATATTGGCTCTGCTTCTAACTTGTGCCAGAATTGTTAAAGGGTCTTATGAATTAGCGATTTCGTTCCAATTCACATTCCAAGTAATATTCGGCATGCTAATTACGTTGCCGATTGCCAAATTGCATTATCTCTTATAGTTTCCGAGATATGGGCAATCGAAATTTTACACCTTAGGGTCTGTTTCTAACTTGGGTCAAAATTGTAAAATGGTCTTATGAATTAGCGATTTCGCTCCATTTCACATTCCAAGTAATATTCGCCATGCTAATTACATTGCCGATGGCCAATTTGCATTATCTCTTATAGTTTTGGAGATATGCACTATCGACATCTGACAATATTGGCTCTGCTTCTAACTTGGGCCAGAATTGTAAAATGGTCTTATGAATTAGCGAATTCGTTCCAATTTACATTCCAAGTAATATTCGGCATGCTAATTACGTTGCCGATCGCCATATTGCATTATCTCATATAGATTACGAGATATGGACTATCGGCATCTTACAATATTGGCTGTGCTTCTAACTTGTGCCAAAATTGTTAAATGGTCTTATGAATTAGCGATTTCGTCCCAATTCACATTCCAAGTATTATTCGGCATGCTAATTACATTGCCGATTGCCAAAGTGCATTATCTCTTGTAGTTTCCGAGATATGGGCAATCGAAATTTTACACCTTAGAGTCTGTTTCTAACTTTGGTCAAAAATGTAAAATGGTCTTATGAATTAGCGATTTCGTTCAAATTCACATTCCAAGTAATATTCGACATGCTAATTACATTGCCGATTGCCAAATTGCATTATCTCTTATAGTTTCCGAGATATGGACTATCGACATCTGACAATATTGGCTCTGCTTCTAACTTGGGCCAGAATTGTAAAATGGTCTTATGAATTAGCGATTTCGTTGTCATTCACATTCCAAGTAATATTCGGCATGCTAATTACGTTGCCGATTGCCAAAATGCGTTATCTCTTATAGTTTCCGAGATATGGACTATCGACATCTTGCAATATAGGCTCTGTTTCTAACTTGGGTCAAAAATGTTAAATAGTCTTATGAATTAGCGATTTCGTTCCAATTCACATTCCAAGTAATATTCGACATGCTAATTACATTGCCGATTGCCAAATTGCATTATCTCTTATAGTTTCCGAAATATGGACTATCGACATCTGACAATATTGGCTCTGCTTCTAACTTGGGCCAGAATTGTAAAATGGTCTTATGAATTAGCGATTTCGTTCCAATTCACATTCCAGGTAACATTCGGCATGCCAATTACGTTGCCGATTGCCAAATTGCATTACCTCTTATAGTTTCCGAGATATGGGCAATCGAAATTTTACACCTTAGAGTCTGTTTCTAACCAGAATTGTAAAATGGTCTTATGAATTAGCGATTTCGTTGTAATTCACATTCCAAGTAATATTCGGCATGCTAATTACGTTGCCGATTGCCAAAATGCATTATCTCTTATAGTTTCCGAGATATGGGCAATCGAAATTTCACACCTTAGAGTCTGTTTCTAACCAGAATTGTAAAATGGTCTTATGAATTAGCGATTTCGTTGTAATTCACATTCCAAGTAATATTCGGCATGCTAATTACGTTGCCGATTGCCAAATTGCATTATCTCTTATAGTTTCCGAGATATGGGCAATCGAAATTTTACACCTTAGAGTCTGTTTCTAACCAGAATTGTAAAATGGTCTTATGAATTAGCGACTTCGTTGTAATTCACATTCCAAGTAATATTTGGCATGCTAATTACGTTGCCGTTTGCCAAATTGCATTATCTCTTATAGTTTCCGAGATATGGGCAATCGAAATTTTACACCTTAGAGTCTGTTTCTAACCAGAATTGTAAAATGGTCTTATGAATTAGCGATTTCGTTGTAATTCACATTCCAAGTAATATTCGGCATGCTAATTACGTTGCCGATTGCCAAAATGCATTATCTCTTATAGTTTCCGAGATATGGACTATCGACATCTTGCAATATTGGCTCTGTTTCTAACTTGGGTCAAAAATGTTAAATAGTCTTATGAATTAGCGATTTCGTTGTAATTCACATTCCAAGTAATATTCGGCATGCTAATTACGTTGCCGATTGCCAAAATGCGTTATCTCTTATAGTGTCCGAGATATGGACTATCGACATCTTGCAATATTGGCTCTGTTTCTAACTTGGGTCAAAAATGTTAAATAGTCTTATGAATTAGCGATTTCGTTCCAATTCACATTCCAAGTAATATTCGACATGCTAATTACATTGCCGATTGCCAAATTGCATTATCTCTTATAGTTTCCGAAATATGGACTATCGACTTCTGACAATATTGGCTCTGCTTCTAACTTGGGCCAGAATTGTAAAATGGTCTTATGAATTAGCGATTTCGTTCCAATTCACATTCCAAGTAATATTCGGCATGCTAATTACGTTGCCGTTTGCCAAATTGCATTATCTCTTATAGTTTCCGAGATATGGGCAATCGAAATTTTACACCTTAGAGTCTGTTTCTAACTTGGGTCAAAAATGTAAAACGGTCTTATGAAATAGCGATTTCGTTCCAATTCACATTCCAAGTAATATTCGGCATGCTAATTACGTTGCCGTTTGCCAAATTGCATTATCTCTTATAGTTTCCGAGATATGGGCAATCGAAATTTTACACCTTAATGTCTGTTTCTAACTGGGGCCAAAATTGTAATATGGTCTTATGAATTAGTGATTTCGTTCCAATTCACATTCCAAGTAATATTCGGCATGCTAATTACATTGCCGATTGCCAAATTGCATTATCTCTTATAGTCTCCGAGATATGGGCAATCGAAATTTTACACCTTAGAGTCTGTTTCTAACTTGGGCCAAAATTGTAAAATGGTCTTATGAATTAGTGATTTCGTTCCAATTCACATTCCAAGTAATATTCGGCATGCTAATTACATTGCCGATTGCCAAGTTGCATTATCTCTTATAGTTTCCGAGATATGGGCAATCGAAATTTTACACCTTAGAGTCTGTTTCTAACTTGGGTCAAAATTATAAAATGGCCTTATGAATTAGCGATTTCGCTCCAATTCACATTCCAAGAAATATTCGGCATGTTAATTACATTGCCGATTGCCAAATTGCATTATCTCTTATAGTTTCCGAGATATGGACTATCGACATCTGACAATATTGGCTCTGCTTCTAACTTGGGCCAGAATTGTAAAATGGTCTTATGAATTAGCGATTTCGTTCCAATTCGATTCAAAGTAATATTCGGCATTGCTAATTACGTTGCCGATTGCCAAATTGCATTATCTCTTGTAGTTTCCGAGATATGGGCAATCGAAGTTTTACACCTTAGAGTCTGTTTCTAACATGGGTCAAAATTGTAAAATGGTCTTATGAATTAGCGATTTCGTTTCAATTCACACTCCAAGTAATATTCGGCATGCTAATTACGTTGCCGATTGCCAAATTGCATTATATCTTATAGTTTCCGAGATATGGGCTTTCGAAATTTTACACCTTAATGTCTGTTTCTATCTGGGGCCAAAATTGTAAAATGGTCTTATGAATTAGTGATTTCGTTCCAATTCACATTCCAAGTAATATTCGGCATGCTAATTACATTGCCTATTGCCAAATTGCATTATCTCTTATAGTCTCCGAGATATGGGCAATCGAAATTTTACACCTTAGAGTCTGTTTCTAACTTGGGCCAAATTTGTAAAATGGTCTTATGAATTAGTGATTTCGTTCCAATTCACATTCCAAGTAATATTCGGCATGCTAATTACATTGCCGATTGCCAAATTGCATTATCTCTTATAGTTTCCGAGATATGGGCAATCGAAATTTTACACCTTAGAGTCTGTTTCTAACTTGGGTCAAAATTGTAAAATGGTCTTATGAATTAGCGATTTCGCTCTAATTCACATTCCAAGTAATATTCGGCATGCTAATTACATTGCCGATTGCCAAATTGCATTATCTCATATAGTTTACGAGATATGGACTGTCGGCATCTTACAATATTGGCTCTGCTTCTAACTTGTGCCAGAATTGTAAAATGGTCTTATGAATTAGCGATTTCGTTCCAATTCACATTCCAAGTAACATTCGGCATGCTAATTACGTTGCCGATTGCCAAATTGCATTATCTCTTATAGTTTCCGAGATATGGGCAATCGAAGTTTTACACCTTAGAGTCTGTTTCTAACTTGGGTCAAAATTGTAAAATGGTCTTATGAATTAGCGATTTCGCTCTAATTCACATTCCAAGTAATATTCGTCATGCTAATTACGGTGACGATTGCCGAATTGCATTATCTCTTATAGTTTCCGAGATATGGACTATCGATATTTTAGAATATTGGCTCTGCTTCTAACTTGGGTTAAAATTGTAAAATGGTCTTATGAATTAGCTATTTCGTTCCAATTCACATTCCAAGTAACATTCGGCATGCTAATTACGTTGCCGATTGCCAAATTGCATTATCTCTTATAGTTTCCGAGATATGGGCAATCGAAGTTTTACACCTTAGAGTCTGTTTCTAACTTGGGTCAAAATTGTAAAATGGTCTTACGAATTAGCGATTTCGTTCCAATTCACATTCCAAGTAATATTCGTCATGCTAATTACGGTGACGATTGCCGAATTGCATTATCTCTTATAGTTTCCGAGATATGGACTATCGATGTTTTAGAATATTGGCTCTGCTTCTAACTTGGGTTAAAATTGTAAAATGGTCTTATGAATTAGCGATTTCGTTCCAATTCACATTCCAAGTAATATTCGTCATGCTAATTACGGTGACGATTGCCGAATTGCATTATCTCTTATAGTTTCCGAGATATGGACTATCGACATTTTAGAATATTGGCTCTGCTTCTAACTTGTGTTAAAATTGTAAAATGGTCTTATGAATCAGCGATTTCGTTAAAATTCACATTCCAAGTAATATGCGGCATGCTAATTACATTGCCGATTGCCAAATTGCATTATCCCTTATAGTTTCCGAGATATGGGGAATCGAAATTTTACACCTTAGAGTCTGTTTATAACTTGGGTCAAAATTGTAAAATGGTCTTACGAATTAGCGATTTCGCTATAATTCACATTCCAAGTAATATTCGGCATGCTAATTTCATTGCCGATTGCCAAATTGCATTACCCTTATAGTTTCCGAGATATGGACTATCGACATCTGACAATAATGGCTCAGTTTCTAACTTGGGTCAAAATTGTAAAATTGTCTTATGAATTAGCGATTTTGCTCCAATTCAAATTCCGAGTAATATTCGGCATGCTAATTACATTGCCGATCGCCAAATTGCATTATCTCATATAGTTTCCAAGATATGGACTGCGGACATCTTACAATATTGGCTCTGCTTCTTACTTGGGCCAGAATTGTAAAATGGTCTTATGAATTAGCGATTTCGTTCCAATTCACATTCCAAGTAATATTTGGCATGGTAATTACGTCGCCGATTGCCAAATTGCATTATCACTTATAGTTTCCGAGATATGGGCAATCGAAATTTTACACCTTTGAATCTGTTTCTAACTTGGGCCAAAAATGTAAAATGGTCTTATGAATTAGCGATTTCGTTCCAATTCACATTCCAAGTAATATTCGACATGCTAATTACATTGCCGATTTCCAAATTGCATTATCTCTTATAGTTTCCGAGATATGGACTATCGACATCTGACAATATTGGCTCTGCTTCTAAATTGGGCCAGAATTGTAAAATGGTCTTAGGAATTAGCGATTTCGTTCCAATTCACATTCCAAGTAATATTCGTCATGCTAATTACGGTGACGATTGCCGAATTGCATTATCTCTTATAGTTTCCGAGATATGGACTCTCGACATTTTAGAATATTGGCTCTGCTTCTAACTTGTGCCAGAATTGTTAAAGGGTCTTATGAATTAGCGATTTCGATCCAATTCACATTCCAAGTAATATTCGGCATGCTAATTACGTTGCCGATTGCCAAATTGCATTATCTCTTATAGTTTCCGAGATATGGGCAATCGAAATTTTACACCTTAGGGTCTGTTTCTAACTTGGGTCAAAATTGTAAAATGGTCTTATGAATTAGCGATTTCGCTCCATTTCACATTCCAAGTAATATTCGCCATGCTAATTACATTGCCGATGGCCAATTTGCATTATCTCTTATAGTTTCGGAGATATGCACTATCGACATCTGACAATATTGGCTCTGCTTCTAACTTGGGCCAGAATTGTAAAATGGTCTTATGAATTAGCGAATTCGTTCCAATTTACATTCCAAGTAATATTCGGCATGCTAATTACGTTGCCGATCGCCATATTGCATTATCTCATATAGATTACGAGATATGGACTATCAGCATCTTACAATATTGGCTGTGCTTCTAACTTGGGCCAAAATTGTTAAATGGTCTTATGAATTAGCGTTTTCGTCCCAATTCACATTCCAAGTATTATTCGGCATGCTAATTACATTGCCGATTGCCAAAGTGCATTATCTCTTGTAGTTTCCGAGATATGGGCAATCGAAATTTTACACCTTAGAGTCTGTTTCTAACTTTGGTCAAAAATGTAAAATGGTCTTATGAATTAGCGATTTCGTTCCAATTCACATTCCAAGTAATATTCGACATGCTAATTACATTGCCGATTGCCAAATTGCATTATCTCTTATAGTTTCCGAGATATGGACTATCGACATCTGACAATATTGGCTCTGCTTCTAACTTGGGCCAGAATTGTAAAATGGTCTTATGAATTAGCGATTTCGTTGTAATTCACATTCCAAGTAATATTCGGCATGCTAATTACGTTGCCGATTGCCAAAATGCGTTATCTCTTATAGTTTCCGAGATATGGACTATCGACATTTTGCAATATAGGCTCTGTTTCTAACTTGGGTCAAAAATGTTAAATAGTCTTATGAATTAGCGATTTCGTTCCAATTCACATTCCAAGTAATATTCGACATGCTAATTACATTGCCGATTGCCAAATTGCATTATCTCTTATAGTTTCCGAAATATGGACTATCGACATCTGACAATATTGGCTCTGCTTCTAACTTGGGCCAGAATTGTAAAATGGTCTTATGAATTAGCGATTTCGTTCCAATTCACATTCCAGGTAACATTCGGCATGCCAATTACGTTGCCGATTGCCAAATTGCATTATCTCTTATAGTTTCCGAGATATGGGCAATCGAAATTTTACACCTTAGAGTCTGTTTCTAACCAGAATTGTAAAATGGTCTTATGAATTAGCGATTTCGTTGTAATTCACATTCCAAGTAATATTCGGCATGCTAATTACGTTGCCGATTGCCAAAATGCATTATCTCTTATAGTTTCCGAGATATGGGCAATTGAAATTTTACACCTTAGAGTCTGTTTCTTACCAGAATTGTAAAATGGTCTTATGAATTAGCGATTTCGTTGTAATTCACATTCCAAGTAATATTCGGCATGCTAATTACGTTGCCGATTGCCAAATTGCATTATCCCTTATAGTTTCCGAGATATGGGCAATCGAAATTTTACACCTTAGAGTCTGTTTCTAACCAGAATTGTAAAATGGTCTTATGAATTAGCGATTTCGTTCCAATTCACATTCCAAGTAATATTCGGCATGCTAATTACGTTGCCGTTTGCCAAATTGCATTATCTCTTATAGTTTCCGAGATATGGGCAATCGAAATTTTACACCTTAGAGTCTGTTTCTAACTTGGGTCAAAAATGTAAAACGGTCTTATGAAATAGCGATTTCGTTCCAATTCACATTCCAAGTAATATTCGGCATGCTAATTACGTTGCCGTTTGCCAAATTGCATTATCTCTTATAGTTTCCGAGATATGGGCAATCGAAATTTTACACCTTAATGTCTGTTTCTAACTGGGGCCAAAATTGTAAAATGGTCTTATGAATTAGTGATTTCGTTCCAATTCACATTCCAAGTAATATTCGGCATGCTAATTACATTGCCGATTGCCAAATTGCATTATCTCTTATAGTCTCCGAGATATGGGCAATCGAAATTTTACACCTTAGAGTCTGTTTCTAACTTGGGCCAAAATTGTAAAATGGTCTTATGAATTAGTGATTTCGTTCCAATTCACATTCCAAGTAATATTCGGCATGCTAATTACATTGCCGATTGTCAAATTGCATTATCTCTTATAGTCTCCGAGATATGGGCAATCGAAATTTTACACCTTAGAGTCTGTTCTAACTTGGGCCAAAATTGTAAAATGGTCTTATGAATTAGTGATTTCGTTCCAATTCACATTCCAAGTAATATTCGGCATGCTAATTACATTGCCGATTGCCAAGTTGCATTATCTCTTATAGTTTCGGAGATATGGACTATCGACATCTTACAATATTGGCTGTGTTTCTAACTTGGGCCAAAATTGTAAAATGGTCTTATGAATTAGCGATTTCGTTCCTATTCACATTCCAAGTAATATTCGGCATGCTAATTACGTTGCCGATTTGCAAATTGCATTATCTCATATAGTTTCCGAGATATGGACTATCGACATCTTACAATATTGGCTGTGCTTCTAACTTGGGCCAAAATTGTATAATGGTCTTATGAATTAGCGATTTTGCTCCAATTCACATTCCGAGTAATATTTGGCATGCTAATTACGTTACCGATTGCCAAATTGCATTATCTTTTATAGTTTCCGAGATATGGGCTATCGACATCTTACAATATTGGCTCTGCTTCTAACTTGTGCCAGAATTGTAAAATGGTCTTATGAATTAGCGATTTCGTTCCAATTCACATTCCAGGTAACATTCGGCATGCTAATTACGTTGCCGATTGCCAAATTGCATTATCTCTTATAGTTTCCGAGATATGGGCAATCGAAGTTTTACACCTTAGAGTCTGTTTCTAACTTGGGTCAAAATTGTAAAATGGTCTTACGAATTAGCGATTTCGCTCCAATTCACATTCCAAGTAATATTCGGCATGCTAATTACATTGCCGATTGCCAAATTGCATTACCCTTATAGTTTCCGAGATATGGACTATCGACATCTGACAATATTGGCTCTGCTTCTAACTTGGGCCAGAATTGTAAAATGGTCTTATGAATTAGCGATTTCGTTCCAATTCACATTCAAAGTAATATTCGGCATTGCTAATTACGTTGCCGATTGCCAAATTGCATTATCTCTTGTAGTTTCCGAGATATGGGCAATCGAAATTTTACACCTTAGAGTCTGTTTCTAACTTGGGTCAAAATTGTAAAATGGTCTTATGAATTAGCGATTTCGCTCCAATTCACATTCCAAGTAATATTCGGCATGCTAATTACGTTGCCGATTGCCAAATTGCATTATCTCATATAGTTTCCGAGATATGGACTATCGACATCTTACAATATTGGCTGTGCATCTAACTTGGGCCAAAATTGTAAAATGGTCTTATGAATTAGCGATTTCATTCCAATTCACATTCCAAGTATTATTCGGCATGCTAATTACATTGCCGATTGCCAAATTGCATTATCTCCTATAGTTTCCAACATATGGTCTATCGACATATTACAATATTGGCTCTGCTTCTAACTTGGGCCAAAATTGTAAAATGGTCTTACGAATTAGCGATTTCGTTCCAATTCACATTCAAGGTAATATACGGCATTGCTAATTACGTTGCCGATTGCCAAATTGCATTATCTCTTGTAGTTTCCGAGATATGGACTATCGACATCTTACAATATTGGCTGTGCTTCTAACTTGGGCCAAAATTGTATAATGGTCTTATGAATTAGCGATTTTGCTCCAATTCACATTCCGAGTAATATTCGGCATGCTAATTACGTTGCCGATCGCCAAATTGCATTATCTCATATAGTTTCCAAGATATGGACTACCGACATCTTACAATATTGGCTCTGCTTCTTACTTGGGTCAGAATTGTAAAATGGTCTTATGAATTAGCGATTTCGTTCCAATTCACATTCCAAGTAGTATTCGGCATGGTAATTACGTCGAAGATTGCCAAATTGCATTATCTCTTATAGTTTCCGAGATATGGGCAATCGAAATTTTACACCTTTGAATCTGTTTCTAACTTGGGTCAAAAATGTAAAATGGTCTTATGAATTAGCGATTTCGTTCCAATTCACATTCCAAGTAATATTCGACATGCTAATTACATTACCGATTGCCAAATTGCATTATCTCTTATAGTTTCCGAGATATGGACTATCGACATCTGACAATATTGGCTCTGCTTCTAACTTGTGCCAGAATTGTAAAATGGTCTTAGGAAAAAGCGATTTCGTTCCAATTCACATTCCAAGTAATATTCGGCATGCTAATTACGTTGCCGATTGCCAAATTGTATTATCTCATATAGTTTCCGAGATATGGACTATCGACATCTTACAATATTGGCTGTGCTTCTAACTTGGGCCAAAATTGAAAAATGGTCTTATGAATTAGCGATTTCGTTCCAATTCACATTCCAAGTATTATTCGGCATGCTAATTACATTGCCGATTGCCAAATTGCATTATCTCCTATAGTTTCCAATATATGGTCTATCGACATCTTACAATATTGGCTCTGCTTCTAACTTGGGCCCAAATTGTAAAATGGTCTTATGAATTAGCGATTTCGTTAAAATTCCATTCAAAGTAATATTCGGCATTGCTAATTACGTTGCCGATTGCCAAATTGCATTATCTCTTGTAGTTTCCGAGATATGGACTATCGACATTTTAGAATATTGGCTGTGCTTCTAACTTGGGCCAAAATTGTTAAATGGTCTTATGAATTATCGATTTCGTCCCAATTCACATTCCAAGTATTATTCGGCATGCTAATTACATTGCCGATTGCCAAATTGCATTATCTCTTATAGTCTCCGAGATATGGGCAATCGAAATTTTACACCTTAGAGTCTGTTTCTAACTTGGGCCAAAATTGTAAAATGGTCTTATGAATTAGTGATTTCGTTCCAATTCACATTCCAAGTAATATTCGGCATGCTAATTACATTGCCGATTGTCAAATTGCATTATCTCTTATAGTCTCCGAGATATGGGCAATCGAAATTTTACACCTTAGAGTCTGTTTCTAACTTGGGCCAAAATTGTAAAATGGTCTTATGAATTAGTGATTTCGTTCCAATTCACATTCCAAGTAATATTCGGCATGCTAATTACATTGCCGATTGCCAAGTTGCATTATCTCTTATAGTTTCGGAGATATGGACTATCGACATCTTACAATATTGGCTGTGCTTCTAACTTGGGCCAAAATTGTAAAATGGTCTTATGAATTAGCGATTTCGTTCCTATTCACATTCCAAGTAATATTCGGCATGCTAATTACGTTGCCGATTTGCAAATTGCATTATCTCATATAGTTTCCGAGATATGGACTATCGACATCTTACAATATTGGCTGTGCTTCTAACTTGGGCCAAAATTGTATAATGGTCTTATGAATTAGCGATTTTGCTCCAATTCACATTCCGAGTAATATTTGGCATGCTAATTACGTTACCGATTGCCAAATTGCATTATCTTTTATAGTTTCCGAGATATGGGCTATCGACATCTTACAATATTGGCTCTGCTTCTAACTTGTGCCAGAATTGTAAAATGGTCTTATGAATTAGCGATTTCGTTCCAATTCACATTCCAGGTAACATTCGGCATGCTAATTACGTTGCCGATTGCCAAATTGCATTATCTCTTATAGTTTCCGAGATATGGGCAATCGAAGTTTTACACCTTAGAGTCTGTTTCTAACTTGGGTCAAAATTGTAAAATGGTCTTATGAATTAGCGATTTCGCTCCAATTCACATTCCAAGTAATATTCGGCATGCTAATTACATTGCCGATTGCCAAATTGCATTACCCTTATAGTTTCCGAGATATGGACTATCGACATCTGACAATATTGGCTCTGCTTCTAACTTGGGCCAGAATTGTAAAATGGTCTTATGAATTAGCGATTTCGTTCCAATTCACATTCAAAGTAATATTCGGCATTGCTAATTACGTTGCCGATTGCCAAATTGCATTATCTCTTGTAGTTTCCGAGATATGGGCAATCGAAATTTTACACCTTAGAGTCTGTTTCTAACTTGGGTCAAAATTGTAAAATGGTCTTATGAATTAGCGATTTCGCTCCAATTCACATTCCAAGTAATATTCGGCATGCTAATTACGTTGCCGATTGCCAAATTGCATTATCTCATATAGTTTCCGAGATATGGACTATCGACATCTTACAATATTGGCTGTGCATCTAACTTGGGCCAAAATTGTAAAATGGTCTTATGAATTAGCGATTTCATTCCAATTCACATTCCAAGTATTATTCGGCATGCTAATTACATTGCCGATTGCCAAATTGCATTATCTCCTATAGTTTCCAACATATGGTCTATCGACATATTACAATATTGGCTCTGCTTCTAACTTGGGCCAAAATTGTAAAATGGTCTTACGAATTAGCGATTTCGTTCCAATTCACATTCAAGGTAATATACGGCATTGCTAATTACGTTGCCGATTGCCAAATTGCATTATCTCTTGTAGTTTCCGAGATATGGACTATCGACATCTTACAATATTGGCTGTGCTTCTAACTTGGGCCAAAATTGTATAATGGTCTTATGAATTAGCGATTTTGCTCCAATTCACATTCCGAGTAATATTCGGCATGCTAATTACGTTGCCGATCGCCAAATTGCATTATCTCATATAGTTTCCAAGATATGGACTACCGACATCTTACAATATTGGCTTTGCTTCTTACTTGGGTCAGAATTGTAAAATGGTCTTATGAATTAGCGATTTCGTTCCAATTCACATTCCAAGTAATATTCGGCATGGTAATTACGTCGAAGATTGCCAAATTGCATTATCTCTTATAGTTTCCGAGATATGGGCAATCGAAATTTTACACCTTTGAATCTGTTTCTAACTTGGGTCAAAAATGTAAAATGGTCTTATGAATTAGCGATTTCGTTCCAATTCACATTCCAAGTAATATTCGACATGCTAATTACATTACCGATTGCCAAATTGCATTATCTCTTATAGTTTCCGAGATATGGACTATCGACATCTGACAATATTGGCTCTGCTTCTAACTTGTGCCAGAATTGTAAAATGGTCTTAGGAAAAAGCGATTTCGTTCCAATTCACATTCCAAGTAATATTCGGCATGCTAATTACGTTGCCGATTGCCAAATTGTATTATCTCATATAGTTTCCGAGATATGGACTATCGACATCTTACAATATTGGCTGTGCTTCTAACTTGGGCCAAAATTGAAAAATGGTCTTATGAATTAGCGATTTCGTTCCAATTCACATTCCAAGTATTATTCGGCATGCTAATTACATTGCCGATTGCCAAATTGCATTATCTCCTATAGTTTCCAATATATGGTCTATCGACATCTTACAATATTGGCTCTGCTTCTAACTTGGGCCCAAATTGTAAAATGGTCTTATGAATTAGCGATTTCGTTAAAATTCCATTCAAAGTAATATTCGGCATTGCTAATTACGTTGCCGATTGCCAAATTGCATTATCTCTTGTAGTTTCCGAGATATGGACTATCGACATTTTAGAATATTGGCTGTGCTTCTAACTTGGGCCAAAATTGTTAAATGGTCTTATGAATTATCGATTTCGTCCCAATTCACATTCCAAGTATTATTCGGCATGCTAATTACATTGCCGATTGCCAAATTGCATTATATCTTATAGTTTCCGAGATATGGGCATTCGAAATTTTACACCTTAATGTCTGTTTCTATCTGGGGCCAAAATTGTAAAATGGTCTTATGAATTAGTGATTTCGTTCCAATTCACATTCCAAGTAATATTAGGCATGCTAATTACGGTGACGATTGCCGAATTGCATTATCTCTTATAGTTTCCGAGATATGGACTATCGACATTTTAGAATATTGGCTGTGCTTCTAACTTGGGCCAAAATTGTTAAATGGTCTTATGAATTATCGATTTCGTCCCAATTCACATTCCAAGTATTATTCGGCATGCTAATTACATTGCCGATTGCCAAATTGCATTATATCTTATAGTTTCCGAGATATGGGCATTCGAAATTTTACACCTTAATATCTGTTTCTATCTGGGGCCAAAATTGTAAAATGGTCTTATGAATTAGTGATTTCGTTCCAATTCACATTCCAAGTAATATTCGGCATGCTAATTACATTGCCTATTGCCAAATTGCATTATCTCTTATAGTCTCCGAGATATGGGCAATCGAAATTTTACACCTTAGAGTCTATTTCTAACTTGGGCCAAATTTGTAAAATGGTCTTATGAATTAGTGATTTCGTTCCAATTCACATTCCAAGTAATATTCGGCATGCCAATTACATTGCCGATTGCCAAATTGCATTATCTCTTATAGTTTCCGAGATATGGGCAATCGAAATTTTACACCTTAGAGTCTGTTTCTAACTTGGGTCAAAATTGTAAAATGGTCTTATGAATTAGCGATTTCGTTCTAATTCACATTCCAAGTAATATTCGGCATGCTAATTACATTGCCGATTGCCAAATTGCATTACCCTTATAGTTTCCGAGATATGGACTATCGACATCTGACAATATTGGCTCTGTTTCTAACTTGGGTCAAAATTGTAAAATGGTCTTATGAATTAGCGATTTTGCTCCAATTCACATTCCGAGTAATATTCGGCATGCTAATTACATTGCCGATCGCCAAATTGCATTATCTCATATAGTTTCCAAGATATGGACTACCGACATCTTACAATATTGGCTCTGCTTCTTACTTGGGCCAGAATTGTAAAATGGTCTTATGAATTAGCGATTTCGTTCCAATTCACATTCCAAGTAATATTTGGCATGGTAATTACGTCGCCGATTGCCAAATTGCATTATCACTTATAGTTTCCGAGATATGGGCAATCGAAATTTTACACCTTTGAATCTGTTTCTAACTTGGGTCAAAAATGCAAAATGGTCTTATGAATTAGCGATTTCGTTCCAATTCACATTCCAAGTAATATTCGACATGCTAATTACATTGCCGATTTCCAAATTGCATTATCTCTTATAGTTTCCGAGATATGGACTATCGACATCTGACAATATTGGCTCTGCTTCTAAATTGGGCCAGAATTGTAAAATGGTCTTAGGAATTAGCGATTTCGTTCCAATTCACATTCCAAGTAATATTCGTCATGCTAATTACGGTGACGATTGCCAAATTGCATTATCTCTTATAGTTTCCGAGATATGGACTATCGACATTTTAGAATATTGGCTCTGCTTCTAACTTTAGTTAAAATTGTAAAATGGTCTTATGAAATAGCGATTTCGTTCCAATTCACATTCCAAGTAATATTCGGCATGCTAATTACGTTGCCGATTGCCAAATTGCATTATCTCTTATAGTTTCCGAGATATGGGCAATCGAAGTTTTACACCTTAGAGTCTGTTTCTAATTTGGGTCAAAATTGTAAAATGGTCTTACGAATTAGCGATTTCGTTCCAATTCACATTCCAAGTAATATTCGTCATGCTAATTACGGTGACGATTGCCGAATTGCATTATCTCTTATAGTTTCCGAGATATGGACTATCGACATTTTAGAATATTGGCTCTGCTTCTAACTTGGCTTAAAATTGTAAAATGATCTTATGAATCAGCGATTTCGTTAAAATTCACATTCCAAGTAATATACGGCATGCTAATTACGTTGCCGATTGCCAAATTGCATTATCCCTTATAGTTTCCGAGATATGAGGAATCGAAATTTTACACTTTAGAGACTGTTTCTAACTTGGGTCAAAATTGTAAAATGGTCTTACGAATTAGCGATTTCGCTCCAATTCACATTCCAAGTAATATTCGGCATGCTAATTACATTGCCGATTGCCAAATTGCATTACCCTTATAGTTTCCGAGATATGGACTATCGACATCTGACAATATTGGCTCTGCTTCTAACTTGGGCCAGAATTGTAATATGGTCTTATGAATTAGCGATTTCGTTCCAATTCACATTCCAAGTAATATACGGCATGCTAATTACGTTGCCGATTGCCAAATTGCATTATCCCTTATAGTTTCCGAGATATGAGGAATCGAAATTTTACACTTTAGAGACTGTTTCTAACTTGGGTCAAAATTGTAAAATGGTCTTACGAATTAGCGATTTCGCTCCAATTCACATTCCAAGTAATATTCGGCATGCTAATTACATTGCCGATTGCCAAATTGCATTACCCTTATAGTTTCCGAGATATGGACTATCGATATTTTAGAATATTGGCTCTGCTTCTAACTTGGGTTAAAATTGTAAAATGGTCTTATGAATTAGCGATTTCGTTCCAATTCACATTCCAAGTAATATTCGTCATGCTAATTACGGTGACGATTGCCGAATTGCATTATCTTTTATAGTTTCCGAGATATGGACTATCGACATTTTAGAATATTGGCTCTGCTTCTAACTTGGACCAAAATTGTAAAATGGCCTTATGAATTAGCGATTTCGTTCCAATTCACATTCCAAGTAATATTCGGCATGCTAATTACATTGCCGATTGCCAAATTGCATTATCTCTTATAGTTTCCGAGATATGGGCAATCGAAATTTTACACCTTAATATCTGTTTCTAACTTGGGTCAAAATTGTAAAATGGTCTTATGAATTAGCGATTTTGCTCCAATTCACATTCCGAGTAATATTCGGCATGCTAATTAGATTGCCGATCGCCAAATTGCATTATCTCATATAGTTTCCGAGACTATCGACATCTTACAATATTGACTGTCCTTCTAACTTGGGCCAAAATTGTTAAATGGTCTTATGAATTAGCGATTTTGCTCCAATTCACATTCCGAGTAATATTTGGCATGATAATTACGTTCCCGATTGCCAAATTGCATTATCTTTTATAGTTTCCGAGATATGGACTATCGACATCTGACAATATTAGCTCTGCTTCTAACTTGGGCCAGAATTGTAAAATGGTCTTATGAATTAGCGATTTCGTTCCAATTCACATTCCAAGTAATATTCGGCATGCTAATTACGTTGCCGTTTTCCAAATTGCATAATCTCTTATAGTTTCTGAGATATGGACTATCGACATCTTACAATATTGGCTCTGCTTCTAACTTGGACCAAAATTGTAAAATGGCCTTATGAATTAGCGATTTCGTTCCAATTCACATTCCATGTAATATTCGGCATGCTAATTACGTTGCCGATTGCCATATTGCATTATCTATTTTAGTTTCCTTGATATGGGCTATCGACAGCTTACAATATTGGCTCTGCTTCTAACTTGGACCAAAATTGTAAAATGGCCTTATGAATTAGCGATATCGTTCCAATTCACATTCCAAGTAATATTCGGCATGCTAATTACATTGCCGATTACCAAATTGCATTATCTCTTATAATTTCCGAGATATGGGCAATCGAAATTTTACACCTTAGTGTCTGTTTCTAACTTGGGTCAAAATTGTAAAATGGTCTTATGAATTAGCGATTTTGCTCCAATTCACATTCCGAGTAATATTTGGCATGATAATTACGTTGCCGATTGCCAAATTGCATTATTTTTTATAGTTTCCGAGATATGGGCTACCGATATCTTACAATATTGGCTCTGCTTCAAACTTGTGCCAGAATTGTAAAATGGTCTTATGAATTAGCGATTTCGTTCCAATTCACATTCCAAGTAACATTCGGCATGCTAATTACATTGTCGATTGCCAAATTGCATTATCTCTTATAGTTTCCGAAATATGGGCAATCGAAATTTTGCACCTTAGTGTCTGTTTCTAACTTGGGTCAAAATTGTAAAATGGTCTTATGAATTAGCGATTTTGCTCCAATTCACATTCCGAGTAATATTTGGCATCATAATTACGTTGCCGATTGCCAAATTGCATTATCTTTTATAGTTTCCGAAATATGGACTATCGACATCTGACAATATTAGCTCTGCTTCTAACTTGGGCCAGAATTGTAAAATGGTTATATGAATTAGCGATTTCGTTCCAATTCACATTCCAAGTAATATTCGGAATGCTAATTACGTTGCCGATTGCCAAATTGCATTATCTCATATAGTTTCCGAGATATGGACTATCGACTTCTTACAATATTGGCTGTGCTTCTAACTTGGGCCAAAATTGTAAAATGGTTTTATGAATTAGCGATTTCGTTCCAATTCACATTCCAAGTAATATTAGGAATGCTAATTACGTTGCCGATTGCCAAATTGCATTATCTCATATAGTTTCCGAGATATGGACTATCGACATCTGACAATATTAGCTCTGCTTCTAACTTGGGCTAGAATTGTAAAATGGTTTTATGAATTAGCGATTTCGATCCAATTCACATTCCAAGTAATATTCGGAATGCTAATTACGTTGCCGATTGCCAAATTGCATTATCTCATATAGTTTCCGAGATATGAACTATCGACATCTTACAATATTGGCTGTGCTTCTAACTTGGGCCAAAATTGTAAAATGGTTTTATGAATTAGCGATTTCGTTCCAATTCACATTCCAAGTAATATTCGGAATGCTAATTACGTTGCTGATTGCCAAATTGCATTATTTCATATAGTTTCCGAGATATGGACTATCGACATCTGACAATATTAGCTCTGCTTCTAACTTGGGCCAGAATTGTAAAATGGTTTTATGAATTAGCGATTTCGTTCCAATTCACATTCCAAGTAATATTCGGAATGCTAATTACGTTGCCGATTGCCAAATTGCATTATCTCATATAGTTTCCGAGATATGGACTATCGACATCTTACAATATTGGCTGTGCTTCTAACTTGGGCCAAAATTGTAAAATGGTTTTATGAATTAGCGATTTCGTTCCAATTCACATTCCAAGTAATATTCGGAATGCTAATTACGTTGCCGATTGCCAAATTGCATTATCTCCTATAGTTTCCAAGATATGGTCTATCGACATCTTACAATATTGGCTCTGCTTCTAACTTGGGCCAAAATTGTAAAATGGTCTTATGAATTAGCGATTTCGTTCCAATTCACATTCAAAGTAATATTCGGCATTGATAATTACGTTGCCGATTGCCAAATTGCATTATCTCTTGTAGTTTCCGAGATATGGGCAATCGAAATTTTACACCTTAGAGTCTGTTTCTAACTTGGGTCAAAATTGTTAAATGGTCTTATGAATTAGCGATTTCGTTCCAATTCACATTCAAAGTAATATTCGGCATTGATAATTACGTTGCCGATTGCCAAATTGCATTATCTCTTGTAGTTTCCGAGATATGGGCAATCGAAATTTTACACCTTAGTGTCTGTTTCTAACTGGGGTCAAAATTGTTAAATGGTCTTATGAATTAGTGATTTCGTTCCAATTCACATTCCAAGTAATATTCGGCATGCTAATTACATTGTCGATTGCCAAATTGCATTATCTCTTATAGTTTCCGAAATATGGGCAATCGAAATTTTGCACCTTAGTGTCTGTTTCTAACTTGGGTCAAAATTGTAAAATGGTCTTATGAATTAGCGATTTTGCTCCAATTCACATTCCGAGTAATATTTGGCATCATAATTACGTTGCCGATTGCCAAATTGCATTATCTTTTATAGTTTCCGAAATATGGGCAATCGAAATATTACACCTTAGAGTCTGTTTCTAACTTGGGTCAAAATTGTAAAATGGTCTTACGAATTAGCGATTTCGCTCCAATTCACATTCCAAGTAATATTCGGCATGCTAATTACATTGCCGATTGCCAAATTGCATTATCCCTTATAGTTTCCGAGATATGGACTATCGACATCTGACAATATTAGCTCTGCTTCTAACTTGGGCCAGAATTGTAAAATGGTTATATGAATTAGCGATTTCGTTCCAATTCACATTCCAAGTAATATTCGGAATGCTAATTACGTTGCCGATTGCCAAATTGCATTATCTCATATAGTTTCCGAGATATGGACTATCGACTTCTTACAATATTGGCTGTGCTTCTAACTTGGGCCAAAATTGTAAAATGGTTTTATGAATTAGCGATTTCGTTCCAATTCACATTCCAAGTAATATTCGGAATGCTAATTACGTTGCCGATTGCCAAATTGCATTATCTCATATAGTTTCCGAGATATGGACTATCGACATCTGACAATATTAGCTCTGCTTCTAACTTGGGCTAGAATTGTAAAATGGTTTTATGAATTAGCGATTTCGATCCAATTCACATTCCAAGTAATATTCGGAATGCTAATTACGTTGCCGATTGCCAAATTGCATTATCTCATATAGTTTCCGAGATATGAACTATCGACATCTTACAATATTGGCTGTGCTTCTAACTTGGGCCAAAATTGTAAAATGGTTTTATGAATTAGCGATTTCGTTCCAATTCACATTCCAAGTAATATTCGGAATGCTAATTACGTTGCTGATTGCCAAATTGCATTATTTCATATAGTTTCCGAGATATGGACTATCGACATCTGACAATATTAGCTCTGCTTCTAACTTGGGCCAGAATTGTAAAATGGTTTTATGAATTAGCGATTTCGTTCCAATTCACATTCCAAGTAATATTCGGAATGCTAATTACGTTGCCGATTGCCAAATTGCATTATCTCATATAGTTTCAGAGATATGGACTATCGACATCTTACAATATTGGCTGTGCTTCTAACTTGGGCCAAAATTGTAAAATGGTTTTATGAATTAGCGATTTCGTTCCAATTCACATTCCAAGTAATATTCGGAATGCTAATTACGTTGCCGATTGCCAAATTGCATTATCTCCTATAGTTTCCAAGATATGGTCTATCGACATCTTACAATATTGGCTCTGCTTCTAACTTGGGCCAAAATTGTAAAATGGTCTTATGAATTAGCGATTTCGTTCCAATTCACATTCAAAGTAATATTCGGCATTGATAATTACGTTGCCGATTGCCAAATTGCATTATCTCTTGTAGTTTCCGAGATATGGGCAATCGAAATTTTACACCTTAGAGTCTGTTTCTAACTTGGGTCAAAATTGTTAAATGGTCTTATGAATTTGCGATTTCGCTCCAATTCACATTCCAAGTAATATCCGGCATGCTAATTACATTGCCGATTGCCAAATTGCATTATCTCTTATAGTTTCTGAGATATGGACTATCGACATCTTACAATATTGGCTCTTCTTCTAACTTGGGCCAGAATTGTAAAATGGTCTTTTGGATTAGCGATTTCGGTCCAATTCACATTCCAAGTAATATTTGGCATGCTAATTACGTTGCCGATGGCCAACTCGCATTATCTCTTTTAGTTTCCGAGATATGGACATCGACATCTTACAATATTGGCTCTGCTTCTAACTTGGGCCAAAATTGTAAAATGGTCTTATGAATTAGCGATTTCGTTCCAATTCACATTCCAAGTAATATTCGGCATGCTAATTACGTTGCCGATTGCCAAATTGCATTATCTCTTATAGTTTCCGAGATATGGGCAATCGAAATTTTACACCTTAGTGTCTGTTTCTAACTTGGGTCAAAATTGTCAAATGGTCTTATGAATTAGCGATTTCGCTCCAATTCACATTCCAAGTAATATTCGGCATGCTAATTATATTGCCGATTGCCAAATTGCATTATCTCTTATAGTTTCCGAGATATGGGCTATCGACATCTTACAATATTAGCTCTGCTTCTAACTGGGGTCAAAATTGTCAAATGGTCTTATGAATTAGTGATTTCGTTCCAATTCACATTCCAAGTAATATTCGGCATGCTAATTATATTGCCGATTGCCAAATTGCATTATCTCTTATAGTTTCCGAGATATGGGCAATTGAAATTTTACACCTTAGTGTCTGTTTCTAACTTGGGTCAAAATTGTAAAATGGTCTTATGAATTAGCGATTTTGCTCCAATTCACATTCCGAGTAATATTCGACATGCTAATTATATAGCCGATTGCCAAATTGCATTATCTCCTATAGTTTCCAAGATATGGGCTATCGACATCTTACAATATTGGCTCTGCTTCTAACTTGGGCCAAAATTGTAAAATGGTCTTATGAATTTGCGATTTCGGTCCAATTCACATTCCAAGTAATATTTGGCATGCTAATTACTTTGCCGATGGCCAACTCGCATTATCTCTTTTAGTTTCCGAGATATGGACTATCGACATCTTACAATATTGGCTCTGCTTCTAACTTGGACCAAAATTGTAAAATGGCCTTATGAATTAGCGATTTCGTTCCAATTCACATTCCAAGTAATACTCGACATGCCAATTACATTGCCGATTGCCAAATTGCATTATCTCTTATAGTTTCCGGGATATGGACTATCGACATCTGACAATATTGGCTCTGCTTCTTACTTGGGCCAGAATTGTAAAATGGTCTTATGAATTAGCGATTTTGTTCCAATTCACATTCCAAGTAATATTCGGCATGGTAATTACATTGCCGATTGCCAAATTGCATTATCTCTTATAGTTTCCGTGATATGGGAATCGAAATTTTACACCTTAGTGTCTGTTTCTAAATTGGGTCAAAATTGTAAAATGGTCATATGAATTAGCGATTTTGCTCCAATTCACATTCCAAGTAATATTCGGCATGCTAATTACATTGACGATTGCCAAATTTCATTACCTCCTATAGTTTCCAAGATATGGTCTATCGACATCTTACAATATTGGCTCTGCTTCTAACTTGGGCCAAAATTGTAAAATGCTCTTATGAATTAGCGATTTCGTTCCAATTCACATTCAAAGTAATATTCGGCATGCTAATTACGTTGCCTGTTGCCAAATTGTATTATCTCTTATAGTTTCCGAGATATGGGCAATTGAAATTTTACACCTTGGTGTCTGTTTCTAACTGGGGTCAAAATTGTAAAATGGTCTTATGAATTAGCGATTTTGCTCCAATTCACATTCCGAGTAATATTCGGCATGCTAATTACGTTGCCGATTGCCATATTGCATTATCTCTTATAGTTTCCGAGATATGGGCAATCGAAATTTTACACCTTAGAGTCTGTTTCTAACTTGGGTCAAAATTGTTAAATGGTCTTATGAATTTGCGATTTCGCTCCAATTCACATTCCAAGTAATATTCGGCATGCTAATTACATTGACGATTGCCAAATTTCATTACCTCCTATAGTTTCCAAGATATGGTCTATCGACATCTTACAATATTGGCTCTGCTTCTAACTTGGGCCAAAATTGTAAAATGCTCTTATGAATTAGCGATTTCGTTCCAATTCACATTCCAAGTAATATCCGGCATGCTAATTACATTGCCGATTGCCAAATTGCATTATCTCTTATAGTTTCCGAGATATGGACCATCGACATCTTACAATATTGGCTCTTCTTCTAACTTGGGCCAGAATTGTAAAATGGTCTTTTGGATTAGCGATTTCGGTCCAATTCACATTCCAAGTAATATTTGGCATGCTAATTACTTTGCCGATGGCCAACTCGCATTATCTCTTTTAGTTTCCGAGATATGGACTATCGACATCTTACAATATTGGCTCTGCTTCTAACTTGGACCAAAATTGTAAAATGGCCTTATGAATTAGCGATTTCGTTCCAATTCACATTCCAAGTAATACTCGACATGCCAATTACATTGCCGATTGCCAAATTGCATTATCTCTTATAGTTTCCGGGATATGGACTATCGACATCTGACAATATTGGCTCTGCTTCTTACTTGGGCCAGAATTGTAAAATGGTCTTATGAATTAGCGATTTTGTTCCAATTCACATTCCAAGTAATATTCGGCATGGTAATTACATTGCCGATTGCAAAATTGCATTATCTCTTATAGTTTCCGTGATATGGGAATCGAAATTTTACACCTTAGTGTCTGTTTCTAAATTGGGTCAAAATTGTAAAATGGTCATATGAATTAGCGATTTTGCTCCAATTCACATTCCAAGTAATATTCGGTATGCTAATTACATTGACGATTGCCAAATTTCATTACCTCCTATAGTTTCCAAGATATGGTCTATCGACATCTTACAATATTGGCTCTGCTTCTAACTTGGGCCAAAATTGTAAAATGCTCTTATGAATTAGCGATTTCGTTCCAATTCACATTCAAAGTAACATTCGGCATGCTAATTACGTTGCCTGTTGCCAAATTGCATTATCTCTTATAGTTTCCGAGATATGGACTATCGACATCTTACAATATTGGCTCTGCTTCTAACTTGGGCCAAAATTGTAAAATGGTCTTATGAATTAGCGATTTCGTTCCAATTCACATTCTAAGTAATATTCGGCATGCTAATTACGTTGCCGTTTTCCAAATTGTATTATCTCTTATAGTTTCCGAGATATGGGCAATTGAAATTTTACACCTTGGTGTCTGTTTCTAACTGGGGTCAAAATTGTAAAATGGTCTTATGAATTAGCGATTTTGCTCCAATTCACATTCCGAGTAATATTCGGCATGCTAATTACGTTGCCGATTGCCATATTGCATTATCTCTTATAGTTTCCGAGATATGGGCAATCGAAATTTTACACCTTAGAGTCTGTTTCTAACTTGGGTCAAAATTGTTAAATGGTCTTATGAATTTGCGATTTCGCTCCAATTCACATTCCAAGTAATATCCGGCATGCTAATTACATTGCCGATTGCCAAATTGCATTATATCTTATAGTTTCTAAGATATGGACTATCGACATCTTACAATATTGGCTCTTCTTCTAACTTGGGCCAGAATTGTAAAATGGTCTTTTGGATTAGCGATTTCGGTCCAATTCACATTCCAAGTAATATTTGGCATGCTAATTACGTTGCCGATGGCCAACTCGCATTATCTCTTTTAGTTTCCGAGATATGGACTATCGACATCTTACAATATTGGCTCTGCTTCTAACTTGGACCAAAATTGTAAAATGGCCTTATGAATTAGCGATTTCGTTCCAATTCACATTCCAAGTAATATTCGGCATGCTACTTACGTTGCCGATTGCCAAATTGCATTATCTCTTATAGTTTCCGAGATATGGGCAATCGAAATTTTACACCTTAGTGTCTGTTTCTAACTGGGGTCAAAATTGTTAAATGGTCTTATGAATTAGTGATTTCGTTCCAATTCACATTCCAAGTAATATTCGGCATGCTAATTACATTGCCGATTGCCAAATTGCATTATCTCTTATAGTTTCCGAGATATGGGCAATCGAAATTTTACACCTTAGTGTCTGTTTCTAACTTGGGTCAAAATTGTAAAATGGTCTTATGAATTAGCGATTTCGTTCCAATTCACATTCCAAGTAATATTCGGCATGCTAATTATATTGCCGATTGCCAAATTGCATTATCTCTTATAGTTTCCGAGATATGGGCTATCGACATCTTACAATATTGGCTCTGCTTCTAACTTGGGCCAAAATTGTAAAATGGTCTTATGAATTAGCGATTTCGTTCCAATTCACATTCCAAGTAATATTCGACATGCTAATTACATTGCCGATTGCCAAATTGCATTATCTCTTATAGTTTCCGAGATATGGGCAATCGAAATTTTACAATCTTAGTTCTGTTTCTAACTTGGGTCAAAATTGTAAAATGGTCTTATGAATTAGCGATTTCGCTCCAATTCACATTCCGAGTAATATTCGGCATGCTAATTATATTGCCGTTTGCCAAATTGCATTATCTCTTATAGTTTCCAAGATATGGACTATCGACATCTTACAATATTGGCTCTGCTTCTAACTTGGGCCAAAATTGTAAAATGGCCTTATGAATTAGCTATTTCGTTCCAATTCACATTCCAAGTAATATTCGGCATGCTCATTACGTTGCCGATTGCCAAATTGCATTATCTCTTATAGTTTCCGAGATATGGGTAATCGAAATTTTACACCTTAGTGTCTGTTTCTAACTGGGGTCAATTTGTTAAATGGTCTTATGAATTGGTGATTTCGTTCCAATTCACGTTCCAAGTAATATTCGGCATGCTAATTACATTGCCGATTGCCAAATTGCATTATCTCTTATAGTTTCCGAGATATGGGCAATCGAAATTTTACACCTTAGTGTCTGTTTCTAAATGGGGTCAAAATTGTTAAATGGTCTTATGAATTAGCGATTTTGCTAAAATTCACATTCCGAGTAATATTCGGCATGCTAATTACATTGCCGATCGCCAAATTGCATTATCTCATATAGTTTACGAGATATGGACTATCGGCATCTTACAATATTGGCTGTGTTTCTAACTTGGGCCAACATTGTAAAATTGTCTTATGAATTAGCGATTTCGTACCAATTCACATTCCAAGTAATATTCGGCATGCTAATTACATTGCCGATCGCCAAATTGCATTATCTCCTATAGTTTCCAATATATGGACTATCGACATCTTACAATATTGGCTCTGCTTCTAACTTGGGCCAAAATTGTAAAATGGTCTTATGAATTAGCGATTTCGTTCCAATTCACATTCCAAGTAATATTCGGCATGATAATTACGTTGCCGATTGCCAAATTGCATTATCTCTTATAGTTTCCGAGATATGTGCAAACGAAATTTTACACCTTTGAATCTGTTTCTAATGTGGTCAAAAATGTAAAATGGTCTTATGAATTAGCGATTTCGTTCCAATTCACATTCCAAGTAATATTCGACATGCTCATTACATTTCCGATTGCCAAATTGCATTATCTCTTATAGTTTCCGAGATATGGACTATCGACATCTGACAATATTGGCTCTACTTCTAACTTGGGACAGAATTGTAAAACGATCTTAGGAATTAGCGATTTCGTTCCAATTCACATTCCAAGTAATATTCGTCATGCTATTTACGGTGACGATTGCCGAATTGCATTATCTCTTATAGTTTCCGAGATATGGACTATCGACATTTTACATATTGGCTCTGCTTCTAACTTGGGTTAAAATTGTAAAATGGTCTTATGAATTAGCGATTTCGTTCAAATTCACATTCCAAGTAATATTCGGCATGCTAATTACGTTGCCGGTTGCCAAATTGCATTATCCCTTATAGTTTTCGAGATATGGGGAATCGAAATTTTACACCTTAGAGTCTGTTTCTAACTTGGGTCAAAATTGTAAAATGGTCTTATGAATTAGCGATTTCGCTCCAATTCACATTCCAAGTAATATTCGGCATGCTAATTACGTTGCCGATTGCCAAATTGCATTATCTCTTATAGTATCCGAGATATGGGCAATCGAAATTTTACACCTTAGGGTCTGTTTCTAACTTGGGTCAAAATTGTAAAATGGTCTTATGAATTAGCGATTTCGCTCCAATTCACATTCCAAGTAATATTCGCCATGCTAATTACATTGCCGATGGCCAATTTGCATTATCTCTTATAGTTTCGGAGATATGCACTATCGACATCTGACAATATTGGCTCTGCTTCTAACTTGGGCCAAAATTGTTAAATGGTCTTATGAATTAGCGATTTCGTCCCAATTCACATTCCAAGTATTATTCGGCATGCTAATTACATTGCCGATTGCCAAATTGCATTATCTCCTGTAGTTTCCGAGATATGGGCAATCGAAATTTTACACCTTAGAGTCTGTTTCTAACTTGGGTCGAAAATGTAAAATGGTCTTATGAATTAGCGATTTCGTTCCAATTCACATTCCAAGTAATATTCGACTTGCTAATTACATTGCCGATTGCCAAATTGCATTATCTCTTATAGTTTCCGAGATATGGACTATCGACATCTGACAATATTGGCTCTGCTTCTAACTTGGGCCAGAATTGTAAAATGGTCTTATGAATTAGCGATTTCGTTCCAATTCACATTCCAAGTAATATTCGGCATGCTAATTACGTTGCCTATTGCCAAATTGCATTATCTCTTATAGTTTCCGAGATATGGGCAATCGAAATTTTACACCTTAGAATCTGTTTCTAACTTGGGTCAAAAATGTTAAATAGTCTTATGAATCAGCGATTTCGTTAAAATTCACATTCCAAGTAATATTCGGCATGCTAATTACGTTGCCGGTTGCCAAATTGCATTATCCCTTATAGTTTTCGAGATATGGGGAATCGAAATTTTACACCTTAGAGTCTGTTTCTAACTTGGGTCAAAATTGTAAATTGGTCTTATGAATTAGCGATTTCGCTCCTATTCACATTCCAAGTAATATTCGGCATGTTAATTGCGTTGCCGATTGCCAAATTGTATTATCTTTTATAGTTTCCGAGATATGGACTATCGACATCTGACAATATTGGCTCTGCTTCTAACTTGGGCCAGAATTGTAAAATGGTCTTATGAATTAGCGATTTCGTTCCAATACACATTCCAAATAATATTCGGCATGTTAATTACGTCGCCGATTGCCAAATTGCATTATCCCTTATAGTTTCCGAGATATGGGCAATCGAAATTTTACACCTTAGAATCTGTTTCTAACTTGGATCAAAAATGTAAAATGGTCTTATGAATTAGCGATTTCGTTCCAATTCACATTCCGAGTAATTTTCGGCATGCTAATTACGTTGCTGATTGCCAAATTGCATTATCCCTTATAGTTTCCGAGATATGGGCTATCGACATCTTACAATATTGGCTCTATTCCTAACTTGTGCCAGAATTGTAAAAGGGTCTTATGAATTAGCGATTTCGTTCCAATTCACATTCCAAGTAATATTCGGCATGCTAATTACGTTGCCTGTTGCCAAATTGCATTATCTCTTATAGTTTCCGAGATATGGACTATCGACATCTTACAATATTGGCTCTGCTTCTAACTTGGGCCAAAATTGTAAAATGGTCTTATGAATTAGCGATATCGTTCCAATTCACATTCCGAGTAATTTTCGGCATGCTAATTACGTTGCTGATTGCCAAATTGCATTATCTCTTATAGTTTCCGAGATATGGGCTATCGACATCTTACAATATTGGCTCTATTCCTAACTTGTGCCAGAATTGTAAAAGGGTCTTATGAATTAGCGATTTCGTTCCAATTCACATTCCAAGTAATATTCGGCATGCTAATTACGTTGCCGATTGCCAAATTGCATTATCTCTTATAGTTTCCGAGATATGGGCAATCGAAATTTTACACCTTAGAGTCTGTTTCTAACTTTGGTCAAAAATGTAAAATGGTCTTATGAATTAGCGATTTCGTTCCAATTCACATTCCAAGTAATATTCGACATGCTAATTACATTGCCGATTTCCAAATTGCATTATCTCTTATAGTTTCCGAGATATGGACTATCGACATCTGACAATATTGGCTCTGCTTCTAAATTGGGCCAGAATTGTAAAATGGTCTTAGGAATTAGCGATTTCGTTCCAATTCACATTCCAAGTAATATTCGTCATTCTAATTACGGTGACGATTGCCAAATTGCATTATCTCTTATAGTTTCCGAGATATGGACTATCGACATTTTAGAATATTGGCTCTGCTTCTAACTTGGGTTAAAATTGTAAAATGGTCTTATGAAATAGCGATTTCGTTCCAATTCACATTCCAAGTAATATTCGGCATGCTAATTACGTTGCCGATTGCCAAATTGCATTATCTCTTATAGTTTCCGAGATATGGGCAATCGAAGTTTTACACCTTAGAGTCTGTTTCTAACTTGGGTCAAAATGGTAAAATGGTCTTACGAATTAGCGATTTCGTTCCAATTCACATTCCAAGTAATATTCGTCATGCTAATTACGGTGACGATTGCCGAATTGCATTATCTCTTATAGTTTCCGAGATATGGACTATCGACATTTTAGAATATTGGCTCTGCTTCTAACTTGGGTTAAAATTGTAAAATGGTCTTACGAATTAGCGATTTCGTTCCAATTCACATTCCAAGTAATATTCGTCATGCTAATTACGGTGACGATTGCCGAATTGCATTATCTCTTATAGTTTCCGAGATATGGACTATCGACATTTTAGAATATTGGCTCTGCTTCTAACTTGGGTTAAAATTGTAAAATGGTCTTATGAATCAGCGATTTCGTTAAAATTCACATTCCAAGTAATATGCGGCATGCTAATTACGTTGCCGATTGCCAAATTGCATTATCCCTTATAGTTTCCGAGATATGGGGAATCGAAATTTTACACTTTAGAGACTGTTTCTAACTTGGGTCAAAATTGTAAAATGGTCTTACGAATTAGCGATTTCGCTCCAATTCACATTCCAAGTAATATTCGGCATGCTAATTACATTGCCGATTGCCAAATTGCATTACCCTTATAGTTTCCGAGATATGGACTATCGACATCTGACAATATTGGCTCTGCATCTAACTTGGGCCAGAATTGTAATATGGTCTTATGAATTACCGATTTCGTTCCAATTCACATTCCAAGTAATATTCGGCATGCTAATTACGTTGCCGATTGCCAAATTACATTATCTCATATAGTTTACGAGATATGGACTATCGACATTTTAGAATATTGGCTCTGCTTCTAACTTGGACCAAAATTGTAAAATGGCCTTATGAATTAGCGATTTCGTTCCAATTCACATTCCAAGTAATATTCGGCATGCTAATTACATTGCCGATTGCCAAATTGCATTATCTCTTATAGTTTCCGAGATATGGGCAATCGAAATTTTATACCTTAATGTCTGTTTCTAACTTGGGTCAAAATTGTAAAATGGTCTTATGAATTAGCGATTTTGCTCCAATTCACATTCCGAGTAATATTCGGCATGCTAATTAGATTGCCGATTGCCAAATTGCATTATCTCTTATAGTTTCCGAGATATGGGCAATTGAAATTTTACACCTTAGTGTCTGTTTCTAACTTGGGTCAAAATTGTAAAATGGTCTTATGAATTAGCGATTTTGCTCCAATTCACATTCCGAGTAATATTCGACATGCTAATTATATAGCCGATTGCCAAATTGCATTATCTCCTATAGTTTCCAAGATATGGGCTATCGACATCTTACAATATTGGCTCTGCTTCTAACTTGGGCCAAAATTGTAAAATGGTCTTATGAATTAGCGATTTCGCTCCAATTCACATTCCAAGTAATATTCGGCATGCTAATTACATTGCCGATTGCCAAATTGCATTATCTCTTATAGTTTCCGAGATATGGACTATCGACATCTTACAATATTGGCTCTTCTTCTAACTTGGGCCAAAATTGTAAAATGGTCTTTTGAATTAGCGATTTCGGTCCAATTCACATTCCAAGTAATATTTGGCATGCTAATTACATTGCCGATTGCCAACTTGCATTATCTCTTATAGTTTCCGAGATATGGACTATCGACATCTTACAATATTGGCTCTGCTTCTAACTTGGACCAAAATTGTAAAATGGACTTATGAATTAGCGATTTCGTTCCAATTCACATTCCAAGTAATATTCGACATGCCAATTACATTGCCGATTGCCAAATTGCATTATCTCTTATAGTTTCCGGGATATGGACTATCGACATCTGACAATATTGGCTCTGCTTCTTACTTGGGCCAGAATTGTAAAATGGTCTTATGAATTAGCGATTTCGTTCCAATTCACATTCCAAGTAATATTTGGCATGCTAATTACGTTGCCGATTGCCAAATTGCATTATCTCTTATAGTTTCCGTGATATGGGAATCGAAATTTTACACCATAGTGTCTGTTTCTAAATTGGGTCAAAATTGTAAAATGGTCTTATGAATTTGCGATTTTGCTCCAATTCACATTCCAAGTAATATTCGGCATGCTAATTATATTGACGATTGCCAAATTTCATTACCTCCTATACTTTCCAAGATATGGTCTATCGACATCTTACAATATTGGCTCTGCTTCTAACTTGGGCCAAAATTGTAAAATGCTCTTATGAATTAGCGATTTCGTTCCAATTCACATTCAAAGTAATATTCGACATTCTAATTACGTTGCCTGTTGCCAAATTGCATTATCTCTTATAGTTTCCGAGATATGGACTATCGACATCTTACAATATTGGCTCTGCTTCTAACTTGAGCCAAAATTGTAAAATGGTCTTATGAATTAGCGATTTCGTTCCAATTCACATTCTAAGTAATATTCGGCATGCTAATTACGTTGCCGTTTTCCAAATTGTATTATCTCTTATAGTTTCCGAGATATGGGCAATTGAAATTTTACACCTTGGTGTCTGTTTCTAACTGGGGTCAAAATTGTAAAATGGTCTTATGAATTAGCGATTTTGCTCCAATTCACATTCCGAGTAATATTCGGCATGCTAATTACGTTGCCGATTGCCAAATTGCATTATCTCTTATAGTTTCCGAGATATGGGCAATCGAAATTTTACACCTTAGAGTCTGTTTCTAACTTGGGTCAAAATTGTTAAATGGTCTTATGAATTTGCGATTTCGCTCCAATTCACATTCCAAGTAATATCCGGCATGCTAATTACATTGCCGATTGCCAAATTGCATTATCTCTTATAGTTTCTGAGATATGGACTATCGACATCTTACAATATTGGCTCTTCTTCTAACTTGGGCCAGAATTGTAAAATGGTCTTTTGGATTAGCGATTTCGGTCCAATTCACATTCCAAGTAATATTTGGCATGCTAATTACGTTGCCGATGGCCAACTCGCATTATCTCTTTTAGTTTCCGAGATATGGACTATCGACATCTTACAATATTGGCTCTGCTTCTAACTTGGACCAAAATTGTAAAATGGCCTTATGAATTAGCGATTTCGTTCCAATTCACATTATAAGTAATACTCGACATGCTAATTACATTGCCGATTGCCAAATTGCATTATCTCTTATAGTTTCCAAGATATGGTCTATCGACATCTTACAATATTGGCTCTGCTTCTAACTTGGGCCAGAATTGTAAAATGGTCTTATGAATTAGCGATTTCGTTCCAATTCACATTCCAAGTAATATTCGTCATGCTATTTACGGTGACGATTGCCGAATTGCATTATCTCTTATAGTTTCCGAGATATGGACTATCGACATTTTACATATTGGCTCTGCTTCTAACTTGGGTTAAAATTGTAAAATGGTCTTATGAATTAGCGATTTTGCTCCAATTCACATTCCGAGATATATTGGGCATGCTAATTACGTTGCCGATTGCCATATTGCATTATCTCTTATAGTTTCCGAGATATGGGCAATCGAAATTTTACACCTTAGAGTCTGTTTCTAACTTGGGTCAAAATTGTTAAATGGTCTTATGAATTTGCGATTTCGCTCCAATTCACATTCCAAGTAATATCCGGCATGCTAATTACATTGCCGATTGCCAAATTGCATTATATCTTATAGTTTCTGAGATATGGACTATCGACATCTTACAATATTGGCTCTTCTTCTAACTTGATCCAGAATTGTAAAATGGTCTTTTGGATTAGCGATTTCGGTCCAATTCACATTCCAAGTAATATTTGGCATGCTAATTACGTTGCCGATGGCCAACTCGCATTATCTCTTTTAGTTTCCGAGATATGGACTATCGACATCTTACAATATTGGCTCTGCTTCTAACTTGGACCAAAATTGTAAAATGGCCTTATGAATTAGCGATTTCGTTCCAATTCACATTCCAAGTAATATTCGGCATGCTACTTACGTTGCCGATTGCCAAATTGCATTATCTCTTATAGTTTCCGAGATATGGGCAATCGAAATTTTACACCTTAGTGTCTGTTTCTAACTGGGGTCAAAATTGTTAAATGGTCTTATGAATTAGTGATTTCGTTCCAATTCACATTCCAAGTAATATTCGGCATGCTAATTACATTGCCGATTGCCAAATTGCATTATCTCTTATAGTTTTCGAGATATGGGCAATTGAAATTTTACACCTTAGTGTCTGTTTCTAACTTGGGTCAAAATTGTAAAATGGTCTTATGAATTAGCGATTTTGCTCCAATTCACATTCCGAGTAATATTCGGCATGCTAATTATATTGCCGTTTGCCAAATTGCATTATCTCCTATAGTTTCCAAGATATGCGCTATCGACATCTTACAATATTTGCTCTGCTTCTAACTTGGGCCAAAATTGTAAAATTGTCTTATGAATTAGCGATTTCGTTCCAATTCACATTCCAAGTAATATTCGGCATGCTAATTACGTTGCCGATGGCCAACTCGCATTATCTCTTTTAGTTTCCGAGATATGGACTATCGACATCTTACAATATTGGCTCTGCTTCTAACTTGGACCAAAATTGTAAAATGGCCTTATGAATTAGCGATTTCGTTCCAATTCACATTATAAGTAATACTCGACATGCTAATTACATTGCCGATTGCCAAATTGCATTATCTCTTATAGTTTCCAAGATATGGTCTATCGACATCTTACAATATTGGCTCTGCTTCTAACTTGGGCCAGAATTGTAAAATGGTCTTATGAATTAGCGATTTCGTTCCAATTCACATTCCAAGTAATATTCGGCATGCCAATTACGTTGCCGATTGCCAAATTGCATTATCTCGTATAGTTTCCGAGATATGGACTATCGACATCTTACAATATTGGCTCTGCTTCTAACTTGGACCAAAATTGTAAAATGGCCTTATGAATTAGCTATTTCGTTCCAATTCACATTCCAAGTAATATACGGCATGCTAATTACGTTGCCGATTGCCAAATTGCATTATCTCTTATAGTTTCCGAGATATGGGCAATCGAAATTTTACACCTTAGTGTCTGTTTCTAACTGGGGTCAAAATTGTTAAATGGTCTTATGAATTAGCGATTTTGCTAAAATTCACATTCCGAGTAATATTCGGCATGCTAATTACATTGCCGATCGCCAAATTGCATTATCTCATATAGTTTACGAGATATGGACTATCGGCATCTTACAATATTGGCTGTGTTTCTAACTTGGGCCAACATTGTAAAATTGTCTTATGAATTAGTGATTTCGTACCAATTCCCATTCCAAGTAATATTCGGCATGCTAGTTACATTGCCGATTGCCAAATTGCATTATCTCCTATAGTTTCCAATATATGGACTATCGACATCTTACAATATTGGTTCTGCTTCTAACTTGGGCCAAAATTGTAAAATGGTCTTATGAATTAGCGATTTCGTTCCAATTCACATTCCAAGTAATATTCGGCATGATAATTACGTTGCCGATTGCCAAATTGCATTATCTCTTATAGTTTCCGAGATATGCGCAAACGAAATTTTACACCTTTGAATCTGTTTCTAATGTGGTCAAAAATGTAAAATGGTCTTATGAATTAGCGATTTCGTTCCAATTCACATTCCAAGTAATATTCGACATGCTCATTACATTGCCGATTGCCAAATTGCATTATCTCTTATAGTTTCCGAGATATGGACTATCGACATCTGACAATATTTTCTCTACTTCTAACTTGGGACAGAATTGTAAAACGATCTTAGGAATTAGCGATTTCGTTCCAATTCACATTCCAAGTAATATTCGTCATGCTAATTACGGTGACGATTGCCGAATTGCATTATCTCTTATAGTTTCCGAGATATGGACTATCGACATTTTACATATTGGCTCTGCTTCTAACTTGGGTTAAAATTGTAAAATGGTCTTATGAATTAGCGATTTCGTTCAAATTCACATTCCAAGTAATATTCGGCATGCTAATTACGTTGCCGGTTGCCAAATTGCATTATCCCTTATAGTTTTCGAGATATGGGGAATCGAAATTTTACACCTTAGAGTCTGTTTCTAACTTGGGTCAAAATTGTAAAATGGTCTTATGAATTAGCGATTTCGCTCCTATTCACATTCCAAGTAATATTCGGCATGTTAATTGCGTTGCCGATTGCCAAATTGTATTATCTTTTATAGTTTACGAGATATGGACTATCGACATCTGACAATATTGGCTCTGCTTCTAACTTGGGCCAGAATTGTAAAATGGTCTTATGAATTAGCGATTTCGTTCCAATACACATTCCAAGTAATATTCGGCATGCTAATTACGTTGCCGATTGCCAAATTGCATTATCTCTTATAGTTTCCGAGATATGGGCAATCGAAATTTTACACCTTAGGGTCTGTTTCTAACTTGGGTCAAAATTGTAAAATGGTCTTATGAATTAGCGATTTCGCTCCAATTCACATTCCAAGTAATATTAGCCATGCTAATTACATTGCCGATGGCCAATTTGCATTATCTCTTATAGTTTCGGAGATATGCACTATCGACATCTGACAATATTGGCTCTGCTTCTAACTTGGGCCAAAATTGTTAAATGGTCTTATAAATTAGCGATTTCGTCCCAATTCACATTCCAAGTATTATTCGGCATGCTAATTACATTGCCGATTGCCAAATTGCATTATCTCCTGTAGTTTCCGAGATATGGGCAATCGAAATTTTACACCTTAGAGTCTGTTTCTAACTTGGGTCGAAAATGTAAAATGGTCTTATGAATTAGCGATTTCGTTCCAATTCACATTCCAAGTAATATTCGACTTGCTAATTACATTGCCGATTGCCAAATTGCATTATCTCTTATAGTTTCCGAGATATGGACTATCGACATCTGACAATATTGGCTCTGCTTCTAACTTGGGCCAGAATTGTAAAATGGTCTTATGAATTAGCGATTTCGTTCCAATTCACATTCCAAGTAATATTCGGCATGCTAATTACGTTGCCTATTGCCAAATTGCATTATCTCTTATAGTTTCCGAGATATGGGCAATCGAAATTTTACACCTTAGAATCTGTTTCTAACTTGAGTCAAAAATGTTAAATAGTCTTATGAATCAGCGATTTCGTTAAAATTCACATTCCAAGTAATATTCGGCATGCTAATTACGTTGCCGGTTGCCAAATTGCATTATCCCTTATAGTTTTCGAGATATGGGGAATCGAAATTTTACACCTTAGAGTCTGTTTCTAACTTGGGCCAAAATTGTTAAATGGTCTTATGAATTAGCGATATCGTCCCAATTCACATTCCAAGTATTATTCGGCATGCTAATTACATTGCCGATTGCCAAATTGCATTATCTCCTGTAGTTTCCGAGATATGGGCAATCGAAATTTTACACCTTAGAGTCTGTTTCTAACTTGGGTCAAAATTGTAAAATGGTCTTATGAATTAGCGATTTCGCTCCTATTCACATTCCAAGTAATATTCGGCATGTTAATTGCGTTGCCGATTGCCAAATTGTATTATCTTTTATAGTTTCCGAGATATGGACTATCGACATCTGACAATATTGGCTCTGCTTCTAACTTGGGGCAGAATTGTAAAATGGTCTTATGAATTAGCGATTTCGTTCCAATACACATTCCAAATAATATTCGGCATGCTAATTACGTCGCCGATTGCCAAATTGCATTATCCCTTATAGTTTCCGAGATATGGGCAATCGAAATTTTACACCTTAGTGTCTGTTTCTAACTGGGGTCAAAATTGTTAAATGGTCTTATGAATTAGCGATTTTGCTAAAATTCACATTCCGAGTAATATTCGGCATGCTAATTACATTGCCGATCGCCAAATTGCATTATCTCATATAGTTTACGAGATATGGACTATCGGCATCTTACAATATTGGCTGTGTTTCTAACTTGGGCCAACATTGTAAAATTGTCTTATGAATTAGTGATTTCGTACCAATTCCCATTCCAAGTAATATTCGGCATGCTAATTACATTGCCGATTGCCAAATAGCATTATCTCCTATAGTTTCCAATATATGGACTATCGACATCTTACAATATTGGTTCTGCTTCTAACTTGGGCCAAAATTGTAAAATGGTCTTATGAATTAGCGATTTCGTTCCAATTCACATTCCAAGTAATATTCGGCATGATAATTACGTTGCCGATTGCCAAATTGCATTATCTCTTATAGTTTCCGAGATATGCGCAAACGAAATTTTACACCTTTGAATCTGTTTCTAATGTGGTCAAAAATGTAAAATGGTCTTAGGAATTAGCGATTTCGTTCCAATTCACATTCCAAGTAATATTCGTCATGCTAATTACGGTGGCGATTGCCGAATTGCATTATCTCTTATAGTTTCCGAGATATGGACTATCGACATTTTACATATTGGCTCTGCTTCTAACTTGGGTTAAAATTGTAAAATGGTCTTATGAATTAGCGATTTCGTTCAAATTCACATTCCAAGTAATATTCGGCATGCTAATTACGTTGCCGGGTGCCAAATTGCATTATCCCTTATAGTTTTCGAGATATGGGGAATCGAAATTTTACACCTTAGAGTCTGTTTCTAACTTGGGTCAAAATTGTAAAATGGTCTTATGAATTAGCGATTTCGCTCCTATTCACATTCCAAGTAATATTCGGCATGTTAATTGCGTTGCCGATTGCCAAATTGTATTATCTTTTATAGTTTACGAGATATGGACTATCGACATCTGACAATATTGGCTCTGCTTCTAACTTGGGCCAGAATTGTAAAATGGTCTTATGAATTAGCGATTTCGTTCCAATACACATTCCAAGTAATATTCGGCATGCTAATTACGTTGCCGATTGCCAAATTGCATTATCTCTTATAGTTTCCGAGATATGGGCTATCGAAATTTTACACCTTAGGGTCTGTTTCTAACTTGGGTCAAAATTGTAAAATGGTCTTATGAATTAGCGATTTCGCTCCAATTCACATTCCAAGTAATATTAGCCATGCTAATTACATTGCCGATGGCCAATTTGCATTATCTCTTATAGTTTCGGAGATATGCACTATCGACATCTGACAATATTGGCTCTGCTTCTAACTTGGGCCAAAATTGTTAAATGGTCTTATAAATTAGCGATTTCGTCCCAATTCACATTCCAAGTATTATTCGGCATGCTAATTACATTGCCGATTGCCAAATTGCATTATCTCCTGTAGTTTCCGAGATATGGGCAATCGAAATTTTACACCTTAGAGTCTGTTTCTAACTTGGGTCGAAAATGTAAAATGGTCTTATGAATTAGCGATTTCGTTCCAATTCACATTCCAAGTAATATTCGACTTGCTAATTACATTGCCGATTGCCAAATTGCATTATCTCTTATAGTTTCCGAGATATGGACTATCGACATCTGACAATATTGGCTCTGCTTCTAACTTGGGCCAGAATTGTAAAATGGTCTTATGAATTAGCGATTTCGTTCCAATTCACATTCCAAGTAATATTCGGCATGCTAATTACGTTGCCTATTGCCAAATTGCATTATCTCTTATAGTTTCCGAGATATGGGCAATCGAAATTTTACACCTTAGAATCTGTTTCTAACTTGAGTCAAAAATGTTAAATAGTCTTATGAATCAGCGATTTCGTTAAAATTCACATTCCAAGTAATATTCGGCATGCTAATTACGTTGCCGGTTGCCAAATTGCATTATCCCTTATAGTTTTCGAGATATGGGGAATCGAAATTTTACACCTTAGAGTCTGTTTCTAACTTGGGCCAAAATTGTTAAATGGTCTTATGAATTAGCGATATCGTCCCAATTCACATTCCAAGTATTATTCGGCATGCTAATTACATTGCCGATTGCCAAATTGCATTATCTCCTGTAGTTTCCGAGATATGGGCAATCGAAATTTTACACCTTAGAGTCTGTTTCTAACTTGGGTCAAAATTGTAAAATGGTCTTATGAATTAGCGATTTCGCTCCTATTCACATTCCAAGTAATATTCGGCATGTTAATTGCGTTGCCGATTGCCAAATTGTATTATATTTTATAGTTTCCGAGATATGGACTATCGACATCTGACAATATTGGCTCTGCTTCTAACTTGGGGCAGAATTGTAAAATGGTCTTATGAATTAGCGATTTCGTTCCAATACATATTCCAAATAATATTCGGCATGCTAATTACGTCGCCGATTGCCAAATTGCATTATCCCTTATAGTTTCCGAGATATGGGCAATCGAAATTTTATACCTTAGGGTCTGTTTCTAACTTGGGTCAAAATTGTAAAATGGTCTTATGAATTAGCGATTTCGCTCCAATTCACATTCCAAGTAATATTCGCCATGCTAATTACATTGCCGATGGCCAATTTGCATTATCTCTTATAGTTTCGGAGATATGCACTATCGACATCTGACAATATTGGCTCTGCTTCTAACTTGGGCCAAAATTGTTAAATGGTCTTATGAATTAGCGATTTCGTCCCAATTCACATTCCAAGTATTATTCGGCATGCTAATTACATTGCCGATTGCCAAATTGCTTTATCTCCTGTAGTTTCCGAGATATGGGCAATCGAAATTTTACACCTTAGAGTCTGTTTCTAACTTGGGCCAAAATTGTTAAATGGTCTTATGAATTAGCGATATCGTCCCAATTCACATTCCAAGTATTATTCGGCATGCTAATTACATTGCCGATTGCCAAATTGCATTATCTCCTGTAGTTTCCGAGATATGGGCAATCGAAATTTTACACCTTAGAGTCTGTTTCTAACTTGGGTCGAAAATGTAAAATGGTCTTATGAATTAGCGATTTCGTTCCAATTCACATTCCAAGTAATATTCGACTTGCTAATTACATTGCCGATTGCCAAATTGCATTATCTCTTATAGTTTCCGAGATATGGACTATCGACATCTGACAATATTGGCTCTGCTTCTAACTTGGGCCAGAATTGTAAAATGGTCTTATGAATTAGCGATTTCGTTCCAATTCACATTCCAAGTAATATTCGGCATGCTAATTACGTTGCCTATTGCCAAATTGCATTATCTCTTATAGTTTCCGAGATATGGGCAATCGAAATTTTACACCTTAGAATCTGTTTCTAACTTGAGTCAAAAATGTTAAATAGTCTTATGAATCAGCGATTTCGTTAAAATTCACATTCCAAGTAATATTCGGCATGCTAATTACGTTGCCGGTTGCCAAATTGCATTATCCCTTATAGTTTTCGAGATATGGGGAATCGAAATTTTACACCTTAGAGTCTGTTTCTAACTTGGGCCAAAATTGTTAAATGGTCTTATGAATTAGCGATTTCGTCCCAATTCACATTCCAAGTATTATTCGGCATGCTAATTACATTGCCGATTGCCAAATTGCATTATCTCCTGTAGTTTCCGAGATATGGGCAATCGAAATTTTACACCTTAGAGTCTGTTTCTAACTTGGGTCAAAATTGTAAAATGGTCTTATGAATTAGCGATTTCGCTCCTATTCACATTCCAAGTAATATTCGGCATGTTAATTGCGTTGCCGATTGCCAAATTGTATTATCTTTTATAGTTTCCGAGATATGGACTATCGACATCTGACAATATTGGCTCTGCTTCTAACTTGGGGCAGAATTGTAAAATGGTCTTATGAATTAGCGATTTCGTTCCAATACACATTCCAAATAATATTCGGCATGCTAATTACGTCGCCGATTGCCAAATTGCATTATCCCTTATAGTTTCCGAGATATGGACTATCGACATTTTAGAATATTGGCTCTGCTTCTAACTTGGGTTAAAATTGTAAAATGGTCTTATGAAATAGCGATTTCGTTCCAATTCACATTCCAAGTAATATTCGGCATGCTAATTACGTTGCCGATTGCCAAATTGCATTATCTCTTATAGTTTCCGAGATATGGGCAATCGAAGTTTTACACCTTAGAGTCTGTTTCTAACTTGGGTCAAAATTGTAAAATGGTCTTATGAATTAGCGATTTCGCTCCTATTCACATTCCAAGTAATATTCGGCATGCTAATTACGTCGCCGATTGCCAAATTGCATTATCCCTTATAGTTTCCGAGATATGGACTATCGACATTTTAGAATATTGGCTCTGCTTCTAACTTGGGTTAAAATTGTAAAATGGTCTTATGAAATAGCGATTTCGTTCCAATTCACATTCCAAGTAATATTCGGCATGCTAATTACGTTGCCGATTGCCAAATTGCATTATCCCTCATAGTTTCCGAGATATGGACTATCGACATTTTAGAATATTGGCTCTGCTTCTAACTTGGGTTAAAATTGTAAAATGGTCTTATGAATCAGCGATTTCGTTAAAATTCACATTCCAAGTAATATGCGGCATGCTAATTACGTTGCCGATTGCCAAATTGCATTATCCCTTATAGTTTCCGAGATATGGGGAATCGTAATTTTACACTTTAGAGACTGTTTCTCACTTGGGTCAAAATTGTAAAATGGTCTTACGAATTAGCGATTTCGCTCCAATTCACATTCCAAGTAATATTCGGCATGCTAATTACATTGCCGATTGCCAAATTGCATTACCCTTATAGTTTCCGAGATATGGACTATCGACATCTGACTATATTGGCTCTGCTTCTAACTTGGGCCAGAATTGTAATATGGTCTTATGAATTAGCGATTTCGTTCCAATTCACATTCCAAGTAATATTCGGCATGCTAATTACGTTGCCGATTGCCAAATTACATTATCTCATATAGTTTCCGAGATATGGACTATCGACATTTTAGAATATTGGCTCTGCTTCTAACTTGGACCAAAATTGTAAAATGGCCTTATGAATTAGCGATTTCGTTCCAATTCACATTCCAAGTAATATTCGGCATGCTAATTACATTGCCGATTGCCAAATTGCATTATCTCTTATAGTTTCCGAGATATGGGCAATCGAAATTTTACACCTTAATGTCTGTTTCTAACTTGGGTCAAAATTGTAAAATGGTCTTATGAATTAGCGATTTTGCTCCAATTCACATTCCGAGTAATATTCGGCATGCTAATTAGATTGCCGATCGCCAAATTGCATTATCTCATATAGTTTCCGAGACTATCGACATCTTACAATATTGACTGTGCTTCTAACTTGGGCCAAAATTGTTAAATGCTCTTATGAATTAGCGATTTTGCTCCAATTCACATTCCGAGTAATATTCGGCATGCTAATTAGATTGCCGATCGCCAAATTGCATTATCTCATATAGTTTCCGAGACTATCGACATCTTACAATATTGGCTGTGCTTCTAACTTGGGCCAAAATTGTAAAATGGTTTTATGAATTAGCGATTTCGTTCCAATTCACATTCCAAGTAATATTCGGAATGCTAATTACGTTGCCGATTGCCAAATTGCATTATCTCATATAGTTTCCGAGATATGGACTATCGACATCTTACAATATTGGCTGTGCTTCTAACTTGGGCCAAAATTGTAAAATGGTTTTATGAATTAGCGATTTCGTTCCAATTCACATTCAAAGTAATATTCGGCATTGATAATTACGTTGCCGATTGCCAAATTGCATTATCTCTTGTAGTTTCCGAGATATGGGCAATCGGAATTTTACACCTTAGAGTCTGTTTCTAACTTGGGTCAAAATTGTTAAATGGTCTTATGAATTTGCGATTTCGCTCCAATTCACATTCCAAGTAATATCCGGCATGCTAATTACATTGCCGATTGCCAAATTGCATTATCTCTTATAGTTTCTGAGATATGGACTATCGACATCTTACAATATTGGCTCTTCTTCTAACTTGGGCCAGAATTGTAAAATGGCCTTTTGGATTAGCGATTTCGGTCCAATTCACATTCCAAGTAATATTTGGCATGCTAATTACGTTGCCGATGGCCAACTCGCATTATCTCTTTTAGTTTCCGAGATATGGACTATCGACATCTTACAATATTGGCTCTGCTTCTAACTTGGACCAAAATTGTAAAATGGCCTTATGAATTAGCGATTTCGTTCCAATTCACATTCCAAGTAATATTCGGCATGCTACTTACGTTGCCGATTGCCAAATTGCATTATCTCTTATAGTTTCCGAGATATGGGCAATCGAAATTTTACACCTTAGTGTCTGTTTCTAACTGGGGTCAAAATTGTCAAATGGTCTTATGAATTAGTGATTTCGTTCCAATTCACATTCCAAGTAATATTCGTCCTGCTAATTATATTGCCGATTGCCAAATTGCATTATCTCTTATAGTTTCCGAGATATGGGCAATTGAAATTTTACACCTTAGTGTCTGTTTCTAACTTGGGCCGGCAAAGTAATTAGCATGCCAAATATTACTTGGAATGTGAATTGGACCGAAATCGCTAATTCGTAAGACCATTTTACAATTTTGACCCAAGTGAGAAACAGTCTCTAAAGTGTAAAATTACGATTCCCCATATCTCGGAAACTATAAGGGATAATGCAATTTGGCAATCGGCAACGTAATTAGCATGCCGCATATTACTTGGAATGTGAATTTTAACGAAATCGCTGATTCATAAGACCATTTTACAATTTTAACCCAAGTTAGAAGCAGAGCCAATATTCTAAAATGTCGATAGTCCATATCTCGGAAACTATAAGGGATAATGCAATTTGGCAATCGGCAACGTAATTAGCATGCCGAATATTACTTGGAATGTGAATTGGAACGAAATCGCTATTTCATAAGACCATTTTACAAATTTAACCCAAGTTAGAAGCAGAGCCAATATTCTAAAATGTCGATAGTCCATATCTCGGAAACTATAAGGGATAATGCAATTTGGCAATCGGCGACGTAATTAGCATGCCGAATATTATTTGGAATGTGTATTGGAACGAAATCGCTAATTCATAAGACCATTTTACAATTTTAACCCAAGTTAGAAGCAGAGCCAATATTCTAAAATGTCGATAGTCCATATCTCGGAAACTATAAGGGATAATGCAATTTGGCAATCGGCGACGTAATTAGCATGCCGAATATTACTTGGAATGTGAATAGGAGCGAAATCGCTAATTTATAAGACCATTTTACAATTTTGACCCAAGTTAGAAACAGACTCTAAGGTGTAAAACTTCGATTGCCCATATCTCGGAAACTATAAGAGGTAATGCAATTTGGCAATCGGCAACGTAATTAGCATGCCGAATATTACTTGGAATGTGAATTGGAACGAAATCGCTATTTCATAAGACCATTTTACAATTTTAACCCAAGTTAGAAGCAGAGCCAATATTCTAAAATGTCGATAGTCCATATCTCGGAAACTATAAGGGATAATGCAATTTGGCAATCGGCGACGTAATTAGCATGCCGAATATTATTTGGAATGTGTATTGGAACGAAATCGCTAATTCATAAGACCATTTTACAATTCTGCCCCAAGTTAGAAGCAGAGCCAATATTGTCAGATGTCGATAGTCCATATCTCGGAAACTATAAAAGATAATACAATTTGGCAATCGGCAACGCAATTAACATGCCGAATATTACTTGGAATGTGAATAGGAGCGAAATCGCTAATTCATAAGACCATTTTACAATTTTGACCCAAGTTAGAAACAGACTCTAAGGTGTAAAATTTCGATTGCCCATATCTCGGAAACTACAGGAGATAATGCAATTTGGCAATCGGCAATGTAATTAGCATGCCGAATAATACTTGGAATGTGAATTGGGACGAAATCGCTAATTCATAAGACCATTTAACAATTTTGGCCCAAGTTAGAAACAGACTCTAAGGTGTAAAATTTCGATTCCCCATATCTCGAAAACTATAAGGGATAATGCAATTTGGCAACCGGCAACGTAATTAGCATGCCGAATATTACTTGGAATGTGAATTTTAACGAAATCGCTGATTCATAAGACTATTTAACATTTTTGACTCAAGTTAGAAACAGATTCTAAGGTGTAAAATTTCGATTGCCTATATCTCGGAAACTATAAGAGATAATGCAATTTGGCAATAGGCAACGTAATTAGCATGCCGAATATTACTTGGAATGTGAATTGGAACGAAATCGCTAATTCATAAGACCATTTTACAATTCTGGCCCAAGTTAGAAGCAGAGCCAATATTGTCAGATGTCGATAGTCCATATCTCGGAAACTATAAGAGATAATGCAATTTGGCAATCGGCAATGTAATTAGCAAGTCGAATATTACTTGGAATGTGAATTGGAACGAAATCGCTAATTCATAAGACCATTTTACATTTTCGACCCAAGTTAGAAACAGACTCTAAGGTGTAAAATTTCGATTGCCCATATCTCGGAAATTACAGGAGATAATGCAATTTGGCAATCGGCAATGTAATTAGCATGCCGAATAATACTTGGAATGTGAATTGGGACGATATCGATTTCCGTGATATGGGAATCGAAATTTTACACCTTAGTGTCTGTTTCTAAATTGGGTCAAAATTGTAAAATGGTCATATGAATTAGTGATTTTGCTCCAATTCACATTCCAAGTAATATTCGGCATGCTAATTACATTGACGATTGCCAAATTTCATTACCTCCTATAGTTTCCAAGATATGGTCTATCGACATCTTACAATATTGGCTCTGCTTCTAACTTGGGCCAAAATTGTAAAATGCTCTTATGAATTAGCGATTTCGTTCCAATTCACATTCAAAGTAATATTCGGCATGCTAATTACGTTGCCTGTTGCCAAATTGCATTATCTCTTATAGTTTCCGAGATATGGACTATCGACATCTTACAATATTGGCTCTGCTTCTAACTTGGGCCAAAATTGTAAAATGGTCTTATGAATTAGCGATTTCGTTCCAATTCACATTCTAAGTAATATTCGGCATGCTAATTACGTTGCCGTTTTCCAAATTGTATTATCTCTTATAGTTTCCGAGATATGGGCAATTGAAATTTTACACCTTGGTGTCTGTTTCTAACTGGGGTCAAAATTGTAAAATGGTCTTATGAATTAGCGATTTTGCTCCAATTCACATTCCGAGTAATATTCGGCATGCTAATTACGTTGCCGATTGCCTTATTGCATTATCTCTTATAGTTTCCGAGATATGGGCAATCGAAATTTTACACCTTAGAGTCTGTTTCTAACTTGGGTCAAAATTGTTAAATGGTCTTATGAATTTGCGATTTCGCTCCAATTCACATTCCAAGTAATATCCGGCATGCTAATTACATTGCCGATTGCCAAATTGCATTATATCTTATAGTTTCTGAGATATGGACTATCGACATCTTACAATATTGGCTCTTCTTCTAACTTGGGCCAGAATTGTAAAATGGTCTTTTGGATTAGCGATTTCGGTCCAATTCACATTCCAAGTAATATTTGGCATGCTAATTACGTTGCCGATGGCCAACTCGCATTATCTCTTTTAGTTTCCGAGATATGGACTATCGACATCTTACAATATTGGCTCTGCTTCTAACTTGGACCAAAATTGTAAAATGGCCTTATGAATTAGCGATTTCGTTCCAATTCACATTCCAAGTAATATTCGGCATGCTACTTACGTTGCCGATTGCCAAATTGCATTATCTCTTATAGTTTCCGAGATATGGGCAATCGAAATTTTACACCTTAGTGTCTGTTTCTAACTGGGGTCAAAATTGTTAAATGGTCTTATGAATTACTGATTTCGTTCCAATTCACATTCCAAGTAATATTCGGCATGCTAATTACATTGCCGATTGCCAAATTGCATTATCTCTTATAGTTTTCGAGATATGGGCAATTGAAATTTTACACCTTAGTGTCTGTTTCTAACTTGGGTCAAAATTGTAAAATGGTCTTATGAATTAGCGATTTTGCTCCAATTCACATTCCGAGTAATATTCGGCATGCTAATTATATTGCCGTTTGCCAAATTGCATTATCTCCTATAGTTTCCAAGATATGGGCTATCGACATCTTACAATATTTGCTCTGCTTCTAACTTGGGCCAAAATTGTAAAATTGTCTTATGAATTAGCGATTTCGTTCCAATTCACATTCCAAGTAATATTCGGCATGCTAATTACGTTGCCGATGGCCAACTCGCATTATCTCTTTTAGTTTCCGAGATATGGACTATCGACATCTTACAATATTGGCTCTGCTTCTAACTTGGACCAAAATTGTAAAATGGCCTTATGAATTAGCGATTTCGTTCCAATTCACATTATAAGTAATACTCGACATGCTAATTACATTGCCGATTGCCAAATTGCATTATCTCTTATAGTTTCCAAGATATGGTCTATCGACATCTTACAATATTGGCTCTGCTTCTAACTTGGGCCAGAATTGTAAAATGGTCTTATGAATTAGCGATTTCGTTCCAATTCACATTCCAAGTAATATTCGGCATGCTAATTACGTTGCCGATTGCCAAATTGCATTATCTCATATAGTTTCCGAGATATGGACTATCGACATCTTACAATATTGGCTCTGCTTCTAACTTGGACCAAAATTGTAAAATGGCCTTATGAATTAGCTATTTCGTTCCAATTCACATTCCAAGTAATATTCGGCATGCTAATTACGTTGCCGATTGCCAAATTGCATTATCTCTTATAGTTTCCGAGATATGGGCAATCGAAATTTTACACCTTAGTGTCTGTTTCTAACTGGGGTCAAAATTGTTAAATGGTCTTATGAATTGGTGATTTCGTTCCAATTCACGTTCCAAGTAATATTCGGCATGCTAATTACATTGCCGATTGCCAAATTGCATTATCTCTTATAGTTTCCGAGATATGGGCAATCGAAATTTTACACCTTAGTGTCTGTTTCTAACTGGGGTCAAAATTGTTAAATGGTCTTATGAATTAGCGATTTTGCTAAAATTCACATTCCGAGTAATATTCGGCATGCTAATTACATTGCCGATCGCCAAATTGCATTATCTCATATAATTTACGAGATATGGACTATCGGCATCTTACAATATTGGCTGTGTTTCTAACTTGGGCCAACATTGTAAAATTGTCTTATGAATTACCGATTTCGTACCAATTCACATTCCAAGTAATATTCGGCATGCTAATTACATTGATAGTCCATATCTCGGAAACTATAAGAGATAATGCAATTTGGCAATCGGCAATGTAATTAGCATGCAGGATATTACTTGGAATGTGAATTGGAGCGAAATCGCAAATTCATAAGACCATTTTACAATTTTGGCCCAAGTTAGAAGCAGAGCCAATATTGTAAGATGTCGATAGCCCATATCTTGGAAACTATAGGAGATAATGCAATTTGGCAATCGGCTATATAATTAGCATGTCGAATATTACTCGGAATGTGAATTGGAGCAAAATCGCTAATTCATAAGACCATTTTACAATTTTGACCCAAGTTAGAAACAGACACTAAGGTGTAAAATTTCAATTGCCCATATCTCGGAAACTATAAGAGATAATGCAATTTGGCAATCGGCAATATAATTAGCATGCCGAATATTACTTGGAATGTGAATTGGAACGAAATCAGTAATTCATAAGACCATTTAACAATTTTGACCCCAGTTAGAAACAGACACTAAGGTGTAAAATTTCGATTGCCCATATCTCGGAAACTATAAGAGATAATGCAATTTGGCAATCGGCAACGTAAGTAGCATGCCGAATATTACTTGGAATGTGAATTGGAACGAAATCGCTAATTCATAAGGCCATTTTACAATTTTGGTCCAAGTTAGAAGCAGAGCCAATATTGTAAGATGTCGATAGTCCATATCTCGGAAACTAAAAGAGATAATGCAATTTGGCAATCGGCAACGTAATTAGCATGCCAAATATTACTTGGAATGTGAATTGGACCGAAATCGCTAATCCAAAAGACCATTTTACAATTCTGGCCCAAGTTAGAAGAAGAGCCAATATTGTAAGATGTCGATAGTCCATATCTCAGAAACTATAAGATATAATGCAATTTGGCAATCGGCAATGTAATTAGCATGCCGGATATTACTTGGAATGTGAATTGGAGCGAAATCGCAAATTCATAAGACCATTTAACAATTTTGACCCAAGTTAGAAACAGACTCTAAGGTGTAAAATTTCGATTGCCCATATCTCGGAAACTATAAGAGATAATGCAATATGGCAATCGGCAACGTAATTAGCATGCCGAATATTACTCGGAATGTGAATTGGAGCAAAATCGCTAATTCATAAGACCATTTTACAATTTTGACCCCAGTTAGAAACAGACACCAAGGTGTAAAATTTCAATTGCCCATATCTCGGAAACTATAAGAGATAATACAATTTGGAAAACGGCAACGTAATTAGCATGCCGAATATTACTTAGAATGTGAATTGGAACGAAATCGCTAATTCATAAGACCATTTTACAATTTTGGCCCAAGTTAGAAGCAGAGCCAATATTGTAAGATGTCGATAGTCCATATCTCGGAAACTATAAGAGATAATGCAATTTGGCAACAGGCAACGTAATTAGCATGCCGAATATTACTTTGAATGTGAATTGGAACGAAATCGCTAATTCATAAGAGCATTTTACAATTTTGGCCCAAGTTAGAAGCAGAGCCAATATTGTAAGATGTCGATAGACCATATCTTGGAAACTATAGGAGGTAATGAAATTTGGCAATCGTCAATGTAATTAGCATGCCGAATATTACTTGGAATGTGAATTGGAGCAAAATCACTAATTCATATGACCATTTTACAATTTTGACCCAATTTAGAAACAGACACTAAGGTGTAAAATTTCGATTCCCATATCACGGAAATCGATATCGTCCCAATTCACATTCCAAGTATTATTCGGCATGCTAATTACATTGCCGATTGCCAAATTGCATTATCTCCTGTAATTTCCGAGATATGGGCAATCGAAATTTTACACCTTAGAGTCTGTTTCTAACTTGGGTCGAAAATGTAAAATGGTCTTATGAATTAGCGATTTCGTTCCAATTCACATTCCAAGTAATATTCGACTTGCTAATTACATTGCCGATTGCCAAATTGCATTATCTCTTATAGTTTCCGAGATATGGACTATCGACATCTGACAATATTGGCTCTGCTTCTAACTTGGGCCAGAATTGTAAAATGGTCTTATGAATTAGCGATTTCGTTCCAATTCACATTCCAAGTAATATTCGGCATGCTAATTACGTTGCCTATTGCCAAATTGCATTATCTCTTATAGTTTCCGAGATATAGGCAATCGAAATTTTACACCTTAGAATCTGTTTCTAACTTGAGTCAAAAATGTTAAATAGTCTTATGAATCAGCGATTTCGTTAAAATTCACATTCCAAGTAATATTCGGCATGCTAATTACGTTGCCGGTTGCCAAATTGCATTATCCCTTATAGTTTTCGAGATATGGGGAATCGAAATTTTACACCTTAGAGTCTGTTTCTAACTTGGGCCAAAATTGTTAAATGGTCTTATGAATTAGCGATTTCGTCCCAATTCACATTCCAAGTATTATTCGGCATGCTAATTACATTGCCGATTGCCAAATTGCATTATCTCCTGTAGTTTCCGAGATATGGGCAATCGAAATTTTACACCTTAGAGTCTGTTTCTAACTTGGGTCAAAATTGTAAAATGGTCTTATGAATTAGCGATTTCGCTCCTATTCACATTCCAAGTAATATTCGACATGCTAATTACATTGCCGATTGCCAAATTGCATTATCTCTTATAGTTTCCAAGATATGGTCTATCGACATCTTACAATATTGGCTCTGCTTCTAACTTGGGCCAGAATTGTAAAATGGTCTTATGAATTAGCGATTTCGTTCCAATTCACATTCCAAGTAATATTCGGCATGCTAATTACGTTGCCGATTGCCAAATTGCATTATCTCATATAGTTTCCGAGATATGGACTATCGACATCTTACAATATTGGCTCTGCTTCTAACTTGGACCAAAATTGTAAAATGGCCTTATGAATTAGCTATTTCGTTCCAATTCACATTCCAAGTAATATTCGGCATGCTAATTACGTTGCCGATTGCCAAATTGCATTATCTCTTATAGTTTCCGAGATATGGGCAATCGAAATTTTACACCTTAGTGTCTGTTTCTAACTGGGGTCAAAATTGTTAAATGGTCTTATGAATTGGTGATTTCGTTCCAATTCACGTTCCAAGTAATATTCGGCATGCTAATTACATTGCCGATTGCCAAATTGCATTATCTCTTATAGTTTCCGAGATATGGGCAATCGAAATTTTACACCTTAGTGTCTGTTTCTAACTGGGGTCAAAATTGTTAAATGGTCTTATGAATTAGCGATTTTGCTAAAATTCACATTCCGAGTAATATTCGGCATGCTAATTACATTGCCGATCGCCAAATTGCATTATCTCATATAATTTACGAGATATGGACTATCGGCATCTTACAATATTGGCTGTGTTTCTAACTTGGGCCAACATTGTAAAATTGTCTTATGAATTACCGATTTCGTACCAATTCACATTCCAAGTAATATTCGGCATGCTAATTACATTGCCGATTGCCAAATTGCATTATCTCCTATAGTTTCCAATATATGGACTATCGACATCTTACAATATTGGCTCTGCTTCTAACTTGGGCCAAAATTGTAAAATGGTCTTATGAATTAGCGATTTCGTTCCAATTCACATTCCAAGTAATATTCGGCATGCTACTTACGTTGCCGATTGCCAAATTGCATTATCTCTTATAGTTTCCGAGATATGGGCAATCGAAATTTTACACCTTAGTGTCTGTTTCTAACTGGGGTCAAAATTGTCAAATGGTCTTATGAATTAGTGATTTCGTTCCAATTCACATTCCAAGTAATATTCGGCATGCTAATTATATTGCCGATTGCCAAATTGCATTATCTCTTATAGTTTCCGAGATATGGGCAATTGAAATTTTACACCTTAGTGTCTGTTTCTAACTTGGGTCAAAATTGTAAAATGGTCTTATGAATTAGCGATTTTGCTCCAATTCACATTCCGAGTAATATTCGACATGCTAATTATATAGCCGATTGCCAAATTGCATTATCTCCTATAGTTTCCAAGATATGGGCTATCGACATCTTACAATATTGGCTCTGCTTCTAACTTGGGCCAAAATTGTAAAATGGTCTTATGAATTTGCGATTTCGCTCCAATTCACATTCCAAGTAATATCCTGCATGCTAATTACATTGCCGATTGCCAAATTGCATTATCTCTTATAGTTTCCGAGATATGGACTATCGACATCTTACAATATTGGCTCTTCTTCTAACTTGGGCCAGAATTGTAAAATGGTCTTTCGGATTAGCGATTTCGGTCCAATTCACATTCCAAGTAATATTCGGCATGCTAATTATATTGCCGATTGCCAAATTGCATTATCTCTTATAGTTTCCGAGATATGGGCAATTGAAATTTTACACCTTAGTGTCTGTTTCTAACTGGGGTCAAAATTGTTAAATGGTATTATGAATTAGCGATTTTGCTAAAATTCACATTCCGAGTAATATTCGGCATGCTAATTACATTGCCGATCGCCAAATTGCATTATCTCATATAGTTTACGAGATATGGACTATCGGCATCTTACAATATTGGCTGTGTTTCTAACTTGGGCCAACATTGTAAAATTGTCTTATGAATTAGCGATTTCGTACCAATTCACATTCCAAGTAATATTCGGCATGCTAATTACATTGCTGATTGCCAAATTGCATTATCTCCTATAGTTTCCAATATATGGACTATCGACATCTTACAATATTGGCTCTGCTTCTAACTTGGGCCAAAATTGTAAAATGGTCTTATGAATTAGCGATTTCGTTCCAATTCACATTCCAAGTAATATTCGGCATGATAATTACGTTGCCGATTGCCAAATTGCATTATCTCTTATAGTTTCCGAGATATGTGCAAACGAAATTTTACACCTTTGAATCTGTTTCTAATGTGGTCAAAAATGTAAAATGGTCTTATGAATTAGCGATTTCGTTCCAATTCACATTCCAAGTAATATTCGACATGCTCATTACATTGCCGATTGCCAAATTGCATTATCTCTTATAGTTTCCGAGATATGGACTATCGACATCTGACAATATTGGCTCTACTTCTAACTTGGGACAGAATTGTAAAACGATCTTAGGAATTAGCGATTTCGTTCCAATTCACATTCCAAGTAATATTCGTCATGCTAATTACGGTGACGATTGCCGAATTGCATTATCTCTTATAGTTTCCGAGATATGGACTATCGACATTTTACATATTGGCTCTGCTTCTAACTTGGGTTAAAATTGTAAAATGGTCTTATGAATTAGCGATTTCGTTCAAATTCACATTCCAAGTAATATTCGGCATGCTAATTAGGTTGCCGGTTGCCAAGTTGCATTATCCCTTATAGTTTTCGAGATATGGGGAATCGAAATTTTACACCTTAGAGTCTGTTTCTAACTTGGGTCAAAATTGTAAAATGGCCTTATGAATTAGCGATTTCGTTCCAATTCACATTATAAGTAATACTCGACATGTTAATTACATTGCCGATTGCCAAATTGCATTATCTCTTATAGTTTCCAAGATATGGTCTATCGACATCTTACAATATTGGCTCTGCTTCTAACTTGGGCCAGAATTGTAAAATGGTCTTATGAATTAGCTATTTCGTTCCAATTCACATTCCAAGTAATATTCGGCATGCTAATTACGTTGCCGATTGCCAAATTGCATTATCTCTTATAGTTTCCGAGATATGGACTATCGACATCTTACAATATTGGCTCTGCTTCTAACTTGGACCAAAATTGTAAAATGGCCTTATGAATTAGCGATTTCGTTCCAATTCACATTCCAAGTAATATTCGGCATGCTAATTACGTTGCCGATTGCCAAATTGCATTATCTCATATAGTTTCCGAGATATGGACTATCGACATCTTACAATATTGGCTCTGCTTCTAACTTGGACCAAAATTGTAAAATGGCCTTATGAATTAGCTATTTCGTTCCAATTCACATTCCAAGTAATATTCGGCATGCTAATTACGTTGCCGATTGCCAAATTGCATTATCTCTTATAGTTTCCGAGATATGTGCAAACGAAATTTTACACCTTTGAATCTGTTTCTAATGTGGTCAAAAATGTAAAATGGTCTTATGAATTAGCGATTTCGTTCCAATTCACATTCCAAGTAATATTCGACATGCTCATTACATTGCCGATTGCCAAATTGCATTATCTCTTATAGTTTCCGAGATATGGACTATCGACATCTGACAATATTGGCTCTACTTCTAACTTGGGACAGAATTGTAAAACGATCTTAGGAATTAGCGATTTCGTTCCAATTCACATTCCAAGTAATATTCGTCATGCTAATTACGGTGACGATTGCCGAATTGCATTATCTCTTATAGTTTCCGAGATATGGACTATCGACATTTTACATATTGGCTCTGCTTCTAACTTGGGTTAAAATTGTAAAATGGTCTTATGAATTAGCGATTTCGTTCAAATTCACATTCCAAGTAATATTCGGCATGCTAATTACGTTGCCGGTTGCCAAATTGCATTATCCCTTATAGTTTTCGAGATATGGGGAATCGAAATTTTACACCTTAGAGTCTGTTTCTAACTTGGGTCAAAATTGTAAAATGGTCTTATGAATTAGCGATTTCGCTCCTATTCACATTCCAAGTAATATTGCTAATTACATTGCCGATGGCCAATTTGCATTATCTCTTATAGTTTCGGAGATATGCACTATCGACATCTGACAATATTGGCTCTGCTTCTAACTTGGGCCAAAATTGTTAAATGGTCTTATGAATTAGCGATTTCGTCCCAATTCACATTCCAAGTAATATGCGGCATGTTAATTACGTTGCCGATTGCCAAATTGCATTATCTCTTATAGTTTCCGAGATATGGACTATCGACATCTGACAATATTGGCTCTGCTTCTAACTTGGGCCAGAATTGTAAAATGGTCTTATGAATTAGCGATTTCGTTCCAATACACATTCCAAGTAATATGCGGCATGTTAATTACGTTGCCGATTGCCAAATTGCATTATCTCTTATAGTTTCCGAGATATGGGCAATCGAAATTTTACACCTTAGGGTCTGTTTCTAACTTGGGTCAAAATTGTAAAATGGTCTTATGAATTAGCGATTTCGCTCCAATTCACATTCCAAGTAATATTGCTAATTACATTGCCGATGGCCAATTTGCATTATCTCTTATAGTTTCGGAGATATGCACTATCGACATCTGACAATATTGGCTCTGCTTCTAACTTGGGCCAAAATTGTTAAATGGTCTTATGAATTAGCGATTTCGTCCCAATTCACATTCCAAGTATTATTCGGCATGCTAATTACATTGCCGATTGCCAAATTGCATTATCTCCTGTAGTTTCCGAGATATGGGCAATCGAAATTTTACACCTTAGAGTCTGTTTCTAACTTGGGTCGAAAATGTAAAATGGTCTTATGAATTAGCGATTTCGTTCCAATTCACATTCCAAGTAATATTCGACTTGCTAATTACATTGCCGATTGCCAAATTGCATTATCTCTTATAGTTTCCGAGATATGGACTATCGACATGTGACAATATTGGCTCTGCTTCTAACTTGGGCCAGAATTGTAAAATGGTCTTATGAATTAGCGATTTCGTTCCAATTCACATTCCAAGTAATATTCGGCATGCTAATTAGGTTGCCGGTTGCCAAGTTGCATTATCCCTTATAGTTTTCGAGATATGGGGAATCGAAATTTTACACCTTAGAGTCTGTTTCTAACTTGGGTCAAAATTGTAAAATGGCCTTATGAATTAGCGATTTCGTTCCAATTCACATTATAAGTAATACTCGACATGTTAATTACATTGCCGATTGCCAAATTGCATTATCTCTTATAGTTTCCAAGATATGGTCTATCGACATCTTACAATATTGGCTCTGCTTCTAACTTGGGCCAGAATTGTAAAATGGTCTTATGAATTAGCTATTTCGTTCCAATTCACATTCCAAGTAATATTCGGAAAGCTAATTACGTTGCCGATTGCCAAATTGCATTATCTCTTATAGTTTCCGAGATATGGACTATCGACATCTTGCAATATTGGCTCTGCTTCTGAATTAGCAGTTTCGCTCCAATTCACATTCCAAGTAATATTTGGCATGCTAATTACGTTGCCGATTGCCAAATTGCATTATCTCATATAGTTTCCGAGATATGGACTATCGACATCTTACAATATTGGCTCTGCTTCTAACTTGGACCAAAATTGTAAAATGGCCTTATGAATTAGCTATTTCGTTCCAATTCACATTATAAGTAATACTCGACATGTTAATTACATTGCCGATTGCCAAATTGCATTATCTCTTATAGTTTCCAAGATATGGTCTATCGACATCTTACAATATTGGCTCTTCTTCTAACTTGGGTCAAAATTGTAAATTGGTCTAATGAATTAGCGATTTCGTTGTAATTCACATTCCAAGTAATATTCGGCATGCTAATTACGTTGCCGATTGCCAAATTGCATTATCTCTTATAGTTTCCGAGATATGGGCAATCGAAATTTTACACCTTAGTGTCTGTTTCTAACTGGGGTCAAATTGTTAAATGGTCTTATGAATTGGTGATTTCGTTCCAATTCACGTTCCAAGTAATATTCGGCATGCTAATTACATTGCCGATTGCCAAATTGCATTATCTCTTATAGTTTCCGAGATATGGGCAATCGAAATTTTACACCTTAGTGTCTGTTTCTAACTGGGGTCAAAATTGTTAAATGGTCTTATGAATTAGCGATTTTGCTAAAATTCACATTCCGAGTAATATTCGGCATGCTAATTACATTGCCGATCGCCAAATTGCATTATCTCATATAGTTTACGAGATATGGACTATCGGCATCTTACAATATTGGCTGTGTTTCTAACTTGGGCCAACATTGTAAAATTGTCTTATGAATTAGCGATTTCGTACCAATTCACATTCCAAGTAATATTCGGCATGCTAATTACATTGCCGATTGCCAAATTGCATTATCTCCTATAGTTTCCAATATATGGACTATCGACATCTTACAATATTGGCTCTGCTTCTAACTTGGGCCAAAATTGTAAAATGGTCTTATGAATTAGCGATTTCGTTCCAATTCACATTCCAAGTAATATTCGGCATGATAATTACGTTGCCGATTGCCAAATTGCATTATCTCTTATAGTTTCCGAGATATGTGCAAACGAAATTTTACACCTTTGAATCTGTTTCTAATGTGGTCAAAAATGTAAAATGGTCTTATGAATTAGCGATTTCGTTCCAATTCACATTCCAAGTAATATTCGACATGCTCATTACATTGCCGATTGCCAAATTGCATTATCTCTTATAGTTTCCGAGATATGGACTATCGACATCTGACAATATTGGCTCTACTTCTAACTTGGGACAGAATTGTAAAACGATCTTAGGAATTAGCGATTTCGTTCCAATTCACATTCCAAGTAATATTCGTCATGCTAATTACGGTGACGATTGCCGAATTGCATTATCTCTTATAGTTTCCGAGATATGGACTATCGACATTTTACATATTGGCTCTGCTTCTAACTTGGGTTAAAATTGTAAAATGGTCTTATGAATTAGCGATTTCGTTCAAATTCACATTCCAAGTAATATTCGGCATGCTAATTACGTTGCCGGTTGCCAAATTGCATTATCCCTTATAGTTTTCGAGATATGGGGAATCGAAATTTTACACCTTAGAGTCTGTTTCTAACTTGGGTCAAAATTGTAAAATGGTCTTATGAATTAGCGATTTCGCTCCTATTCACATTCCAAGTAATATTCGGCATGTTAAATGCGTTGCCGATTGCCAAATTGTATTATCTTTTATAGTTTCCGAGATATGGACTATCGACATCTGACAATATTGGCTCTGCTTCTAACTTGGGCCAGAATTGTAAAATGGTCTTATGAATTAGCGATTTCGTTCCAATACACATTCCAAGTAATATGCGGCATGTTAATTACGTTGCCGATTGCCAAATTGCATTATCTCTTATAGTTTCCGAGATATGGGCAATCGAAATTTTACACCTTAGGGTCTGTTTCTAACTTGGGTCAAAATTGTAAAATGGTCTTATGAATTAGCGATTTCGCTCCAATTCACATTCCAAGTAATATTGCTAATTACATTGCCGATGGCCAATTTGCATTATCTCTTATAGTTTCGGAGATATGCACTATCGACATCTGACAATATTGGCTCTGCTTCTAACTTGGGCCAAAATTGTTAAATGGTCTTATGAATTAGCGATTTCGTCCCAATTCACATTCCAAGTATTATTCGGCATGCTAATTACATTGCCGATTGCCAAATTGCATTATCTCCTGTAGTTTCCGAGATATGGGCAATCGAAATTTTACACCTTAGAGTCTGTTTCTAACTTGGGTCGAAAATGTAAAATGGTCTTATGAATTAGCGATTTCGTTCCAATTCACATTCCAAGTAATATTCGACTTGCTAATTACATTGCCGATTGCCAAATTGCATTATCTCTTATAGTTTCCGAGATATGGACTATCGACATCTGACAATATTGGCTCTGCTTCTAACTTGGGCCAGAATTGTAAAATGGTCTTATGAATTAGCGATTTCGTTCCAATTCACATTCCAAGTAATATTCGGCATGCTAATTACGTTGCCTATTGCCAAATTGCATTATCTCTTATAGCTTCCGAGATATGGGCAATCGAAATTTTACACCTTAGAATCTGTTTCTAACTTGGGTCAAAAATGTTAAATAGTCTTATGAATCAGCGATTTCGTTAAAATTCACATTCCAAGTAATATTCGGCATGCTAATTACGTTGCCGGTTGCCAAATTGCATTATCCCTTATAGTTTTCGAGATATGGGGAATCGAAATTTTACACCTTAGAGTCTGTTTCTAACTTGGGTCAAAATTGTAAAATGGTCTTATGAATTAGCGATTTCGCTCCTATTCACATTCCAAGTAATATTCGGCATGTTAATTGCGTTGCCGATTGCCAAATTGTATTATCTTTTATAGTTTCCGAGATATGGACTATCGACATCTGACAATATTGGCTCTGCTTCTAACTTGGGCCAGAATTGTAAAATGGTCTTATGAATTAGCGATTTCGTTCCAATACACATTCCAAATAATATTCGGCATGCTAATTACGTCGCCGATTGCCAAATTGCATTATCCCTTATAGTTTCCGAGATATGGGCAATCGAAATTTTACACCTTAGAATCTGTTTCTAACTTGGATCAAAAATGTAAAATGGTCTTATGAATTAGCGATTTCGTTCCAATTCACATTCCGAGTAATTTTCGGCATGCTAATTACGTTGCTGATTGAAAAATTGCATTATCTCTTATAGTTTCCGAGATATGGGCTATCGACATCTTACAATATTGGCTCTATTCCTAACTTGTGCCATAATGGTAAAAGGGTCTTATGAATTAGCGATTTCGTTCCAATTCACATTCCAAGTAATATTCGGCATGCTAATTACGTTGCCTGTTGCCAAATTGCATTATCTCTTATAGTTTCCGAGATATGGACTATCGTCATCTTACAATATTGGCTCTGCTTCTAACTTGGGCCAAAATTGTAAAATGGTCTTATAAATTAGCGATTTCGTTCCAATTCACATTCCGAGTAATTTTCGGCTTGCTAATTACGTTGCTGATTGCCAAATTGCATTATCTCTTATAGTTTCCGAGATATGGGCTATCGACATCTTACAATATTGGCTCTATTCCTAACTTGTGCCAGAATTGTAAAAGGGTCTTATGAATTAGCGATTTCGTTCCAATTCACATTCCAAGTAATATTCGGCATGCTAATTACGTTGCCAATTGCCAAATTGCATTATCTCTTATAGTTTCCGAGATATGGGCAATCGAAATTTTAAACCTTAGAGTCTGTTTCTAACTTTGGTCAAAAATGTAAAATGGTCTTATGAATTAGCGATTTCGTTCCAATTCACATTCCAAGTAATATTCGACATGCTAATTACATTGCCGATTTCCAAATTGCATTATCTCTTATAGTTTCCGAGATATGGACTATCGACATCTGACAATATTGGCTCTGCTTCTAAATTGGGCCAGAATTGTAAAATGGTCTTAGGAATTAGCGATTTCGTTCCAATTCACATTCCAAGTAATATTCGTCATGCTAATTACGGTGACGATTGCCAAATTGCATTATCTCTTATAGTTTCCGAGATATGGACTATCGACATTTTAGAATATTGGCTCTGCTTCTAACTTGGGTTAAAATTGTAAAATGGTCTTATGAAATAGCGATTTCTTTCCAATTCACATTCCAAGTAATATTCGGCATGCTAATTACGTTGCCGATTGCCAAATTGCATTATCTCTTATAGTTTCCGAGATATGGGCAATCGAAGTTTTACACCTTAGAGTCTGTTTCTAACTTGGGTCAAAATGGTAAAATGGTCTTACGAATTAGCGATTTCGTTCCAATTCACATTGCAAGTAATATTCGTCATGCTAATTACGGTGACGATTGCCGAATTGCATTATCTCTTATAGTTTCCGAGATATGGACTATCGACATTTTAGAATATTGGCTCTGCTTCTAACTTGGGTTAAAATTGTAAAATGGTCTTACGAATTAGCGATTTCGTTCCAATTCACATTCCAAGTAATATTCGTCATGCTAATTACGGTGACGATTTCCGAATTGCATTATCTCTTATAGTTTCCGAGATATGGACTATCGACATTTTAGAATATTGGCTCTGCTTCTAACTTGGGTTAAAATTGTAAAATGGTCTTATGAATCAGCGATTTCGTTAAAATTCACATTCCAAGTAATATGCGGCATGCTAATTACGTTGCCGATTGCCAAATTGCATTATCCCTTATAGTTTCCGAGATATGGGGAATCGAAATTTTACACTTTAGAGACTGTTTCTAACTTGGGTCAAAATTGTAAAATGGTCTTACGAATTAGCGATTTCGCTCCAATTCACATTCCAAGTAATATTCGGCATGCTAATTACATTACCGATTGCCAAATTGCATTACCCTTATAGTTTCCGAGATATGGACTATCGACATCTGACAATATTGGCTCTGCTTCTAACTTGGGCCAGAATTGTAATATGGTCTTATGAATTAGCGATTTCGTTCCAATTCACATTCCAAGTAATATTCGGCATGCCAATTACGTTGCCGATTGCCAAATTGCATTACCCTTATAGTTTCCGAGATATGGACTATCGACATCTGACAATATTGGCTCTGCTTCTAACTTGGGCCAGAATTGTAATATGGTCTTATGAATTAGCGATTTCGTTCCAATTCACATTCCAAGTAATATTCGGCATGCCAATTACGTTGCCGATTGCCAAATTACATTATCTCATATAGTTTCCGAGATATGGACTATCGACATTTTAGAATATTGGCTCTGCTTCTAACTTGGACCAAAATTGTAAAATGGTCTTATGAATTAGCGATTTCGTTCCAATACACATTCCAAGTAATATGCGGCATGTTAATTACGTTGCCGATTGCCAAATTGCATTATCTCTTATAGTTTCCGAGATATGGGCAATCGAAATTTTACACCTTAGGGTCTGTTTCTAACTTGGGTCAAAATTGTAAAATGGTCTTATGAATTAGCGATTTCGCTCCAATTCACATTCCAAGTAATATTGCTAATTACATTGCCGATGGCCAATTTGCATTATCTCTTATAGTTTCGGAGATATGCACTATCGACATCTGACAATATTGGCTCTGTTTCTAACTTGGGTCAAAATGGTAAAATGGTCTTACGAATTAGCGATTTCGTTCCAATTCACATTGCAAGTAATATTCGTCATGCTAATTACGGTGACGATTGCCGAATTGCATTATCTCTTATAGTTTCCGAGATATGGACTATCGACATTTTAGAATATTGGCTCTGCTTCTAACTTGGGTTAAAATTGTAAAATGGTCTTACGAATTAGCGATTTCGTTCCAATTCACATTCCAAGTAATATTCGTCATGCTAATTACGGTGACGATTTCCGAATTGCATTATCTCTTATAGTTTCCGAGATATGGACTATCGACATTTTAGAATATTGGCTCTGCTTCTAACTTGGGTTAAAATTGTAAAATGGTCTTATGAATCAGCGATTTCGTTAAAATTCACATTCCAAGTAATATGCGGCATGCTAATTACGTTGCCGATTGCCAAATTGCATTATCCCTTATAGTTTCCGAGATATGGGGAATTGAAATTTTACACTTTAGAGACTGTTTCTAACTTGGGTCAAAATTGTAAAATGGTCTTACGAATTAGCGATTTCGCTCCAATTCACATTCCAAGTAATATTCGGCATGCTAATTACATTGCCGATTGCCAAATTACATTACCCTTATAGTTTCCGAGATATGGACTATCGACATCTGACAATATTGGCTCTGCTTCTAACTTGGGCCAGAATTGTAATATGGTCTTATGAATTAGCGATTTCGTTCCAATTCACATTCCAAGTAATATTCGGCATGCCAATTACGTTGCCGATTGCCAAATTGCATTACCCTTATAGTTTCCGAGATATGGACTATCGACATCTGACAATATTGGCTCTGCTTCTAACTTGGGCCAGAATTGTAATATGGTCTTATGAATTAGCGATTTCGTTCCAATTCACATTCCAAGTAATATTCGGCATGCCAATTACGTTGCCGATTGCCAAATTACATTATCTCATATAGTTTCCGAGATATGGACTATCGACATTTTAGAATATTGGCTCTGCTTCTAACTTGGACCAAAATTGTAAAATGGTCTTATGAATTAGCGATTTCGTTCCAATACACATTCCAAGTAATATGCGGCATGTTAATTACGTTGCCGATTGCCAAATTGCATTATCTCTTATAGTTTCCGAGATATGGGCAATCGAAATTTTACACCTTAGGGTCTGTTTCTAACTTGGGTCAAAATTGTAAAATGGTCTTATGAATTAGCGATTTCGCTCCAATTCACATTCCAAGTAATATTGCTAATTACATTGCCGATGGCCAATTTGCATTATCTCTTATAGTTTCGGAGATATGCACTATCGACATCTGACAATATTGGCTCTGCTTCTAACTTGGGCCAAAATTGTTAAATGGTCTTATGAATTAGCGATTTCGTCCCAATTCACATTCCAAGTATTATTCGGCATGCTAATTACATTGCCGATTGCCAAATTGCATTATCTCCTGTAGTTTCCGAGATATGGGCAATCGAAATTTTACACCTTAGAGTCTGTTTCTAACTTGGGTCGAAAATGTAAAATGGTCTTATGAATTAGCGATTTCGTTCCAATTCACATTCCAAGTAATATTCGACTTGCTAATTACATTGCCGATTGCCAAATTGCATTATCTCTTATAGTTTCCGAGATATGGACAATCGACATCTGACAATATTGGCTCTGCTTCTAACTTGGGCCAGAATTGTAAAATGGTCTTATGAATTAGCGATTTCGTTCCAATTCACATTCCAAGTAATATTCGGCATGCTAATTACGTTGCCTATTGCCAAATTGCATTATCTCTTATAGCTTCCGAGATATGGGCAATCGAAATTTTACACCTTAGAATCTGTTTCTAACTTGGGTCAAAAATGTTAAATAGTCTTATGAATCAGCGATTTCGTTAAAATTCACATTCCAAGTAATATTCGGCATGCTAATTACGTTGCCGGTTGCCAAATTGCATTATCCCTTATAGTTTTCGAGATATGGGGAATCGAAATTTTACACCTTAGAGTCTGTTTCTAACTTGGGTCAAAATTGTAAAATGGTCTTATGAATTAGCGATTTCGCTCCTATTCACATTCCAAGTAATATTCGGCATGTTAATTGCGTTGCCGATTGCCAAATTGTATTATCTTTTATAGTTTCCGAGATATGGACTATCGACATCTGACAATATTGGCTCTGCTTCTAACTTGGGCCAGAATTGTAAAATGGTCTTATGAATTAGCGATTTCGTTCCAATACACATTCCAAATAATATTCGGCATGCTAATTACGTCGCCGATTGCCAAATTGCATTATCCCTTATAGTTTCCGAGATATGGGCAATCGAAATTTTACACCTTAGAATCTGTTTCTAACTTGGATCAAAAATGTAAAATGGTCTTATGAATTAGCGATTTCGTTCCAATTCACATTCCGAGTAATTTTCGGCATGCTAATTACGTTGCTGATTGAAAAATTGCATTATCTCTTATAGTTTCCGAGATATGGGCTATCGACATCTTACAATATTGGCTCTATTCCTAACTTGTGCCATAATGGTAAAAGGGACTTATGAATTAGCGATTTCGTTCCAATTCACATTCCAAGTAATATTCGGCATGCTAATTACGTTGCCTGTTGCCAAATTGCATTATCTCTTATAGTTTCCGAGATATGGACTATCGTCATCTTACAATATTGGCTCTGCTTCTAACTTGGGCCAAAATTGTAAAATGGTCTTATAAATTAGCGATTTCGTTCCAATTCACATTCCGAGTAATTTTCGGCATGCTAATTACGTTGCTGATTGCCAAATTGCATTATCTCTTATAGTTTCCGAGATATGGGCTATCGACATCTTACAATATTGGCTCTATTCCTAACTTGTGCCAGAATTGTAAAAGGGTCTTATGAATTAGCGATTTCGTTCCAATTCACATTCCAAGTAATATTCGGCATGCTAATTACGTTGCCGATTGCCAAATTGCATTATCTCTTATAGTTTCCGAGATATGGGCTATCGACATCTTACAATATTGGCTCTATTCCTAACTTGTGCCAGAATTGTAAAAGGGTCTTATGAATTAGCGATTTCGTTCCAATTCACATTCCAAGTAATATTCGGCATGCTAATTACGTTGCCTGTTGCCAAATTGCATTATCTCTTATAGTTTCCGAGATATGGACTATCGTCATCTTACAATATTGGCTCTGCTTCTAAATTGGGCCAGAATTGTAAAATGGTCTTAGGAATTAGCGATTTCGTTCCAATTCACATTCCAAGTAATATTCGTCATGCTAATTACGGTGACGATTGCCAAATTGCATTATCTCTTATAGTTTCCGAGATATGGACTATCGACATTTTAGAATATTGGCTCTGCTTCTAACTTGGGTTAAAATTGTAAAATGGTCTTATGAAATAGCGATTTCGTTCCAATTCACATTCCAAGTAATATTCGGCATGCTAATTACGTTGCCGATTGCCAAATTGCATTATCTCTTATAGTTTCCGAGATATGGGCAATCGAAGTTTTACACCTTAGAGTCTGTTTCTAACTTGGGTCAAAATGGTAAAATGGTCTTACGAATTAGCGATTTCGTTCCAATTCACATTGCAAGTAATATTCGTCATGCTAATTACGGTGACGATTGCCGAATTGCATTATCTCTTATAGTTTCCGAGATATGGACTATCGACATTTTAGAATATTGGCTCTGCTTCTAACTTGGGTTAAAATTGTAAAATGGTCTTACGAATTAGCGATTTCGTTCCAATTCACATTCCAAGTAATATTCGTCATGCTAATTACGGTGACGATTTCCGAATTGCATTATCTCTTATAGTTTCCGAGATATGGACTATCGACATTTTAGAATATTGGCTCTGCTTCTAACTTGGGTTAAAATTGTAAAATGGTCTTATGAATCAGCGATTTCGTTAAAATTCACATTCCAAGTAATATGCGGCATGCTAATTACGTTGCCGATTGCCAAATTGCATTATCCCTTATAGTTTCCGAGATATGGGGAATCGAAATTTTACACTTTAGAGACTGTTTCTAACTTGGGTCAAAATTGTAAAATGGTCTTACGAATTAGCGATTTCGCTCCAATTCACATTCCAAGTAATATTCGGCATGCTAATTACATTGCCGATTGCCAAATTGCATTACCCTTATAGTTTCCGAGATATGGACTATCGACATCTGACAATATTGGCTCTGCTTCTAACTTGGGCCAGAATTGTAATATGGTCTTATGAATTAGCGATTTCGTTCCAATTCACATTCCAAGTAATATTCGGCATGCCAATTACGTTGCCGATTGCCAAATTACATTATCTCATATAGTTTCCGAGATATGGACTATCGACATTTTAGAATATTGGCTCTGCTTCTAACTTGGACCAAAATTGTAAAATGGCCTTATGAATTAGCGATTTCGTTCCAATTCACATTCCAAGTAATATTCGGCATGCTAATTACATTGCCGATTGCCAAATTGCATTATCTCTTATAGTTTCCGAGATATGGGCAATCGAAATTTTACACCTTAGTGTCTGTTTCTAACTTGGGTCAAAATTGTAAAATGGTCTTATGAATTAGCGATTTTGCTCCAATTCACATTCCGAGTAATATTCGGCATGCTAATTAGATTGCCGATCGCCAAATTGCATTATCTCATATAGTTTCCGAGACTATCGACATCTTACAATATTGACTGTGCTTCTAACTTGGGCCAAAATTGTTAAATGGTCTTATGAATTAGCGATTTTGCTCCAATTCACATTCCGAGTAATATTCGGCATGCTAATTAGATTGCCGATCGCCAAATTGCATTATCTCATATAGTTTCCGAGACTATCGACATCTTACAATATTGGCTGTGCTTCTAACTTGGGCCAAAATTGTAAAATGGTTTTATGAATTAGCGATTTCGTTCCAATTCACATTCCAAGTAATATTCGGAATGCTAATTACGTTGCCGATTGCCAAATTGCATTATTTCATATAGTTTCCGAGATATGGACTATCGACATCTGACAATATTAGCTCTGCTTCTAACTTGGGCCAGAATTGTAAAATGGTTTTATGAATTAGCGATTTCGTTCCAATTCACATTCCAAGTAGTATTCGGAATGCTAATTACGTTGCCGATTGCCAAATTGCATTATCTCATATAGTTTCCGAGATATGGACTATCGACATCTTACAATATTGGCTGTGCTTCTAACTTGGGCCAAAATTGTAAAATGGTTTTATGAATTAGCGATTTCTTTCCAATTCACATTCCAAGTAATATTCGGAATGCTAATTACGTTGCCGATTGCCAAATTGCATTATCTCCTATAGTTTCCAAGATATGGTCTATCGACATCTTACAATATTGGCTCTGCTTCTAACTTGGGCCAAAATTGTAAAATGGTCTTATGAATTAGCGATTTCGTTCCAATTCACATTCAAAGTAATATTCGGCATTTATAATTACGTTGCCGATTGCCAAATTGCATTATCTCTTGTAGTTTCCGAGATATGGGCAATCGAAATTTTACACCTTAGAGTCTGTTTCTAACTTGGGTCAAAATTGTAAAATGGTCTTATGAATTAGCGATTTTGCTCCAATTCACATTCCGAGTAATATTCGACATGCTAATTATATAGCCGATTGCCAAATTGCATTATCTCCTATAGTTTCCAAGATATGGGCTATCGACATCTTACAATATTGGCTCTGCTTCTAACTTGGGCCAAAATTGTAAAATGGTCTTATGAATTACATTGCCGATTGCCAAATTGCATTATCTCTTATAGTTTCTGAGATATGGACTATCGACATCTTACAATATTGGCTCTTCTTCTAACTTGGGCCAGAATTGTAAAATGGTCTTTTGGATTAGCGATTTCGGTCCAATTCACATTCCAAGTAATATTTGGCATGCTAATTACGTTGCCGATGGCCAACTCGCATTATCTCTTTTAGTTTCCGAGATATGGACCATCGACATCTTACAATATTGGCTCTGCTTCTAACTTGGACCGAAATTGTAAAATGGCCTTATGAATAGGTTCGTATCTACTTACGTTGCCGATTGCCAAATTGCATTATCTCTTATAGTTTCCGAGATATGGGCAATCGAAATTTTACACCTTAGTGTCTGTTTCTAACTGGGGTCAAAATTGTCAAATGGTCTTATGAATTAGTGATTTCGTTCCAATTCACATTCCAAGTAATATTCGGCATGCTAATTACATTGCCGATTACCAAATTGCATTATCTCTTATAGTTTCCGAGATATGGGCAATTGAAATTTTACACCTTAGTGTCTGTTTCTAACTTGGGTCAAAATTGTAAAATGGTCTTATGAATTAGCGATTTTGCTCCAATTCACATTCCGAGTAATATTCGACATGCTAATTATATAGCCGATTGCCAAATTGCATTATCTCCTATAGTTTCCAAGATATGGGCTATCGACATCTTACAATATTGGCTCTGCTTCTAACTTGGGCCAAAATTGTAAAATGGTCTTATGAATTACATTGCCGATTGCCAAATTGCATTATCTCTTATAGTTTCCGAGATATGGACTATCGACATCTTACAATATTGGCTCTTCTTCTAACTTGGGCCAGAATTGTAAAATGGTCTTTTGGATTAGCGATTTCGGTCCAATTCACATTCCAAGTAATATTTGGCATGCTAATTACTTTGCCGATGGCCAACTCGCATTATCTCTTTTAGTTTCCGAGATATGGACTATCGACATCTTACAATATTGGCTCTGCTTCTAACTTGGACCAAAATTGTAAAATGGCCTTATGAATTAGCGATTTCGTTCCAATTCACATTCCAAGTAATACTCGACATGCCAATTACATTGCCGATTGCCAAATTGCATTATCTCTTATAGTTTCCGTGATATGGACTATCGACATCTGACAATATTGGCTCTGCTTCTTACTTGGGCCAGAATTGTAAAATGGTCTTATGAATTAGCGATTTCGTTCCAATTCACATTCCAAGTAATATTCGGCATGGTAATTACATTGCCGATTGCCAAATTGCATTATCTCTTATAGTTTCCGTGATATGGGAATCGAAATTTTACACCTTAGTGTCTGTTTCTAAATTGGGTCAAAATTGTAAAATGGTCATATGAATTAGCGATTTTGCTCCAATTCACATTCCAAGTAATATTCGGCATGCTACTTACGTTGCCGATTGCCAAATTGCATTATCTCTTATAGTTTCCGAGATATGGGCAATCGAAATTTTACACCTTAGTGTCTGTTTCTAACTGGGGTCAAAATTGTCAAATGGTCTTATGAATTAGTGATTTCGTTCCAATTCACATTCCAAGTAATATTCGGCATGCTAATTATATTGCCGATTGCCAAATTGCATTATCTCTTATAGTTTCCGAGATATGGGCAATTGAAATTTTACACCTTAGTGTCTGTTTCTAACTTGGGTCAAAATTGTAAAATGGTCTTATGAATTAGCGATTTTGCTCCAATTCACATTCCGAGTAATATTCGACATGCTAATTATATAGCCGATTGCCAAATTGCATTATCTCCTATAGTTTCCAAGATATGGGCTATCGACATCTTACAATATTGGCTCTGCTTCTAACTTGGGCCAAAATTGTAAAATGGTCTTATGAATTTGCGATTTCGCTCCAATTCACATTCCAAGTAATATCCTGCATGCTAATTACATTGCCGATTGCCAAATTGCATTATCTCTTATAGTTTCCGAGATATGGACTATCGACATCTTACAATATTGGCTCTTCTTCTAACTTGGGCCAGAATTGTAAAATGGTCTTTCGGATTAGCGATTTCGGTCCAATTCACATTCCAAGTAATATTCGGCATGCTAATTATATTGCCGATTGCCAAATTGCATTATCTCTTATAGTTTCCGAGATATGGGCAATTGAAATTTTACACCTTAGTGTCTGTTTCTAACTGGGGTCAAAATTGTTAAATGGTATTATGAATTAGCGATTTTGCTAAAATTCACATTCCGAGTAATATTCGGCATGCTAATTACATTGCCGATCGCCAAATTGCATTATCTCATATAGTTTACGAGATATGGACTATCGGCATCTTACAATATTGGCTCTTCTTCTAACTTGGGCCAAAATTGTAAAATGGTCTTATGAATTAGCGATTTCGTTCCAATTCACATTCCAAGTAATATTCGGCATGATAATTACGTTGCCGATTGCCAAATTGCATTATCTCTTATAGTTTCCGAGATATGTGCAAACGAAATTTTACACCTTTGAATCTGTTTCTAATGTGGTCAAAAATGTAAAATGGTCTTATGAATTAGCGATTTCGTTCCAATTCACATTCCAAGTAATATTCGACATGCTCATTACATTGCCGATTGCCAAATTGCATTATCTCTTATAGTTTCCGAGATATGGACTATCGACATCTGACAATATTGGCTCTACTTCTAACTTGGGACAGAATTGTAAAACGATCTTAGGAATTAGCGATTTCGTTCCAATTCACATTCCAAGTAATATTCGTCATGCTAATTACGGTGACGATTGCCGAATTGCATTATCTCTTATAGTTTCCGAGATATGGACTATCGACATTTTACATATTGGCTCTGCTTCTAACTTGGGTTAAAATTGTAAAATGGTCTTATGAATTAGCGATTTCGTTCAAATTCACATTCCAAGTAATATTCGGCATGCTAATTAGGTTGCCGGTTGCCAAGTTGCATTATCCCTTATAGTTTTCGAGATATGGGGAATCGAAATTTTACACCTTAGAGTCTGTTTCTAACTTGGGTCAAAATTGTAAAATGGCCTTATGAATTAGCGATTTCGTTCCAATTCACATTATAAGTAATACTCGACATGTTAATTACATTGCATTGCCGATTGCCAAATTGCATTATCTCTTATAGTTTCCAAGATATGGTCTATCGACATCTTACAATATTGGCTCTGCTTCTAACTTGGGCCAGAATTGTAAAATGGTCTTATGAATTAGCTATTTCGTTCCAATTCACATTCCAAGTAATATTCGGCATGCTAATTACGTTGCCGATTGCCAAATTGCATTATCTCTTATAGTTTCCGAGATATGGACTATCGACATCTTGCAATATTGGCTCTGCTTCTAACTTGGACCAAAATTGTAAAATGGCCTTATGAATTAGCGATTTCGTTCCAATTCACATTCCAAGTAATATTCGGCATGCTAATTACGTTGCCGATTGCCAAATTGCATTATCTCATATAGTTTCCGAGATATGGACTATCGACATCTTACAATATTGGCTCTGCTTCTAACTTGGACCAAAATTGTAAAATGGCCTTATGAATTAGCTATTTCGTTCCAATTCACATTCCAAGTAATATTCGGCATGCTAATTACGTTGCCGATTGCCAAATTGCATTATCTCTTATAGTTTCCGAGATATGTGCAAACGAAATTTTACACCTTTGAATCTGTTTCTAATGTGGTCAAAAATGTAAAATGGTCTTATGAATTAGCGATTTCGTTCCAATTCACATTCCAAGTAATATTCGACATGCTCATTACATTGCCGATTGCCAAATTGCATTATCTCTTATAGTTTCCGAGATATGGACTATCGACATCTGACAATATTGGCTCTACTTCTAACTTGGGACAGAATTGTAAAACGATCTTAGGAATTAGCGATTTCGTTCCAATTCACATTCCAAGTAATATTCGTCATGCTAATTACGGTGACGATTGCCGAATTGCATTATCTCTTATAGTTTCCGAGATATGGACTATCGACATTTTACATATTGGCACTGCTTCTAACTTGGGTTAAAATTGTAAAATGGTCTTATGAATTAGCGATTTCGTTCAAATTCACATTCCAAGTAATATTCGGCATGCTAATTACGTTGCCGGTTGCCAAATTGCATTATCCCTTATAGTTTTCGAGATATGGGGAATCGAAATTTTACACCTTAGAGTCTGTTTCTAACTTGGGTCAAAATTGTAAAATGGTCTTATGAATTAGCGATTTCGCTCCTATTCACATTCCAAGTAATATTCGGCATGTTAAATGCGTTGCCGATTGCCAAATTGTATTATCTTTTATAGTTTCCGAGATATGGACTATCGACATCTGACAATATTGGCTCTGCTTCTAACTTGGGCCAGAATTGTAAAATGGTCTTATGAATTAGCGATTTCGTTCCAATACACATTCCAAGTAATATGCGGCATGTTAATTACGTTGCCGATTGCCAAATTGCATTATCTCTTATAGTTTCCGAGATATGGGCAATCGAAATTTTACACCTTAGGGTCTGTTTCTAACTTGGGTCAAAATTGTAAAATGGTCTTATGAATTAGCGATTTCGCTCCAATTCACATTCCAAGTAATATTGCTAATTACATTGCCGATGGCCAATTTGCATTATCTCTTATAGTTTCGGAGATATGCACTATCGACATCTGACAATATTGGCTCTGCTTCTAACTTGGGCCAAAATTGTTAAATGGTCTTATGAATTAGCGATTTCGTCCCAATTCACATTCCAAGTATTATTCGGCATGCTAATTACATTGCCGATTGCCAAATTGCATTATCTCCTGTAGTTTCCGAGATATGGGCAATCGAAATTTTACACCTTAGAGTCTGTTTCTAACTTGGGTCGAAAATGTAAAATGGTCTTATGAATTAGCGATTTCGTTCCAATTCACATTCCAAGTAATATTCGACTTGCTAATTACATTGCCGATTGCCAAATTGCATTATCTCTTATAGTTTCCGAGATATGGACTATCGACATGTGACAATATTGGCTCTGCTTCTAACTTGGGCCAGAATTGTAAAATGGTCTTATGAATTAGCGATTTCGTTCCAATTCACATTCCAAGTAATATTCGGCATGCTAATTAGGTTGCCGGTTGCCAAGTTGCATTATCCCTTATAGTTTTCGAGATATGGGGAATCGAAATTTTACACCTTAGAGTCTGTTTCTAACTTGGGTCAAAATTGTAAAATGGCCTTATGAATTAGCGATTTCGTTCCAATTCACATTATAAGTAATACTCGACATGTTAATTACATTGCCGATTGCCAAATTGCATTATCTCTTATAGTTTCCAAGATATGGTCTATCGACATCTTACAATATTGGCTCTGCTTCTAACTTGGGCCAGAATTGTAAAATGGTCTTATGAATTAGCTATTTCGTTCCAATTCACATTCCAAGTAATATTCGGCAAGCTAATTACGTTGCCGATTGCCAAATTGCATTATCTCTTATAGTTTCCGAGATATGGACTATCGACATCTTACAATATTGGCTCTGCTTCTAACTTGGACCAAAATTGTAAAATGGCCTTATGAATTAGCGATTTCGTTCCAATTCACATTCCAAGTAATATTCGGCATGCTAATTACGTTGCCGATTGCCAAATTGCATTATCTCATATAGTTTCCGAGATATGGACTATCGACATCTTACAATATTGGCTCTGCTTCTAACTTGGACCAAAATTGTAAAATGGCCTTATGAATTAGCTATTTCGTTCCAATTCACATTATAAGTAATACTCGACATGTTAATTACATTGCCGATTGCCAAATTGCATTATCTCTTATAGTTTCCAAGATATGGTCTATCGACATCTTACAATATTGGCTCTTCTTCTAACTTGGGTCAAAATTGTAAATTGGTCTAATGAATTAGCGATTTCGTTGTAATTCACATTCCAAGTAATATTCGGCATGCTAATTACGTTGCCGATTGCCAAATTGCATTATCTCTTATAGTTTCCGAGATATGGGCAATCGAAATTTTACACCTTAGTGTCTGTTTCTAACTGGGGTCAAATTGTTAAATGGTCTTATGAATTGGTGATTTCGTTCCAATTCACGTTCCAAGTAATATTCGGCATGCTAATTACATTGCCGATTGCCAAATTGCATTATCTCTTATAGTTTCCGAGATATGGGCAATCGAAATTTTACACCTTAGTGTCTGTTTCTAACTGGGGTCAAAATTGTTAAATGGTCTTATGAATTAGCGATTTTGCTAAAATTCACATTCCGAGTAATATTCGGCATGCTAATTACATTGCCGGTCGCCAAATTGCATTATCTCATATAGTTTACGAGATATGGACTATCGGCATCTTACAATATTGGCTGTGTTTCTAACTTGGGCCAACATTGTAAAATTGTCTTATGAATTAGCGATTTCGTACCAATTCACATTCCAAGTAATATTCGGCATGCTAATTACATTGCCGATTGCCAAATTGCATTATCTCCTATAGTTTCCAATATATGGACTATCGACATCTTACAATATTGGCTCTGCTTCTAACTTGGGCCAAAATTGTAAAATGGCCTTATGAATTAGCGATTTCGTTCCAATTCACATTCCAAGTAATATTCGGCATGATAATTACGTTGCCGATTGCCAAATTGCATTATCTCTTATAGTTTCCGAGATATGTGCAAACGAAATTTTACACCTTTGAATCTGTTTCTAATGTGGTCAAAAATGTAAAATGGTCTTATGAATTAGCGATTTCGTTCCAATTCACATTCCAAGTAATATTCGACATGCTCATTACATTGCCGATTGCCAAATTGCATTATCTCTTATAGTTTCCGAGATATGGACTATCGACATCTGACAATATTGGCTCTACTTCTAACTTGGGACAGAATTGTAAAACGATCTTAGGAATTAGCGATTTCGTTCCAATTCACATTCCAAGTAATATTCGTCATGCTAATTACGGTGACGATTGCCGAATTGCATTATCTCTTATAGTTTCCGAGATATGGACTATCGACATTTTACATATTGGCTCTGCTTCTAACTTGGGTTAAAATTGTAAAATGGTCTTATGAATTAGCGATTTCGTTCAAATTCACATTCCAAGTAATATTCGGCATGCTAATTACGTTGCCGGTTGCCAAATTGCATTATCCCTTATAGTTTTCGAGATATGGGGAATCGAAATTTTACACCTTAGAGTCTGTTTCTAACTTGGGTCAAAATTGTAAAATGGTCTTATGAATTAGCGATTTCGCTCCTATTCACATTCCAAGTAATATTCGGCATGTTAAATGCGTTGCCGATTGCCAAATTGTATTATCTTTTATAGTTTCCGAGATATGGACTATCGACATCTGACAATATTGGCTCTGCTTCTAACTTGGGCCAGAATTGTAAAATGGTCTTATGAATTAGCGATTTCGTTCCAATACACATTCCAAGTAATATGCGGCATGTTAATTACGTTGCCGATTGCCAAATTGCATTATCTCTTATAGTTTCCGAGATATGGGAATCGAAATTTTACACCTTAGTGTCTGTTTCTAAATTGGGTCAAAATTGTAAAATGGTCATATGAATTAGCGATTTTGCTCCAATTCACATTCCAAGTAATATTCGGCATGCTACTTACGTTGCCGATTGCCAAATTGCATTATCTCTTATAGTTTCCGAGATATGGGCAATCGAAATTTTACACCTTAGTGTCTGTTTCTAACTGGGGTCAAAATTGTCAAATGGTCTTATGAATTAGTGATTTCGTTCCAATTCACATTCCAAGTAATATTCGGCATGCTAATTATATTGCCGATTGCCAAATTGCATTATCTCTTATAGTTTCCGAGATATGGGCAATCGAAATTTTACACCTTAGGGTCTGTTTCTAACTTGGGTCAAAATTGTAAAATGGTCTTATGAATTAGCGATTTCGCTCCAATTCACATTCCAAGTAATATTGCTAATTACATTGCCGATGGCCAATTTGCATTATCTCTTATAGTTTCGGAGATATGCACTATCGACATCTGACAATATTGGCTCTGCTTCTAACTTGGGCCAAAATTGTTAAATGGTCTTATGAATTAGCGATTTCGTCCCAATTCACATTCCAAGTATTATTCGGCATGCTAATTACATTGCCGATTGCCAAATTGCATTATCTCCTGTAGTTTCCGAGATATGGGAAATCGAAATTTTACACCTTAGAGTCTGTTTCTAACTTGGGTCGAAAATGTAAAATGGTCTTATGAATTAGCGATTTCGTTCCAATTCACATTCCAAGTAATATTCGACTTGCTAATTACATTGCCGATTGCCAAATTGCATTATCTCTTATAGTTTCCGAGATATGGACTATCGACATCTGACAATATTGGCTCTGCTTCTAACTTGGGCCAGAATTGTAAAATGGTCTTATGAATTAGCGATTTCGTTCCAATTCACATTCCAAGTAATATTCGGCATGCTAATTACGTTGCCTATTGCCAAATTGCATTATCTCTTATAGCTTCCGAGATATGGGCAATCGAAATTTTACACCTTAGAATCTGTTTCTAACTTGGGTCAAAAATGTTAAATAGTCTTATGGATCAGCGATTTCGTTAAAATTCACATTCCAAGTAATATTCGGCATGCTAATTACGTTGCCGGTTGCCAAATTGCATTATCCCTTATAGTTTTCGAGATATGGGGAATCGAAATTTTACACCTTAGAGTCTGTTTCTAACTTGGGTCAAAATTGTAAAATGGTCTTATGAATTAGCGATTTCGCTCCTATTCACATTCCAAGTAATATTCGGCATGTTAATTGCGTTGCCGATTGCCAAATTGTATTATCTTTTATAGTTTCCGAGATATGGACTATCGACATCTGACAATATTGGCTCTGCTTCTAACTTGGGCCAGAATTGTAAAATGGTCTTATGAATTAGCGATTTCGTTCCAATACACATTCCAAATAATATTCGGCATGCTAATTACGTCGCCGATTGCCAAATTGCATTATCCCTTATAGTTTCCGAGATATGGGCAATCGAAATTTTACACCTTAGAATCTGTTTCTAACTTGGATCAAAAATGTAAAATGGTCTTATGAATTAGCGATTTCGTTCCAATTCACATTCCGAGTAATTTTCGGCATGCTAATTACGTTGCTGATTGAAAAATTGCATTATCTCTTATAGTTTCCGAGATATGGGCTATCGACATCTTACAATATTGGCTCTATTCCTAACTTGTGCCATAATGGTAAAAGGGTCTAATGGACGAGCGATTTCGTTCCAATTCACATTCCAAGTAATATTCGGAATGCTAATTACGTTGCCTGTTGCCAAATTGCATTATCTCTTATAGTTTCCGAGATATGGACTATCGTCATCTTACAATATTGGCTCTGCTTCTAACTTGGGCCAAAATTGTAAAATGGTCTTATAAATTAGCGATTTCGTTCCAATTCACATTCCGAGTAATTTTCGGCATGCTAATTACGTTGCTGATTGCCAAATTGCATTATCTCTTATAGTTTCCGAGATATGGGCTATCGACATCTTACAATATTGGCTCTATTCCTAACTTGTGCCAGAATTGTAAAAGGGTCTTATGAATTAGCGATTTCGTTCCAATTCACATTCCAAGTAATATTCGGCATGCTAATTACGTTGCCGATTGCCAAATTGCATTATCTCTTATAGTTTCCGAGATATGGGCAATCGAAATTTTAAACCTTAGAGTCTGTTTCTAACTTTGGTCAAAAATGTAAAATGGTCTTATGAATTAGCGATTTCGTTCCAATTCACATTCCAAGTAATATTCGACATGCTAATTACATTGCCGATTTCCAAATTGCATTATCTCTTATAGTTTCCGAGATATGGACTATCGACATCTGACAATATTGGCTCTGCTTCTAAATTGGGCCAGAATTGTAAAATGGTCTTAGGAAATAGCGATTTCGTTCCAATTCACATTCCAAGTAATATTCGTCATGCTAATTATGGTGACGATTGCCAAATTGCATTATCTCTTATAGTTTCCGAGATATGGACTATCGACATTTTAGAATATTGGCTCTGCTTCTAACTTGGGTTAAAATTGTAAAATGGTCTTATGAAATAGCGATTTCGTTCCAATTCACATTCCAAGTAATATTCGGCATGCTAATTACGTTGCCGATTGCCAAATTGCATTATCTCTTATAGTTTCCGAGATATGGGCAATCGAAGTTTTACACCTTAGAGTCTGTTTCTAACTTGGGTCAAAATGGTAAAATGGTCTTACGAATTAGCGATTTCGTTCCAATTCACATTGCAAGTAATATTCGTCATGCTAATTACGGTGACGATTGCCGAATTGCATTATCTCTTATAGTTTCCGAGATATGGACTATCGACATTTTAGAATATTGGCTCTGCTTCTAACTTGGGTTAAAATTGTAAAATGGTCTTACGAATTAGCGATTTCGTTCCAATTCACATTCCAAGTAATATTCGTCATGCTAATTACGGTGACGATTTCCGAATTGCATTATCTCTTATAGTTTCCGAGATATGGACTATCGACATTTTAGAATATTGGCTCTGCTTCTAACTTGGGTTAAAATTGTAAAATGGTCTTATGAATCAGCGATTTCGTTAAAATTCACATTCCAAGTAATATGCGGCATGCTAATTACGTTGCCGATTGCCAAATTGCATTATCCCTTATAGTTTCCGAGATATGGGGAATCGAAATTTTACACTTTAGAGACTGTTTCTAACTTGGGTCAAAATTGTAAAATGGTCTTACGAATTAGCGATTTCGCTCCAATTCACATTCCAAGTAATATTCGGCATGCTAATTACATTGCCGATTGCCAAATTGCATTACCCTTATAGTTTCCGAGATATGGACTATCGACATCTGACAATATTGGCTCTGCTTCTAACTTGGGCCAGAATTGTAATATGGTCTTATGAATTAGCGATTTCGTTCCAATTCACATTCCAAGTAATATTCGGCATGCCAATTACGTTGCCGATTGCCAAATTGCATTACCCTTATAGTTTCCGAGATATGGACTATCGACATCTGACAATATTGGCTCTGCTTCTAACTTGGGCCAGAATTGTAATATGGTCTTATGAATTAGCGATTTCGTTCCAATTCACATTCCAAGTAATATTCGGCATGCCAATTACGTTGCCGATTGCCAAATTACATTATCTCATATAGTTTCCGAGATATGGACTATCGACATTTTAGAATATTGGCTCTGCTTCTAACTTGGACCAAAATTGTAAAATGGTCTTATGAATTAGCGATTTCGTTCCAATACACATTCCAAGTAATATGCGGCATGTTAATTACGTTGCCGATTGCCAAATTGCATTATCTCTTATAGTTTCCGAGATATGGGCAATCGAAATTTTACACCTTAGGGTCTGTTTCTAACTTGGGTCAAAATTGTAAAATGGTCTTATGAATTAGCGATTTCGCTCCAATTCACATTCCAAGTAATATTGCTAATTACATTGCCGATGGCCAATTTGCATTATCTCTTATAGTTTCGGAGATATGCACTATCGACATCTGACAATATTGGCTCTGTTTCTAACTTGGGTCAAAATGGTAAAATGGTCTTACGAATTAGCGATTTCGTTCCAATTCACATTGCAAGTAATATTCGTCATGCTAATTACGGTGACGATTGCCGAATTGCATTATCTCTTATAGTTTCCGAGATATGGACTATCGACATTTTAGAATATTGGCTCTGCTTCTAACTTGGGTTAAAATTGTAAAATGGTCTTACGAATTAGCGATTTCGTTCCAATTCACATTCCAAGTAATATTCGTCATGCTAATTACGGTGACGATTTCCGAATTGCATTATCTCTTATAGTTTCCGAGATATGGACTATCGACATTTTAGAATATTGGCTCTGCTTCTAACTTGGGTTAAAATTGTAAAATGGTCTTATGAATCAGCGATTTCGTTAAAATTCACATTCCAAGTAATATGCGGCATGCTAATTACGTTGCCGATTGCCAAATTGCATTATCCCTTATAGTTTCCGAGATATGGGGAATCGAAATTTTACACTTTAGAGACTGTTTCTAACTTGGGTCAAAATTGTAAAATGGTCTTACGAATTAGCGATTTCGCTCCAATTCACATTCCAAGTAATATTCGGCATGCTAATTACATTGCCGATTGCCAAATTACATTACCCTTATAGTTTCCGAGATATGGACTATCGACATCTGACAATATTGGCTCTGCTTCTAACTTGGGCCAGAATTGTAATATGGTCTTATGAATTAGCGATTTCGTTCCAATTCACATTCCAAGTAATATTCGGCATGCCAATTACGTTGCCGATTGCCAAATTGCATTACCCTTATAGTTTCCGAGATATGGACTATCGACATCTGACAATATTGGCTCTGCTTCTAACTTGGGCCAGAATTGTAATATGGTCTTATGAATTAGCGATTTCGTTCCAATTCACATTCCAAGTAATATTCGGCATGCCAATTACGTTGCCGATTGCCAAATTACATTATCTCATATAGTTTCCGAGATATGGACTATCGACATTTTAGAATATTGGCTCTGCTTCTAACTTGGACCAAAATTGTAAAATGGTCTTATGAATTAGCGATTTCGTTCCAATACACATTCCAAGTAATATGCGGCATGTTAATTACGTTGCCGATTGCCAAATTGCATTATCTCTTATAGTTTCCGAGATATGGGCAATCGAAATTTTACACCTTAGGGTCTGTTTCTAACTTGGGTCAAAATTGTAAAATGGTCTTATGAATTAGCGATTTCGCTCCAATTCACATTCCAAGTAATATTGCTAATTACATTGCCGATGGCCAATTTGCATTATCTCTTATAGTTTCGGAGATATGCACTATCGACATCTGACAATATTGGCTCTGCTTCTAACTTGGGCCAAAATTGTTAAATGGTCTTATGAATTAGCGATTTCGTCCCAATTCACATTCCAAGTATTATTCGGCATGCTAATTACATTGCCGATTGCCAAATTGCATTATCTCCTGTAGTTTCCGAGATATGGGCAATCGAAATTTTACACCTTAGAGTCTGTTTCTAACTTGGGTCGAAAATGTAAAATGGTCTTATGAATTAGCGATTTCGTTCCAATTCACATTCCAAGTAATATTCGACTTGCTAATTACATTGCCGATTGCCAAATTGCATTATCTCTTATAGTTTCCGAGATATGGACTATCGACATCTGACAATATTGGCTCTGCTTCTAACTTGGGCCAGAATTGTAAAATGGTCTTATGAATTAGCGATTTCGTTCCAATTCACATTCCAAGTAATATTCGGCATGCTAATTACGTTGCCTATTGCCAAATTGCATTATCTCTTATAGCTTCCGAGATATGGGCAATCGAAATTTTACACCTTAGAATCTGTTTCTAACTTGGGTCAAAAATGTTAAATAGTCTTATGAATCAGCGATTTCGTTAAAATTCACATTCCAAGTAATATTCGGCATGCTAATTACGTTGCCGGTTGCCAAATTGCATTATCCCTTATAGTTTTCGAGATATGGGGAATCGAAATTTTACACCTTAGAGTCTGTTTCTAACTTGGGTCAAAATTGTAAAATGGTCTTATGAATTAGCGATTTCGCTCCTATTCACATTCCAAGTAATATTCGGCATGTTAATTGCGTTGCCGATTGCCAAATTGTATTATCTTTTATAGTTTCCGAGATATGGACTATCGACATCTGACAATATTGGCTCTGCTTCTAACTTGGGCCAGAATTGTAAAATGGTCTTATGAATTAGCGATTTCGTTCCAATACACATTCCAAATAATATTCGGCATGCTAATTACGTCGCCGATTGCCAAATTGCATTATCCCTTATAGTTTCCGAGATATGGGCAATCGAAATTTTACACCTTAGAATCTGTTTCTAACTTGGATCAAAAATGTAAAATGGTCTTATGAATTAGCGATTTCGTTCCAATTCACATTCCGAGTAATTTTCGGCATGCTAATTACGTTGCTGATTGAAAAATTGCATTATCTCTTATAGTTTCCGAGATATGGGCTATCGACATCTTACAATATTGGCTCTATTCCTAACTTGTGCCATAATGGTAAAAGGGTCTTATGAATTAGCGATTTCGTTCCAATTCACATTCCAAGTAATATTCGGCATGCTAATTACGTTGCCTGTTGCCAAATTGCATTATCTCTTATAGTTTCCGAGATATGGACTATCGTCATCTTACAATATTGGCTCTGCTTCTAACTTGGGCCAAAATTGTAAAATGGTCTTATAAATTAGCGATTTCGTTCCAATTCACATTCCGAGTAATTTTCGGCATGCTAATTACGTTGCTGATTGCCAAATTGCATTATCTCTTATAGTTTCCGAGATATGGGCTATCGACATCTTACAATATTGGCTCTATTCCTAACTTGTGCCAGAATTGTAAAAGGGTCTTATGAATTAGCGATTTCGTTCCAATTCACATTCCAAGTAATATTCGGCATGCTAATTACGTTGCCGATTGCCAAATTGCATTATCTCTTATAGTTTCCGAGATATGGGCAATCGAAATTTTAAACCTTAGAGTCTGTTTCTAACTTTGGTCAAAAATGTAAAATGGTCTTATGAATTAGCGATTTCGTTCCAATTCACATTCCAAGTAATATTCGACATGCTAATTACATTGCCGATTTCCAAATTGCATTATCTCTTATAGTTTCCGAGATATGGACTATCGACATCTGACAATATTGGCTCTGCTTCTAAATTGGGCCAGAATTGTAAAATGGTCTTAGGAATTAGCGATTTCGTTCCAATTCACATTCCAAGTAATATTCGTCATGCTAATTACGGTGACGATTGCCAAATTGCATTATCTCTTATAGTTTCCGAGATATGGACTATCGACATTTTAGAATATTGGCTCTGCTTCTAACTTGGGTTAAAATTGTAAAATGGTCTTATGAAATAGCGATTTCGTTCCAATTCACATTCCAAGTAATATTCGGCATGCTAATTACGTTGCCGATTGCCAAATTGCATTATCTCTTATAGTTTCCGAGATATGGGCAATCGAAGTTTTACACCTTAGAGTCTGTTTCTAACTTGGGTCAAAATGGTAAAATGGTCTTACGAATTAGCGATTTCGTTCCAATTCACATTGCAAGTAATATTCGTCATGCTAATTACGGTGACGATTGCCGAATTGCATTATCTCTTATAGTTTCCGAGATATGGACTATCGACATTTTAGAATATTGGCTCTGCTTCTAACTTGGGCCAGAATTGTAAAATGGTCTTATGAATTAGCGATTTCGTTCCAATACACATTCCAAATAATATTCGGCATGCTAATTACGTCGCCGATTGCCAAATTGCATTATCCCTTATAGTTTCCGAGATATGGGCAATCGAAATTTTACACCTTAGAATCTGTTTCTAACTTGGATCAAAAATGTAAAATGGTCTTATGAATTAGCGATTTCGTTCCAATTCACATTCCGAGTAATTTTCGGCATGCTAATTACGTTGCTGATTGAAAAATTGCATTATCTCTTATAGTTTCCGAGATATGGGCTATCGACATCTTACAATATTGGCTCTATTCCTAACTTGTGCCATAATGGTAAAAGGGTCTTATGAATTAGCGATTTCGTTCCAATTCACATTCCAAGTAATATTCGGCATGCTAATTACGTTGCCTGTTGCCAAATTGCATTATCTCTTATAGTTTCCCAGATATGGACTATCGTCATCTTACAATATTGGCTCTGCTTCTAACTTGGGCCAAAATTGTAAAATGGTCTTATAAATTAGCGATTTCGTTCCAATTCACATTCCGAGTAATTTTCGGCATGCTAATTACGTTGCTGATTGCCAAATTGCATTATCTCTTATAGTTTCCGAGATATGGGCTATCGACATCTTACAATATTGGCTCTATTCCTAACTTGTGCCAGAATTGTAAAAGGGTCTTATGAATTAGCGATTTCGTTCCAATTCACATTCCAAGTAATATTCGGCATGCTAATTACGTTGCCGATTGCCAAATTGCATTATCTCTTATAGTTTCCGAGATATGGGCAATCGAAATTTTAAACCTTAGAGTCTGTTTCTAACTTTGGTCAAAAATGTAAAATGGTCTTATGAATTAGCGATTTCGTTCCAATTCACATTCCAAGTAATATTCGACATGCTAATTACATTGCCGATTTCCAAATTGCATTATCTCTTATAGTTTCCGAGATATGGACTATCGACATCTGACAATATTGGCTCTGCTTCTAAATTGGGCCAGAATTGTAAAATGGTCTTAGGAATTAGCGATTTCGTTCCAATTCACATTCCAAGTAATATTCGTCATGCTAATTACGGTGACGATTGCCAAATTGCATTATCTCTTATAGTTTCCGAGATATGGACTATCGACATTTTAGAATATTGGCTCTGCTTCTAACTTGGGTTAAAATTGTAAAATGGTCTTATGAAATAGCGATTTCGTTCCAATTCACATTCCAAGTAATATTCGGCATGCTAATTACGTTGCCGATTGCCAAATTGCATTATCTCTTATAGTTTCCGAGATATGGGCAATCGAAGTTTTACACCTTAGAGTCTGTTTCTAACTTGGGTCAAAATGGTAAAATGGTCTTTCGAATTAGCGATTTCGTTCCAATTCACATTGCAAGTAATATTCGTCATGCTAATTACGGCGACGATTGCCGAATTGCATTATCTCTTATAGTTTCCGAGATATGGACTATCGACATTTTAGAATATTGGCTCTGCTTCTAACTTGGGTTAAAATTGTAAAATGGTCTTACGAATTAGCGATTTCGTTCCAATTCACATTCCAAGTAATATTCGTCATGCTAATTACGGTGACGATTTCCGAATTGCATTATCTCTTATAGTTTCCGAGATATGGACTATCGACATTTTAGAATATTGGCTCTGCTTCTAACTTGGGTTAAAATTGTAAAATGGTCTTATGAATCAGCGATTTCGTTAAAATTCACATTCCAAGTAATATGCGGCATGCTAATTACGTTGCCGATTGCCAAATTGCATTATCCCTTATAGTTTCCGAGATATGGGGAATCGAAATTTTACACTTTAGAGACTGTTTCTAACTTGGGTCAAAATTGTAAAATGGTCTTACGAATTAGCGATTTCGCTCCAATTCACATTCCAAGTAATATTCGGCATGCTAATTACATTGCCGATTGCCAAATTGCATTACCCTTATAGTTTCCGAGATATGGACTATCGACATCTGACAATATTGGCTCTGCTTCTAACTTGGGCCAGAATTGTAATATGGTCTTATGAATTAGCGATTTCGTTCCAATTCACATTCCAAGTAATATTCGGCATGCCAATTACGTTGCCGATTGCCAAATTACATTATCTCATATAGTTTCCGAGATATGGACTATCGACATTTTAGAATATTGGCTCTGCTTCTAACTTGGACCAAAATTGTAAAATGGCCTTATGAATTAGCGATTTCGTTCCAATTCACATTCCAAGTAATATACGGCATGCTAATTACATTGCCGATTGCCAAATTGCATTATCTCTTATAGTTTCCGAGATATGGGCAATCGAAATTTTACACCTTAATGTCTGTTTCTAACTTGGGTCAAAATTGTAAAATGGTCTTATGAATTAGCGATTTTGCTCCAATTCACATTCCGAGTAATATTCGGCATGCTAATTAGATTGCCGATCGCCAAATTGCATTATCTCATATAGTTTCCGAGACTATCGACATCTTACAATATTGGCTGTGCTTCTAACTTGGGCCAAAATTGTAAAATGGTTTTATGAATTAGCGATTTCGTTCCAATTCACATTCCAAGTAATATTCGGAATGCTAATTACGTTGCCGATTGCCAAATTGCATTATTTCATATAGTTTCCGAGATATGGACTATCGACATCTGACAATATTAGCTCTGCTTCTAACTTGGGCCAGAATTGTAAAATGGTTTTATGAATTAGCGATTTCGTTCCAATTCACATTCCAAGTAGTATTCGGAATGCTAATTACGTTGCCGATTGCCAAATTGCATTATCTCATATAGTTTCCGAGATATGGACTATCGACATCTTACAATATTGGCTGTGCTTCTAACTTGGGCCAAAATTGTAAAATGGTTTTATGAATTAGCGATTTCGTTCCAATTCACATTCCAAGTAATATTCGGAATGCTAATTACGTTGCCGATTGCCAAATTGCATTATCTCCTATAGTTTCCAAGATATGGTCTATCGACATCTTACAATATTGGCTCTGCTTCTAACTTGGGCCAAAATTGTAAAATGGTCTTATGAATTAGCGATTTCGTTCCAATTCACATTCAAAGTAATATTCGGCATTTATAATTACGTTGCCGATTGCCAAATTGCATTATCTCTTGTAGTTTCCGAGATATGGGCAATCGAAATTTTACACCTTAGAGTCTGTTTCTAACTTGGGTCAAAATTGTAAAATGGTCTTATGAATTAGCGATTTTGCTCCAATTCACATTCCGAGTAATATTCGACATGCTAATTATATAGCCGATTGCCAAATTGCATTATCTCCTATAGTTTCCAAGATATGGGCTATCGACATCTTACAATATTGGCTCTGCTTCTAACTTGGGCCAAAATTGTAAAATGGTCTTATGAATTTGCGATTTCGCTCCAATTCACATTCCAAGTAATATCCGGCATGCTAATTACATTGCCGATTGCCAAATTGCATTATCTCTTATAGTTTCTGAGATATGGACTATCGACATCTTACAATATTGGCTCTTCTTCTAACTTGGGCCAGAATTGTAAAATGGTCTTTTGGATTAGCGATTTCGGTCCAATTCACATTCCAAGTAATATTTGGCATGCTAATTACGTTGCCGATGGCCAACTCGCATTATCTCTTTTAGTTTCCGAGATATGGACTATCGACATCTTACAATATTGGCTCTGCTTCTAACTTGGACCGAAATTGTAAAATGGCCTTATGAATTAGCGATTTCGTTCCAATTCACATTCCAAGTAATATTCGGCATGCTACTTACGTTGCCGATTGCCAAATTGCATTATCTCTTATAGTTTCCGAGATATGGGCAATCGAAATTTTACACCTTAGTGTCTGTTTCTAACTGGGGTCAAAATTGTCAAATGGTCTTATGAATTAGTGATTTCGTTCCAATTCACATTCCAAGTAATATTCGGCATGCTAATTATATTGCCGATTGCCAAATTGCATTATCTCTTATAGTTTCCGAGATATGGGCAATTGAAATTTTACACCTTAGTGTCTGTTTCTAACTTGGGTCAAAATTGTAAAATGGTCTTATGAATTAGCGATTTTGCTCCAATTCACATTCCGAGTAATATTCGACATGCTAATTATATAGCCGATTGCCAAATTGCATTATCTCCTATAGTTTCCAAGATATGGGCTATCGACATCTTACAATATTGGCTCTGCTTCTAACTTGGGCCAAAATTGTAAAATGGTCTTATGAATTTGCGATTTCGCTCCAATTCACATTCCAAGTAATATCCGGCATGCTAATTACATTGCCGATTGCCAAATTGCATTATCTCTTATAGTTTCCGAGATATGGACTATCGACATCTTACAATATTGGCTCTTCTTCTAACTTGGGCCAGAATTGTAAAATGGTCTTTTGGATTAGCGATTTCGGTCCAATTCACATTCCAAGTAATATTTGGCATGCTAATTACTTTGCCGATGGCCAACTCGCATTATCTCTTTTAGTTTCCGAGATATGGACTATCGACATCTTACAATATTGGCTCTGCTTCTAACTTGGACCAAAATTGTAAAATGGCCTTATGAATTAGCGATTTCGTTCCAATTCACATTCCAAGTAATACTCGACATGCCAATTACATTGCCGATTGCCAAATTGCATTATCTCTTATAGTTTCCGTGATATGGACTATCGACATCTGACAATATTGGCTCTGCTTCTTACTTGGGCCAGAATTGTAAAATGGTCTTATGAATTAGCGATTTCGTTCCAATTCACATTCCAAGTAATATTCGGCATGGTAATTACATTGCCGATTGCCAAATTGCATTATCTCTTATAGTTTCCGTGATATGGGAATCGAAATTTTACACCTTAGTGTCTGTTTCTAAATTGGGTCAAAATTGTAAAATGGTCATATGAATTAGCGATTTTGCTCCAATTCACATTCCAAGTAATATTCGGCATGCTAATTACATTGACGATTGCCAAATTTCATTAGCTCCTATAGTTTCCAAGATATGGTCTATCGACATCTTACAATATTGGCTCTGCTTCTAACTTGGGCCAAAATTGTAAAATGCTCTTATGAATTAGCGATTTCGTTCCAATTCACATTCAAAGTAACATTCGGCATGCTAATTACGTTGCCTGTTGCCAAATTGCATTATCTCTTATAGTTTCCGAGATATGGACTATCGACATCTTACAATATTGGCTCTGCTTCTAACTTGGGCCAAAATTGTAAAATGGTCTTATGAATTAGCGATTTCGTTCCAATTCACATTCTAAGTAATATTCGGCATGCTAATTACGTTGCCGTTTTCCAAATTGTATTATCTCTTATAGTTTCCGAGATATGGGCAATTGAAATTTTACACCTTGGTGTCTGTTTCTAACTGGGGTCAAAATTGTAAAATGGTCTTATGAATTAGCGATTTTGCTCCAATTCACATTCCGAGTAATATTCGGCATGCTAATTACGTTGCCGATTGCCATATTGCATTATCTCTTATAGTTTCCGAGATATGGGCAATCGAAATTTTACACCTTAGAGTCTGTTTCTAACTTGGGTCAAAATTGTTAAATGGTCTTATGAATTTGCGATTTCGCTCCAATTCACATTCCAAGTAATATCCGGCATGCTAATTACATTGCCGATTGCCAAATTGCATTATATCTTATAGTTTCTGAGATATGGACTATCGACATCTTACAATATTGGCTCTTCTTCTAACTTGGGCCAGAATTGTAAAATGGTCTTTTGGATTAGCGATTTCGGTCCAATTCACATTCCAAGTAATATTTGGCATGCTAATTACGTTGCTGATGGCCAACTCGCATTATCTCTTTTAGTTTCCGAGATATGGACTATCGACATATTACAATATTGGCTCTGCTTCTAACTTGGACCAAAATTGTAAAATGGCCTTATGAATTAGCGATTTCGTTCCAATTCACATTCCAAGTAATATTCGGCATGCTACTTACGTTGCCGATTGCCAAATTGCATCATCTCTTATAGTTTCCGAGATATGGGCAATCGAAATTTTACACCTTAGTGTCTGTTTCTAACTGGGGTCAAAATTGTTAAATGGTCTTATGAATTAGTGATTTCGTTCCAAATCACATTCCAAGTAATATTCGGCATGCTAATTACATTGCCGATTGCCAAATTGCATTATCTCTTATAGTTTTCGAGATATGGGCAATTGAAATTTTACACCTTAGTGTCTGTTTCTAACTTGGGTCAAAATTGTAAAATGGTCTTATGAATTAGCGATTTTGCTCCAATTCACATTCCGAGTAATATTCGGCATGCTAATTATATTGCCGTTTGCCAAATTGCATTATCTCCTATAGTTTCCAAGATATGGGCTATCGACATCTTACAATATTTGCTCTGCTTCTAACTTGGGCCAAAATTGTAAAATTGTCTTATGAATTAGCGATTTCGTTCCAATTCACATTCCAAGTAATATTCGGCATGCTAATTACGTTGCCGATGGCCAACTCGCATTATCTCTTTTAGTTTCCGAGATATGGACTATCGACATCTTACAATATTGGCTCTGCTTCTAACTTGGACCAAAATTGTAAAATGGCCTTATGAATTAGCGATTTCGTTCCAATTCACATTATAAGTAATACTCGACATGCTAATTACATTGCCGATTGCCAAATTGCATTATCTCTTATAGTTTCCAAGATATGGTCTATCGACATCTTACAATATTGGCTCTGCTTCTAACTTGGGCCAGAATTGTAAAATGGTCTTATGAATTAGCGATTTCGTTCCAATTCACATTCCAAGTAATATTCGGCATGCTAATTACGTTGCCGATTGCCAAATTGCATTATCTCATATAGTTTCCGAGATATGGACTATCGACATCTTACAATATTGGCTCTGCTTCTAACTTGGACCAAAATTGTAAAATGGCCTTATGAATTAGCTATTTCGTTCCAATTCACATTCCAAGTAATATTCGGCATGCTAATTACGTTGCCGATTGCCAAATTGCATTATCTCTTATAGTTTCCGAGATATGGGCAATCGAAATTTTACACCTTAGTGTCTGTTTCTAACTGGGGTCAAAATTGTTAAATGGTCTTATGAATTGGTGATTTCGTTCCAATTCACGTTCCAAGTAATATTCGGCATGCTAATTACATTGCCGATTGCCAAATTGCATTATTTCTTATAGTTTTCGAGATATGGGCAATCGAAATTTTACAATATTGGCTGTGTTTCTAACTTGGGCCAACATTGTAAAATTGTCTTATGAATTAGCGATTTCGTACCAATTCACATTCCAAGTAATATTCGGCATGCTAATTACATTGCCGATTGCCAAATTGCATTATCTCCTATAGTTTCCAATATATGGACTATCGACATCTTACAATATTGGCTCTGCTTCTAACTTGGGCCCAAATTGTAAAATGGTCTTATCTATTGGCGATTTCGTTCCAATTCACATTCCAAGTAATATTCGGAATGCTAATTACGTTGCCGATTGCCAAATTGCATTATCTCCTATAGTTTCCAAGATATGGTCTATCGACATCTTACAATATTGGCTCTGCTTCTAACTTGGGCCAAAATTGTAAAATAGTCTTATGAATTAGCGATTTCGTTCCAATTCACATTCAAAGTAATATTCGGCATTGATAATTACGTTGCCGATTGCCAAATTGCATTATCTCTTGTAGTTTCCGAGATATGGGCAATCGAAATTTTACACCTTAGAGTCTGTTTCTAACTTGGGTCAAAATTGTTAAATGGTCTTATGAATTTGCGATTTCGCTCCAATTCACATTCCAAGTAATATCCGGCATGCTAATTACATTGCCGATTGCCAAATTGCATTATCTCTTATAGTTTCTGAGATATGGACTATCGACATCTTACAATATTGGCTCTTCTTCTAACTTGGGCCAGAATTGTAAAATGGTCTTTTGGATTAGCGATTTCGGTCCAATTCACATTCCAAGTAATATTTGGCATGCTAATTACCTTGCCGATGGCCAACTCGCATTATCTCTTTTAGTTTCCGAGATATGGACTATCGACATCTTACAATATTGGCTCTGCTTCTAACTTGGACCAAAATTGTAAAATGGCCTTATGAATTAGCGATTTCGTTCCAATTCACATTCCAAGTAATATTCGGCATGCTACTTACGTTGCCGATTGCCAAATTGCATTATCTCGTATAGTTTCCGAGATATGGGCAATCGAAATTTTACACCTTAGTGTCTGTTTCTAACTGGGGTCAAAATTGTCAAATGGTCTTATGAATTAGTGATTTCGTTCCAATTCACATTCCAAGTAATATTCGGCATGCTAATTATATTGCCGATTGCCAAATTGCATTATCTCTTATAGTTTCCGAGATATGGGCAATTGAAATTTTACACCTTAGTGTCTGTTTCTAACTTGGGTCAAAATTGTAAAATGGTCTTATGAATTAGCGATTTTGCTCCAATTCACATTCCGAGTAATATTCGACATGCTAATTATATAGCCTATTGCCAAATTGCATTATCTCCTATAGTTTCCAAGATATGGGCTATCGACATCTTACAATATTGGCTCTGCTTCTAACTTGGGCCAAAATTGTAAAATGGTCTTATGAATTTGCGATTTCGCTCCAATTCACATTCCAAGTAATATCCGGCATGCTAATTACATTGCCGATTGCCAAATTGCATTATCTCTTATAGTTTCCGAGATATGGACTATCGACATCTTACAATATTGGCTCTTCTTCTAACTTGGGCCAGAATTGTAAAATGGTCTTTTGGATTAGCGATTTCGGTCCAATTCACATTCCAAGTAATATTTGGCATGCTAATTACTTTGCCGATGTCCAACTCGCATTATCTCTTTTAGTTTCCGAGATATGGACTATCGACATCTTACAATATTGGCTCTGCTTCTAACTTGGACCAAAATTGTAAAATGGCCTTATGAATTAGCGATTTCGTTCCAATTCACATTCCAAGTAATACTCGACATGCCAATTACATTGCCGATTGCCAAATTGCATTATCTCTTATAGTTTCCGGGATATGGACTATCGACATCTGACAATATTGGCTCTGCTTCTTACTTGGGCCAGAATTGTAAAATGGTCTTATGAATTAGCGATTTCGTTCCAATTCACATTCCAAGTAATATTCGGCATGGTAATTACATTGCCGATTGCCAAATTGCATTATCTCTTATAGTTTCCGTGATATGGGAATCGAAATTTTACACCTTAGTGTCTGTTTCTAAATTGGGTCAAAATTGTAAAATGGTCATATGAATTAGCGATTTTGCTCCAATTCACATTCCAAGTAATATTCGGCATGCTAATTACATTGACGATTGCCAAATTTCATTACCTCCTATAGTTTCCAAGATATGGTCTATCGACATCTTACAATATTGGCTCTGCTTCTAACTTGGGCCAAAATTGTAAAATGCTCTTATGAATTAGCGATTTCGTTCCAATTCACATTCAAAGTAATATTCGGCATGCTAATTACGTTGCCTGTTGCCAAATTGCATTATCTCTTATAGTTTCCGAGATATGGACTATCGACATCTTACAATATTGGCTCTGCTTCTAACTTGGGCCAAAATTGTAAAATTGTCTTATGAATTAGCGATTTTGCTCCAATTCACATTCCAAGTAATATCCGGCATGCTAATTACATTGCCGATTGCCAAATTGCATTATCTCTTATAGTTTCCGAGATATGGACTATCGACATCTTACAATATTGGCTCTGCTTCTAACTTGGGCCAAAATTGTAAAATGGTCTTATGAATTAGCGATTTCGTTCCAATTCACATTCTAAGTAATATTCGGCATGCTAATTACGTTGCCGTTTTCCAAATTGTATTATCTCTTATAGTTTCCGAGATATGGGCAATTGAAATTTTACACCTTGGTGTCTGTTTCTAACTGGGGTCAAAATTGTAAAATGGTCTTATGAATTAGCGATTTTGCTCCAATTCACATTCCAAGTAATATCCGGCATGCTAATTACATTGCCGATTGCCAAATTGCATTATATCTTATAGGTTCTGAGATATGGACTATCGACATCTTACAATATTGGCTCTTCTTCTAACTTGGGCCAGAATTGTAAAATGGTCTTTTGGATTAGCGATTTCGGTCCAATTCACATTCCAAGTAATATTTGGCATGCTAATTACGTTGCCGATGGCCAACTCGCATTATCTCTTTTAGTTTCCGAGATATGGACTATCGACATCTTACAATATTGGCTCTGCTTCTAACTTGGACCAAAATTGTAAAATGGCCTTATGAATTAGCGATTTCGTTCCAATTCACATTCCAAGTAATATTCGGCATGCTACTTACGTTGCCGATTGCCAAATTGCATTATCTCTTATAGTTTCCGAGATATGGGCAATCGAAATTTTACACCTTAGTGTCTGTTTCTAACTGGGGTCAAAATTGTTAAATGGTCTTATGAATTGGTGATTTCGTTCCAATTCACATTCCAAGTAATATTCGGCATACTAATTACATTGCCGATTGCCAAATTGCATTATCTCTTATAATTTTCGAGATATGGGCAATTGAAATTTTACACCTTAGTGTCTGTTTCTAACTTGGGTCAAAATTGTAAAATGGTCTTATGAATTAGCGATTTTGCTCCAATTCACATTCCGAGTAATATTCGGCATGCTAATTATATTGCCGTTTGCCAAATTGCATTATCTCCTATAGTTTCCAAGATATGGGCTATCGACATCTTACAATATTTGCTCTGCTTCTAACTTGGGCCAAAATTGTAAAATTGTCTTATGAATTAGCGATTTCGTTCCAATTCACATTCCAAGTAATATTCGGCATGCTAATTACGTTGCCGATGGCCAACTCGCATTATCTCTTTTAGTTTCCGAGATATGGACTATCGACATCTTACAATATTGGCTCTGCTTCTAACTTGGACCAAAATTGTAAAATGGCCTTATGAATTAGCGATTTCGTTCCAATTCACATTATAAGTAATACTCGACATGCTAATTACATTGCCGATTGCCAAATTGCATTATCTCTTATAGTTTCCAAGATATGGTCTATCGACATCTTACAATATTGGCTCTGCTTCTAACTTGGGCCAGAATTGTAAAATGGTCTTATGAATTAGCGATTTCGTTCCAATTCACATTCCAAGTAATATTCGGCATGCTAATTACGTTGCCGATTGCCAAATTGCATTATCTCATATAGTTTCCGAGATATGGACTATCGGCATCTTACAATATTGGCTCTGCTTCTAACTTGGACCAAAATTGTAAAATGGCCTTATGAATTAGCTATTTCGTTCCAATTCACATTCCAAGTAATATTCGGCATGCTAATTACGTTGCCGATTGCCAAATTGCATTATCTCTTATAGTTTCCGAGATATGGACTATCGACATTTTACAATATTGGCTCTGCTTCTAACTTGGGTCAAAATTGTAAAATGGTCTTATGAATTAGCAATTTAGCTCCAATTCACATTCCCAGTAATATTCGGCATGCTAATTACGTTGCCGATTGCCAGATTGCATTATCTCTTATAGTTTCCGAGATATGGACTATCGACATCTTGCAATATTGGCTCTGCTTTTAACTTGAGCCCGAATTGTAAAATGGTCTTATGAATTAGCGATTTCGTTGTAATTCACATTCCAAGTAATATTCGGCATGCTAATTACGTTGCCGATTGCCAAATTGCATTATCTCTTATAGTTTCCGAGATATGGACTATCGACATCTTGCAATATTGGCTCTGCTTCTAACTTGGGCCAGAATTGTAAAATGGTCTTATGAATTAGCGATTTCGTTGTAATTCACATTCCAAGTAATATTCGGCATGCTAATTACACTGCCGATGGCCAAATTGCATTATCTCTTATAGTTTCCGAGATATGGACTATCGACATTTTACAATATTGGCTTTTCTTCTAACTTGGGCCAGAGTTGTAAAATGGTCTTATGAATTAGCGATTTCGTTGTAATTCACATTCCAAGTAATATTCGGCATGCTAATTACGTTGCCGATTGCCAAATTGCATTATCTCTTATAGCTTCCGAGATATGGACTATCGACATCTTGCAATATTGGCTCTGCTTCTAACTTGGGCCAGAATTGTAAAATGGTCTTATGAATTAGCGATTTCGTTGTAATTCACATTCCAAGTAATATTGGGCATGCTAATTACACTGCCGATGGCCAAATTGCATTATCTCTTATAGTTTCCGAGATATGGACTATCGACATTTTACAATATTGGTTTTTCTTCTAACTTGGGCCAGAATAGTAAAATGGTCTTATGAATTAGCGATTTCGTTGTAATTCACATTCCAAGTAATATTCGGCATGCTAATTACACTGCCGATGGCCAAATTGCATTATCTCTTATAGTTTCCGAGATATGGACTATCGACATTTTACAATATTGGCTTTTCTTCTAACTTGGGCCAGAATTGTAAAATGGTCTTATGAATTAGCGATTTCGTTGTAATTCACATTCCAAGTAATATTCGGCATGCTAATTACGTTGCCGATTGCCAAATTGCATTATCTCTTATAGTTTCCGAGATATGGACTATCGACATCTTGCAATATTGGCTCTGCTTCTAACTTGGGTCAAAATTGTAAATTGGTCTTATGAATTAGCGATTTCGTTGTAATTCACATTCCAAGTAATATTCGGCATGCTAATTACGTTGCCGATTGCCAAATTGCATTATCTCTTATAGTTTCCGAGATATGGACTATCGACATTTTACAATATTGGCTCTGCTTCTAACTTGGGCCAGAATTGTAAAATGGTCTTATGAATTAGCGATTTCGTTGTAATTCACATTCCAAGTAATATTCGGCATGCTAATTTCGTTGCCGATTGCCAAATTGCATTATCTCTTATAGTTTCCGAGATAAGGACTATCGACATTTTACAATATTGGCTCTGCTTCTAACTTGGGCCAGAATTGTAAAATGGTCTTATGAAATAGCGATTTCGTTGTAATTCACATTCCAAGTAATATTCGGCATGCTAATTACGTTGACGATTGCCAAATTGCATTATCTCTTATAGTTTCCGAGATATGGACTATCGACATCTTGCAATATTGGCTCTGCTTCTAACTTGGGCCAGAATTGTAAAAGGGCCTTATGAATTAGCGATTTCGTTGTAATTCACATTCCGAGTAATATTCGGCATGCTAATTACACTGCCGATGGCCAAATTGCATTATCTCTTATAGTTTCCGAGATATGGACTATCGACATTTTACAATATTGGCTCTTCTTCTAACTTGGGTCAAAATTGTAAATTGGTCTTATGAATTAGCGATTTCGTTGTAATTCACATTCCAAGTAATATTCGGCATGCTAATTACGTTGCCGATTGCCAAATTGCATTATCTCTTATAGTTTCCGAGATATGGACTATCGACATTTTACAATATTGGCTCCGCTTCTAACTTGGGTCAAAATTGTAAAATGGTCTTATGAATTAGCAATTTCGCTCCAATTGACATTCCAAGTAATATTCGGCATGCTAATTACGTTGCCGATTGCCAGATTGCATTATCTCTTATAGCTTCCGAGATATGGACTATCGACATTTTACAATATTGGCTCTGCTTCTAACTTGGGCCAGAATTGTAAAATGGTCTTATGAATTAGCGATTTCGTTGTAATTCACATTCCAAGTAATATTCGGCATGCTAATTACGTTGCCGATTGCCAAATTGCATTATCTCTTATAGTTTCCGAGATATGGACTATCGACATCTTGCAATATTGGCTCTGCTTCTAACTTGGGCCAGAATTGTAAAATGGTCTTATGAATTAGCGATTTCGTTGTAATTCATATTCCAAGTAATATTCGGCATGCTAATTACACTGCCGATGGCCAAATTGCATTATCTCTTATAGTTTCCGAGATATGGACTATCGACATTTTACAATATTGGCTCTGCTTCTAACTTGGGCCAGAATTATAAAATGGTCTTATGAATTAGCGATTTCGTTGTAATTCACATTCCAAGTAATATTCGGCATGCTAATTAGGTTGCCGATTGCCATATTGCATTATCTCTTATAGTTTCCGAGATATGGACTATCGACATCTTGCAATATTGGCTCTGCTTCTAACTTGGGCCAGAATTGTAAAATGGTCTTATGAATTAGCGATTTCGTTGTAATTCACATTCCAAGTAATATTCGGCATGCTAATTACACTGCCGATGGCCAAATTGCATTATCTCTTATAGTTTCCGAGATATGGACTATCGACATTTTACAATATTGGCTCTTCTTCTAACTTGGGTCAAAATTGTAAATTGGTCTTATGAATTAGCGATTTCGTTGTAATTCACATTCCAAGTAATATTCGGCATGCTAATTACGTTGCCGATTGCCAAATTGCATTATCTCTTATAGTTTCCGAGATATGGACTATCGACATTTTACAATATTGGCTCTGCTTCTAACTTGGGTCAAAATTGTAAAATGGTCTTATGAATTAGCAATTTCGCTCCAATTCACATTCCAAGTAATATTCGGCATGCTAATTACGTTGCCGATTGCCAAATTGCATTATCTCTTATAGTTTCCAAGATATGGACTATCGACATCTTGCAATATTGGCTCTGCTTCTAACTTGGGCCATAATTGTAAAATGGTCTTATGAATTAGCGATTTCGCTCCAATTCACATTCCAAGTAATACTCGGCATGCTAATTACGTTGCCGATTGCCAAATTGCATTATCTCTTATAGTTTCCGAGATATGGACTATCGACATCTTGCAATATTGGCTCTGCTTCTAACTTGGGCCAGAATTGTAAAATGGTCTTATGAATTAGCGATTTCGTTGTAATTCACATTCCAAGTAATATTCGGCATGCTAATTACACTGCCGATGGCCAAATTGCATTATCTCTTATAGTTTCCGAGATATGGACTATCGACAGTTTACAATATTGGCTTTTCTTCTAACATGGGCCAGAATTGTAAAATGGTCTTATGAATTAGCGATTTTGTTGTAATTCACATTCCAAGTAATATTCGGTATGGTAATTACGTTGCCGATTGCTAAATTGCATTATCTCTTATAGTTTCCGAGATATGGACTATCGACATCTTGCAATATTGGCTCTGCTTCTAACTTGGGCCAGAATTGTAAAATGGTCTTATGAATTAGCGATTTCGTTGTAATTCTCATTCCAAGTGATATTCGGCATGCTAATTACGTTGCCGATTGCCTAATTGCATTATCTCTTATAGTTTCCGAGATATGGACTATCGACATCTTGCAATATTGGCTCTGCTTCTAACTTGGGCCAGAATTGTAAAATGGTCTTATGAATTAGCGATTTCGTTGTAATTCTCATTCCAAGTGATATTCGGCATGCTAATTACGTTGCCGATTGCCTAATTGCATTATCTCTTATAGTTTCCGAGATATGGACTTTCGACATCTTGCAATATTGGCTCTGCTTCTAACTTGGGCCAGAATTGTAAAATGGTCTTATGAATTAGCGATTTCGTTGTAATTCACATTCCAAGTAATATTCGGCATGCTAATTACGTTGCCGATTGCCAAATTGCTTTATCTCTTATAGTTTCCGAGATATGGACTATCGACATCTTGCAATATTGGCTCTGCTTCTAACTTGGGCCAGAATTGTAAAATGGTCTTATGAATTAGCGATATTGTTGTAATTCACATTCCAAGTAATATTCGGCATGCTAATTACGTTGCCGATTGCCAAATTGCTTTATCTCTTATAGTTTCCGAGATATGGACTATCGACATCTTGCAATATTGGCTCTGCTTCTAACTTGGGCCAGAATTGTAAAATGGTCTTATGAATTAGCGATATTGTTGTAATTCACATTCCAAGTAATATTCGGCATGCTAATTACGTTGCCGATTGCCAAATTGCTTTATCTCTTATAGTTTCCGAGATATGGACTATCGACATCTTGCAATATTGGCTCTGCTTCTAACTTGGGCCAGAATTGTAAAATGGTCTTATGAATTAGCGATTTCGTTGTAATTCACATTCCAAGTAATATTCGGCATGCTAATTACACTGCCGATGGCCGAATTGCATTATCTCTTATAGTTTTCGAGATATGGACTATCGACATCTTGCAATATTGGCTCTGCTTCTAACTTGGGCCAGAATTGTAAAATGGTCTTATGAAATAGCGATATTGTTGTAATTCACATTCCAAGTAATATTCGGCATGCTAATTACGTTGCCGATTGCCAAATTGCTTTATCTCTTATAGTTTCCGAGATATGGACTATCGACATCTTGCAATATTGGCTCTGCTTCTAACTTGGGCCAGAATTGTAAAATGGTCTTATGAATTAGCGATTTCGTTGTAATTCACATTCCAAGTAATATTCGGCATGCTAATTACGTTGCCGATTGCCAAATTGCATTATCTCTTATAGTTTCCGAGATATGGACTATCGACATCTTGCAATATTGGCTCTGCTTCTAACTTGGGCCAGAATTGTAAAATGGTCTTATGAATTAGCGATTTCGTTGTAATTCACATTCCAAGTAATATTCGGCATGCTAATTACATTGCCGATTGCCAAATTGCATTATCTCTTATAGTTTCCGAGATATGGACTATTGACATTTTACAATATTGGCTCTGCTTCTAACTTGGGTCAAAATTGTAAAATGGTCTTATGAATTAGCGATTTCGCTCCAGTTCACATTCCAAGTAATATTCGGCATGCTAATTACGTTGCCGATTGCCAAATTGCATTATCTCTTATAGTTTCCGAGATATGGACTATCGACATCTTGCAATATTGGCTCTGCTTCTAACTTGGGCCAGAATTGTAAAATGGTCTTATGAATTAGCGATTTCGCTCCAATTCACATTCCAAGTAATATTCGGCATGCTAATTACGTTACGTTGCCGATTGCCAAATTGCATTATCTCTTCTAGTTTCCGAGATATGGACTATCGACATCTTGCAATATTGGCTCTGCTTCTAACTTGGGCCAGAATTGTAAAATGGTCTTATGAATTAGCGATTTCGTTGTAATTCTCATTCCAAGTGATATTCGGCATGCTAATTACGTTGCCGATTGCCTAATTGCATTATCTCTTATAGTTTCCGAGATATGGACTATCGACATCTTGCAATATTGGCTCTGCTTCTAACTTGGGCCAGAATTGTAAAATGGTCTTATGAATTAGCGATTTCGTTGTAATTCTCATTCCAAGTGATATTCGGCATGCTAATTACGTTGCCGATTGCCTAATTGCATTATCTCTTATAGTTTCCGAGATATGGACTTTCGACATCTTGCAATATTGGCTCTGCTTCTAACTTGGGCCAGAATTGTAAAATGGTCTTATGAATTAGCGATTTCGTTGTAATTCACATTCCAAGTAATATTCGGCATGCTAATTACGTTGCCGATTGCCAAATTGCTTTATCTCTTATAGTTTCCGAGATATGGACTATCGACATCTTGCAATATTGGCTCTGCTTCTAACTTGGGCCAGAATTGTAAAATGGTCTTATGAATTAGCGATATTGTTGTAATTCACATTCCAAGTAATATTCGGCATGCTAATTACGTTGCCGATTGCCAAATTGCTTTATCTCTTATAGTTTCCGAGATATGGACTATCGACATCTTGCAATATTGGCTCTGCTTCTAACTTGGGCCAGAATTGTAAAATGGTCTTATGAATTAGCGATATTGTTGTAATTCACATTCCAAGTAATATTCGGCATGCTAATTACGTTGCCGATTGCCAAATTGCTTTATCTCTTATAGTTTCCGAGATATGGACTATCGACATCTTGCAATATTGGCTCTGCTTCTAACTTGGGCCAGAATTGTAAAATGGTCTTATGAATTAGCGATTTCGTTGTAATTCACATTCCAAGTAATATTCGGCATGCTAATTACATTGCCGGTTGCCAAATTGCATTATCTCTTATAGTTTCCGAGATATGGACTATTGACATTTTACAATATTGGCTCTGCTTCTAACTTGGGTCAAAATTGTAAAATGGTCTTATGAATTAGCGATTTCGCTCCAGTTCACATTCCAAGTAATATTCGGCATGCTAATTACGTTGCCGATTGCCAAATTGCATTATCTCTTATAGTTTCCGAGATATGGACTATCGACATCTTGCAATATTGGCTCTGCTTCTAACTTGGGCCAGAATTGTAAAATGGTCTTATGAATTAGCGATTTCGCTCCAATTCACATTCCAAGTAATATTCGGCATGCTAATTACGTTACGTTGCCGATTGCCAAATTGCATTATCTCTTCTAGTTTCCGAGATATGGACTATCGACATCTTGCAATATTGGCTCTGCTTCTAACTTGGGCCAGAATTGTAAAATGGTCTTATGAATTAGCGATTTCGTTGTAATTCTCATTCCAAGTGATATTCGGCATGCTAATTACGTTGCCGATTGCCTAATTGCATTATCTCTTATAGTTTCCGAGATATGGACTATCGACATCTTGCAATATTGGCTCTGCTTCTAACTTGGGCCAGAATTGTAAAATGGTCTTATGAATTAGCGATTTCGTTGTAATTCTCATTCCAAGTAATATTCGGCATGCTAATTACATTGCCGATTGCCAAATTGCATTATCTCTTATAGTTTCCGAGATATGGACTATTGACATTTTACAATATTGGCTCTGCTTCTAACTTGGGTCAAAATTGTAAAATGGTCTTATGAATTAGCGATTTCGCTCCAGTTCACATTCCAAGTAATATTCGGCATGCTAATTACGTTGCCGATTGCCAAATTGCATTATCTCTTCTAGTTTCCGAGATATGGACTATCGACATCTTGCAATATTGGCTCTGCTTCTAACTTGGGCCAGAATTGTAAAATGGTCTTATGAATTAGCGATTTCGTTGTAATTCTCATTCCAAGTGATATTCGGCATGCTAATTACGTTGCCGATTGCCTAATTGCATTATCTCTTATAGTTTCCGAGATATGGACTATCGACATCTTGCAATATTGGCTCTGCTTCTAACTTGGGCCAGAATTGTAAAATGGTCTTATGAATTAGCGATTTCGTTGTAATTCTCATTCCAAGTGATATTCGGCATGCTAATTACGTTGCCGATTGCCTAATTGCATTATCTCTTATAGTTTCCGAGATATGGACTTTCGACATCTTGCAATATTGGCTCTGCTTCTAACTTGGGCCAGAATTGTAAAATGGTCTTATGAATTAGCGATTTCGTTGTAATTCACATTCCAAGTAATATTCGGCATGCTAATTACGTTGCCGATTGCCAAATTGCTTTATCTCTTATAGTTTCCGAGATATGGACTATCGACATCTTGCAATATTGGCTCTGCTTCTAACTTGGGCCAGAATTGTAAAATGGTCTTATGAATTAGCGATATTGTTGTAATTCACATTCCAAGTAATATTCGGCATGCTAATTACGTTGCCGATTGCCAAATTGCTTTATCTCTTATAGTTTCCGAGATATGGACTATCGACATCTTGCAATATTGGCTCTGCTTCTAACTTGGGCCAGAATTGTAAAATGGTCTTATGAATTAGCGATATTGTTGTAATTCACATTCCAAGTAATATTCGGCATGCTAATTACGTTGCCGATTGCCAAATTGCTTTATCTCTTATAGTTTCCGAGATATGGACTATCGACATCTTGCAATATTGGCTCTGCTTCTAACTTGGGCCAGAATTGTAAAATGGTCTTATGAATTAGCGATTTCGTTGTAATTCACATTCCAAGTAATATTCGGCATGCTAATTACACTGCCGATGGCCAAATTGCATTATCTCTTATAGTTTCCGAGATATGGACTATCGACATCTTGCAATATTGGCTCTGCTTCTAACTTGGGCCAGAATTGTAAAATGGTCTTATGAATTAGCGATATAGTTGTAATTCACATTCCAAGTAATATTCGGCATGCTAATTACGTTGCCGATTGCCAAATTGCTTTATCTCTTATAGTTTCCGAGATATGGACTATCGACATCTTGCAATATTGGCTCTGCTTCTAACTTGGGCCAGAATTGTAAAATGGTCTTATGAATTAGCGATTTCGTTGTAATTCACATTCCAAGTAATATTCGGCATGCTAATTACGTTGCCGATTGCCAAATTGCATTATCTCTTATAGTTTCCGAGATATGGACTATCGACATCTTGCAATATTGGCTCTGCTTCTAACTTGGGCCAGAATTGTAAAATGGTCTTATGAATTAGCAATTTCGTTGTAATTCACATTCCAAGTAATATTCGGCATGCTAATTACATTGCCGATTGCCAAATTGCATTATCTCTTATAGTTTCCGAGATATGGACTATCGACATTTTACAATATTGGCTCTGCTTCTAACTTGGGCCAGAATTGTAAAATGGTCTTATGAATTAGCGATTTCGCTCCAATTCACATTCCAATTAATATTCGGCATGCTAATTACGTTACGTTGCCGATTGCCAAATTGCATTATCTCTTCTAGTTTCCGAGATATGGACTATCGACATCTTGCAATATTGGCTCTGCTTCTAACTTCATCCAGAATTGTAAAATGGTCTTATGAATTAGCGATTTCGTTGTAATTCACATTCCAAGTAATATTCGGCATGCTAATTACGTTGCCGATTGCCAAATTGCATTATCTCTTATAGTTTCCGAGATATGGACTATCGACATTTTACAATATTGGCTCTTCTTCTAACTTGGGTCAAAATTGTAAAATGATCTTATGAATTAGCGATTTCGCTCCAGTTCACATTCCAAGTAATATTCGGCATGCTAATTACGTTGCCGAATGCCAAATTGCATTATCTCTTATAGTTTCCGAGATATGGACTATCAACATCTTGCAATATTGGCTCTGCTTCTAACTTGGGCCAGAATTGTAAAATGGTCTTATGAATTAGCGATTTCGCTCCAATTCACATTCCAAGTAATATTCGGCATGCTAATTACGTTGCCGATTGCCAAATTGCATTATCTCTTATAGTTTCCGAGATATGGACTATCGACATCTTGCAATATTGGGTCTGCTTCTAACTTGGGCCAGAATTGTAAAATGGTCTTATGAATTAGCGATTTCGTTGTAATTCACATTCCAAGTAATATTCGGCATGCTAATTACGTTGCCGATTGCCAAATTGCATTATCTCTTATAGTTTCCGAGATATGGACTATCGACATTTTACAATATTGGCTCTTCTTCTAACTTGGGTCAAAATTGTAAAATGGTCTTATGAATTAGCGATTTCGCTCCAGTTCACATTCCAAGTAATATTCGGCATGCTAATTACGTTGCCGGTTGCCAAATTGCATTATCTCTTATAGTTTCCGAGATATGGACTATCGACATCTTGCAATATTGGCTCTGCTTCTAACTTGGGCCAGAATTGTAAAATGGTCTTATGAATTAGCGATTTCGCTCCAATTCACATTCCAAGTAATATTCGGCATGCTAATTACGTTGCCGATTGCCAAATTGCATTATCTCTTATAGTTTCCGAGATACGGACTATCGACATCTTGCAATATTGGCTCTGCTTCTAACTTGGGCCAGAATTGTAAAATGGTCTTATGAATTAGCGATTTTGTTGTAATTCACATTCCAAGTAATATTCGGCATGATAATTACGTTGCCGATTGCCAAATTGCATTGTCTCTTATAGTTTCCGAGATATGGACTATCGACATCTTGCAATATTGGCTCTGCTTCTAACTTGGGCCAGAATTGTAAAATGGTCTTATGAATTAGCGATTTCGTTGTAATTCACATTCCAAGTAATATTCGGCATGCTAATTACACTGCCGATGGCCAAATTGCATTATCTCTTATAGTTTCCGAGATATGGACTATCGACATTTTATGGGCCAGAATTGTAAAATGGTCTTATGAATTAGCGATTTCGTTGTAATTCACATTCCAAGTAATATTCGGTATGCTAATTACGTTGCCGATTGCCAAATTGCATTATCTCTTATAGTTTCCGAGATATGGACTATCGACATCTTGCAATATTGGCTCTGCTTCTAACTTGGGCCAGAATTGCAAAATGGTCTTATCTATTAGCGATTTCGTTGTAATTCACATTCCAAGTAATATTCGGCATGCTAATTACGTTGCCGATTGCCAAATTGCATTATCTCTTATAGTTTCCGAGATATGGACTATCGACATTTTACAATATTGGCTCTTCTTCTAACTTGGGTCAAAATTGTAAAATGGTCTTATGAATTAGCGATTTTGCTCCAGTTCACATTCCAAGTAATATTCGGCATGCTAATTACGTTGCCGATTGCCAAATTGCATTATCTCTTATAGTTTCCGAGATATGGACTATCGACATCTTGCAATATTGGCTCAGCTTCTAACTTGGGCCAGAATTGTAAAATGGTCTTATGAATTAGCGATTTCGCTCCAATTCACATTCCAAGTAATATTGGGCATGCTAATTACGTTACGTTGCCGATTGCCAAATTGCATTATCTCTTATAGTTTCCGAGATATGGACTATCGACATCTTGCAATATTGGCTCTGCTTCTAACTTGGGCCAGAATTGTAAAATGGTCTTATAAATTAGCGATTTCGTTTTAATTCACATTCCAAGTAATATTCGGCATGCTAATTACACTGCCGATGGCCAAATTGCATTATCTCTCATAGTTTCCGAGATATGGACTATCGACATTTTACAATATTGGCTTTTCTTCTAACTTGGGCCACAATTGTAAAATGGTCTTATGAATTAGCGATTTCGTTGTAATTCACATTCCAAGTAATATTCGGCATGCTAATTACGTTGCCGATTGCCAAATTGCATTATCTCTTATAGTTTCCGAGATATGGACTATCGACATCTTGCAATATTGGCTCTGCTTCTAACTTCGGCCAGAATTGTAAAATGGTCTTATGAATTAGCGATTTCGTTGTAATTCACATTCCAAGTAATATTCGGCATGCTAATTACGTTGCCGATTGCCAAATTGCATTATCTCTTATAGTTTCCGAGATATGGACTACCGACATTTTACAATATTGGCTCTTCTTCTAACTTGGGTCAAAATTGTAAAATGGTCTTATGAATTAGCGATTTCGCTCCAGTTCACATTCCAAGTAATATTCGGCATGCTAATTACGTTGCCGATTGCCAAATTGCATTATCTCTTATAGTTTCCGAGATATGGACTATCGACATCTTGCAATATTGGCTCTGCTTCTAACTTTGGCCAGAATTGTAAAATGGTCTTATGAATTAGCGATTTCGCTCCAATTCACATTCCAGGTAATATTCGGCATGCTAATTACGTTGCCGATTGCCAAATTGCATTATCTCTTATAGTTTCCGAGATATGGACTATCGACATCTTGCAATATTGGCTCTGCTTCTAACTTGGGCCAGAATTGTAAAATGGTCTTATGAATTAGCGATTTCGTTGTAACTCACATTCCAAGTAATATTCGGCATGCTAATTACGTTGCCGATTGCCAAATTGCATTATCTCTTATAGTTTCCGAGATATGGACTATCGACATTTTACAATATTGGCTCTGCTTCTAACTTGGGTCAAAATTGTAAAATGGTCTTATGAATTAGCAATTTCGCTCCAATTCACATTCCAAGTAATATTCGGCATGCTAATTACGTTGCCGATTGCCAGATTGCATTATCTCTTATAGTTTCCGAGATATGGACTATCGACATCTTGCAATATTGGCTCTGCTTCTAACTTGAGCCAGAATTGTAAAATGGTCTTATGAATTAGAGATTTCGTTGTAATTCACATTCCAAGTAATATTCGGCATGCTAATTACGTTGCCTATTGCCAAATTGCATTATCTCTTATAGTTTCCGAGATATGGACTATCGACATTTTACAATATTGGCTCTTCTTCTAACTTGGGTCAAAATTGTAAAATGGTCTTATGAATTAGCGATTTCGCTCCAGTTCACATTCCAAGTAATATTCGGCATGCTAATTACGTTGCCGATTGCCAAATTGCATTATCTCTTATAGTTTCCGAGATATGGACTATCGACATCTTGCAATATTGGCTCTGCTTCTAACTTGGGCCAGAATTGTAAAATGGTCTTATGAATTAGCGATTTCGTTGTAATTCACAATCCAAGTAATATTCGGCATGCTAATTACGTTGCCGATTGCCAAATTGCATTATCTCTTATAGTTTCCGAGATATGGACTATCGACATTTTACAATAATGGCTCTGCTTCTAACTTGGGTCAAAATTGTAAAATGGTCTTATGAATTAGCAATTTCGCTCCAATTCACATTCCAAGTAATATTCGGCATGCTAATTACGTTGCCGATTGCCAGATTGCATTATCTCTTATAGTTTCCGAGATATGGACTATCGACATCTTGCAATATTGGCTCTGCTTCTAACTTGAGCCAGAATTGTAAAATGGTCTTATGAATTAGCGATTTCGCTCCAGTTCACATTCCAAGTAATATTCAGCATGCTAATTACATTGCCGATTGCCAAATTGCATTATCTCTTATAGTTTCCGAGGTATGGACTATCGACATCTTGCAATATTGGCTCTGCTTCTAACTTGATCCAGAATTGTAAAATGGTCTTATGAATTAGCGATTTCGTTGTAATTCACATTCCAAGTAATATTCGGCATGCTAATTACGTTGCCGATTGCCAAATTGCATTATCTCTTATAGTTTCCGAGATATGGATTATCGACATTTTACAATATTGGCTCTTCTTCTAACTTGGGTCAAAATTGTAAAATGGTCTTATGAATTAGCGATTTCGCTCCAGTTCACATTCCAAGTAATATTCGGCATGCTAATTACGTTGCCGATTGCCAAATTGCATTATCTCTTATAGTTTCCGAGATATGGACTATCAACATCTTGCAATATTGGCTCTGCTTCTAACTTGGGCCAGAATTGTAAAATGGTCTTATGAATTAGCGATTTCGCTCCAATTCACATTCCAAGTAATATTCGGCATGCTAATTACGTTGCCGATTGCCAAATTGCATTATCTCTTATAGTTTCCGAGATATGGACTATCGACATTTTACAATATTGGCTCTTCTTCTAACTTGGGTCAAAATTGTAAAATGGTCTTATGAATTAGCGATTTCGCTCCAGTTCACATTCCAAGTAATATTCGGCATGCTAATTACGTTGCCGATTGCCAAATTGCATTATCTCTTATAGTTTCCGAGATATGGACTATCGACATTTTACAATATTGGCTCTTCTTCTAACTTGGGTCAAAATTGTAAAATGGCCTTATGAATTAGCGATTTCGCTCCAGTTCACATTCCAAGTAATATTCGGCATGCTAATTACGTTGCCGATTGCCAAATTGCATTATCTCTTATAGTTTCCGAGATATGGACTATCGACATCTTGCAATATTGACTCTGCTTCTAACTTGGGCCAGAATTGTAAAATGGTCGTATGAATTTGCAATTTCGTTGTAATTCACATTCCAAGTAATATTCGGCATGCTAATTACGTTGCCGATTGCCAAATTGCATAATCTCTTATAGTTTCCGAGATATGGACTATCGACATTTTACAATATTGCCTCTTCTTCTAACTTGGGTCAAAATTGTAAAATGGTCTTATGAATTAGCCATTTCGCTCCAGTTCACATTCCAAGTAATATTCGGCATGCTAATTACGTTGCCGATTGCCAAATTGCATTATCTCTTATAGTTTCCGAGATATGGACTATCGACATCTTGCAATATTGAGTCTGCTTCTAACTTGGGCCAGAATTGTAAAATGGTCTTATGAATTAGCGATTTCGTTGTAATTCACATTCCAAGTAATATTCGGCATGCTAATTACGTTGCCGATTGCCAAATTGCATTATCTCTTATAGTTTCCGAGATATGGACTATCGACATCTTGCAATATTGGCTCTGCTTCTAACTTGGGCCAGAATTGTAAAATGGTGTTATGAATTAGCGATTTCGTTGTAATTCACATTCCAAGTAATATTCGGCATGCTAATTACGTTGCCGATTGCCAAATTGCATAATCTCTTATAGTTTCCGAGATATGGACTATCGACATTTTACAATATTGGCTCTTCTTCTAACTTGGGTCAAAATTGTAAAATGGTCTTATGAATTAGCGATTTCGCTCCAGTTCACATTCCAAGTAATATTCGGCATGCTAATTACACTGCCGATGGCCAAATTGCATTATCTCTTATAGTTTCCGAGATATGGACTATCGACATCTTGCAATATTGAGTCTGCTTCTAACTTGGGCCAGAATTGTAAAATGGTCTTATGAATTAGCGATTTCGTTGTAATTCACATTCCAAGTAATATTCGGCATGCTAATTACGTTGCCGATTGTCAAATTGCATTATCTCTTATAGTTTCCGATATATGGACTATCGACATCTTGCAATATTGGCTCTGCTTCTAACTTGGGCCAGAATTGTAAAATGGTCTTATGAATTAGCGATTTCGTTGTAATTCACACTCCAAGTAATATTCGGCATGCTAATTACACTGCCGATGGCCAAATTGCATTATCTCTTATAGTTTCCGAGATATGGACTATCGACATTTTACAATATTGGCTCTTCTTCTAACTTGGGTCAAAATTGTAAATTGGTCTTATGAATTAGCGATTTCGTTATAATTCACATTCCAAGTAATATTCGGCATGCTAATTACGTTGCCGATAGCCAAATTGCATTATCTCTTATAGTTTCCGAGATATGGACTATCGACATTTTACAATATTGGCTCTGCTTCTAACTTGGGTCAAAATTGTAAAATGGTCTTATGAATTAGCAATTTTGCTCCAATTCACATTCCAAGTAATATTCGGCATGCTAATTACGTTGCCGATTGCCAAATTGCATTATCTCTTATAGTTTCCGAGATATGGACTATCGACATCTTGCAATATTGGCTCTGCTTCTAACTTGGGCCAGAATTGTAAAATGGTCTTATGAATTAGCGATTTCGTTGTAATTCACATTCCAAGTAATATTCGGCATGCTAATTACGTTGCCGATTGCCAAATTGCATTATCTCTTATAGTTTCCGAGATATGGACTATCGACATCTTGCAATATTGAGTCTGCTTCTAACTTGGGAAAGAATTTTAAAATGGTCTTATGAATTAGCGATTTCGTTGTAATTCACATTCCAAGTAATATTCGGCATGCTAATTACGTTGCCGATTGTCAAATTGCATTATCTCTTATAGTTTCCGAGATATGGACTATCGACATCTTGCAATATTGGCTCTGCTTCTAACTTGGGCCAGAATTGTAAAATGGTCTTATGAATTAGCTATTTCGTTGTAATTCACACTCCAAGTAATATTCGGCATGCTAATTACACTGCCGATGGCCAAATTGCATTATCTCTTATAGTTTCCGAGATATGGACTATCGACATTTTCAATATTGGCTCTTCTTCTAACTTGGGTCAAAATTGTAAATTGGCCTTATGAATTAGCAATTTTGCTCCAATTCACATTCCAAGTAATATTCGGCATGCTAATTACGTTGCCGATTGCCAAATTGCATTATCTCTTATAGTTTCCGAGATATGGACTATCGACATCTTGCAATATTGGCTCTGCTTCTAACTTGGGCCAGAATTGTAAAATGGTCTTATGAATTAGCGATTTCGTTGTAATTCACATTCCAAGTAATATTCGGCATGCTAATTACGTTGCCGATTGCCAAATTGCATTATCTCTTATAGTTTCCGAGATATGGACTATCGACATCTTGCAATATTGGCTCTGCTTCTAACTTGGGCCAGAATTGTAAAATGGTCTTATGAATTAGCGATTTCGTTGTAATTCACATTCCAAATAATATTCGGCATGCTAATTACGTTGCCGATTGCCAAATTGCATTATCTCTTATAGTTTCCGAGATATGGACTATCGACATCTTGCAATAATGGCTCTGCTTCTAACTTGGGCCAGAATTGTAAAATGGTCTTATGAATTAGCGATTTCGTTGTAATTCACATTCCAAGTAATATTCGGCATGCTAATTACGTTGCCGATTGCCAAATTGCATTATCTCTTATAGTTTCCGAGATATGGACTATCGACATCTTGCAATATTGAGTCTGCTTCTAACTTGGGCCAGAATTGTAAAATGGTCTTATGAATTAGCGATTTCGTTGTAATTCACATTCCAAGTAATATTCGGCATGCTAATTACGTTGCCGATTGTCAATTTGCATTACCTCTTATAGTTTCCGAGATATGGACTATCGACATCTTGCAATATTGGCTCTGCTTCTAACTTGGGCCAGAATTGTAAAATGGTCTTATGAATTAGCGATTTCGTTGTAATTCACATTCCAAGTAATATTCGGCATGCTAATTACACTGCCGATGGCCAAATTGCATTATCTCTTATAGTTTCCGAGATATGGACTATCGACATTTTACAATATTGGCTCTTCTTCTAACTTGGGTCAAAATTGTAAATTGGTCTTATGAATTAGCGATTTCGTTGTAATTCACATTCCAAGTAATATTCGGCATGCTAATTACGTTGCCGATTGCCAAATTGCATTATCTCTTATAGTTTCCGAGATATGGACTATCGACATTTTACAATATTGGCTCTGCTTCTAACTTGGGTCAAAATTGTAAAATGGTCTTATGAATTAGCAATTTCGCTCCAATTCACATTCCAAGTAATATTCGGCATGCTAATTACGTTGCCGATTGCCAAATTGCATTATCTCTTATAGTTTCCGAGATATGGACTATCGACATCTTGCAATATTGGCTCTGCTTCTAACTTGGGCCAGAATTGTAAAATGGTCTTATGAATTAGCGATTTCGTTGTAATTCACATTCCAAATAATATTCGGCATGCTAATTACGTTGCCGATTGCCAAATTGCATTATCTCTTATAGTTTCCGAGATATGGACTATCGACATCTTGCAATATTGGCTCTGCCTCTAACTTGGGCCAGAATTGTAAAATGGCCTTATGAATTAGCGATTTCGTTGTAATTCACATTCCAAGTAATATTCGGCATGCTAATTACGTTGCCGATTGCCAAATTGCATTATCTCTTATAGTTTCCGAGATATGAACTATCGACATCTTGCAATATTGGCTCTGCTTCTAACTTGGGCCAGAATTGTAAAATGGTCTTATGAATTAGCGATTTCGTTGTAATTCACATTCCAAGTAATATTCGGCATGCTATTTACACTGCCGATGGCCAAATTGCATTATCTCTTATAGTTTCCGAGATATGGACTATCGACATTTTACAATATTGGCTCTTCTTCTAACTTGGGTCAAAATTTTAAATTGGTTTTATGAATTAGCGATTTCGTTGAAATTCACATTTCAAGTAATATTCGGCATGCTAATTACGTTGCCGATTGCCAAATTGCATTATCTCTTATAGTTTCCGAGATATGGACTATCGACATTTTACAATATTTGCTCTGCTTCTAACTTGGGTCAAAATTGTAAAATGGTCTTATGAATTAGCAATTTCGCTCCAGTTCACATTCCAAGTAATATTCGGCATGCTAATTACGTTGCCGATTGCCAAATTGCATTATCTCTTATAGTTTCCGAGACATGGACTATCGACATCTTGCAATATTGGCTCTGCTTCTAACTTGTGCCAGAATCGTAAAATGGTCTTATGAATTAGCGATTTCGTTGTAATTCACATTCCAAGTAATATTCGGCATGCTAATTACGTTGCCGATTGCCAAATTACATTATCTCTTATAGTTTCCGAGATATGGACTATCGACATCTTGCAATATTGGCTCTGCTTCTAACTTGGGCCAGAATTGTAAAATGGTCTTATGAATCAGCGATTTCGCTCCAATTCACATTCCAAGTAATATTCGGCATGCTAATTACGTTGCCGATTGCCAAATTGCATTATCTCTTATAGTTTCCGAGATATGGACTATCGACATCTTGCAATATTGGCTCTGCTTCTAACTTGATCCAGAATTGTAAAATGGTCTTATGAATTAGCGATTTCGTTGTAATTCACATTCCAAGTAATATTCGGCATGCTAATTACCTTGCCGATTGCCAAATTGCATTATCTCTTATAGTTTCCGAGATATGGACTATCGACATCTTGCAATATTGGCTCTGCTTCTAACTTGGGCCAGAATTGTAAAATGGTCTTATGAATTAGCGATTTCGTTGTAATTCACATTCCAAGTAATATTCGGCATGCTAATTACGTTGCCGATTGCCAAATTGAATTATCTCTTATAGTTTCCGAGATATGGACTATCGACATTTTACAATATTGGCTCTTCTTCTAACTTCGGTCAAAATTGTAAAATAGTCTTATGAATTAGCGATTTCGCTCCAGTTCACATTCCAAGTAATATTCGGCATGCTAATTACGTTGCCGATTGCCAAATTGCATTATCTCTTATAGTTTCCGAGATATGGACTATCGACATCTTGCAATATTGGCTCTGCTTCTAACTTGGGCCAGAATTGTAAAATGGTCTTATGAATTAGCGATTTCGCTCCAATTCACATTCCAAGAAATATTCGGCATGCTAATTACGTTACGTTGCCGATTGCCAAATTGCATTATCTCTTATAGTTTCCGAGACATGGACTATCGACATCTTGCAATATTGGCTCTGCTTCTAACTTGATCCAGAATTGTAAAATGGTCTTATGAATTAGCGATTTCGTTGTAATTCACATTCCAAGTAATATTCGGCATGCTAATTACGTTGCCGATTGCCAAATTGCATTATCTCTTATAGTTTCCGAGATATGGACTATCGACATTTTACAATATTGGCTCTTCTTCTAACTTGGGTCAAAATTGTAAAATGGCCTTATGAATTAGCGATTTCGCTCCAGTTCACATTCCAAGTAATATTCGGCATGCTAATTACGTTGCCGATTGCCAAATTGCATTATCTCTTATAGTTTCCGAGATATGGACTATCGACATCTTGCAATATTGACTCTGCTTCTAACTTGGGCCAGAATTGTAAAATGGTCGTATGAATTTGCAATTTCGTTGTAATTCACATTCCAAGTAATATTCGGCATGCTAATTACGTTGCCGATTGCCAAATTGCATAATCTCTTATAGTTTCCGAGATATGGACTATCGACATTTTACAATATTGCCTCTTCTTCTAACTTGGGTCAAAATTGTAAAATGGTCTTATGAATTAGCCATTTCGCTCCAGTTCACATTCCAAGTAATATTCGGCATGCTAATTACGTTGCCGATTGCCAAATTGCATTATCTCTTATAGTTTCCGAGATATGGACTATCGACATCTTGCAATATTGAGTCTGCTTCTAACTTGGGCCAGAATTGTAAAATGGTCTTATGAATTAGCGATTTCGTTGTAATTCACATTCCAAGTAATATTCGGCATGCTAATTACGTTGCCGATTGCCAAATTGCATTATCTCTTATAGTTTCCGAGATATGGACTATCGACATCTTGCAATATTGGCTCTGCTTCTAACTTGGGCCAGAATTGTAAAATGGTGTTATGAATTAGCGATTTCGTTGTAATTCACATTCCAAGTAATATTCGGCATGCTAATTACGTTGCCGATTGCCAAATTGCATAATCTCTTATAGTTTCCGAGATATGGACTATCGACATTTTACAATATTGGCTCTTCTTCTAACTTGGGTCAAAATTGTAAAATGGTCTTATGAATTAGCGATTTCGCTCCAGTTCACATTCCAAGTAATATTCGGCATGCTAATTACACTGCCGATGGCCAAATTGCATTATCTCTTATAGTTTCCGAGATATGGACTATCGACATCTTGCAATATTGAGTCTGCTTCTAACTTGGGCCAGAATTGTAAAATGGTCTTATGAATTAGCGATTTCGTTGTAATTCACATTCCAAGTAATATTCGGCATGCTAATTACGTTGCCGATTGTCAAATTGCATTATCTCTTATAGTTTCCGATATATGGACTATCGACATCTTGCAATATTGGCTCTGCTTCTAACTTGGGCCAGAATTGTAAAATGGTCTTATGAATTAGCGATTTCGTTGTAATTCACACTCCAAGTAATATTCGGCATGCTAATTACACTGCCGATGGCCAAATTGCATTATCTCTTATAGTTTCCGAGATATGGACTATCGACATTTTACAATATTGGCTCTTCTTCTAACTTGGGTCAAAATTGTAAATTGGTCTTATGAATTAGCGATTTCGTTATAATTCACATTCCAAGTAATATTCGGCATGCTAATTACGTTGCCGATAGCCAAATTGCATTATCTCTTATAGTTTCCGAGATATGGACTATCGACATTTTACAATATTGGCTCTGCTTCTAACTTGGGTCAAAATTGTAAAATGGTCTTATGAATTAGCAATTTTGCTCCAATTCACATTCCAAGTAATATTCGGCATGCTAATTACGTTGCCGATTGCCAAATTGCATTATCTCTTATAGTTTCCGAGATATGGACTATCGACATCTTGCAATATTGGCTCTGCTTCTAACTTGGGCCAGAATTGTAAAATGGTCTTATGAATTAGCGATTTCGTTGTAATTCACATTCCAAGTAATATTCGGCATGCTAATTACGTTGCCGATTGCCAAATTGCATTATCTCTTATAGTTTCCGAGATATGGACTATCGACATCTTGCAATATTGAGTCTGCTTCTAACTTGGGAAAGAATTTTAAAATGGTCTTATGAATTAGCGATTTCGTTGTAATTCACATTCCAAGTAATATTCGGCATGCTAATTACGTTGCCGATTGTCAAATTGCATTATCTCTTATAGTTTCCGAGATATGGACTATCGACATCTTGCAATATTGGCTCTGCTTCTAACTTGGGCCAGAATTGTAAAATGGTCTTATGAATTAGCTATTTCGTTGTAATTCACACTCCAAGTAATATTCGGCATGCTAATTACACTGCCGATGGCCAAATTGCATTATCTCTTATAGTTTCCGAGATATGGACTATCGACATTTTCAATATTGGCTCTTCTTCTAACTTGGGTCAAAATTGTAAATTGGCCTTATGAATTAGCAATTTTGCTCCAATTCACATTCCAAGTAATATTCGGCATGCTAATTACGTTGCCGATTGCCAAATTGCATTATCTCTTATAGTTTCCGAGATATGGACTATCGACATCTTGCAATATTGGCTCTGCTTCTAACTTGGGCCAGAATTGTAAAATGGTCTTATGAATTAGCGATTTCGTTGTAATTCACATTCCAAGTAATATTCGGCATGCTAATTACGTTGCCGATTGCCAAATTGCATTATCTCTTATAGTTTCCGAGATATGGACTATCGACATCTTGCAATATTGGCTCTGCTTCTAACTTGGGCCAGAATTGTAAAATGGTCTTATGAATTAGCGATTTCGTTGTAATTCACATTCCAAATAATATTCGGCATGCTAATTACGTTGCCGATTGCCAAATTGCATTATCTCTTATAGTTTCCGAGATATGGACTATCGACATCTTGCAATAATGGCTCTGCTTCTAACTTGGGCCAGAATTGTAAAATGGTCTTATGAATTAGCGATTTCGTTGTAATTCACATTCCAAGTAATATTCGGCATGCTAATTACGTTGCCGATTGCCAAATTGCATTATCTCTTATAGTTTCCGAGATATGGACTATCGACATCTTGCAATATTGAGTCTGCTTCTAACTTGGGCCAGAATTGTAAAATGGTCTTATGAATTAGCGATTTCGTTGTAATTCACATTCCAAGTAATATTCGGCATGCTAATTACGTTGCCGATTGTCAATTTGCATTACCTCTTATAGTTTCCGAGATATGGACTATCGACATCTTGCAATATTGGCTCTGCTTCTAACTTGGGCCAGAATTGTAAAATGGTCTTATGAATTAGCGATTTCGTTGTAATTCACATTCCAAGTAATATTCGGCATGCTAATTACACTGCCGATGGCCAAATTGTATTATCTTTTATAGTTTCCGAGATTTGGACTATCGACATTTTACAATATTGGCTTTTCTTCTAACTTGGGTCAAAATTGTAAATTGGTCTTATGAATTAGTGATTTCGTTGTAATTCACATTCCAAGTAATATTCGGCATGATAATTACGTTGCCGATTGCCAAATTGCATTATCTCTTATAGTTTCCGAGATATGGACTATCGACATTTTACAATATTGGCTCTGCTTCTAACTTGGGTCAAAATTGTAAAATGGTCTTATGAATTAGCAATTTCGCTCCAATTCACATTCCAAGTAATATTCGGCATGCTAATTACGTTGCCGATTGCCAAATTGCATTATCTCTTATAGTTTCCGAGATATGGACTATCGACATCTTGCAATATTGGCTCTGCTTCTAACTTGGGCCAGAATTGTAAAATGGTCTTATGAATTAGCGATTTCGTTGTAATTCACATTCCAAATAATATTCGGCATGCTAATTACGTTGCCGATTGCCAAATTGCATTATCTCTTATAGTTTCCGAGATATGGACTATCGACATCTTGCAATATTGGCTCTGCCTCTAACTTGGGCCAGAATTGTAAAATGGCCTTATGAATTAGCGATTTCGTTGTAATTCACATTCCAAGTAATATTCGGCATGCTAATTACGTTGCCGATTGCCAAATTGCATTATCTCTTATAGTTTCCGAGATATGAACTATCGACATCTTGCAATATTGGCTCTGCTTCTAACTTGGGCCAGAATTGTAAAATGGTCTTATGAATTAGCGATTTCGTTGTAATTCACATTCCAAGTAATATTCGGCATGCTATTTACACTGCCGATGGCCAAATTGCATTATCTCTTATAGTTTCCGAGATATGGACTATCGACATTTTACAATATTGGCTCTTCTTCTAACTTGGGTCAAAATTTTAAATTGGTTTTATGAATTAGCGATTTCGTTGAAATTCACATTTCAAGTAATATTCGGCATGCTAATTACGTTGCCGATTGCCAAATTGCATTATCTCTTATAGTTTCCGAGATATGGACTATCGACATTTTACAATATTTGCTCTGCTTCTAACTTGGGTCAAAATTGTAAAATGGTCTTATGAATTAGCAATTTCGCTCCAGTTCACATTCCAAGTAATATTCGGCATGCTAATTACGTTGCCGATTGCCAAATTGCATTATCTCTTATAGTTTCCGAGACATGGACTATCGACATCTTGCAATATTGGCTCTGCTTCTAACTTGTGCCAGAATCGTAAAATGGTCTTATGAATTAGCGATTTCGTTGTAATTCACATTCCAAGTAATATTCGGCATGCTAATTACGTTGCCGATTGCCAAATTACATTATCTCTTATAGTTTCCGAGATATGGACTATCGACATCTTGCAATATTGGCTCTGCTTCTAACTTGGGCCAGAATTGTAAAATGGTCTTATGAATCAGCGATTTCGCTCCAATTCACATTCCAAGTAATATTCGGCATGCTAATTACGTTGCCGATTGCCAAATTGCATTATCTCTTATAGTTTCCGAGATATGGACTATCGACATCTTGCAATATTGGCTCTGCTTCTAACTTGGGCCAGAATTGTTAAATGGTCTTATGAATTAGCGATTTCGCTCCAATTCACATTCCAAGTAATATTCGGCATGCTAATTACGTTGCCGATTGCCAAATTGCATTATCTCTTATAGTTTCCGAGATATGGACTATCGACATCTTGCAATATTGGCTCTGCTTCTAACTTGGGCCAGAACTGTAAAATGGTCTTATGAATTAGCGATTTCGTTGTAATTCACATTCCAAGTGATATTCGGCATGCTAATTACGTTGCCGATTGCCTAATTGTATTATCTCTTATAGTTTCCGAGATATGGACTATCGACATCTTGCAATATTGGCTCTGCTTCTAACTTGAGCCAGAACTGTAAAATGGTCTTATGAATTAGCGATTTCGCTCCAGTTCACATTCCAAGTAATATTCGGCATGCTAATTACGTTGCCGATTGCCAAATTGCATTATCTCTTATAGTTTCCGAGATATGGACTATCGACATCTTGCAATATTGGCTCTGCTTCTAACTTGGGCCAGAATTGTAAAATGGTTTTATGAATTAGCGATTTCGTTGTAATTCACATTCCAAGTAATATTTGGCATGCTAATTACGTTGCCGATTGCCAAATTGCATTATCTCTTATAGTTTCCGAGATATGGACTATCGACATTTTACAATATTGGCTCTGCTTCTAACTTGGGTCAAAATTGTAAAATGATCTTATGAATTAGCAATTTCGCTCCAATTCACATTCCAAGTAATATTCGGCATGCTAATTACGTTGCCGATTGCCAGATTGCATTATCTCTTATAGTTTCCGAGATATGGACTATCGACATCTTGCAATATTGGCTCTGCTTCTAACTTGAGCCAGAATTGTAAAATGGTCTTATGAATTAGCGATTTCGCTCCAGTTCACATTCCAAGTAATATTCGACATGCTAATTACGTTGCCGATTGCCAAATTGCATTATCTCTTATAGTTTCCGAGATATGGACTATCGACATCTTGCAATATTGGCTCTGCTTCTAACTTGGGCCAGAATTGTAAAATGGTCTTATGAATTAGCGATTTCGTTGTAATTCACATTCCAAGTAATATTCGGCATGCTAATTACGTTACCGATTGCCAAATTGCATTATCTCTTATAGTTTCCGAGATATGGATTATCGACATTTTACAATATTGGCTCTTCTTCTAACTTGGGTCAAAATTGTAAAGTGGTCTTATGAATTAGCGATTTCGCTCCAGTTCACATTCCAAGTAATATTCGGCATGCTAATTACGTTGCCGATTGCCAAATTGCATTATCTCTTATAGTTTCCGAGATATGGACTATCGACATCTTGCAATATTGGCTCTGCTTCTAACTTGGGCCAGAATTGTAAAATGGTCTTATGAATTAGCGATTTCGTTGTAATTCACATTCCAAGTGATATTCGGCATGCTAATTACGTTGCCGATTGCCTAATTGCATTATCTCTTATAGTTTCCGAGATATGGACTATCGACATCTTGCAATATTGGCTCTGCTTCTAACTTGGGCCAGAATTGTAAAATGGTCTTATGAATTAGCGATTTCGTTGTAATTCACATTCCAAGTAATATTCGGCATGCTAATTACGTTGCCGATTGCCAAATTGCATTATCTCTTATAGTTTCCGAGATATGGACTATCGACATCTTGCAATATTGGCTCTGCTTCTAACTTGGGCCAGAATTGTAAAATGGTTTTATGAATTAGCGATTTCGTTGTAATTCACATTCCAAGTAATATTTGGCATGCTAATTACGTTGCCGATTGCCAAATTGCATTATCTCTTATAGTTTCCGAGATATGGACTATCGACATTTTACAATATTGGCTCTGCTTCTAACTTGGGTCAAAATTGTAAAATGATCTTATGAATTAGCAATTTCGCTCCAATTCACATTCCAAGTAATATTCGGCATGCTAATTACGTTGCCGATTGCCAGATTGCATTATCTCTTATAGTTTCCGAGATATGGACTATCGACATCTTGCAATATTGGCTCTGCTTCTAACTTGAGCCAGAATTGTAAAGTGGTCTTATGAATTAGCGATTTCGCTCCAGTTCACATTCCAAGTAATATTCGACATGCTAATTACGTTGCCGATTGCCAAATTGCATTATCTCTTATAGTTTCCGAGATATGGACTATCGACATCTTGCAATATTGGCTCTGCTTCTAACTTGGGCCAGAATTGTAAAATGGTCTTATGAATTAGCGATTTCGTTGTAATTCACATTCCAAGTAATATTCGGCATGCTAATTACGTTACCGATTGCCAAATTGCATTATCTCTTATAGTTTCCGAGATATGGATTATCGACATTTTACAATATTGGCTCTTCTTCTAACTTGGGTCAAAATTGTAAAGTGGTCTTATGAATTAGCGATTTCGCTCCAGTTCACATTCCAAGTAATATTCGGCATGCTAATTACGTTGCCGATTGCCAAATTGCATTATCTCTTATAGTTTCCGAGATATGGACTATCGACATCTTGCAATATTGGCTCTGCTTCTAACTTGGGCCAGAATTGTAAAATGGTCTTATGAATTAGCGATTTCGTTGTAATTCACATTCCAAGTGATATTCGGCATGCTAATTACGTTGCCGATTGCCTATTTGCATTATCTCTTATAGTTTCCGAGATATGGACTATCGACATCTTGCAATATTGGCTCTGCTTCTAACTTGGGCCAGAATTGTAAAATGGTCTTATGAATTAGCGATTTCGTTGTAATTCACATTCCAAGTAATATTCGGCATGCTAATTACGTAGCCGATTGCCAAATTGCATTATCTCTTATAGTTTCCGAGATATGGACTATCGACATCTTGCAATATTGACTCTGCTTCTAACTTGGGCCAGAATTGTAAAATGGTCTTATGAATTAGCGATTTTGTTGTAATTCACATTCCAAGTAATATTCGGCATGCTAATTACGTTGCCGATTGCTAAATTGCATTATCTCTTATAGTTTCCGAGATATGGACTATCGACATCTTGCAATATTGGCTCCGCTTCTAACTTGGGCCAGAATTGTAAAATGGTCTTATGAATTAGCGATTTCGTTGTAATTCACATTCCAAGTAATATTCGGCATGCTAATTACACTGCCGATGGCCAAATTGCATTATCTCTTATAGTTTCCGAGATATGGACTATCGACATTTTACAATATTGGCTTTTCTTCTAACTTGGGCCAGAATTGTAAAATGGTCTTATGAATTAGCGATTTCGTTGTAATTCACATTCCAAGTAATATTCGGCATGCTAATTTCGTTGCCGATTGCCAAGTTGCATTATCTCTTATAGTTTCCGAGATATGGACTATCGACATCTTGCAATATTGGCTCTGCTTCTAACTTGGGCCAGAATTGTAAAATGGTCTTATGAATTAGCGATTTAGTTGTAATTCACATTCCAAGTAATATTCGGCATGCTAGTTACGTTGCCGATTGCCAAATTGCATTATCTCTTATAGTTTCCGAGATATGGACAATCGACATTTTACAATATTGGCTCTTCTTCTAACTTGGGTCAAAATTGTAAAATGGTCTTATGAATTAGCGATTTCGCTCCAGTTCACATTCCAAGTAATATTCGGCATGCTAATTACGTTGCCGATTGCCAAATTGCATTATCTCTTATAGTTTCCGAGATATGGACTATCGACATCTTGCAATATTGGCTCTGCTTCTAACTTGGGCCAGAATTGTAAAATGGTCTTATGAATTAGCGATTTCGCTCCAATTCACATTCCAAGTAATATTCGGCATGCTAATTACTTTACGTTGCCGATTGCCAAATTGCATTATCTCTTATAGTTTCCGAGATATGGACTATCGACATCTTGCAATATTGGCTCTGCTTCTAACTTGATCCAGAATTGTAAAATGGTCTTATGAATTAGCGATTTCGTTGTAATTCACATTCCAAGTAATATTCGGCATGCTAATTACGTTGCCGATTGCCAAATTGCATTATCTCTTATAGTTTCCGAGATATGGACTATCGACATTTTACAATATTGGCTCTTCTTCTAACTTGGGTCAAAATTGTAAAATGGTCTTATGAATTAGCGATTTCGCTCCAGTTCACATTCCAAGTAATATTCGGCATGCTAATTACGTTGCCGATTGCCAAATTGCATTATCTCTTATAGTTTCCGAGATATGGACTATCGACATCTTGCAATATTGGCTCTGCTTCTAACTTGGGCCAGAATTGTAAAATGGTCTTATGAATTAGCGATTTCGTTGTAATTCACATTCCAAGTGATATTCGGCATGCTAATTACGTTGCCGATTGCCTAATTACATTATCTCTTATAGTTTCCGAGATATGGACTATCGACATCTTGCAATATTGGCTCTGCTTCTAACTTGGGCCAGAATTGTAAAATGGTCTTATGAATTAGCGATTTCGTTGTAATTCACATTCCAAGTAATATTCGGCATGCTAATTACGTTGCCGATTGCCAAATTGCATTATCTCTTATAGTTTCCGAGATATGGACTATCGACATCTTGCAACATTGGCTCTGCTTCTAACTTGGGCCAGAATTGTAAAATGGTCTTATGAATTAGCGATTTTGTTGTAATTCACATTCCAAGTAGTATTCGGCATGCTAATTACGTTGCCGATTGCCAAATTGCATTATCTCTTATAGTTTCCGAGATATGGACTATCGACATTTTACAATATTGGCTTTTCTTCTAACTTGGGCCAGAATTGTAAAATGGTCTTATGAATTAGCGATTTCGTTATAATTCACATTCCAAGTAATATTCGGCATGCTAATTACGTTGCCGATTGCCAAATTGCATTATCTCTTATAGTTTCCGAGATATGGACTATCGACATCTTGCAATATTGGCTCTGCTTCTAACTTGGGCCAGAATTGTAAAATGGTCTTATGAATTAGCGATTTCGTTGTAATTCACATTCCAAGTAATATTCGGCATGCTAATTACGTTGCCGATTGCCAAATTGCATTATCTCTTATAGTTTCCGAGATATGGACTATCGACATTTTACAATATTGGCTCTTCTTCTAACTTGGGTCAAAATTGTAAAATGGTCTTATGAATTAGCGATTTCGCTCCAGTTCACATTCCAAGTAATATTCGGCATGCTAATTACGTTGCCGATTGCCAAATTGCATTATCTCTTATAGTTTCCGAGATATGGACTATCGACATCTTGCAATATTGGCTCTGCTTCTAACTTGGGCCAGAATTGTAAAATGGTCTTATGAATTAGCGATTTCGCTCCAATTCACATTCCAAGTAATATTCGGCATGCTAATTACTTTACGTTGCCGACTGCCAAATTGCATTATCTCTTATAGTTTCCGAGATATGGACTATCGACATCTTGCAATATTGGCTCTGCTTCTAACTTGATCCAGAATTGTAAAATGGTCTTATGAATTAGCGATTTCGTTGTAATTCACATTCCAAGTAATATTCGGCATGCTAATTACGTTGCCGATTGCCAAATTGCATTATCTCTTATAGTTTCCGAGATATGGACTATCGACATTTTACAATATTGGCTCTTCTTCTAACTTGGGTCAAAATTGTAAAATGGTCTTATGAATTAGCGATTTCGCTCCAGTTCACATTCCAAGTAATATTCGGCATGCTAATTACGTTGCCGATTGCCAAATTGCATTATCTCTTATAGTTTCCGAGATATGGACTATCGACATCTTGCAATATTGGCTCTGCTTCTAACTTGGGCCAGAATTGTAAAATGGTCTTTTGAATTAGCGATTTCGTTGTAATTCACATTCCAAGTGATATTCGGCATGCTAATTACGTTGCCGATTGCCTAATTACATTATCTCTTATAGTTTCCGAGATATGGACTATCGACATCTTGCAATATTGGCTCTGCTTCTAACTTGGGCCAGAATTGTAAAATGGTCTTATGAATTAGCGATTTCGTTGTAATTCACATTCCAAGTAATATTCGGCATGCTAATTACGTTGCCGATTGCCAAATTGCATTATCTCTTATAGTTTCCGAGATATGGACTATCGACATCTTGCAATATTGGCTCTGCTTCTAACTTGGGCCAGAATTGTAAAATGGTCTTATGAATTAGCGATTTTGTTGTAATTCACATTCCAAGTAATATTCGGCATGCTAATTACGTTGCCGATTGCCAAATTGCATTATCTCTTATAGTTTCCGAGATATGGACTATCGACATTTTACAATATTGGCTTTTCTTCTAACTTGGGCCAGAATTGTAAAATGGTCTTATGAATTAGCGATTTCGTTGTAATTCACATTCCAAGTAATATTCGGCATGCTAATTACGTTGCCGATTGCCAAATTGCATTATCTCTTATAGTTTCCGAGATATGGACTATCGACATCTTGCAATATTGGCTCCGCTTCTAACTTGGGCCAGAATTGTAAAATGGTCTTATGAATTAGCGATTTCGTTGTAATTCACATTCCAAGTAATATTCGGCATGCTAATTACGTTGCCGATTGCCAAATTGCATTATCTCTTATAGTTTCCGAGATATGGACTATCGACATTTTACAATATTGGCTCTTCTTCTAACTTGGGTCAAAATTGTAAAATGGTCTTATGAATTAGCGATTTCGCTCCAGTTCACATTCCAAGTAATATTCGGCATGCTAATTACGTTGCCGATTGCCAAATTGCATTATCTCTTGTAGTTTCCGAGATATGGACTATCGACATCTTGCAATATTGGCTCTGCTTCTAACTTGGGCCAGAATTGTAAAATGGTCTTATGAATTAGCGATTTCGCTCCAATTCACATTCCAAGTAATATTCGGCATGCTAATTACGTTACGTTGCCGATTGCCAAATTGCATTATCTCTTGTAGTTTCCGAGATATGGACTATCGACATCTTGCAATATTGGCTCTGCTTCTAACTTGGGCCAGAATTGTAAAATGGTCTTATGAATTAGCGATTTCGCTCCAATTCACATTCCTAGTAATATTCGGCATACTAATTACGTTGCCGATTGCCAAATTGCATTATCTCTTATAGTTTCCGAGATATGGGCAATCGAAATTTTACACCTTAGGGTCTGTTTCTAACTTGGGTCAAAATTGTAAAATGGTCTTATGAATTAGTGATTTCGCTCCAATTCACATTCCAAGTAATATTCGCCATGCTAATTACATTGCCGATGGCCAATTTGCATTATCTCTTATAGTTTCGGAGATATGCACTATCGACATCTGACAATATTGGCTCTGCTTCTAACTTGGGCCAGAATTGTAAAATGATCTTTTGAATTAGCGAATTCGTTCCAATTCACATTCCAAGTAATATTCGGCATGCTAATTACGTTGCCGATCGCCAAATTGCTTTATCTCATATAGTTTACGAGATATGGACTATCGGCATCTTACAATATTGGCTGTGCTTCTAACTTGGGCCAAAATTGTTAAATGGTCTTATGAATTAGCGATTTCGTCCCAATTCACATTCCAAGTATTATTCAGCATGCTAATTACATTGCCGATTGCCAAATTGCATTATCTCTTGTAGTTTCCGAGATATGGGCAATCGAAATTTTACACCTTATAGTCTGTTTCTAACTTTGGTCAAAAATGTAAAATGGTCTTATGAATTAGCGATTTCGTTCCAATTCACATTCCAAGTAATATTCGACTTGCTAATTACATTGCCAATTGCCAAATTGCATTATCTCTTATAGTTTTCGAGATATGGACTATCGACATCTTGCAATATTGGCTCTGTTTCTAACTTGGGTCAAAAATGTTAAATAGACTTATGAATTAGCGATTTCGCTCCAATTCACATTCCAAGTAATATTCGACATGCTAATTACATTGCCGATTGCCAAATTGCATTATCTCTTATAGTTTCCGAAATATGGACTATCGACATCTGACAATATTGGCTCTGCTTCTAACTTGGGCCAGAATTGTAAAATGGTCTTATGAATTAGCGATTTCGTTCCAATTCACATTCCAAGTAATATTCGGCATGGTAATTACGTCGCCGTTTGCCAAATTGCATTATCTCTTATAGTTTCCGAGATATGGGCAATCGAAATTTTACACCTTAATGTCTGTTTCTAACTGGGGCTAAAATTGTAAAATGGTCTTATGAATTAGTGATTTCGTTCCAATTCACATTCCAAGTAATATTCGGCATGCTAATTACATTGCCGATTGCCAAATTGCATTATCTCTTATAGTTTCCGAGATATGGACTATCGACATCTGACAATATTGGCTCTGCTTCTAACTTGGGCCAGAATTGTAAAATTGTCTTAGGAATTAGCGATTTCGTTCCAATTCACATTCCAAGTAATATTCGTCATGCTACTTACGGTGACGATTGCCGAATTGCATTATCTCTTATAGTTTCCGAGATATGGACTATCGACATTTTAGAATATTGGCTCTGCTTCTAACTTGGGTTAAAATTGTAAAATGGTCTTATGAATTAGCGATTTCGTCCCAATTCACATTCCAAGTATTATTTGGCATGCTAATTACATTGCCGATTGCCAAATTGCATTATCTCTTGTAGTTTCGAGATATGGGCAATCGAAATTTTACACCTTAGAATCTGTTTCTAACTTGGGTCAAAAATGTTAACTAGTCTTATGAATTAGCGATTTCGTTCCAATTCACATTCCAAGTAATTTTCGACTTGCTAATTACATTGCCGATTGCCAAATTGCATTATCTCTTATAGTTTCCGAGATATGGACTATCGACATCTGACAATATTGGCTCTGCTTCTAACTTGGGCCAGAATTGTAAAATGGTCTTAGGAATTAGCGATTTCGTTCCAATTCACATTCCAAGTAATATTCGACATGATAATTACATTGCCGATTGCCAAATTGCATTATCTCTTATAGTTTCCGAGATATGGACTATCGACATCTGACAATATTGGCTCTGCTTCTAACTTGGGCCAGAATTGTAAAATGGTCTTAGGAATTAGCGATTTCGTTCCAATTCACATTCCAAGTAATATTCGTCATGCTACTTACGGTGACGATTGCCGAATTGCATTATCTCTTATAGTTTCCGAGATATGGACTATCGACATTTTAGAATATTGGCTCAGCTTCTAACTTGGGTTAAAATTGTAAAATGGTCTTACGAATTAGCGATTTCGTTCCAATTCGCATTCCAAGTAATATTCGGCATGCTAATTACGTTGCCGGTTGCCAAATTGCATTATCTCTTATAGTTTCCAAGATATGGACTATCAACATCTGACAATATTGGCTCTGCTTCTAATTTGGGCCAGAATTGTAAAATGGTCTTAGGAATTAGCTATTTCGTTCCAATTCACATTCCAAGTAATATTCGTCATGCTAATTACGGTGACGATTGCCGAATTGCATTATCTCTTATAGTTTCCGAGATATGGACTATCGACATTTTAGAATATTGGCTGTGCTTCTAACTTGGGCCAAAATTGTTAAATGGTCTTATGAATTAGCGATTTCGTCCCAATTCACATTCCAAGTATTATTCGGCATGCTAATTACATTGCCGATTGCCAAATTGCATTATCTCTTGTAGTTTCGAGATATGGGCAATCGAAATTTTACACCTTAGAATCTGTTTCTAACTTGGGTCAAAAATGTTAAATAGTCTTATGAATTAGCGATTTCGTTCCAATTCACATTCCAAGTAATTTTCGACTTGCTAATTACATTGCCGATTGCCAAATTGCATTATCTCTTGTAGTTTCCGAGATATGGACTATCGACATCTGACAATATTGGCTCTGCTTCTAACTTGGGCCAGAATTGTAAAATGGTCTTATGAATTAGCGATTTCGTTCCAATTCACATTCCAAGTAATATTCGGCATGCTAATTACGTTGCCGATTGCCAAATTGCATTATCTCTTATAGTTTCCGAGATATGGACTATCGACATCTGACAATATTGGCTCTGTTTCTAACTTGGGTCAAAAATGTAAAATGGTCTTATGAATTAGCGATTTCGTTCCAATTCACATTCCAAGTAATTTACGACTTGCTAATTACATTGCCTATTGCCAAATTGCATTATCTCTTATAGTTTCCGAGATATGGACTATCGACTTCTGACAATATTGGCTCTGCTTCCAACTTTTGCCAGAATTGTAAAATGGTCTTATGAATTAGCGATTTCGTTCCAATTCACATTCCAAGTAATATTCGGCATGCTAATTACGTTGCCGATTGCCAAATTGCATTATCTCTTATAGTTTCCGAGATATGGGCAATCGAAATTTTACACCTTAGAATCTGTTTCTAACTTGGGTCAAAAATGTTAAATAGACTTATGAATTAGCGATTTCGTTCCAATTCACATTCCAAGTAATATTCGACATGCTAATTACACTACCGATTGCTAAATTGCATTATCTCTTATAGTTTCCGAAATATGGACTATCGACATCTGACAATATTGGCTCTGCTTCTAACTTGGGCCAGAATTGTAAAATGGTCTTATGAATTAGCGATTTCGTTCCAATTCACATTCCAAGTAATATTCGGCATGCTAATTACGTTGCCGATTGCCAAATTGCATTATATCTTATAGTTTCCGAGATATGGGCAATCGAAATTTTACACCTTAGAGTCTGTTTCTAACTTGGGTCAAAAATGTAAAATGGTCTTATGAATTAGCGATTTCGTTCCAATTCACATTCCAAATAATATTCGGCATGCTAATTACGTTGCCGTTTGCCAAATTGCATTATCTCTTATAGTTTCCGAGATATGGGCATTCGAAATTTTACACCTTAATGTCTGTTTCTAACTGGGGCCAAAATTGTAAAATGGTCTTATGAATTAGCGATTTCGTTCCAATTCACATTCCAAGTAATATTCGGCATGCTAATTACGTTGCCGATTGCCAAATTGCATTATCTCTTATAGTTTCCGAGATATGGGCAATCGAAATTTTACACCTTAGAGTCTGTTTCTAACTTGGGTCAAAATTGTAAAATAGTCTTATGAATTAGCGATTTCGCTCCAATTCACATTCCAAGTAATATTCGGCATGCTAATTACATTGCCGATTGCCAAGTTGCATTATGTCTTATAGTTTCGGAGATATGGTCTATAGACATCTGACAATATTGGCTCTGCTTCTAACTTGGGCCAGAATTGTAAAATGGTCTTATGAATTAGCGATTTCGTTCCAATTCACATTCCAAGTAATATTCGGCATGCTAATTACGTTGCCGGTTGCCAAATTGCATTATCTCATATAATTTCCGAGATATGGACTATCGACATCTTACAATATTGGCTGTGCTTCTAACTTGGGCCAAAATTGTAAAATGGTCTTATGAATTAGCGATTTTGCTCCAATTCACCTTCCGAGTAATATTTGGCATGCTAATTACGTTGCCGATTGCCAAATTGCATTATCTTTTATAGTTTCCGAGATATGGGCTATCGACATCTTACAATATTGGCTCTGCTTCTAACTTGGGCCAGAATTGTAATATGGTCTTATGAATTAGCGATTTCGTTCCAATTCACATTTATAGTAATATTCGGCATTGCTAATTACGTTGCCGATTGCCAAATTGCATTATCTCTTGTAGTTTCCGAGATATGGGCAATCGAAATTTTACACCTTAATGTCTGTTTCTAACTGGGGCCAAAATTGTAAAATGGTCTTATGAATTAGTGATTTCGTTCCAATTCACATTCCAAGCAATATTCGGCATGCTAATTACATTGCCGATAGCCAAATTGCATTATCTCTTATAGTCTCCGAGATATGGGCAATCGAAATTTTACACCTTAATGTCTGTTTCTAACTGGGGCCAAAATTGTAAAATGGTCTTATGAATTAGTGATTTCGTTCCAATTCACATTCCAAGTAATATTCTGCATGCTAATTACGTTGCTGATTGCCAAATTGAATTATCTCATATAGATTCCGAGATATGGACTATCGACATCTTACAATATTGGCTGTGCTTCTAACTTGGGCCAAAATTGTAAAATGGTCTTATGAATTAGCGATTTTATTCCAATTCATATTCCAAGTATTATTCGGCATGCTAATTACATTGCCGATTGCCAAGTTGCATTATCTCTTATAGTTTCGGAGATATGGACTATAGACATCTGACAATATTGGCTCTGCTTCTAACTTGGGCCAGAATTGTAAAATGGTCTTATGAATTAGCGATTTCGTTCCAATTCACATTCCAAGTAATATTCGGCATGCTAATTACGTTGCCGATTGCCAAATTGCATTATCTCATATAGTTTCCGAGATATGGACTATCGACATCTTACAATATTGGCTGTGATTCTAACTTGGGCCAAAATTGTAAAATGGTCTTATGAATTAGCGATTTTGCTCCAATTCACATTCCGAGTAATATTTGGCATGCTAATTACGTTGCCGATTGCCAAATTGCATTATCTTTTATAGTTTCCGAGATATGGGCTATCGACATTTTACAATATTGGCTCTGCTTCTAACTTGTGCCAGAATTGTAAAAGGGTCTTATGAATTAGCGATTTCGTTCCAATTCACATTCCTAGTAATATTCGGCATGCTAATTACGTTGCCGATTGCCAAATTGCATTATCTCTTATAGTTTCCGAGATATAGGCAATCGAAATTTTACACCTTAGGGTCTGTTTCTAACTTGGGTCAAAATTGTAAAATGGTCTTATGAATTAGCGATTTCGTCCCAATTCACATTCCAAGTATTATTCGGCATGCTAATTACATTGCCGATTGCCAAATTGCATTATCTCTTGTAGTTTCCGAGATATGGGCAATCGAAATTTTACACCTTAGAGTCTGTTCCTAACTTTGGTCAAAAATGTAAAATGGTCTTATGAATTAGCGATTTCGTTCCAATTCACATTCCAAGTAATATTCGACTTGCTAATTACATTGCCGATTGCCAAGTTGCATTATCTCTTATAGTTTCGGAGATATGGGCTATAGACATCTGACAATATTGGCTCTGCTTCTAACTTGGGCCAGAATTGTAAAAGGGTCTTATGAATTAGCGATTTCGTTCCAATTCACATTCCTAGTAACATTCGGCATGCTAATTACGTTGCCGATTGCCAAATTGCATTATCTCTTATAGTTTCCGAAATATGGGCAATCGAAGATTTACACCTTAGAGTCTGTTTCTAACTTGGGTCAAAATTGTAAAATGGTCTTACGAATTAGCGATTTCGCTCCAATTCACATTCCAAGTAATATTCGGCATGCTAATTACATTGCCGATTGCCAAGTTGCATTATCTATTATAGTTTCGGAGATATGGACTACAGACATCTGACAATATTGGCTCTGCTTCTAACTTGGGCCAGAATTGTAAAATGGTCTTATGAATTAGCGATTTCGTTCCAATTCACATTCCAAGTAATATTCGGCATGCTAATTACGTTGCCGATTGCCAAATTGCATTATCTCTTATAGTTTCCGAGATATGGGCAATCGAAATTTTACACCTTAGAATCTGTTTCTAACTTGGGTCAAAAATGTTAAATAGACTTATGAATTAGCGATTTCGTTCCAATTCACATTCCAAGTAATATTCGACATGCTAATTACACTACCGATTGCTAAATTGCATTATCTCTTATAGTTTCCGAAATATGGACTATCGACATCTGACAATATTGGCTCTGCTTCTAACTTGGGCCAGAATTGTAAAATGGTCTTATGAATTAGCGATTTCGTTCCAATTCACATTCCAAGTAATATTCGGCATGCTAATTACGTGGCCGATTGCCAAATTGCATTATATCTTATAGTTTCCGAGATATGGGCAATCGAAATTTTACACCTTAGAGTCTGTTTCTAACTTGGGTCAAAAAGGTAAAATGGTCTTATGAATTAGCGATTTCGTCCCAATTCACATTCCAAATAATATTCGGCATGCTAATTACGTTGCCGTTTGCCAAATTGCATTATCTCTTATAGTTTCCGAGATATGGGCATTCGAAATTTTACACCTTAATGTCTGTTTCTAACTGGGGCCAAAATTGTAAAATGGTCTTATGAATTAGCGATTTCGTTCCAATTCACATTCCAAGTAATATTCGGCATGCTAATTACGTTGCCGATTGCCAAATTGCATTATCTCTTATAGTTTCCGAGATATGGGCAATCGAAATTTTACACCTTAGAGTCTGTTTCTAACTTGGGTCAAAATTGTAAAATAGTCTTATGAATTAGCGATTTCGCTCCAATTCACATTCCAAGTAATATTCGGCATGCTAATTACATTGCCGATTGCCAAGTTGCATTATGTCTTATAGTTTCGGAGATATGGTCTATAGACATCTGACAATATTGGCTCTGCTTCTAACTTGGGCCAGAATTGTAAAATGGTCTTATGAATTAGCGATTTCGTTCCAATTCACATTCCAAGTAATATTCGGCATGCTAATTACGTTGCCGGTTGCCAAATTGCATTATCTCATATAATTTCCGAGATATGGACTATCGACATCTTACAATATTGGCTGTGCTTCTAACTTGGGCCAAAATTGTAAAATGGTCTTATGAATTAGCGATTTTGCTCCAATTCACCTTCCGAGTAATATTTGGCATGCTAATTACGTTGCCGATTGCCAAATTGCATTATCTTTTATAGTTTCCGAGATATGGGCTATCGACATCTTACAATATTGGCTCTGCTTCTAACTTGGGCCAGAATTGTAATATGGTCTTATGAATTAGCGATTTCGTTCCAATTCACATTTATAGTAATATTCGGCATTGCTAATTACGTTGCCGATTGCCAAATTGCATTATCTCTTGTAGTTTCCGAGATATGGGCAATCGAAATTTTACACCTTAATGTCTGTTTCTAACTGGGGCCAAAATTGTAAAATGGTCTTATGAATTAGTGATTTCGTTCCAATTCACATTCCAAGCAATATTCGGCATGCTAATTACATTGCCGATAGCCAAATTGCATTATCTCTTATAGTCTCCGAGATATGGGCAATCGAAATTTTACACCTTAATGTCTGTTTCTAACTGGGGCCAAAATTGTAAAATGGTCTTATGAATTAGTGATTTCGTTCCAATTCACATTCCAAGTAATATTCTGCATGCTAATTACGTTGCTGATTGCCAAATTGAATTATCTCATATAGATTCCGAGATATGGACTATCGACATCTTACAATATTGGCTGTGCTTCTAACTTGGGCCAAAATTGTAAAATGGTCTTATGAATTAGCGATTTTATTCCAATTCATATTCCAAGTATTATTCGGCATGCTAATTACATTGCCGATTGCCAAGTTGCATTATCTCTTATAGTTTCGGAGATATGGACTATAGACATCTGACAATATTGGCTCTGCTTCTAACTTGGGCCAGAATTGCAAAATGGTCTTATGAATTAGCGATTTCGTTCCAATTCACATTCCAAGTAATATTCGGCATGCTAATTACGTTGCCGATTGCCAAATTGCATTATCTCATATAGTTTCCGAGATATGGACTATCGACATCTTACAATATTGGCTGTGATTCTAACTTGGGCCAAAATTGTAAAATGGTCTTATGAATTAGCGATTTTGCTCCAATTCACATTCCGAGTAATATTTGGCATGCTAATTACGTTGCCGATTGCCAAATTGCATTATCTTTTATAGTTTCCGAGATATGGGCTATCGACATCTTACAATATTGGCTCTGCTTCTAACTTGTGCCAGAATTGTAAAAGGGTCTTATGAATTAGCGATTTCGTTCCAATTCACATTCCTAGTAATATTCGGCATGCTAATTACGTTGCCGATTGCCAAATTGCATTATCTCTTATAGTTTCCGAGATATAGGCAATCGAAATTTTACACCTTAGGGTCTGTTTCTAACTTGGGTCAAAATTGTAAAATGGTCTTATGAATTAGCGATTTCGTCCCAATTCACATTCCAAGTATTATTCGGCATGCTAATTACATTGCCGATTGCCAAATTGCATTATCTCTTGTAGTTTCCGAGATATGGGCAATCGAAATTTTACACCTTAGAGTCTGTTCCTAACTTTGGTCAAAAATGTAAAATGGTCTTATGAATTAGCGATTTCGTTCCAATTCACTTTCCAAGTAATATTCGACTTGCTAATTACATTGCCGATTGCCAAGTTGCATTATCTCTTATAGTTTCGGAGATATGGGCTATAGACATCTGACAATATTGGCTCTGCTTCTAACTTGGGCCAGAATTGTAAAATGGTCTTATGAATTAGTGATTTCGCTCCAATTCACATTCCAAGTAATATTCGCCATGCTAATTACGTTGCCGATTGCCAAATTGCATTATCTCTTATAGTTTCCGAAATATGGGCAATCGAAGATTTACACCTTAGAGTCTGTTTCTAACTTGGGTCAAAATTGTAAAATGGTCTTACGAATTAGCGATTTCGCTCCAATTCACATTCCAAGTAATATTCGGCATGCTAATTACATTGCCGATTGCCAAGTTGCATTATCTATTATAGTTTCGGAGATATGGACTACAGACATCTGACAATATTGGCTCTGCTTCTAACTTGGGCCAGAATTGTAAAATGGTCTTATGAATTAGCGATTTCGTTCCAATTCACATTCCAAGTAATATTCGGCATGCTAATTACGTTGCCGATTGCCAAATTGCATTATCTCATATAGTTTCCGAGATATGGACTATCGACATCTTACAATATTGGCTGTGCTTCTAATTTGGGCCAAAATTGTAAAATGGTCTTATGAATTAGCGATTTTGCTCCAATTCACATTCCGAGTAATATTTGGCATGCTAATTATGTTGCCGATTGCCAAATTGCATTATCTTTTATAGTTTCCGAGATATGGGCTATCGACTTCTTACAATATTGGCTCTGCTTCTAACTTGTGCCAGAATTGTAAAAGGGTCTTATGAATTAGCGATTTCGTTCCAATTCACATTCCTAGTAATATTCGGCATACTAATTACGTTGCCGACTGCCAAATTGCATTATCTCTTATAGTTTCCGAAATATGGGCAATCGAAGATTTACACCTTAGAGTCTGTTTCTAACTTGGGTCAAAATTGTAAAATGGTCTTACGAATTATCGATTTCGCTCCAATTCACATTCCAAGTAATATTCGGCATGCTAATTACATTGCCGATTGCCAAGTTGCATTATCTATTATAGTTTCGGAGATATGGACTACAGACATCTGACAATATTGGCTCTGCTTCTAACTTGGGCCAGAATTGTAAAATGGTCTTATGAATTAGCGTTTTCGTTCCAATTCACATTCCAAGTAATATTCGGCATGCTAATTACGTTGCCGATTGCCAAATTGCATTATCTCATATAGTTTCCGAGATATGGACTATCGACATCTTACAATATTGGCTGTGCTTCTAATTTGGGCCAAAATTGTAAAATGGTCTTATGAATTAGCGATTTTGCTCCAATTCACATTCCGAGTAATATTTGGCATGCTAATTATGTTGCCGATTGCCAAATTGCATTATCTTTTATAGTTTCCGAGATATGGGCTATCGACATCTTACAATATTGGCTCTGCTTCTAACTTGTGCCAGAATTGTAAAAGGGTCTTATGAATTAGCGATTTCGTTCCAATTCACATTCCTAGTAATATTCGGCATACTAATTACGTTGCCGATTGCCAAATTGCATTATCTCTTATAGTTTCCGAGATATGGGCAATCGAAATTTTACACCTTAGGGTCTGTTTCTAACTTGGGTCAAAATTGTAAAATGGTCTTATGAATTAGTGATTTCGCTCCAATTCACATTCCAAGTAATATTCGCCATGCTAATTACATTGCCGATGGCCAATTTGCATTATCTCTTATAGTTTCGGAGATATGCACTATCGACATCTGACAATATTGGCTCTGCTTCTAACTTGGGCCAGAATTGTAAAATGATCTTTTGAATTAGCGAATTCGTTCCAATTCACATTCCAAGTAATATTCGGCATGCTAATTACGTTGCCGATCGCCAAATTGCTTCATCTCATATAGTTTACGAGATATGGACTATCGGCATCTTACAATATTGGCTGTGCTTCTAACTTGGGCCAAAATTGTTAAATGGTCTTATGAATTAGCGATTTCGTCCCAATTCACATTCCAAGTATTATTCAGCATGCTAATTACATTGCCGATTGCCAAATTGCATTATCTCTTGTAGTTTCCGAGATATGGGCAATCGAAATTTTACACCTTATAGTCTGTTTCTAACTTTGGTCAAAAATGTAAAATGGTCTTATGAATTAGCGATTTCGTTCCAATTCACATTCCAAGTAATATTCGACTTGCTAATTACATTGCCAATTGCCAAATTGCATTATCTCTTATAGTTTCCGAGATATGGACTATCGACATCTGACAATATTGGCTCTGCTTCTAACTTGGGCCAGAATTGTAAAATGGTCTTATGAATTAGCGATTTCGTTGTAATTCACATTCCAAGTAATATTCGGCATGCTAATTACGTTGCCGATTGCCAAATTGCGTTATCTCTTATAGTTTCCGAGATATGGACTATCGACATCTTGCAATATTGGCTCTGTTTCTAACTTGGGTCAAAAATGTTAAATAGACTTATGAATTAGCGATTTCGCTCCAATTCACATTCCAAGTAATTTTCGACATGCTAATTACATTGCCGATTGCCAAATTGCATTATCTCTTATAGTTTCCGAAATATGGACTATCGACATCTGACAATATTGGCTCTGCTTCTAACTTGGGCCAGAATTGTAAAATGGTCTTATGAATTAGCGATTTCGTTCCAATTCACATTCCAAGTAATATTCGGCATGGTAATTACGTCGCCGTTTGCCAAATTGCATTATCTCTTATAGTTTCCGAGATATGGGCAATCGAAATTTTACACCTTAATGTCTGTTTCTAACTGGGGCCAAAATTGTAAAATGGTCTTATGAATTAGTGATTTCGTTCCAATTCACATTCCAAGTAATATTCGGCATGCTAATTACATTGCCGATTGCCAAATTGCATTATCTCTTATAGTTTCCGAGATATGGACTATCGACATCTGACAATATTGGCTCTGCTTCTAACTTGGGCCAGAATTGTAAAATTGTCTTAGGAATTAGCGATTTCGTTCCAATTCACATTCCAAGTAATATTCGTCATGCTACTTACGGTGACGATTGCCGAATTGCATTATCTCTTATAGTTTCCGAGATATGGACTATCGACATTTTAGAATATTGGCTCTGCTTCTAACTTGGGTTAAAATTGTAAAATGGTCTTACGAATTAGCGATTTCGTTCCAATTCGCATTCCAAGTAATATTCGGCATGCTAATTACGTTGCCGGTTGCCAAATTGCATTATCTCTTATAGTTTCCAAGATATGGACTATCAACATCTGACAATATTGGCTCTGCTTCTAATTTGGGCCAGAATTGTAAAATGGTCTTAGGAATTAGCGATTTCGTTCCAATTCACATTCCAAGTAATATTCGTCATGCAAATCACGGTGACGATTGCCGAATTGCATTATCTCTTATAGTTTCCGAGATATAGACTATCGACATTTTAGAATATTGGCTGTGCTTCTAACTTGGGCCAAAATTGTTAAATGGTCTTATGAATTAGCGATTTCGTCCCAATTCACATTCCAAGTATTATTCGGCATGCTAATTACATTGCCGATTGCCAAATTGCATTATCTCTTGTAGTTTCGAGATATGGGCAATCGAAATTTTACACCTTAGAATCTGTTTCTAACTTGGGTCAAAAATGTTAAATAGTCTTATGAATTAGCGATTTCGTTCCAATTCACATTCCAAGTAATTTTCGACTTGCTAATTACATTGCCGATTGCCAAATTGCATTATCTCTTATAGTTTCCGAGATATGGACTATCGACATCTGACAATATTGGCTCTGCTTCTAACTTGGGCCAGAATTGTAAAATGGTCTTAGGAATTAGCGATTTCGTTCCAATTCACATTCCAAGTAATATTCGACATGATAATTACATTGCCGATTGCCAAATTGCATTATCTCTTATAGTTTCCGAGATATGGACTATCGACATCTGACAATATTGGCTCTGCTTCTAACTTGGGCCAGAATTGTAAAATGGTCTTAGGAATTAGCGATTTCGTTCCAATTCACATTCCAAGTAATATTCGTCATGCTACTTACGGTGACGATTGCCGAATTGCATTATCTCTTATAGTTTCCGAGATATGGACTATCGACATTTTAGAATATTGGCTCTGCTTCTAACTTGGGTTAAAATTGTAAAATGGTCTTACGAATTAGCGATTTCGTTCCAATTCGCATTCCAAGTAATATTCGGCATGCTAATAACGTTGCCGGTTGCCAAATTGCATTATCTCTTATAGTTTCCAAGATATGGACTATCAACATCTGACAATATTGGCTCTGCTTCTAATTTGGGCCAGAATTGTAAAATGGTCTTAGGAATTAGCTATTTCGTTCCAATTCACATTCCAAGTAATATTCGTCATGCTAATTACGGTGACGATTGCCGAATTGCATTATCTCTTATAGTTTCCGAGATATGGACTATCGACATTTTAGAATATTGGCTGTGCTTCTAACTTGGGCCAAAATTGTTAAATGGTCTTATGAATTAGCGATTTCGTCCCAATTCACATTCCAAGTATTATTCGGCATGCTAATTACATTGCCGATTGCCAAATTGCATTATCTCTTGTAGTTTCGAGATATGGGCAATCGAAATTTTACACCTTAGAATCTGTTTCTAACTTGGGTCAAAAATGTTAAATAGTCTTATGAATTAGCGATTTCGTTCCAATTCACATTCCAAGTAATTTTCGACATGCTAATTACATTGCCGATTGCCAAATTGCATTATCTCTTATAGTTTCCGAGATATGGACTATCGACATCTGACAATATTGGCTCTGCTTCTAACTTGGGCCAGAATTGTAAAATGGTCTTATGAATTAGCGATTTCGTTCCAATTCACATTCCAAGTAATATTCGGCATGCTAATTACGTTGCCGATTGCCAAATTGCATTATCTCTTATAGTTTCCGAGATATGGACTATCGACATCTGACAATATTGGCTCTGTTTCTAACTTGGGTCAAAAATGTAAAATGGTCCTTTGAATTAGCGATTTCGTTCCAATTCACATTCCAAGTAATTTACGACTTGCTAATTACATTGCCTATTGCCTAATTGCATTATCTCTTATAGTTTCCGAGATATGGACTATCGACTTCTGACAATATTGGCTCTGCTTCCAACTTGGGCCAGAATTGTAAAATGGTCTTATGAATTAGCGATTTCGTTCCAATTCACATTCCAAGTAATATTCGGCATGCTAATTACGTTGCCGATTGCCAAATTGCATTATCTCTTATAGTTTCCGAGATATGGGCAATCGAAATTTTACACCTTAGAATCTGTTTCTAACTTGGGTCAAAAATGTTAAATAGACTTATGAATTAGCGATTTCGTTCCAATTCACATTCCAAGTAATATTCGACATGCTAATTACACTACCGATTGCTAAATTGCATTATCTCTTATAGTTTCCGAAATATGGACTATCGACCTCTGACAATATTGGCTCTGCTTCTAACTTGGGCCAGAATTGTAAAATGGTCTTATGAATTAGCGATTTCGTTCCAATTCACATTCCAAGTAATATTCGGCATGCTAATTACGTTGCCGATTGCCAAATTGCATTATATCTTATAGTTTCCGAGATATGGGCAATCGAAATTTTACACCTTAGAGTCTGTTTCTAACTTGGGTCAAAAATGTAAAATGGTCTTATGAATTAGCGATTTCGTTCCAATTCACATTGCAAATAATATTCGGCATGCTAATTACGTTGCCGTTTGCCAAATTGCATTATCTCTTATAGTTTCCGAGATATGGGCATTCGAAATTTTACACCTTAATGTCTGTTTCTAACTGGGGCCAAAATTGTAAAATGGTCTTATGAATTAGTGATTTCGTTCCAATTCACATTCCAAGTAATATTCGGCATGCTAATTACATTGCCGATTGCCAAATTGCATTATCTCTTATAGTTTCCGAGATATGGGCAATCGAAATTTTACACCTTAGAGTCTGTTTCTAACTTGGGTCAAAATTGTAAAATAGTCTTATGAATTAGCGATTTCGCTCCAATTCACATTCCAAGTAATATTCGGCATGCTAATTACATTGCCGATTGCCAAGTTGCATTATGTCTTATAGTTTCGGAGATATGGACTATAGACATCTGACAATATTGGCTCTGCTTCTAACTTGGGCCAGAATTGTAAAATGGTCTTATGAATTAGCGATTTCGTTCCAATTCACATTCCAAGTAATATTCGGCATGCTAATTACGTTGCCGGTTGCCAAATTGCATTATCTCATATAATTTCCGAGATATGGACTATCGACATCTTACAATATTGGCTGTGCTTCTAACTTGGGCCAAAATTGTAAAATGGTCTTATGAATTAGCGATTTTGCTCCAATTCACCTTCCGAGTAATATTTGGCATGCTAATTACGTTGCCGATTGCCAAATTGCATTATATTTTATAGTTTCCGAGATATGGGCTATCGACATCTTACAATATTGGCTCTGCTTCTAACTTGTGCCAGAATTGTAAAATGGTCTTATGAATTAGCGATTTCGTTCCAATTCACATTCCAAGTAACATTCGGCATGCTAATTACGTTGCCGATTGCTAAATTGCCTTATCTCTTATAGTTTCCGAGTTATGGGCAATCGAAGTTTTACACCTTAGAGTCTGTTTCTAACTTGGGTCAAAATTGTAAAATGGTCTTACGAATTAGCGATTTCGTTCCAATTCACATTCCAAGTAATATTCGTCATGCTAATTACGGTGACGATTGCCGAATTGCATTATCTCTTATAGTTTCCGAGATATGGGCTATCGACATTTTAGAATATTGGCTCTGCTTCTAACTTGGGCCAGAATTGTAAAATGGTCTTTTGGATTAGCGATTTCGGTCCAATTCACATTCCAAGTAATATTTGGCATTCTAATTACATTGCCGATTGCCAAATTGCATTATCTCTTATAGTTTCCGAGATATGGACTATCGACATCTTACAATATTGGCTCTGCTTCTAACTTGGGCCAGAATTGTAAAATGGTCTTTTGGATTAGCGATTTCGGTCCAATTCACATTCCAAGTAATATTTGGCATGCTAATTACGTTGCCGATCGCCAAACTGCAATATCTCTTATAGTTTCCGAGATATGGGCAATCGAAATTTTACACCTTAGTGTCTGTTTCTAACTGGGGTCAAAATTGTTAAATGGTCTTATGAATTAGCGATTTCGTTCCAATTCACATTCCAAGTATTATTCGGCATGCTAATTACATTGCCGATTGCCAAATTGCATTATCTCCTATAGTTTCCAATATATGGTCTATCGACATCTTACAATATTGGCTCTGCTTCTAACTTGGGCCAGAATTGTAAAATGGTCTTTTGGATTAGCGATTTCGGTCCAATTCACATTCCAAGTAATATTTGGCATGCTAATTACATTGCCGATTGCCAAATTGCATTATCTCTTATAGTTTCCGAGATATGGACTATCGACATCTTACAATATTGGCTCTGCTTCTAACTTGGGCCAGAATTGTAAAATGGTCTTTTGGATTAGCGATTTCGGTCCAATTCACATTCCAAGTAATATTTGGCATGCTAATTACGTTGCCGATCGCCAAATTGCAATATCTCTTATAGTTTCCGAGATATGGGCAATCGAAATTTTACACCTTAGTGTCTGTTTCTAACTGGGGTCAAAATTGTAAAATGGTCTTATGAATTAGCGATTTTGCTTCAATTCACATTCCGAGTAATATTCGGCATGCTAATTACATAGCCGATCGCCAAATTGCATTATCTCTTATAGTTTCCGAGATATGGGCAATCGAAATTTTACACCTTAGTGTCTGTTTCTAACTTGGGTCAAAATTGTAAAATGGTCTTATGAATTAGCGATTTTGCTCCAATACACATTCCGAGTATTATTCGGCATGCTAATTACATTGCCGATCGCCAAATTGCATTATCTCTTGTAGTTTCCGAGATATGGGTAATCGAAATTTTAGACCTTAGAGTCTGTTTCTAACTTGGGTCAAAAATGTAAAATGGTCTTATGAATTAGCGATTTCGTTCCAATTCACATTCCAAGTAATATTCGACTTGCTAATTACATTGCCGATTGCCAAATTGCATTATCTCTTATAGTTTCCGAGATATGGACTATCGACATCTGACAATATTGGCTCTGCTTCTAACTTGGGCCAGAATTGTAAAATGGTCTTATGAATTAGCGATTTCGTTCCATTTACATTCCAAGTAATATTCGGCATGCTAATTACGTTGCCGATTGCCAAATTGCAATATCTCTTATAGTTTCCGAGATATGGGCAATCGAAATTTTACACCTTAGAATCTGTTTCTAACTTGGGTCAAAAATGTAAAATGGTCTTATGTATTAGCGATTTCGTTCCAATTCACATTCCAAGTAATATTCGGCATGCTAATTACGTTGCCGTTTGCCAAATTGCATTATCTCTTATAGTTTCCGAGATATGGGCAATCGAAATTTTACACATTAATGTCTGTTTCTAACTGGGGCCAAAATTGTAAAATGGTCTTATGAATTAGTGATTTCGTTCCAATTCACATTCCAAGTAATATTCGGCATGCTAATTACATTGCCGATTCAAAAATTGCATTATCTCTTATAGTCTCCGAGATATGGGCAATCGAAATTTTACACCTTAGAGTCTGTTTCTAACTTGGGCCAAAATTGTAAAATGGTCTTATGAATTAGTGATTTCGTTCCAATTCACATTCCAAGTAATATTCGGCATGCTAATTACATTGCCGATTGCCAAATTGCATTATCTCTTATAGTTTCCGAGATATGGGCAATCGAAATTTTACACCTTAGAGTCTGTTTCTAACTTGTGTCAAAATAGTAAAATGGTCTTATTAATTAGCGATTTCGCTCCAATTCACATTCCAAGTAATATTCGGCATGCTAATTACATTGCCGATTGCCAAATTGCATTATCTCATATAGTTTCCGAGATATGGACTATCGACATCTTACAATATTGGCTGTGCTTCTAACTTGGGCCAAAATTGTAAAATGGTCTTATGAATTAGCGATTTTGCTCCAATTGACATTCCAAGTAATATTCGTCATGCTAATTACGGTGACGATTGCCGAATTGCATTATCTCTTATAGTTTCCGAGATATGGGCAATCGAAGTTTTACTCCTTAGAGTCTGTTTCTAACTTGGGTCAAAATTGTAAAATGGTCTTACGTATTAGCGATTTCGTTCCAATTCACATTCCAAGTAATATTCGTTATGCTAATTACGGTGACGATTGCCGATTTGCATTATCTCTTATAGTTTCCGAGATATGGACTATCGACATTTTAGAATATTGGCTCTGCTTCTAACTTGGGTTAAAATTGTAAAATGGTCTTATGAATTAGCGATTTCGTTCCAATTCACATTCCAAGTAATATTCGTCATGCTAATTACGGTGACGATTGCCGAATTGCATTATCTCTTAGAGTTTCCGAGATATGGACTATCGACATTTTAGAATATTGGCTCTGCTTCTAACTTGGGTTAAAATTGTAAAATGGTCTTATGAATCAGCGATTTCGTTAAAATTCACATTCCAAGTAATATGCGGCATGCTAATTACGTTGCCGATTGCCAAATTGCATTATCCCTTATAGTTTCCGAGATATGGGGAATCGAAATTTTACACCTTAGAGTCTGTTTCTAACTTGGGTCAAAAATGTAAAATGGTCTTATGAATTAGCGATTTCGTTCCAATTCACATTCCAAATAATATTTGGCATGCTAATTACGTTGCCGTTTGCCAAATTGCATTATCTCTTATAGTTTCCGAGATATGGGTATTCGAAATTTTACACCTTAATGTCTGTTTCTAACTGGGGCCAAAATTGTAAAATGGTCTTATGAATTAGTGATTTCGTTCCAATTCACATTCCAAGTAATATTCGGCATGCTAATTACATTTCCGATTGCCAAATTGCATTATCTCTTATAGTCTCCGAGATATGGGCAATCGAAATTTTACACCTTAGAGTCTGTTTCTAACTTGGGCCAAAATTGTAAAATGGTCTTATGAATTAGTGATTTCGTTCCAATTCACATTCCAAGTAATATTCGGCATGCTAATTACATTGCCGATTGCTAAATTGCATTATCTCTTATAGTTTCCGAGATATGGGCAATCGAAATTTTACTCCTTAGAGTCTGTTTCTAACTTGGGTCAAAATTGTAAAATAGTCTTATGAATTAGCGATTTCGCTCCAATTCACATTCCAAGTAATATTCGGCATGCTAATTACATTGCCGATTGCCAAGTTGCATTATCTCTTATAGTTTCCGAGATATGGGCAATCGAAATTTTACACCTTAGAGTCTGTTTCTAACTTGGGCCAGAATTGTAAAATGGTCTTATGAATTAGCGATTTCGTTCCAATTCACATTCCAAGTAATATTCGGCATGCTAATTACGTTGCCGGTTGCCGAATTGCATTATCTCTTATAGTTTCCGAGATATGGACTATCGACATTTTAGAATATTGGCTCGGCTTCTAACTTGGGTTAAAATTGTAAAAGGGTCTTATGAATCAGCGATTTCGTTAAAATTCACATTCCAAGTAATATGCGGCATGCTAATTACGTTGCCGATTGCCAAATTGCATTATCCCTTATAGTTTCCGAGATATGGGGAATCGAAATTTTACACCTTAGAGTCTGTTTCTAACTTGGGTCAAAATTGTAAAATGGTCTTACGAATTAGCGATTTCGCTACAATTCACATTCCAAGTAATATTCGGCATGCTAATTACATTGCCGATTGCCAAATTGCATTACCCTTATAGTTTCCGAGATATGGGGAATAGAAATTTTACACCTTAGAGTCTGTTTCTAACTTGGGTCAAAATTGTAAAATGGTCTTATGAATTAGCGATTTCGTTCCAATTCACATTCCAAGTAATATTCGACTTGCTAATTACATTGCCGATTGCCAAATTGCATTATCTCTTATAGTTTCCGAGATATGGACTATCGACATCTGACAATATTGGCTCTGCTTCTAACTTGGGCCAGAATTGTAAAATGGTCTTATGGATTAGCGATTTCGTTCCATTTACATTCCAAGTAATATTCGGCATGCTAATTACGTTGCCGATTGCCAAATTGCAATATCTCTTATAGTTTCCGAGATATGGGCAATCGAAATTTTACACCTTAGAATCTGTTTCTAACTTGGGTCAAAAATGTAAAATGGTCTTATGTATTAGCGATTTCGTTCCAATTCACATTCCAAGTAATGTTCGGCATGCTAATTACGTTGCCGTTTGCCAAATTGCATTATCACTTATAGTTTCCGAGATATGGGCAATCGAAATTTTACACATTAATGTCTGTTTCTAACTGGGGCCAAAATTGTAAAATGGTCTTATGAATTAGTGATTTCGTTCCAATTCACATTCCAAGTAATATTCGGCATCCTAATTACATTGCCGATTCCCAAATTGCATTATCTCTTATAGTCTCCGAGATATGGGCAATCGAAATTTTACACCATAGAGTCTGTTTCTAACTTGGGCCAAAATTGTAAAATGGTCTTATGAATTAGTGATTTCGTTCCAATTCACATTCCAAGTAATATTCGGCATGCTAATTACATTGCCGATTGCCAAATTGCATTATCTCTTATAGTTTCCGAGATATGGGCAATCGAAATTTTACACCTTAGAGTCTGTTTCTAACTTGTGTCAAAATAGTAAAATGGTCTTATTAATTAGCGATTTCGCTCCAATTCACATTCCAAGTAATATTCGGCATGCTAATTACATTGCCGATTGCCAAATTGCATTATCTCATATAGTTTCCGAGATATGGACTATCGACATCCTACAATATTGGCTGTGCTTCTAACTTGGGCCAAAATTGTAAAATGGTCTTATGAATTAGCGATTTTGCTCCAATTCACATTCCAAGTAATATTCGTCATGCTAATTACGGTGACGATTGCCGAATTGCATTATCTCTTATAGTTTCCGAGATATGGGCAATCGAAGTTTTACACCTTAGAGTCTGTTTCTAACTTGGGTCAAAATTGTAAAATGGTCTTACGTATTAGCGATTTCGTTCCAATTCACCTTCCGAGTAATATTTGGCATGCTAATTACGTTGCCGATTGCCAAGTTGCATTATCTTTTATAGTTTCCGAGATATGGGCTATCGACATCTTACAATATTGGCTCTGCTTCTAACTTGTGCCAGAATTGTAAAATGGTCTTATGAATTAGCGATTTCGTTCCAATTCACATTCCAAGTAACATTCGGCATGCTAATTACGTTGCCGATTGCCAAATTGCATTATCTCTTATAGTTTCCGAGATATGGGCAATCGAAGTTTTACATCTTAGAGTCTGTTTCTAACTTGGGTCAAAATTGTAAAATGGTCTTACGAATTAGCGATTTCGTTCCAATTCACATTCCAAGTAATATTCGTCATGCTAATTACGGTGACGATTGCCGAATTGCATTATCTCTTATAGTTTCCAAGATATGGACTATCGACATTTTAGAATATTGGCTCGGCTTCTAACTTGGGTTAAAATTGTAAAATGGTCTTATGAATCAGCGATTTCGTTAAAATTCACATTCCAAGTAATATGCGGCATGCTAATTACGTTGCCGATTGCCAAATTGCATTATCCCTTATAGTTTCCGAGATATGGGGAATCGAAATTTTACACCTTAGAGTCTGTTTCTAACTTGGGTCAAAATTGTAAAATGGTCTTACGAATTAGCGATTTCGCTCCAATTCACATTCCAAGTAATATTCGGCATGCTAATTACATTGCCGATTGCCAAATTGCATTACCCTTATAGTTTCCGAGATATGGGGAATAGAAATTTTACACCTTAGAGTCTGTTTCTAACTTGGGTCAAAATTGTAAAATGGTCTTACGAATTAGCGATTTCGCTCCAATTCACATTCCAAGTAATATTCGGCATGCTAATTACGTTGCCGATTGCCAAATTGCATTATCTCATATAGTTTCCGAGATATGGACTATCGACATCTTACAATATTGGCTGTGCTTCTAACTTGGGCCAAAATTGTAAAATGGTCTTATGAATTAGCGATTTCGTTCCAATTCACATTCCAAGTATTATTCGGCATGCTAATTACATTGCCGATTGCCAAATTGCATTATCTCCTATAGTTTCCAATATATGGTCTATCGACATCTTACAATATTGGCTCTGCTTCTAACTTGGGCCAGAATTGTAAAATGGTCTTTTGGATTAGCGATTTCGGTCCAATTCACATTCCAAGTAATATTTGGCATGCTAATTACATTGCCGATTGCCAAATTGCATTGTCTCTTATAGTTTCCGAGATATGGACTATCGACATCTTACAATATTGGCTCTGCTTCTAACTTGGGCCAGAATTGTAAAATGGTCTTTTGGATTAGCGATTTCGGTCCAATTCACATTCCAAGTAATATTTGGCATGCTAATTACGTTGCCGATCGCCAAATTGCAATATCTCTCATAGTTTCCGAGATATGGGCAATCGAAATTTTACACCTTAGTGTCTGTTTCTAACTGGGGTCAAAATTGTTAAATGGTCTTATGAATTAGTGATTTCGTTCCAATTCACATTACAAGTCATATTCGGCATGTTAATTACATTGCCGATCGCCAAATTCCCAATCCCTTATAGTTTCCGAGATATGGGGAATGGAAATTTTACACCTTAGAATCTGTTTCTAACTTGGGTCAAAAATGTAAAATGGTCTTATGAATTAGCGATTTCGTTCCAATTCACATTCCAAGTATTATTCGGCATGCTAATTACATTGCCGATTGCCAAATTGCATTATCTCCTATAGTTTCCAATATATGGTCTATCGACATCTTACAATATTGGCTCTGCTTCTAACTTGGGCCAGAATTGTAAAATGGTCTTTTGGATTAGCGATTTCGGTCCAATTCACATTCCAAGTAATATTTGGCATGCTAATTACATTGCCGATCGCCAAATTCCCAATCCCTTATAGTTTCCGAGATATGGGGAATGGAAATTTTACACCTTAGAATCTGTTTCTAACTTGGGTCAAAATTGTAAAATGGTCTTATGAATTAGCGATTTTGCTCCAATACACATTCCGAGTATTATTCGGCATGCTAATTACATTGCCGATCGCCAAATTGCATTATCTCTTATAGTTTCCGAGATATGGGCAATCGAAATTTTACACCTTAGTGTCTGTTTCTAACTTGGGTCAAAATTGTAAAATGGTCTTATGAATTAGCGATTTTGCTCCAATACACATTCCGAGTATTATTCGGCATGCTAATTACATTGCCGATCGCCAAATTGCATTATCTCTTGTAGTTTCCGAGATATGGGTAATCGAAATTTTAGACCTTAGAGTCTGTTTCTAACTTGGGTCAAAAATGTAAAATGGTCTTATGAATTAGCGATTTCGTTCCAATTCACATTCCAAGTATTATTCGGCATGCTAATTACATTGCCGATTGCCAAATTGCATTATCTCCTATAGTTTCCAATATATGGTCTATCGACATCTTACAATATTGGCTCTGCTTCTAACTTGGGCCAGAATTGTAAAATGGTCTTTTGGATTAGCGATTTCGGTCCAATTCACATTCCAAGTAATATTTGGCATGCTAATTACATTGCCGATCGCCAAATTCCCAATCCCTTATAGTTTCCGAGATATGGGGAATGGAAATTTTACACCTTAGAATCTGTTTCTAACTTGGGTCAAAATTGTAAAATGGTCTTATGAATTAGCGATTTTGCTCCAATACACATTCCGAGTATTATTCGGCATGCTAATTACATTGCCGATCGCCAAATTGCATTATCTCTTATAGTTTCCGAGATATGGGCAATCGAAATTTTACACCTTAGTGTCTGTTTCTAACTTGGGTCAAAATTGTAAAATGGTCTTATGAATTAGCGATTTTGCTCCAATACACATTCCGAGTATTATTCGGCATGCTAATTACATTGCCGATCGCCAAATTGCATTATCTCTTGTAGTTTCCGAGATATGGGTAATCGAAATTTTAGACCTTAGAGTCTGTTTCTAACTTGGGTCAAAAATGTAAAATGGTCTTATGAATTAGCGATTTCGTTCCAATTCACATTCCAAGTAATATTCGACTTGCTAATTACATTGCCGATTGCCAAATTGCATTATCTCTTATAGTTTCCGAGATATGGACTATCGACATCTGACAATATTGGCTCTGCTTCTAACTTGGGCCAGAATTGTAAAATGGTCTTATGAATTAGCGATTTCGTTCCATTTACATTCCAAGTAATATTCGGCATGCTAATTACGTTGCCGATTGCCAAATTGCAATATCTCTTATAGTTTCCGAGATATGGGCAATCGAAATTTTACACCTTAGAATCTGTTTCTAACTTGGGTCAAAAATGTAAAATGGTCTTATGTATTAGCGATTTCGTTCCAATTCACATTCCAAGTAATATTCGGCATGCTAATTACGTTGCCGTTTGCCAAATTGCATTATCTCTTATAGTTTCCGAGATATGGGCAATCGAAATTTTACACATTAATGTCTGTTTCTAACTGGGGCCAAAATTGTAAAATGGTCTTATGAATTAGTGATTTCGTTCCAATTCACATTCCAAGTAATATTCGGCATGCTAATTACATTGCCGATTCAAAAATTGCATTATCTCTTATAGTCTCCGAGATATGGGCAATCGAAATTTTACACCTTAGAGTCTGTTTCTAACTTGGGCCAAAATTGTAAAATGGTCTTATGAATTAGTGATTTCGTTCCAATTCACATTCCAAGTAATATTCGGCATGCTAATTACATTGCCGATTGCCAAATTGCATTATCTCTTATAGTTTCCGAGATATGGGCAATCGAAATTTTACACCTTAGAGTCTGTTTCTAACTTGTGTCAAAATAGTAAAATGGTCTTATTAATTAGCGATTTCGCTCCAATTCACATTCCAAGTAATATTCGGCATGCTAATTACATTGCCGATTGCCAAATTGCATTATCTCATATAGTTTCCGAGATATGGACTATCGACATCTTACAATATTGGCTGTGCTTCTAACTTGGGCCAAAATTGTAAAATGGTCTTATGAATTAGCGATTTTGCTCCAATTGACATTCCAAGTAATATTCGTCATGCTAATTACGGTGACGATTGCCGAATTGCATTATCTCTTATAGTTTCCGAGATATGGGCAATCGAAGTTTTACTCCTTAGAGTCTGTTTCTAACTTGGGTCAAAATTGTAAAATGGTCTTACGTATTAGCGATTTCGTTCCAATTCACATTCCAAGTAATATTCGTTATGCTAATTACGGTGACGATTGCCGATTTGCATTATCTCTTATAGTTTCCGAGATATGGACTATCGACATTTTAGAATATTGGCTCTGCTTCTAACTTGGGTTAAAATTGTAAAATGGTCTTTTGGATTAGCGATTTCGTTCCAATTCACATTCCAAGTATTATTCGGCATGCTAATTACATTGCCGATTGCCAAATTGCATTATCTCCTATAGTTTCCAATATATGGTCTATCGACATCTTACAATATTGGCTCTGCTTCTAACTTGGGCCAGAATTGTAAAATGGTCTTTTGGATTAGCGATTTCGGTCCAATTCACATTCCAAGTAATATTTGGCATGCTAATTACATTGCCGATTGCCAAATTGCATTGTCTCTTATAGTTTCCGAGATATGGACTATCGACATCTTACAATATTGGCTCTGCTTCTAACTTGGGCCAGAATTGTAAAATGGTCTTTTGGATTAGCGATTTCGGTCCAATTCACATTCCAAGTAATATTTGGCATGCTAATTACGTTGCCGATCGCCAAATTGCAATATCTCTCATAGTTTCCGAGATATGGGCAATCGAAATTTTACACCTTAGTGTCTGTTTCTAACTGGGGTCAAAATTGTTAAATGGTCTTATGAATTAGTGATTTCGTTCCAATTCACATTACAAGTCATATTCGGCATGTTAATTACATTGCCGATCGCCAAATTCCCAATCCCTTATAGTTTCCGAGATATGGGGAATGGAAATTTTACACCTTAGAATCTGTTTCTAACTTGGGTCAAAAATGTAAAATGGTCTTATGAATTAGCGATTTCGTTCCAATTCACATTCCAAGTAATATTCGTTATGCTAATTACGGTGACGATTGCCGATTTGCATTATCTCTTATAGTTTCCGAGATATGGACTATCGACATTTTAGAATATTGGCTCTGCTTCTAACTTGGGTTAAAATTGTAAAATGGTCTTATGAATTAGCGATTTCGTTCCAATTCACATTCCAAGTAATATTCGTCATGCTAATTACGGTGACGATTGCCGAATTGCATTATCTCTTAGAGTTTCCGAGATATGGACTATCGACATTTTAGAATATTGGCTCTGCTTCTAACTTGGGTTAAAATTGTAAAATGGTCTTATGAATCAGCGATTTCGTTAAAATTCCATTCCAAGTAATATGCGGCATGCTAATTACGTTGCCGATTGCCAAATTGCATTATCCCTTAAAGTTTCCGAGATATGGGGAATCGAAATTTTACACCTTAGAGTCTGTTTCTAACTTGGGTCAAAAATGTAAAATGGTCTTATGAATTAGCGATTTCGTTCCAATTCACATTCCAAATAATATTAGGCATGCTAATTACGTTGCCGTTTGCCAAATTGCATTATCTCTTATAGTTTCCGAGATATGGGCATTCGAAATTTTACACCTTAATGTCTGTTTCTAACTGGGGCCAAAATTGTAAAATGGTCTTATGAATTAGTGATTTCGTTCCAATTCACATTCCAAGTAATATTCGGCATGCTAATTACATTTCCGATTGCCAAATTGCATTATCTCTTATAGTCTCCGAGATATGGGCAATCGAAATTTTACACCTTAGAGTCTGTTTCTAACTTGGGCCAAAATTGTAAAATGGTCTTATGAATTAGTGATTTCGTTCCAATTCACATTCCAAGTAATATTCGGCATGCTAATTACATTGCCGATTGCTAAATTGCATTATCTCTTATAGTTTCCGAGATATGGGCAATCGAAATTTTACTCCTTAGAGTCTGTTTCTAACTTGGGTCAAAATTGTAAAATAGTCTTATGAATTAGCGATTTCGCTCCAATTCACATTCCAAGTAATATTCGGCATGCTAATTACATTGCCGATTGCCAAGTTGCATTATCTCTTATAGTTTCCGAGATATGGGCAATCGAAATTTTACACCTTAGAGTCTGTTTCTAACTTGGGCCAGAATTGTAAAATGGTCTTATGAATTAGCGATTTCGTTCCAATTCACATTCCAAGTAATATTCGGCATGCTAATTACGTTGCCGGTTGCCGAATTGCATTATCTCTTATAGTTTCCGAGATATGGACTATCGACATTTTAGAATATTGGCTCGGCTTCTAACTTGGGTTAAAATTGTAAAAGGGTCTTATGAATCAGCGATTTCGTTAAAATTCACATTCCAAGTAATATGCGGCATGCTAATTACGTTGCCGATTGCCAAATTGCATTATCCCTTATAGTTTCCGAGATATGGGGAATCGAAATTTTACACCTTAGAGTCTGTTTCTAACTTGGGTCAAAATTTTAAAATGGTCTTACGAATTAGCGATTTCGCTACAATTCACATTCCAAGTAATATTCGGCATGCTAATTACATTGCCGATTGCCAAATTGCATTATCTCATATAGTTTCCGAGATATGGACTATCGACATCTTACAATATTGGCTGTGCTTCTAACTTGGGCCAAAATTGTAAAATGGTCTTATGAATTAGCGATTTTGCTCCAATTCACATTCCAAGTAATATTCGTCATGCTAATTACGGTGACGATTGCCGAATTGCATTATCTCTTATAGTTTCCGAGATATGGGCAATCGAAGTTTTACACCTTAGAGTCTGTTTCTAACTTGGGTCAAAATTGTAAAATGGTCTTACGTATTAGCGATTTCGTTCCAATTCACCTTCCGAGTAATATTTGGCATGCTAATTACGTTGCCGATTGCCAAGTTGCATTATCTTTTATAGTTTCCGAGATATGGGCTATCGACATCTTACAATATTGGCTCTGCTTCTAACTTGTGCCAGAATTGTAAGATGGTCTTATGAATTAGCGATTTCGTTCCAATTCACATTCCAAGTAACATTCGGCATGCTAATTACGTTGCCGATTGCCAAATTGCATTATCTCTTATAGTTTCCGAGATATGGGCAATCGAAGTTTTACATCTTAGAGTCTGTTTCTAACTTGGGTCAAAATTGAAAATGGTCTTACGAATTAGCGATTTCGTTCCAATTCACATTCCAAGTAATATTCGTCATGCTAATTACGGTGACGATTGCCGAATTGCACTATCTCTTATAGTTTCCGAGATATGGACTATCGACATTTTAGAATATTGGCTCGGCTTCTAACTTGGGTTAAAATTGTAAAATGGTCTTATGAATCAGCGATTTCGTTAAAATTCACATTCCAAGTAATATGCGGCATGCTAATTACGTTGCCGATTGCCAAATTGCATTATCCCTTATAGTTTCCGAGATATGGGGGATCGAAATTTTACACCTTAGAGTCTGTTTCTAACTTGGGTCAAAATTGTAAAATGGTCTTACGAATTAGCGATTTCGCTCCAATTCACATTCCAAGTAATATTCGGCATGCTAATTACATTGCCGATTGCCAAATTGCATTACCCTTATAGTTTCCGAGATATGGGGAATAGAAATTTTACACCTTAGAGTCTGTTTCTAACTTGGGTCAAAATTGTAAAATGGTCTTACGAATTAGCGATTTCGCTCCAATTCACATTCCAAGTAATATTCGGCATGCTAATTACGTTGCCGATTGCCAAATTGCATTATCTCATATAGTTTCCGAGATATGGACTATCGACATCTTACAATATTGGCTGTGCTTCTAACTTGGGCCAAAATTGTAAAATGGTCTTATGAATTAGCGATTTCGTTCCAATTCACATTCCAAGTATTATTCGGCATGCTAATTACATTGCCGATTGCCAAATTGCATTATCTCCTATAGTTTCCAATATATGGTCTATCGACATCTTACAATATTGGCTCTGCTTCTAACTTGGGCCAGAATTGTAAAATGGTCTTTTGGATTAGCGATTTCGGTCCAATTCACATTCCAAGTAATATTTGGCATGCTAATTACATTGCCGATTGCCAAATTGCATTGTCTCTTATAGTTTCCGAGATATGGACTATCGACATCTTACAATATTGGCTCTGCTTCTAACTTGGGCCAGAATTGTAAAATGGTCTTTTGGATTAGCGATTTCGGTCCAATTCACATTCCAAGTAATATTTGGCATGCTAATTACGTTGCCGATCGCCAAATTGCAATATCTCTCATAGTTTCCGAGATATGGGCAATCGAAATTTTACACCTTAGTGTCTGTTTCTAACTGGGGTCAAAATTGTTAAATGGTCTTATGAATTAGTGATTTCGTTCCAATTCACATTACAAGTAATATTCGGCATGTTAATTACATTGCCGATCGCCAAATTCCCAATCCCTTATAGTTTCCGAGATATGGGGAATGGAAATTTTACACCTTAGAATCTGTTTCTAACTTGGGTCAAAAATGTAAAATGGTCTTATGAATTAGCGATTTCGTTCCAATTCACATTCCAAGTAATATTCGACATCCTAATTACGTTGCCGATTGCCAAATTGCATTATCTCATATAGTTTCCGAGATATGGACTATCGACATCTGACAATATTGGCTCTGCTTCTAACTTGGGCCAGAATTGTAAAATGGTCTTAGGAATTAGCGATTTTGCTCCAATTCACATTCCGAGTAATATTCGGCATGCTAATTACGTTGCTGATTGCCAAATTGCATTATCTTTTATAGTTTCCGAGATATGGGCTATCGACATCTTACAATATTGGCTCTATTCCTAACTTGTGCCAGAATTGTAAAAGGGCCTTATGAATTAGCGATTTCGCTCCAATTCACATTCCAAGTAATATTCGCCATGCTAATTACATTGCCGATGGCCAATTTGCATTATCTCTTATAGTTTCCGAGATATGGACTATCGACATCTGACAATATTGGCTCTGCTTCTAACTTGGGCCAGAATAGTAAAATGGTCTTATGAATTAGCGAATTCGTCAAATTGCATTATCTCATATAGTTTATGAGATATGGATTATCGGCATCTTACAATATTGGCTGTGCTTCTAACTTGGGCCAAAATTGTTAAATTATCTTATGAATTAGCGATTTCGTTCCAATTCACATTCCAAGTATTATTCGGCATGCTAATTACATTGCCGATTGTCAAATTGCATTATCTCTTGTAGTTCCCGAGATATGGACAATCGAAATTTTAGACCTTAGAGTCTGTTTCTAACTTGGGTCAAAAATGTAAAATGGTCTTATGAATTAGAGATTTCGTTCCAATTCACATTCCAAGTAATATTCGCCATGCTAATTACATTGCCGATATCCAATTTGCATTATCTCTTATAGTTTCCGAGATATGGACTATCGACATCTGACAATATTGGCTCTGCTTCTAACTTGGGCCAGAATTGTAAAATGGTCTTATGACTTAGCGAATTCGTCAAATTGCATTATCTCATATAGTTTATGAGATATGGATTATCGGCATCTTACAATATTGGCTGTGCTTCTAACTTGTTCCAAAATTGTTAAATGGTCTTATGAATTAGCGATTTCGTTCCAATTCACATTCCAAGTATTATTCGGCATGATAATTACATTGCCGATTGCCAAATTGCATTATCTCTTGTAGTTTCCGAGATATGGGTAATCGAAATTTTAGACCTTAGAGTCTGTTTCTAACTTGGGTCAAAAATGTAAAATGGTCTTATGAATTAGCGATTTCGTTCCAATTCACATTCCAAGTAATATTCGACTGGCTAATTACATTGCCGATTGCCAAATTGCATTATCTCTTATAGTTTCCGAGAAATGGACTATCGACATCTGACAATATTGGCTCTGCTTCTAACTTGGGCCAGAATTGTAAAATGGTCTTATGAATTAGCGATTTCGTTCCATTTACATTCCAAGTAAAATTCGGCATGCTAATTACGTTGCCGATTGCCAAATTGCAATATCTCTTATAGTTTCCGAGATATGGGCAATCGAAATTTTACACCTTAGAATCTGTTTCTAACTTGGGTCAAAAATGTAAAATGGTCTTATGTATTAGCGATTTCGTTCCAATTCACATTCCAAGTAATATTCGGCATGCTAATTACGTTGCCGTTTGCCAAATTGCATTATCTCTTATAGTTTCCGAGATATGGGCAATCGAAATTTTACACATTAATGTCTGTTTCTAACTGGGGCCAAAATTGTAAAATGGTCTTATGAATTAGTGATTTCGTTCCAATTCACATTCCAAGTAATATTCGGCATGCTAATTACATTGCCGATTCCCAAATTGCATTATCTCTTATAGTTTCCGAGATATGGGCAATCGCAATTTTACACCTTAGAGTCTGTTTCTAACTTGGGTCAAAATAGTAAAATGGTCTTATGAATTAGCGATTTTGCTCCAATTCACATTCCAAGTAATATTCGTCATGCTAATTACGGTGACGATTGCCGAATTGCATTATTTCTTATAGTTTCCGAGATATGGGCAATCGAAGTTTTACACCTTAGAGTCTGTTTCTAACTTGGGTCAAAATTGTAAAATGGTCTTACGAATTAGCGATTTCGTTCCAATTCACATTCCAAGTAATATTCGTTATGCTAATTACGGTGACGATTGCCGAATTGCATTATCTCTTATAGTTTCCGAGATATGGACTATCGACATTTTATAATATTGGCTCTGCTTCTAACTTGGGTTAAAATTGTAAAATGGTCTTATGAATCAGCGATTTCGTTAAAATTCACATTCCAAGTAATATGCGGCATGCTAATTACGTTGCCGATTGCCAAATTGCATTATCCCTTATAGTTTCCGAGATATGGGGAATCGAAATTTTACACCTTAGAGTCTGTTTCTAACTTGGGTCAAAAATGTAAAATGGTCTTATGAATTAGCGATTTCGTTCCAATTCACATTCCAAATAATATTTGGCATGCTAATTACGTTGCCGTTTGCCAAATTGCATTATCTCTTATAGTTTCCGAGATATGGGCATTCGAAATTTTACACCTTAGAGTCTGTTTCTAACTTGGGCCAAAATTGTAAAATGGTCTTATGAATTAGTGATTTCGTTCCAATTCACATTCCAAGTAATATTCGGCATGCTAATTACATTGCCGATTGCCAAATTGCATTATCTCTTATAGTTTCCGAGATATGGGCAATCGAAATTTTACACCTTAGAGTCTGTTTCTAACTTGGACCAGAATTGTAAAATGGTCTTATGAATTAGCGATTTCGTTCCAATTCACATTCCAAGTAATATTCGGCATGCTAATTACGTTGCCGGTAGCCAAATTGCATTATCTCATATAATTTCCGAGATATGGACTATCGACATCTTACAATATTGGCTGTGCTTCTAATTTGGGCCAGAATTGTAAAATGGTCTTATGAATTAGCGATTTTGCTCCAATTCACCTTCCGAGTAATATTTGGCATGCTAATTAGGTTGCCGATTGCCAAGTTGCATTATCTTTTATAGTTTCCGAGATATGGGCTATCGACATCTTACAATATTGGCTCTGCTTCTAACTTGTGCCAGAATTGTAAAATGGTCTTATGAATTAGCGATTTCGTTCCAATTCACATTCCAAGTAAAATTCGGCATGCTAATTACGTTGCCGATTGCCAAATTGCATTATCTCTTATAGTTTCCGAGATATGGGCAATCGAAGTTTTACATCTTAGAGTCTGTTTCTAACTTGGGTCAAAATTGTAAAATGGTCTTACGAATTAGCTATTTCGTTCCAATTCACATTCCAAGTAATATTCGTCATGCTAATTACGGTGACGATTGCCGAATTGCATTATCTCTTATAGTTTCCGAGATATGGACTATCGACATTTTAGAATATTGGCTCTGCTTCTAACTTGGGTTAAAATTGTAAAATGGTCTTATGAATCAGCGATTTCGTTAAAATTCACATTCCAAGTAATATGCGGCATGCTAATTACGTTGCCGATTGCCAAATTGCATTATCCCTTATAGTTTCCGAGATATGGGGAATCGAAATTTTACACCTTAGAGTTTGTTTCTAACTTGGGTCAAAATTGTAAAATGGTCTTACGAATTAGCGATTTCGCTCCAATTCACATTCCAAGTAATATTCGGCATGCTAATTACATTGCCGATTGCCAAATTGCATTACCCTTATAGTTTCCGAGATATGGACTATCGACATCTGACAATATTGGCTCTGCTTCTAACTTGGGCCAGAATTGTAATATGGTCTTATGAATTAGCGATTTCGTTCCAATTCACATTCCAAGTAATATTCGGCATGCTAATTAAGTTGCCGATTGCCAAATTGCATTATCTCATATAGTTTCCGTGATATGGACTATCGACATCTTACAATATTGGCTGTGCTTCTAACTTGGGCCAAAATTGAAAAATGGTCTTATGAATTAGCGATTTCGTTCCAATTCACATTCCAAGTAATATTCAGCATGCTAATTACATTGCCGATTGCCAAATTGCATTATCTCCTATAGTTTCCAATATATGGTCTATCGACATCTTACAATATTGGCTGTGCTTTTAACTTGGGCCAAAATTGTAAAATGGTCTTATGAATTAGCGATTTCGTTCCAATTCACATTCCAAGTATTATTCGGCATGCTAATTACATTGCCGATTGCCAAATTGCATTATCTCCTATAGTTTCCAATATATGGTCTATCGACATCTTACAATATTGGCTCTGCTTCTAACTTGGGCCAAAATTGTAAAATGGTCTTATGAATTAGCGATTTCGTTCCAATTCACATTCAAACTAATATTCGGCATTGCTAATTACGTTGCCGATTGCCAAATTGCATTATCTCTTATAGTTTCCGAGATATGGGCAATCGAAATTTTACACCTTAGTGTCTGTTTCTAACTTGGGTCAAAATTGTAAAATGGTCTTATGAATCAGCGATTTCGTTAAAATTCACATTCCAAGTAATATTCGGCATGCTAATTATGTTGCCGATTGCCAAATTGCATTATCCCTTATAGTTTCCGAGATATGGGGAATGGAAATTTTACACCTTAGAATCTGTTTCTAACTTGGGTCAAAAATGTAAAATGGTTTTATGAATTAGCGACTTCGTTCCAATTCACATTCCAAGTAATATTCGACATGCTAATTACATTGCCGATTGCCAAATTACATTATCTCTTATAGTTTCCGAGATATGGGCATTCGAAATTTTACACCTTAGAGTCTGTTTCTAACTTGGGCCAAAATTGTAAAATGGTCTTATGAATTAGTGATTTCGTTCCAATTCACATTCCAAGTAATATTCGGCATGCTAATTACATTGCCGATTGCCAAATTGCATTATCTCTTATAGTTTCCGAGATATGGGCAATCGAAATTTTACACCTTAGAGTCTGTTTCTAACTTGGACCAGAATTGTAAAATGGTCTTATGAATTAGCGATTTCGTTCCAATTCACATTCCAAGTAATATTCGGCATGCTAATTACGTTGCCGGTAGCCAAATTGCATTATCTCATATAATTTCCGAGATATGGACTATCGACATCTTACAATATTGGCTGTGCTTCTAATTTGGGCCAAAATTGTAAAATGGTCTTATGAATTAGCGATTTTGCTCCAATTCACCTTCCGAGTAATATTTGGCATGCTAATTACGTTGCCGATTGCCAAGTTGCATTATCTTTTATAGTTTCCGAGATATGGGCTATCGACATCTTACAATATTGGCTCTGCTTCTAACTTGTGCCAGAATTGTAAAATGGTCTTATGAATTAGCGATTTCGTTCCAATTCACATTCCAAGTAAAATTCGGCATGCTAATTACGTTGCCGATTGCCAAATTGCATTATCTCTTATAGTTTCCGAGATATGGGCAATCGAAGTTTTACATCTTAGAGTCTGTTTCTAACTTGGGTCAAAATTGTAAAATGGTCTTACGAATTAGCTATTTCGTTCCAATTCACATTCCAAGTAATATTCGTCATGCTAATTACGGTGACGATTGCCGAATTGCATTATCTCTTATAGTTTCCGAGATATGGACTATCGACATTTTAGAATATTGGCTCTGCTTCTAACTTGGGTTAAAATTGTAAAATGGTCTTATGAATCAGCGATTTCGTTAAAATTCACATTCCAAGTGATATGCGGCATGCTAATTACGTTGCCGATTGCCAAATTGCATTATCCCTTATAGTTTCCGAGATATGGGGAATCGAAATTTTACACCTTAGAGTTTGTTTCTAACTTGGGTCAAAATTGTAAAATGGTCTTACGAATTAGCGATTTCGCTCCAATTCACATTCCAAGTAATATTCGGCATGCTAATTACATTGCCGATTGCCAAATTGCATTACCCTTATAGTTTCCGAGATATGGACTATCGACATCTGACAATATTGGCTCTGCTTCTAACTTGGGCCAGAATTGTAATATGGTCTTATGAATTAGCGATTTCGTTCCAATTCACATTCCAAGTAATATTCGGCATGCTAATTAAGTTGCCGATTGCCAAATTGCATTATCTCATATAGTTTCCGAGATATGGACTATCGACATCTTACAATATTGGCTGTGCTTCTAACTTGGGCCAAAATTGAAAAATGGTCTTATGAATTAGCGATTTCGTTCCAATTCACATTCCAAGTATTATTCGGCATGCTAATTACATTGCCGATTGCCAAATTGCATTATCTCCTATAGTTTCCAATATATGGTCTATCGACATCTTACAATATTGGCTGTGCTTTTAACTTGGGCCAAAATTGTAAAATGGTCTTATGAATTAGCGATTTCGTTCCAATTCACATTCCAAGTATTATTCGGCATGGTAATTACATTGCCGATTGCCAAATTGCATTATCTCCTATAGTTTCCAATTTATGGTCTATCGACATCTTACAATATTGGCTCTGCTTCTAACTTGGGCCAAAATTGTAAAATGGTCTTATGAATTAGCGATTTCGTTCCAATTCACATTCAAACTAATATTCGGCATTGCTAATTACGTTGCCGATTACCAAATTGCATTATCTCTTGTAGTTTCCGAGATATGGGCAATCGAAATTTTACACCTTAGAGTCTGTTTCTAAAATGGGTCAAAATTGTAAAATGGTCTTATGAATTAGCGATTTCGCTCCAATTCACATTCCAAGTAATATTAGGCATGCTAATTACATTGCCGATTGCCAAATTGCATTATCTCTTATAGTTTCCGAGATATGGACTATCGACATCTTACAATATTGGCTCTGCTTCTAACTTGGGCCAGAATTGTAAAATGGCCTTTTGGATTAGCTATTTCGGTCCAATTCACATTCCAAGTAATATTTGGCATGCTAATTACGTTGCCGATCGCCAAATTGCAATATCTCTTATAGTTTCCGAGATATGGGCAATCGAAATTTTACACCTTAGTGTCTGTTTCTAACTGGGGCCAAAATTGTTAAATGGTCTTATGAATTAGTGATTTCGTTACAATTCACATTACAAGTAATATTCGGCATGCTAATTACATTGCCGATTGCCAAATTGCATTATCTCTTATAGTTTCCGAGATATGGGCAATCGAAATTTTACACCTTAGTGTCTGTTTCTAACTGGGGCCAAAATTGTTAAATGGTCTTATGAATTAGTGATTTCGTTACAATTCACATTACAAGTCAAATTGCATTATCCCTTATAGTTTCCGAGATATGGGGAATGGAAATTTTACACCTTAGAATCTGTTTCTAACTTGGGTCAAAAATGTAAAATGGTTTTATGAATTAGCGACTTCGTTCCAATTCACATTCCAAGTAATATTCGACATGCTAATTACATTGCCGATTGCCAAATTACATTATCTCTTATAGTTTCCGAGATATGGACTATCGACATCTGACAATATTGGCTCTGCTTCTAACTTGGGCCAGAATTGTAAAATGGTCTTAGGAATTAGCGATTTTGCTCCAATTCACATTCCAAGTAATATTCGCCATGCTAATTACATTGCCGATGGCCAATTTGCATTATCTCTTATAGTTTCCGAGATATGGACTATCGACATCTGACAATATTGGCTCTGCTTTCAACTTGGGCCAGAATTGTAAAATGGTCTTATGAATTAGCGAATTCGTTCCAATTCACATTCCAAGTAATATTCGGCATGCTAATTACGTTGCCGGTTGCCAAATTGCATTATCTCATATAGTTTATGAGATATGGATTATCGGCATCTTACAATATTGGCTGTGCTTCTAACTTGGGCCAAAATTGTTAAATGGTCTTATGAATTAGCGATTTCGTTCCAATTCACATTCCAAGTATTATTCGGCATGCTAATTACATTGCCGATTGCCAAATGGCATTATCTCTTGTAGTTTCCGAGATATGGGCAATCGAAATTTTAGACCGTAGAATCTGTTTCTAACTTGGGTCAAAAATGTAAAATGGTCTTATGAATTAGCGATTTCGTTCCAATTCACATTCCAAGTAATATTCGAAATGCTAATTACATTGCCGATGGCCAATTTGCATTATCTCTTATAGTTTCCGAGATATTGACTATCGACATCTGACAATATTGGCTCTGCTTCTAACTTAGGCCAGAATTGTAAAATGGTCTTATGAATTAGCGATTTCGTTCCAATTTACATTCCAAGTAATATTCGGCATGCTAATTACGTTGCCGATTGCCAAATTGCAATATCTCTTATAGTTTCCGAGATATGGGCAATCGAAATTTTACACCTTAGAATCTGTTTCTAACTTGGGTCAAAAATGTTAAATAGTCTTATGAATTAGCGATTTCGTTCCAATTCACATTCTAAGTAATATTCGACACGCTAATTACATTGCCGATTGCCAAATTGCATTATCTCTTATAGTTTCCGAAATATGGACTATCGACATCTGACAATATTGGCTCTGCTTCTAACTTGGGCCAGAATTTTAAAATGGTCTTATGAATTAGCGATTTCGTTCCAATTCACATTCCAAGTAATATTTGGCATGCTAATTACGTTGCCGATCGCCAAATTGCAATATCTCTTATAGTTTCCGAGATATGGGCAATCGAAATTTTACACCTTAGTGTCTGTTTCTAACTGGGGCCAAAATTGTTAAATGGTCTTATGAATTAGTGATTTCGTTACAATTCACATTACAAGTAATATTCGGCATGCTAATTACATTGCCGATTGCCAAATTGCATTATCTCTTATAGTTTCCGAGATATGGGCAATCGAAATTTTACACCTTAGTGTCTGTTTCTAACTTGGGTCAAAATTGTAAAATGGTCTTATGAATCAGCGATTTCGTTAAAATTCACATTCCAAGTAATATTCGGCATGCTAATTATGTTGCCGATTGCCAAATTGCATTATCCCTTATAGTTTCCGAGATATGGGGAATGGAAATTTTACACCTTAGAATCTGTTTCTAACTTGGGTCAAAAATGTAAAATGGTTTTATGAATTAGCAACTTCGTTCCAATTCACATTCCAAGTAATATTCGACATGCTAATTACATTGCCGATTGCCAAATTACATTATCTCTTATAGTTTCCGAGATATGGACTATCGACATCTGACAATATTGGCTCTGCTTCTAACTTGGGCCAGAATTGTAAAATGGTCTTAGGAATTAGCGATTTTGCTCCAATTCACATTCCAAGTAATATTCGCCATGCTAATTACATTGCCGATGGCCAATTTGCATTATCTCTTATAGTTTCCGAGATATGGACTATCGACATCTGACAATATTGGCTCTGCTTTCAACTTGGGCCAGAATTGTAAAATGGTCTTATGAATTAGCGAATTCGTAATATTAGGCATGCTAATTACATTGCCGATTGCCAAATTGCATTATCTCATATAGTTTATGAGATATGGATTATCGGCATCTTACAATATTGGCTGTGCTTCTAACTTGGGCCAAAATTGTTAAATGGTCTTATGAATTAGCGATTTCGTTCCAATTCACATTCCAAGTATTATTCGGCATGCTAATTACATTGCCGATTGCCAAATGGCATTATCTCTTGTAGTTTCCGAGATATGGGCAATCGAAATTTTAGACCGTAGAATCTGTTTCTAACTTGGGTCAAAAATGTAAAATGGTCTTATGAATTAGCGATTTCGTTCCAATTCACATTCCAAGTAATATTCGAAATGCTAATTACATTGCCGATGGCCAATTTGCATTATCTCTTATAGTTTCCGAGATATTGACTATCGACATCTGACAATATTGGCTCTGCTTCTAACTTAGGCCAGAATTGTAAAATGGTCTTATGAATTAGCGATTTCGTTCCAATTTACATTCCAAGTAATATTCGGCATGCTAATTACGTTGCCGATTGCCAAATTGCAATATCTCTTATAGTTTCCGAGATATGGGCAATCGAAATTTTACACCTTAGAATCTGTTTCTAACTTGGGTCAAAAATGTTAAATAGTCTTATGAATTAGCGATTTCGTTCCAATTCACATTCTAAGTAATATTCGACACGCTAATTACATTGCCGATTGCCAAATTGCATTATCTCTTATAGTTTCCGAAATATGGACTATCGACATCTGACAATATTGGCTCTGCTTCTAACTTGGGCCAGAATTTTAAAATGGTCTTATGAATTAGCGATTTCGTTCCAATTCACATTCCAAGTATTATTCGGCATGCTAATTACGTTGCCGGTTGCCAAATTGCATTATATCTTATAGTTTCCGAGATATGGGCAATCGAAATTTTACACCTTAAAGTCTGTTTCTAACTTGGGTCAAAAATGTAAAATGGCCTTATGAATTAGCGATTTCGTTAAAATTCACATTCCAAGTAATATGCGGCAAGCTAATTAAGTTGCCGATTACCAAATTCCATTATCCCTTATAGTTTCCGAGATATGGGGAATCGAAATTTTACACCTTAAAGTCTGTTTCTAACTTGGGTCAAAAATGTAAAATGGTCTTATGAATTAGCGATTTCGTTATAATTCACATTCCAAATAATATTCGGCATGCTAATTACGTTGCCGTTTGCCAAATTGCATTATCTCTTATAGTTTCCGAGATATGGGCATTCGAAATTTTACACCTTAATGTCTGTTTCTAACTGGGGCCAAAATTGTAAAATGGTCTTATGAATTAGAGATTTCGTTCCAATTCACATTCCAAGTAATATTCGGCATGCTAATTACATTGCCGATTGCCAAATTGCATTATCTCTTATAGTCTCCGAGATATGGGCAATCGAAATTTTACACCTTAGAGTCTGTTTCTAACTTGGGCCAAAATTGTAAAATGGTCTTATGAATTAGTGATTTCGTTCCAATTCACATTCCAAGTAATATTCGGCATGCTTATTACATTGCCGATTGCCAAATTGCATTATCTCTTATAGTTTCCGAGATATGGGCAATCGAAATTTTACACATTAATGTCTGTTTCTAACTTGGGCCAAAACTGTAAAATGGTCTTATGAATTAGTGATTTCGTTCCAATTCACATTCCAAGTAATATTCGGCATGCTAATTACATTGCCGATTGCCAAATTGCATTATCTCTTATAGTTTCCGAGATATGGGCAATCGAAATTTTACACCTTAGAGTCTGTTTCTAACTTGGGTCAAAATAGTAAAATGGTCTTATGAATTAGTGATTTCGCTCCAATTCACATTCCAAGTAATATTCCGCATGCTAATTACATTGCCGATTGCCATATTGCATTATCTCATATAGTTTCCGAGATATGGACTATCGACATCTTACAATATTGGCTGTGCTTCTAACTTGGGCCAAAATTGTGAAATGGTCTTAAAATTAGCGATTTTGCTCCAATTCACATTCCAAGTAATATTCGTCATGCTAATTACGGTGACGATTGCCGAATAGCATTATCTCTTATAGTTTCCGAGATATGGGCAATCGAAGTTTTACACCTTAGAGTCTGTTTCTAACTTGGGTCGAAATTGTAAAATGGTCTTACGAATTAGCGATTTCGTTCAAATTCACATTCCAAGTAATATTCGTCCTGCTAATTACGGTGACGATTGCCGAATTGCATTATCTCTTATAGTTTCCGAGATATGGACTATCGACATTTTAGAATATTGGCTCTGCTTCTAACTTGGGTTAAAATTGTAAAATGGTCTTATGAATTAGCGATTTCGTTCCAATTCACATTCCAAGTAATATTCGTCATGCTAATTACGGTGACGATTGCCGAATTGCATTATCTCTTATAGTTTCCGAGATATGGGCAATCGCAATTTTACACCTTAGAGTCTGTTTCTGACTTGGGTCAAAATTGTAAAATAGTCTTATGAATTAGCGATTTCGCTCCAATTCACATTCCAAGTAATATTCGGCATGCTAATTACATTGCCGATTGCCAAGTTGCATTATGTCTTGTAGTTTCGGAGATATGGACTATAGACATCTGACAATATTGGCTCTGCTTCTAACTTGGGCCAAAATTGTTAAATGGTCTTATGAATTAGCGATTTCGTTCCAATTCACATTCCAAGTATTATTCGGCATGCTAATTACATTGCCGATTGTCAAATTGCATTATCTCTTGTAGTTCCCGAGATATGGACAATCGAAATTTTAGACCTTAGAGTCTGTTTCTAACTTGGGTCAAAAATGTAAAATGGTCTTATGAATTAGAGATTTCGTTCCAATTCACATTCCAAGTAATATTCGCCATGCTAATTACATTGCCGATATCCAATTTGCATTATCTCTTATAGTTTCCGAGATATGGACTATCGACATCTGACAATATTGGCTCTGCTTCTAACTTGGGCCAGAATTGTAAAATGGTCTTATGAATTAGCGAATTCGTCAAATTGCATTATCTCATATAGTTTATGAGATATGGATTATCGGCATCTTACAATATTGGCTGTGCTTCTAACTTGTTCCAAAATTGTTAAATGGTCTTATGAATTAGCGATTTCGTTCCAATTCACATTCCAAGTATTATTCGGCATGATAATTACATTGCCGATTGCCAAATTGCATTATCTCTTGTAGTTTCCGAGATATGGGTAATCGAAATTTTAGACCTTAGAGTCTGTTTCTAACTTGGGTCAAAAATGTAAAATGGTCTTATGAATTAGCGATTTCGTTCCAATTCACATTCCAAGTAATATTCGACTTGCTAATTACATTGCCGATTGCCAAATTGCATTATCTCTTATAGTTTCCGAGATATGGACTATCGACATCTGACAATATTGGCTCTGCTTCTAACTTGGGCCAGAATTGTAAAATGGTCTTATGAATTAGCGATTTCGTTCCATTTACATTCCAAGTAAAATTCGGCATGCTAATTACGTTGCCGATTGCCAAATTGCAATATCTCTTATAGTTTCCGAGATATGGGCAATCGAAATTTTACACCTTAGAATCTGTTTCTAACTTGGGTCAAAAATGTAAAATGGTCTTATGTATTAGCGATTTCGTTCCAATTCACATTCCAAGTAATATTCGGCATGCTAATTACGTTGCCGTTTGCCAAATTGCATTATCTCTTATAGTTTCCGAGATATGGGCAATCGAAATTTTACACATTAATGTCTGTTTCTAACTGGGGCCAAAATTGTAAAATGGTCTTATGAATTAGTGATTTCGTTCCAATTCACATTCCAAGTAATATTCGGCATGCTAATTACATTGCCGATTCCCAAATTGCATTATCTCTTATAGTTTCCGAGATATGGGCAATCGAAATTTTACACCTTAGAGTCTGTTTCTAACTTGGGTCAAAATTGTAAAATGGTCTTACGAATTAGCGATTTCGTTCCAATTCACATTCCAAGTAATATTCGTCATGCTAATTACGGTGACGATTGCCGAATTGCATTATCTCTTATAGTTTCCGAGATATGGACTATCGACATTTTAGAATATTGGCTCAGCTTCTAACTTGGGTTAAAATTGTAAAATGGTCTTATGAATCAGCGATTTCGTTAATATTCACATTCCAAGTAATATGCGGCATGCTAATTACGTTGCCGATTGCCAAATTGCATTATCCCTTATAGTTTCCGAGATATGGGGAATCGAAATTTTACACCTTAGAGTCTGTTTCTAACTTGGGTCAAAAATGTAAAATGGTCTTATGAATTAGCGATTTCGTTACAATTCACATTCCAAATAATATTTGGCATGCTAATTACATTGCCGATTGCCAAATTGCATTATCTCTTATAGTTTCCGAGATATGGACTATCGACATCTTACAATATTGGCTCTGCTTCTAACTTGGGCCAGAATTGTAAAATGGTCTTTTGCAATAGCGATTTCGGTCCAATTCACATTCCAAGTAATATTTGGCATGCTAATTACGTTGCCGATCGCCAAATTGCAATATCTCTCATAGTTTCCGAGATATGGGCAATCGAAATTTTACACCTTAGTGTCTGTTTCTAACTGGGGTCAAAATTGTTAAATGGTCTTATGAATTAGTGATTTCGTTCCAATTCACATTACAAGTAATATTCGGCATGTTAATTACATTGCCGATCGCCAAATTCCCAATCCCTTATAGTTTCCGAGATATGGGGAATGGAAATTTTACACCTTAGAATCTGTTTCTAACTTGGGTCAAAAATGTAAAATGGTCTTATGAATTAGCGATTTCGTTCCAATTCACATTCCAAGTAATATTCGACATCCTAATTACGTTGCCGATTGCCAAATTGCATTATCTCATATAGTTTCCGAGATATGGACTATCGACATCTGACAATATTGGCTCTGCTTCTAACTTGGGCCAGAATTGTAAAATGGTCTTAGGAATTAGCGATTTTGCTCCAATTCACATTCCGAGTAATATTCGGCATGCTAATTACGTTGCTGATTTCCAAATTGCATTATCTTTTATAGTTTCCGAGATATGGGCTATCGACATCTTACAATATTGGCTCTATTCCTAACTTGTGCCAGAATTGTAAAAGGGCCTTATGAATTAGCGATTTCGCTCCAATTCACATTCCAAGTAATATTCGCCATGCTAATTACATTGCCGATTGCCAAATTGCATTATCTCTTATAGTTTCCGAGATATGGGCAATCGAAATTTTACACCTTAGAGTCTGTTTCTAACTTGGGTCAAAATTGTAAAATGGTCTTACGAATTAGCTATTTCGTTCCAATTCACATTCCAAGTAATATTCGTCATGCTAATTACGGTGACGATTGCCGAATTGCATTATCTCTTATAGTTTCCGGGATATGGACTATCGACATTTTAGAATATTGGCTCTGCTTCTAACTTGGGTTAAAATTGTAAAATGGTCTTATGAATCAGCGATTTCGTTAAAATTCACATTCCAAGTAATATGCGGCATGCTAATTACGTTGCCGATTGCCAAATTGCATTATCCCTTATAGTTTCCGAGATATGGGGAATCGAAATTTTACACCTTAGAGTTTGTTTCTAACTTGGGTCAAAATTGTAAAATGGTCTTACGAATTAGCGATTTCGCTCCAATTCACATTCCAAGTAATATTCGGCATTCTAATTACATTGCCGATTGCCAAATTGCATTACCCTTATAGTTTCCGAGGTATGGACTATCGACATCTGACAATATTGGCTCTGCTTCTAACTTGGGCCAAAATTGAAAAATGGTCTTATGAATTAGCGATTTCGTTCCAATTCACATTCCAAGTAATATTCGTCATGCTAATTACGGTGACGATTGCCGAATTGCATTATCTCTTAGAGTTTCCGAGATATGGACTATCGACATTTTAGAATATTGGCTCTGCTTCTAACTTGGGTTAAAATTGTAAAATGGTCTTATGAATCAGCGATTTCGTTAAAATTCACATTCCAAGTAATATGCGGCATGCTAATTACGTTGCCGATTGCCAAATTGCATTATCCCTTATAATTTCCGAGATATGGGGAATCGAAATTTTACACCTTAGAGTCTGTTTCTAACTTGGGTCAAAATTGTAAAATGGTCTTACGAATTAGCGATTTCGCTCCAATTCACATTCCAAGTAATATTCGGCATGCTAATTACATTGCCGATTGCCAAATTGTATTACCCTTATAGTTTCCGAGATATGGACTATCGACATCTGACAATATTGGCTCTGCTTCTAACTTGGGCCAGAATTGTAATATGGTCTTATGAATTAGCGATTTCGTCAAATTGCATTATCTCATATAGTTTCCGAGATATGGACTATCGACATCTTACAATATTGGCTGTGCTTCTAACTTGGGCCAAAATTGAAAAATGGTCTTATGAATTAGCGATTTCGTTCCAATTCACATTCCAAGTATTATTCGGCATGCTAATTACATTGCCGATTGCCAAATTGCATTATCTCCTATAGTTTCCAATATATGGTCTATCGACATCTTACAATATTGGCTCTGCTTCTAACTTGGGCCCAAATTGTAAAATGGTCTTATGAATTAGCGATTTCGTTCCAATTCACATTCCAAGTAATATTCGACATGCTAATTACATTTCCAATTGCCAAATTGCATTATCTCTTATAGTTTCCGAGATATGGACTATCGACATCTGACAATATTGGCTCTGCTTATAAATTGGGCCAGAATTGTAAAATGGTCTTAGGAATTAGCGATTTCGTTCCAATTCACATTCCGATTGCCGATTGCCAAATTGCATTATCTCATATAGTTTCCGAGATACGGACTACCGACATCTTACAATATTGGCTCTGCTTCTTACTTGGGCCAGAATTGTAAAATGGTCTTATGAATTAGCGATTTCGTTCCAATTCACATTCCAAGTAATATTCGGCATGGTAATTACGTCGCCGATTGCCAAATTGCATTATCCCTTATAGTTTCCGAGATATGGGGAATGGAAATTTTACACCTTAGAGTCTGTTTCTAACTTGGGTCAAAATTGTAAAATGGTCTTACGAATTAGCGATTTCGCTCCAATTCACATTCCAAGTAATATTCGGCATGCTAATTACGTTGCCGATTGCCAAATTGCATTATCTCATATAGTTTACGAGATATGGACTATCGACATCTTACAATATTGGCTGTGCTTTTAACTTGGGCCAAAATTGTAAAATGGTCTTATGAATTAGCGATTTCGTTCCAATTCACATTCCAAGTATTATTCGGCATGGTAATTACATTGCCGATTGCCAAATTGCATTATCTCCTATAGTTTCCAATTTATGGTCTATCGACATCTTACAATATTGGCTCTGCTTCTAACTTGGGCCAAAATTGTAAAATGGTCTTATGAATTAGCGATTTCGTTCCAATTCACATTCAAACTAATATTCGGCATTGCTAATTACGTTGCCGATTGCCAAATTGCATTATCTCTTATAGTTTCCGAGATATGGGCAATCGAAATTTTACACCTTAGTGTCTGTTTCTAACTTGGGTCAAAATTGTAAAATGGTCTTATGAATCAGCGATTTCGTTAAAATTCACATTCCAAGTAATATTCGGCATGCTAATTATGTTGCCGATTGCCAAATTGCATTATCCCTTATAGTTTCCGAGATATGGGGAATGGAAATTTTACACCTTAGAATCTGTTTCTAACTTGGGTCAAAAATGTAAAATGGTTTTATGAATTAGCGACTTCGTTCCAATTCACATTCCAAGTAATATTCGACATGCTAATTACATTGCCGATTGCCAAATTACATTATCTCTTATAGTTTCCGAGATATGGACTATCGACATCTGACAATATTGGCTCTGCTTCTAACTTGGGCCAGAATTGTAAAATGGTCTTAGGAATTAGCGATTTTGCTCCAATTCACATTCCAAGTAATATTCGCCATGCTAATTACATTGCCGATGGCCAAATTGCATTATCTCCTATAGTTTCCGAGATATGGTCTATCGACATCTTACAATATTGGCTGTGCTTTTAACTTGGGCCAAAATTGTAAAATGGTCTTATGAATTAGCGATTTCGTTCCAATTCACATTCCAAGTATTATTCGGCATGGTAATTACATTGCCGATTGCCAAATTGCATTATCTCCTATAGTTTCCAATTTATGGTCTATCGACATCTTACAATATTGGCTCTGCTTCTAACTTGGGCCAAAATTGTAAAATGGTCTTATGAATTAGCGATTTCGTTCCAATTCACATTCAAACTAATATTCGGCATTGCTAATTACGTTGCCGATTACCAAATTGCATTATCTCTTGTAGTTTCCGAGATATCGGCAATCGAAATTTTACACCTTAGAGTCTGTTTCTAAAATGGGTCAAAATTGTAAAATGGTCTTATGAATTAGCGATTTCGCTCCAATTCACATTCCAAGTAATATTCGGCATGCTAATTACATTGCCGATTGCCAAATTGCATTATCTCTTATAGTTTCCGAGATATGGACTATCGACATCTTACAATATTGGCTCTGCTTCTAACTTGGGCCAGAATTGTAAAATGGCCTTTTGGATTAGCTATTTCGGTCCAATTCACATTCCAAGTAATATTTGGCATGCTAATTACGTTGCCGATCGCCAAATTGCAATATCTCTTATAGTTTCCGAGATATGGGCAATCGAAATTTTACACCTTAGTGTCTGTTTCTAACTGGGGCCAAAATTGTTAAATGGTCTTATGAATTAGTGATTTCGTTACAATTCACATTACAAGTAATATTCGGCATGCTAATTACATTGCCGATTGCCAAATTGCATTATCTCTTATAGTTTCCGAGATATGGGCAATCGAAATTTTACACCTTAGTGTCTGTTTCTAACTTGGGTCAAAATTGTAAAATGGTCTTATGAATCAGCGATTTCGTTAAAATTCACATTCCAAGTAATATTCGGCATGCTAATTATGTTGCCGATTGCCAAATTGCATTATCCCTTATAGTTTCCGAGATATGGGGAATGGAAATTTTACACCTTAGAATCTGTTTCTAACTTGGGTCAAAAATGTAAAATGGTTTTATGAATTAGCGACTTCGTTCCAATTCACATTCCAAGTAATATTCGACATGCTAATTACATTGCCGATTGCCAAATTACATTATCTCTTATAGTTTCCGAGATATGGACTATCGACATCTGACAATATTGGCTCTGCTTCTAACTTGGGCCAGAATTGTAAAATGGTCTTAGGAATTAGCGATTTTGCTCCAATTCACATTCCAAGTAATATTCGCCATGCTAATTACATTGCCGATGGCCAAATTGCATTATCTCTTATAGTTTCCGAGATATGGACTATCGACATCTGACAATATTGGCTCTGCTTTCAACTTGGGCCAGAATTGTAAAATGGTCTTATGAATTAGCGAATTCGTCAAATTGCATTATCTCATATAGTTTATGAGATATGGATTATCGGCATCTTACAATATTGGCTGTGCTTCTAACTTGGGCCAAAATTGTTAAATGGTCTTATGAATTAGCGATTTCGTTCCAATTCACATTCCAAGTATTATTCGGCATGCTAATTACATTGCCGATTGCCAAATGGCATTATCTCTTGTAGTTTCCGAGATATGGGCAATCGAAATTTTAGACCGTAGAATCTGTTTCTAACTTGGGTCAAAAATGTAAAATGGTCTTATGAATTAGCGATTTCGTTCCAATTCACATTCCAAGTAATATTCGAAATGCTAATTACATTGCCGATGGCCAATTTGCATTATCTCTTATAGTTTCCGAGATATTGACTATCGACATCTGACAATATTGGCTCTGCTTCTAACTTAGGCCAGAATTGTAAAATGGTCTTATGAATTAGCGATTTCGTTCCAATTTACATTCCAAGTAATATTCGGCATGCTAATTACGTTGCCGATTGCCAAATTGCAATATCTCTTATAGTTTCCGAGATATGGGCAATCGAAATTTTACACCTTAGAATCTGTTTCTAACTTGGGTCAAAAATGTTAAATAGTCTTATGAATTAGCGATTTCGTTCCAATTCACATTCTAAGTAATATTCGACACGCTAATTACATTGCCGATTGCCAAATTGCATTATCTCTTATAGTTTCCGAAATATGGACAATCGACATCTGACAATATTGGCTCTGCTTCTAACTTGGGCCAGAATTTTAAAATGGTCTTATGAATTAGCGATTTCGTTCCAATTCACATTCCAAGTAATATTCGGCATGCTAATTACGTTGCCGGTTGCCAAATTGCATTATATCTTATAGTTTCCGAGATATGGGCAATCGAAATTTTACACCTTAAAGTCTGTTTCTAACTTGGGTCAAAAATGTAAAATGGCCTTATGAATTAGCGATTTCGTTATAATTCACATTCCAAATAATATTCGGCATGCTAATTACGTTGCCGTTTGCCAAATTGCATTATCTCTTATAGTTTCCGAGATATGGGCATTCGAAATTTTACACCTTAATGTCTGTTTCTAACTGGGGCCAAAATTGTAAAATGGTCTTATGAATTAGCGATTTCGTTATAATTCACATTCCAAGTAATATTCGTCATGCTAATTACGGTGACGATTGCCGAATTACATTATCTCTTATAGTTTCCGAGATATTGACTATCGACATTTTAGAATATTGGCTCTGCTTCTAACTTGGGTTAAAATTGTAAAATGGTCTTATGAATTAGCGATTTCGTTCCAATTCACATTCGAAGTAATATTCGTCATGCTAATTACGGTGACGATTGCCGAATTACATTATCTCTTATAGTTTCCGAGATATGGACTATCGACATTTTAGAATATTGGCTCTGCTTCTAACTTGGGTTAAAATTGTAAAATGGTCTTATGAATCAGCGATTTCGTTAAAATTCACATTCCAAGTAATATGCGGCAAGCTAATTACGTTGCCGATTGCCAAATTGCATTATCCCTTATAGTTTCCGAGATATGGGGAATCGAAATTTTACACCTTAAAGTCTGTTTCTAACTTGGGTCAAAAATGTAAAATGGTCTTATGAATTAGCGATTTCGTTATAATTCACATTCCAAATAATATTCGGCATGCTAATTACGTTGCCGTTTGCCAAATTGCATTATCTCTTATAGTTTCCGAGATATGGGCATTCGAAATTTTACACCTTAATGTCTGTTTCTAACTGGGGCCAAAATTGTAAAATGGTCTTATGAATTAGAGATTTCGTTCCAATTCACATTCCAAGTAATATTCGGCATGCTAATTACATTGCCGATTGCCAAATTGCATTATCTCTTATAGTCTCCGAGATATGGGCAATCGAAATTTTACACCTTAGAGTCTGTTTCTAACTTGGGCCAAAATTGTAAAATGGTCTTATGAATTAGTGATTTCGTTCCAATTCACATTCCAAGTAATATTCGGCATGCTTATTACATTGCCGATTGCCAAATTGCATTATCTCTTATAGTTTCCGAGATATGGGCAATCGAAATTTTACACATTAATGTCTGTTTCTAACTTGGGCCAAAACTGTAAAATGGTCTTATGAATTAGTGATTTCGTTCCAATTCACATTCCAAGTAATATTCGGCATGCTAATTACATTGCCGATTGCCAAATTGCATTATCTCTTATAGTTTCCGAGATATGGGCAATCGAAATTTTACACCTTAGAGTCTGTTTCTAACTTGGGTCAAAATAGTAAAATGGTCTTATGAATTAGTGATTTCGCTCCAATTCACATTCCAAGTAATATTCCGCATGCTAATTACATTGCCGATTGCCATATTGCATTATCTCATATAGTTTCCGAGATATGGACTATCGACATCTTACAAGATTGGCTGTGCTTCTAACTTGGGCCAAAATTGTGAAATGGTCTTAAAATTAGCGATTTTGCTCCAATTCACATTCCAAGTAATATTCGTCATGCTAATTACGGTGACGATTGCCGAATAGCATTATCTCTTATAGTTTCCGAGATATGGGCAATCGAAGTTTTACACCTTAGAGTCTGTTTCTAACTTGGGTCGAAATTGTAAAATGGTCTTACGAATTAGCGATTTCGTTCAAATTCACATTCCAAGTAATATTCGTCCTGCTAATTACGGTGACGATTGCCGAATTGCATTATCTCTTATAGTTTCCGAGATATGGACTATCGACATTTTAGAATATTGGCTCTGCTTCTAACTTGGGTTAAAATTGTAAAATGGTCTTATGAATTAGCGATTTCGTTCCAATTCACATTCCAAGTAATATTCGTCATGCTAATTACGGTGACGATTGCCGAATTGCATTATCTCTTATAGTTTCCGAGATATGGGCAATCGAAATTTTACACCTTAGAGTCTGTTTCTGACTTGGGTCAAAATTGTAAAATAGTCTTATGAATTAGCGATTTCGCTCCAATTCACATTCCAAGTAATATTCGGCATGCTAATTACATTGCCGATTGCCAAGTTGCATTATGTCTTGTAGTTTCGGAGATATGGACTATAGACATCTGACAATATTGGCTCTGCTTCTAACTTGGGCCAAAATTGTTAAATGGTCTTATGAATTAGCGATTTCGTTCCAATTCACATTCCAAGTATTATTCGGCATGCTAATTACATTGCCGATTGTCAAATTGCATTATCTCTTGTAGTTCCCGAGATATGGACAATCGAAATTTTAGACCTTAGAGTCTGTTTCTAACTTGGGTCAAAAATGTAAAATGGTCTTATGAATTAGAGATTTCGTTCCAATTCACATTCCAAGTAATATTCGCCATGCTAATTACATTGCCGATATCCAATTTGCATTATCTCTTATAGTTTCTGAGATATGGACTATCGACATCTGACAATATTGGCTCTGCTTCTAACTTGGGCCAGAATTGTAAAATGGTCTTATGAATTAGCGAATTCGTCAAATTGCATTATCTCATATAGTTTATGAGATATGGATTATCGGCATCTTACAATATTGGCTGTGCTTCTAACTTGTTCCAAAATTGTTAAATGGTCTTATGAATTAGCGATTTCGTTCCAATTCACATTCCAAGTATTATTCGGCATGATAATTACATTGCCGATTGCCAAATTGCATTATCTCTTGTAGTTTCCGAGATATGGGTAATCGAAATTTTAGACCTTAGAGTCTGTTTCTAACTTGGGTCAAAAATGTAAAATGGTCTTATGAATTAGCGATTTCGTTCCAATTCACATTCCAAGTAATATTCGACTTGCTAATTACATTGCCGATTGCCAAATTGCATTATCTCTTATAGTTTCCGAGATATGGACTATCGACATCTGACAATATTGGCTCTGCTTCTAACTTGGGCCAGAATTGTAAAATGGTCTTATGAATTAGCGATTTCGTTCCATTTACATTCCAAGTAAAATTCGGCATGCTAATTACGTTGCCGATTGCCAAATTGCAATATCTCTTATAGTTTCCGAGATATGGGCAATCGAAATTTTACACCTTAGAATCTGTTTCTAACTTGGGTCAAAAATGTAAAATGGTCTTATGTATTAGCGATTTCGTTCCAATTCACATTCCAAGTAATATTCGGCATGCTAATTACGTTGCCGTTTGCCAAATTGCATTATCTCTTATAGTTTCCGAGATATGGGCAATCGAAATTTTACACATTAATGTCTGTTTCTAACTGGGGCCAAAATTGTAAAATGGTCTTATGAATTAGTGATTTCGTTCCAATTCACATTCCAAGTAATATTCGGCATGCTAATTACATTGCCGATTCCCAAATTGCATTATCTCTTATAGTTTCCGAGATATGGGCAATCGAAATTTTACACCTTAGAGTCTGTTTCTAACTTGGGTCAAAATTGTAAAATGGTCTTACGAATTAGCGATTTCGTTCCAATTCACATTCCAAGTAATATTCGTCATGCTAATTACGGTGACGATTGCCGAATTGCATTATCTCTTATAGTTTCCGAGATATGGGCAATCGAAGTTTTACACCTTAGAGTCTGTTTCTAACTTGGGTCAAAATTGTAAAATGGTCTTACGAATTAGCGATTTCGTTCCAATTCACATTCCAAGTAATATTCGTTATGCTAATTACGGTGACGATTGCCGAATTGCATTATCTCTTATAGTTTCCGAGATATGGACTATCGACATTTTAGAATATTGGCTCAGCTTCTAACTTGGGTTAAAATTGTAAAATGGTCTTATGAATCAGCGATTTCGTTAAAATTCACATTCCAAGTAATATGCGGCATGCTAATTACGTTGCCGATTGCCAAATTGCATTATCCCTTATAGTTTCCGAGATATGGGGAATCGAAATTTTACACCTTAGAGTCTGTTTCTAACTTGGGTCAAAAATGTAAAATGGTCTTATGAATTAGCGATTTCGTTACAATTCACATTCCAAATAATATTTGGCATGCTAATTACATTGCCGATTGCCAAATTGCATTATCCCTTATAGTTTCCGAGATATGGGGAATCGAAATTTTACACCTTAGAGTCTGTTTCTAACTTGGGTCAAAAATGTAAAATGGTCTTATGAATTAGTGATTTCGTTCCAATTCACATTCCAAGTAATATTCGGCATGCTAATTACATTGCCGATTCCCAAATTGCATTATCTCTTATAGTTTCCGAGATATGGGCAATCGCAATTTTACACCTTAGAGTCTGTTTCTAACTTGGGTCAAAATAGTAAAATGGTCTTATGAATTAGCGATTTTGCTCCAATTCACATTCCAAGTAATATTCGTCATGCTAATTACGGTGACGATTGCCGAATTGCATTATCTCTTATAGTTTCCGAGATATGGGCAATCGAAGTTTTACACCTTAGAGTCTGTTTCTAACTTGGGTCAAAATTGTAAAATGGTCTTACGAATTAGCGATTTCGTTCCAATTCACATTCCAAGTAATATTCGTTATGCTAATTACGGTGACGATTGCCGAATTGCATTATCTCTTATAGTTTCCGAGATATGGACTATCGACATTTTAGAATATTGGCTCTGCTTCTAACTTGGGTTAAAATTGTAAAATGGTCTTATGAATCAGCGATTTCGTTAAAATTCACATTCCAAGTAATATGCGGCATGCTAATTACGTTGCCGATTGCCAAATTGCATTATCCCTTATAGTTTCCGAGATATGGGGAATCGAAATTTTACACCTTAGAGTCTGTTTCTAACTTGGGTCAAAAATGTAAAATGGTCTTATGAATTAGCGATTTCGTTCCAATTCACATTCCAAATAATATTTGGCATGCTAATTACGTTGCCGTTTGCCAAATTGCATTATCTCTTATAGTTTCCGAGATATGGGCATTCGAAATTTTACACCTTAGAGTCTATTTCTAACTTGGGCCAAAATTGTAAAATGGTCTTATGAATTAGTGATTTCGTTCCAATTCACATTCCAAGTAATATTCGGCATGCTAATTACATTGCCGATTGCTAAATTGCATTATCTCTTATAGTTTCCGAGATATGGGCAATCGAAATTTTACACCTTAGAGTCTGTTTCTAACTTGGGTCAAAATTGTAAAATTGTCTTATGAATTAGCGATTTCGCTCCAATTCACATTCCAAGTAATATTCGGCATGCTAATTACATTGCCGATTGCCAAATTGCATTATCTCTTATAGTTTCCGAGATATGGGCAATCGAAATTTTACACCTTAGAGTCTGTTTCTAACTTGGGTCAAAATTGTAAAATGGTCTTACGAATTAGCTATTTCGTTCCAATTCACATTCCAAGTAATATTCGTCATGCTAATTACGGTGACGATTGCCGAATTGCATTATCTCTTATAGTTTCCGGGATATGGACTATCGACATTTTAGAATATTGGCTCTGCTTCTAACTTGGGTTAAAATTGTAAAATGGTCTTATGAATCAGCGATTTCGTTAAAATTCACATTCCAAGTAATATGCGGCATGCTAATTACGTTGCCGATTGCCAAATTGCATTATCCCTTATAGTTTCCGAGATATGGGGAATCGAAATTTTACACCTTAGAGTTTGTTTCTAACTTGGGTCAAAATTGTAAAATGGTCTTACGAATTAGCGATTTCGCTCCAATTCACATTCCAAGTAATATTCGGCATTCTAATTACATTGCCGATTGCCAAATTGCATTACCCTTATAGTTTCCGAGGTATGGACTATCGACATCTGACAATATTGGCTCTGCTTCTAACTTGGGCCAAAATTGAAAAATGGTCTTATGAATTAGCGATTTCGTTCCAATTCACATTCCAAGTAATATTCGTCATGCTAATTACGGTGACGATTGCCGAATTGCATTATCTCTTAGAGTTTCCGAGATATGGACTATCGACATTTTAGAATATTGGCTCTGCTTATAACTTGGGTTAAAATTGTAAAATGGTCTTATGAATCAGCGATTTCGTTAAAATTCACATTCCAAGTAATATGCGGCATGCTAATTACGTTGCCGATTGCCAAATTGCATTATCCCTTATAATTTCCGAGATATGGGGAATCGAAATTTTACACCTTAGAGTCTGTTTCTAACTTGGGTCAAAATTGTAAAATGGTCTTACGAATTAGCGATTTCGCTCCAATTCACATTCCAAGTAATATTCGGCATGCTAATTTCATTGCCGATTGCCAAATTGCATTAGCCTTATAGTTTCCGAGATATGGACTATCGACATCTGACAATATTGGCTCTGCTTCTAACTTGGGCCAGAATTGTAATATGGTCTTATGAATTAGCGATTTCGTTCCAATTCACATTCCAAGTAATATTCGGCATGCTAATTAAGTTGCCGATTGCCAAATTGCATTATCTCATATAGTTTCCGAGATATGGACTATCGACATCTTACAATATTGGCTGTGCTTCTAACTTGGGCCAAAATTGAAAAATGGTCTTATGAATTAGCGATTTCGTTCCAATTCACATTCCAAGTATTATTCGGCATGCTAATTACATTGCCGATTGCCAAATTGCATTATCTCCTATAGTTTCCAATATATGGTCTATCGACATCTTACAATATTGGCTCTGCTTCTAACTTGGGCCCAAATTGTAAAATGGTCTTATGAATTAGCGATTTCGTTCCAATTCACATTCCAAGTAATATTCGACATGCTAATTACATTGCCAATTGCCAAATTGCATTATCTCTTATAGTTTCCGAGATATGGACTATCGACATCTGACAATATTGGCTCTGCTTATAAATTGGGCCAGAATTGTAAAATGGTCTTAGGAATTAGCGATTTCGTTCCAATTCACATTCCGAGTAATATTCGGCATGCTAATTACGTTGCCGATTGCCAAATTGCATTATCTCATATAGTTTCCGAGATACGGACTACCGACATCTTACAATATTGGCTCTGCTTCTTACTTGGGCCAGAATTGTAAAATGGTCTTATGAATTAGCGATTTCGTTCCAATTCACATTCCAAGTAATATTCGGCATGGTAATTACGTCGCCGATTGCCAAATTGCATTATCCCTTATAGTTTCCGAGATATGGGGAATGGAAATTTTACACCTTAGAGTCTGTTTCTAACTTGGGTCAAAATTGTAAAATGGTCTTACGAATTAGCGATTTAGCTCCAATTCACATTCCAAGTAATATTCGGCATGCTAATTACGTTGCCGATTGCCAAATTGCATTATCTCATATAGTTTCCGAGATATGGACTATCGACATCTTACAATATTGGCTGTGCTTTTAACTTGGGCCAAAATTGTAAAATGGTCTTATGAATTAGCGATTTCGTTCCAATTCACATTCCAAGTATTATTCGGCATGGTAATTACATTGCCGATTGCCAAATTGCTTTATCTCCTATAGTTTCCAATTTATGGTCTATCGACATCTTACAATATTGGCTCTGCTTCTAACTTGGGCCAAAATTGTAAAATGGTCTTATGAATTAGCGATTTCGTTCCAATTCACATTCAAACTAATATTCGGCATTGCTAATTACGTTGCCGATTGCCAAATTGCATTATCTCTTGCAGTTTCCGAGATATGGGCAATCGAAATTTTACACCTTAGAGTCTGTTTCTAAAATGGGTCAAAATTGTAAAATGGTCTTATGAATTAGCGATTTCGCTCCAATTCACATTCCAAGTAATATTAGGCATGCTAATTACATTGCCGATTGCCAAATTGCATTATCTCTTATAGTTTCCGAGATATGGACTATCGACATCTTACAATATTGGCTCTGCTTCTAACTTGGGCCAGAATTGTAAAATGGCCTTTTGGATTAGCTATTTCGGTCCAATTCACATTCCAAGTAATATTTGGCATGCTAATTACGTTGCCGATCGCCAAATTGCAATATCTCTTATAGTTTCCGAGATATGGGCAATCGAAATTTTACACTTTAGTGTCTGTTTCTAACTGGGGTCAAAATTGTTAAATGGTCTTATGAATTAGTGATTTCGAAACAATTCACATTACAAGTAATATTCGGCATGCTAATTACATTGCCGATTGCCAAATTGCATTATCTCTTATAGTTTCCGAGATATGGGCAATCGAAATTTTACACCTTAGTGTCTGTTTCTAACTTGGGTCAAAATTGTAAAATGGTCTTATGAATCAGCGATTTCGTTAAAATTCACATTCCAAGTAATATTCGGCATGCTAATTATGTTGCCGATTGCCAAATTGCATTATCCCTTATAGTTTCCGAGATATGGGGAATGGAAATTTTACACCTTAGAATCTCTTTCTAACTTGGGTCAAAAATGTAAAATGGTTTTATGAATTAGCGACTTCGTTCCAATTCACATTCCAAGTAATATTCGACATGCTAATTACATTGCCGATTGCCAAATTACATTATCTCTTATAGTTTCCGAGATATGGACTATCGACATCTGACAATATTGGCTCTGCTTCTAACTTGGGCCAGAATTGTAAAATGGTCTTAGGAATTAGCGATTTTGCTCCAATTCACATTCCAAGTAATATTCGCCATGCTAATTACATTGCCGATGGCCAATTTGCATTATCTCTTATAGTTTCCGAGATATGGACTATCGACATCTGACAATATTGGCTCTGCTTTCAACTTGGGCCAGAATTGTAAAATGGTCTTATGAATTAGCGAATTCGTTCCAATTCACATTCCAAGTAATATTCGGCATGGTAATTACGTCGCCGATTGCCAAATTGCATTATCTCATATAGTTTATGAGATATGGATTATCGGCATCTTACAATATTGGCTGTGCTTCTAACTTGGGCCAAAATTGTTAAATGGTCTTATGAATTAGCGATTTCGTTCCAATTCACATTCCAAGTATTATTCGGCATGCTAATTACATTGCCGATTGCCAAATGGCATTATCTCTTGTAGTTTCCGAGATATGGGCAATCGAAATTTTAGACCGTAGAATCTGTTTCTAACTTGGGTCAAAAATGTAAAATGGTCTTATGAATTAGCGATTTCGTTCCAATTCACATTCCAAGTAATATTCGCCATGCTAATTACATTGCCGATGGCCAATTTGCATTATCTCTTATAGTTTCCGAGATATTGACTATCGACATCTGACAATATTGGCTCTGCTTCTAACTTAGGCCAGAATTGTAAAATGGTCTTATGAATTAGCGATTTCGTTCCAATTTACATTCCAAGTAATATTCGGCATGCTAATTACGTTGCCGATTGCCAAATTGCAATATCTCTTATAGTTTCCGAGATATGGGCAATCGAAATTTTACACCTTAGAATCTGTTTCTAACTTGGGTCAAAAATGTTAAATAGTCTTATGAATTAGCGATTTCGTTGTAATTCACATTCCAAGTAATATTCGGCATGCTAATTACACTGCCGATGGCCAAATTGCATTATCTCTTATAGTTTCCGAGATATGGACTATCGACATTTTACAATATTGGCTTTTCTTCTAACTTGGGCCAGAATTGTAAAATGGTCTTATGAATTAGCGATTTCGTTGTAATTCACATTCCAAGTAATATTCGGCATGCTAATTACGTTGCCGATTGCCAAATTGCATTATCTCTTATAGTTTCCGAGATATGGACTATCGACATCTTGCAATATTGGCTCTGCTTCTAACTTGGGCCAGAATTGTAAAATGGTCTTATGAATTAGCGATTTCGTTGTAATTCACATTCCAAGTAATATTCGGCATGCTAATTACGTTGCCGATTGCCAAATTGCATTATCTCTTATAGTATCCGAGATATGGACTATCGACATTTTACAATATTGGCTCTTCTTCTAACTTGGGTCAAAATTGTAAATTGGTCTAATGAATTAGCGATTTCGTTGTAATTCACATTCCAAGTAATATTCGGCATGCTAATTACGTTGCCGATTGCCAAATTGCATTATCTCTTATAGTTTCCGAGATATGGACTATCGACATTTTACAATATTGGCTCTGCTTCTAACTTGGGCCAGAATTGTAAAATGGTCTTATGAATTAGCGATTTCGTTGTAATTCACATTCCAAGTAATATTCGGCATGCTAATTACGTTGCCGATTGCCAAATTGCATTATCTCTTATAGTTTCCGAGATATGGACTATCGACATTTTACAATATTGGCTCTGCTTCTAACTTGGGCCAGAATTGTAAAATGGTTTTATGAATTAGCGATTTCGTTGTAATTCACATTCCAAGTAATATTCGGCATGCTAATTACGTTGCCGATTGCCAAATTGCATTATCTCTTATAGTTTCCGAGATATGGACTATCGACATCTTGCAATATTGGCTCTGCTTCTAACTTGGGCCAGAATTGTAAAATGGTCTTATGAATTAGCGATTTCGTCAAATTGCATTATCTCTTACAGTTTCCGAGATATGGACTATCGACATCTTACAATATTGGCTCTTCTTCTAACTTGGGCCAGAATTGTAAAATGGTCTTATGAATTAGCGATTTCGCTCCAATTCACATTCCAAGTAATATTCGGCATGCTAATTACACTGCCGATGGCCAAATTGCATTATCTCTTATAGTTTCCGAGATATGGACTATCGACATTTTACAATATTGGCTCGGCTTCTAACTTGGGCCAGAATTGTAAAATGGTCTTAAGAATTAGCGATTTCGTTGTAATTCACATTCCAAGTAATATTCGGCATGCTAATTACGTTGCCGATTGCCAAATTGCATTATCTCTTATAGTTTCCGAGATATGGACTATCGACATCTTGCAATATTGGCTCTGCTTCTAACTTGGGCCAGAATTGTAAAATGGTCTTATGAATTAGCGATTTCGTTGTAATTCACATTCCAAGTAATATTCGGCATGCTAATTACACTGCCGATGGCCAAATTGCATTATCTCTTATAGTTTCCGAGATATGGACTATCGACATTTTACAATATTGGCTCTGCTTCTAACTTGGGCCAGAATTGTAAAATGGTCTTATGAATTAGCGATTTTGTTGTAAATCACATTCCAAGTAATATTCGGCAAGCTAATTACGTTGCCGATTGCCAAATTGCATTATCTCTTATAGTTTCCGAGATATGGACTATCGACATCTTGCAATATTGGCTCTGCTTCTAACTTAGGCCAGAATTGTAAAATGGTCTTATGAATTAGCGATTTCGTTCCAATTTACATTCCAAGTAATATTCGGCATGCTAATTACGTTGCCGATTGCCAAATTGCAATATCTCTTATAGTTTCCGAGATATGGGCAATCGAAATTTTACACCTTAGAATCTGTTTCTAACTTGGGACAAAAATGTTAAATAGTCTTATGAATTAGCGATTTCGTTGTAATTCACATTCCAAGTAATATTCGGCATGCTAATTACACTGCCGATGGCCAAATTGCATTATCTCTTATAGTTTCCGAGATATGGACTATCGACATCTTGCAATATTGGCTCTGCTTCTAACTTGGGCCAGAATTGTAAAATGGTCTTATGAATTAGCGATTTCGTTTTAATTCGGGCCAGAATTGTAAAATGGTCTTATAAATTAGCGATTTCGTTGTAATTCACATTCCAAGTAATATTCGGCATGCTAATTACGTTGCCGATTGCCAAATTGCATTATCTCTTATAGTTTCCGAGATATGGACTATCGACATCTTGCAATATTGGCTCTGCTACTAACTTGGGCCAGAATTGTAAAATGGTCTTATGAATTAGCGATTTCGTTGTAATTCACATTCCAAGTAATATTCGGCATGCTAATTACGTTGCCGATTGCCAAATTGCATTATCTCTTATAGTATCCGAGATATGGACTATCGACATTTTACAATATTGGCTCTTCTTCTAACTTGGGTCAAAATTGTAAATTGGTCTAATGAATTAGCGATTTCGTTGTAATTCACATTCCAAGTAATATTCGGCATGCTAATTACGTTGCCGATTGCCAAATTGCATTATCTCTTATAGTTTCCGAGATATGGACTATCGACATTTTACAATATTGGCTCTGCTTCTAACTTGGGCCAGAATTGTAAAATGGTCTTATGAATTAGCGATTTCGTTGTAATTCACATTCCAAGTAATATTCGGCATGCTAATTACGTTGCCGATTGCCAAATTGCATTATCTCTTATAGTTTCCGAGATATGGACTATCGACATTTTACAATATTGGCTCTGCTTCTAACTTGGGCCAGAATTGTAAAATGGTTTTATGAATTAGCGATTTCGTTGTAATTCACATTCCAAGTAATATTCGGCATGCTAATTACGTTGCCGATTGCCAAATTGCATTATCTCTTATAGTTTCCGAGATATGGACTATCGACATCTTGCAATATTGGCTCTGCTTCTAACTTGGGCCAGAATTGTAAAATGGTCTTATGAATTAGCGATTTCGTTGTAATTCACATTCCAAGTAATATTCGGCATGCTAATTACACTGCCGATGGCCAAATTGTATTATCTCTTACAGTTTCCGAGATATGGACTATCGACATTTTACAATATTGGCTCTTCTTCTAACTTGGGCCAGAATTGTAAAATGGTCTTATGAATTAGCGATTTCGCTCCAATTCACATTCCAAGTAATATTCGGCATGCTAATTACACTGCCGATGGCCAAATTGCATTATCTCTTATAGTTTCCGAGATATGGACTATCGACATTTTACAATATTGGCTCGGCTTCTAACTTGGGCCAGAATTGTAAAATGGTCTTAAGAATTAGCGATTTCGTTGTAATTCACATTCCAAGTAATATTCGGCATGCTAATTACGTTGCCGATTGCCAAATTGCATTATCTCTTATAGTTTCCGAGATATGGACTATCGACATCTTGCAATATTGGCTCTGCTACTAACTTGGGCCAGAATTGTAAAATGGTCTTATGAATTAGCGATTTCGTTGTAATTCACATTCCAAGTAATATTCGGCATGCTAATTACGTTGCCGATTGCCAAATTGCATTATCTCTTATAGTATCCGAGATATGGACTATCGACATTTTACAATATTGGCTCTTCTTCTAACTTGGGTCAAAATTGTAAATTGGTCTAATGAATTAGCGATTTCGTTGTAATTCACATTCCAAGTAATATTCGGCATGCTAATTACGTTGCCGATTGCCAAATTGCATTATCTCTTATAGTTTCCGAGATATGGACTATCGACATTTTACAATATTGGCTCTGCTTCTAACTTGGGCCAGAATTGTAAAATGGTCTTATGAATTAGCGATTTCGTTGTAATTCACATTCCAAGTAATATTCGGCATGCTAATTACGTTGCCGATTGCCAAATTGCATTATCTCTTATAGTTTCCGAGATATGGACTATCGACATTTTACAATATTGGCTCTGCTTCTAACTTGGGCCAGAATTGTAAAATGGTTTTATGAATTAGCGATTTCGTTGTAATTCACATTCCAAGTAATATTCGGCATGCTAATTTCGTTGCCGATTGCCAAATTGCATTATCTCTTATAGTTTCCGAGATATGGACTATCGACATCTTGCAATATTGGCTCTGCTTCTAACTTGGGCCAGAATTGTAAAATGGTCTTATGAATTAGCGATTTCGTTGTAATTCACATTCCAAGTAATATTCGGCATGCTAATTACACTGCCGATGGCCAAATTGCATTATCTCTTACAGTTTCCGAGATATGGACTATCGACATTTTACAATATTGGCTCTTCTTCTAACTTGGGCCAGAATTGTAAAATGGTCTTATGAATTAGCGATTTCGCTCCAATTCACATTCCAAGTAATATTCGGCATGCTAATTACACTGCCGATGGCCAAATTGCATTATCTCTTATAGTTTCCGAGATATGGACTATCGACATTTTACAATATTGGCTCGGCTTCTAACTTGGGCCAGAATTGTGAAATGGTCTTAAGAATTAGCGATTTCGTTGTAATTCACATTCCAAGTAATATTCGGCATGCTAATTTCGTTGCCGATTGCCAAATTGCATTATCTCTTATAGTTTCCGAGATATGGACTATCGACATCTTGCAATATTGGCTCTGCTTCTAACTTGGGCCAGAATTGTAAAATGGTCTTATGAATTAGCGATTTCGTTGTAATTCACATTCCAAGTAATATTCGGCATGCTAATTACACTGCCGATGGCCAAATTGCATTATCTCTTATAGTTTCCGAGATATGGACTATCGACATTTTACAATATTGGCTCTGCTTCTAACTTGGGCCAGAATTGTAAAATGGTCTTATGAATTAGCGATTTTGTTGTAAATCACATTCCAAGTAATATTCGGCAAGCTAATTACGTTGCCGATTGCCAAATTGCATTATCTCTTATAGTTTCCGAGATATGGACTATCGACATCTTGCAATATTGGCTCTGCTTCTAACTTGGGCCAGAATTGTAAAATGGTCTTATGAATTAGCGATTTCGCTCCAATTCACATTCCAAGTAATATTCGGCATGCTAATTACGTTGCCGATTGCCAAATTGCATTATTTCTTATAGTTTCCGAGATATGGACTATCGACATCTTGCAATATTGGCTCTGCTTCTAACTTGGGCCAGAATTGTAAAATGGTCTTATGAATTAGCGGTTTTGTTGTAAATCACATTCCAAGTAATATTCGGCATGCTAATTACGTTGCCGATTGCCAAATTGCATTATCACTTATTGTTTCCGAGATATGGACTATCGACATCTTGCAATATTGGCTCTGCTTCTAACTTGGGCCAGAATTGTAAAATGGTCTTATGAATTAGCGATTTCGTTGTAATTCACATTCCAAGTAATATTCGGCATGCTAATTACACTGCCGATGGCCAAATTGCATTATCTCTTATAGTTTCCGAGATATGGACTATCGACATCTTGCAATATTGGCTCTGCTTCTAACTTGGGCCAGAATTGTAAAATGGTCTTATGAATTAGCGATTTCGTTGTAATTCACATTCCAAGTAATATTCGGCATGCTAATTACACTGCCGATGGCCAAGTTGCATTATCTCTTATGGTTTCCGAGATATGGACTATCGACATTTTACAATATTGGCTTTTCTTCTAACTTGGGTCAAAATTGTAAATTGGTCTTATGAATTAGCGATTTCGCTCCTGTTCACATTCCAAGTAATATTCGGCATGCTAATTACGTTGCCGATTGCCAAATTGCATTATCTCTTATAGTTTCCGAGATATGGACTATCGACATCTTGCAATATTGGCTCTGCTTCTAACTTGGGCCAGAATTGTAAAATGGTCTTATGAATTAGCGATTTCGCTCCAATTCACATTCCAAGTAATATTCGGCATGCTAATTACGTTGCCGATTGCCAAATTGCATTATCTATTATAGTTTCCGAGATATGGACTATCGACATTTTACAATATTGGCTCTGCTTCTAACTTGGGTCAAAATTGTAAAATGGTCTTATAAATTAGCAATTTCGCTCCAATTCACATTCCAAGTAATATTCGGCATGCTAATTACGTTGCCGATTGCCAAATTGCATTATCTCTTATAGTTTCCGAGATATGGACTATCGACATCTTGCAATATTGGCTCTGCTTCTAACTCGGGCCAGAATTGTAAAATGGTCTTATGAATTAGCGATTTCGTTGTAATTCACATTCCAAGTAATATTCGGCATGCTAATTACGTCGCCGATTGCCAAATTGCATTATCTCTTATAGTTTCAGAGATATGGACTATCGACATCTTGCAATATTGGCTTTGCTTCTAACTTGGGCCAGAATTGTAAAATGGTCTTATGAATTAGCGATTTCGTTGTAATTCACATTCCAAGTAATATTCGGCATGCTAATTACGTTGCCGATTGCCAAATTGCATTATCTCTTATAGTTTCCGAGATATAGACTATCGACATCTTGCAATATTGGCTCTGCTTCTAACTTGGGCCAGAATTGTAAAATGGTCTTATGAATTAGCGATTTCGTTGTAATTCACATTCCAAGTAATATTCGGCATGCTAATTACGTTGCCGATTGCCAAATTGCATTATCTCTTATAGTTTCCGAGATATGGACTATCGACATTTTACAATATTGGCTCTGCTTCTAACTAGGGTCAAAATTGTAATATGGTCTTATGAATTAGCAATTTCGCTCCAATTCACATTCCAAGTAATATTCGGCATGCTAATTACGTTGCCGATTGCCAAATTGCATTATCCCTTATAGTTTCCGAGATATGGACTATCGACATCTTGCAATATTGGCTCTGCTTCTAACTTGGGCCAGAATTGTAAAATGGTCTTATAAATTAGCGATTTCGTTGTAATTCACATTCCAAGTAATATTCGGCATGCTAATTACGTTGCCGATTGCCAAATTGCATTATCTCTTATAGTTTCCGAGATATGGACTATCGACATCTTGCAATATTGGCTCTGCTTCTAACTTGGGCCAGAATTGTAAAATGGTCTTATGAATTAGCGATTTCGTTGTAATTCACATTCCAAGTAATATTCGGCATGCTAATTACGTTGCCGATTGCCAAATTGCATTATCTCTTATAGTTTCCGAGGTATGGACTATCGACATTTTACAATATTGGCTCTGCTTCTAACTTGGGTCAAAATTGTAAAATGGTCTTATGAATTAGCAATTTCGCTCCAATTCACATTCCAAGTAATATTCGGCATGCTAATTACGTTGCCGATTGCCAGATTGCATTATCTCTTATAGTTTCCGAGATATGGACTATCGACATCTTGCAATATTGGCTCTGCTTCTAACTTGAGCCAGAATTGTAAAATGGTCTTATGAATTAGCGATTTCGTTGTAATTCACATTCCAAGTAATATTCGGCATGCTAATTACGTTGCCGATTGCCAAATTGCATTATCTCTTATAGTTTCCGAGATATGGACTATCGACATTTTACAATATTGGCTCTTCTTCTAACTTGGGTCAAAATTGTAAAATGGTCTTATGAATTAGCGATTTCGCTCCAGTTCACATTCCAAGTAATATTCGGCATGCTAATTACGTTGCCGATTGCCAAATTGCATTATCTCTTATAGTTTCCGAGATATGGACTATCGACATCTTGCAATATTGGCTCTGCTTCTAACTTGGGCCAGAATTGTAAAATGGTCTTATGAATTAGCGATTTCGCTCCAATTCACATTCCAAGTAATATTCGGCATGCTAATTACGTTGCCGATTGCCAAATTGCATTATCTCTTATAGTTTCCGAGATATGGACTATCGACATCTTGCAATATTGGCTCTGCTTCTAACTTGGGCCAGAATTGTAAAATGGTCTTATGAATTAGCGATTTTGTTGTAAATCACATTCCAAGTAATATTCGGCATGCTAATTACGTTGCCGATTGCCAAATTGCATTATCTCTTATAGTTTCCGAGATATGGACTATCGACATCTTGCAATATTGGCTCTGCTTCTAACTTGGGCCAGAATTGTAAAATGGTCTTATGAATTAGCGATTTCGTTGTAATTCACATTCCAGGTAATATTCGGCATGCTAATTACACTGCCGATGGCCAAATTGCATTATCTCTTATAGTTTCCGAGATATGGACTATCGACATTTTACAATATTGGCTTTTCTTCTAACTTGGGCCAGAATTGTAAAATGGTCTTATGAATTAGCGATTTCGTTGTAATTCACATTCCAAGTAATATTCGGTATGCCAATTACGTTGCCGATTGCCAAATTGCATTATCTCTTATAGTTTCCGAGATATGGACTATCGACATCTTGTAATATTGGCTCTGCTTCTAACTTGTCCCAGAATTGTAAAATGGTCTTATGAATTAGCGATTTCGTTGTAATTCACATTCCAAGTAATATTCGGCATGCTAATTACGTTGCCGATTGCCAAATTGCATTATCTCTTATAGTTTCCGAGATATGGACTATCGACATTTTACAATATTGGCTCTTTTTCTAACTTGGGTCAAAATTGTAAATTGGTCCTATGAATTAGCGATTTCGTTGTAATTCACATTCCAAGTAATATTCGGCATGCTAATTACGTTGCCGATTGCCAAATTGCATTATCTCTTATAGTTTCCGAGATATGGACTATCGACATTTCACAATATTGGCTCTGCTTCTAACTTGGGCCAGAATTGTAAAATGGTCTTATGAATTAGCGATTTCGTTGTAATTCACATTCCAAGTAATATTCGGCATGCTAATTACGTTGCCGATTGCCAAATTGCATTATCTCTTATAGTTTCCGAGATATGGACTATCGACATTTTACAATATTGGCTCTGCTTCCAACTTGGGCCAGAATTGTAAAATGGTCTTATGAACTAGCGATTTCGTTGTAATTCACATTCCAAGTAATATTCGGCATGCTAATTACTTTGCCGATTGCCAAATTGCATTATCTCTTATAGTTTCCGAGATATGGACTATCGACATCTTGCAATATTGGCTCTGCTTCTAACTTGGGCCAGAATTGTAAAATGGTCTTATGAATTAGCGATTTCGTTGTAATTCACATTCCAAGTAATATTCGGCATGCTAATTACATTGCCGATGGCCAAATTGCATTATCTCTTATAGTTTCCGAGATATGGACTATCGACATTTTACAATATTGGCTCTTCTTCTAACTTGGGTCAAAATTGTAAATTGGTCTTATGAATTAGCTATTTCGTTGTAATTCACATTCCAAGTAATATTCGGCATTCTAATTACGTTGCCGATTGCCAAATTGCATTATCTCTTATAGTTTCCGAGATATGGACTATCGACATTTTACAATATTGGCTCTGCTTCTAACTTGGGTCAAAATTGTAAAATGGTCTTATGAATTAGCAATTTCGCTCCAATTCACATTCCAAGTAATATTCGGCATGCTAATTACGTTGCCGATTGCCAGATTGCATTATCTCTTATAGTTTCCGAGATATGGACTATCGACAACTTGCAATATTGGCTCTGCTTCTAACTTGAGCCAGAATTGTAAAATGGTCTTATGAATTAGCGATTTCGTTGTAATTCACAGTACAAATAATATTCGGCATGCTAATTACGTTGCCGATTGCCAGATTGCATTATCTCTTATAGTTTCCGAGATATGGACTATCGACAACTTGCAATATTGGCTCTGCTTCTAACTTGAGCCAGAATTGTAAAATGGTCTTATGAATTAGCGATTTCGTTGTAATTCACATTCCAAGTAATATTCGGCATGCTAATTACGTTGCCGATTGCCAAATTGCATTATCTCTTATAGTTTCCGAGATATGGACTATCGACATCTTGCAATATTGGCTCTGCTTCTAACTTGGGCCAGAATTGTAAAATGGTCTTATGAATTAGCGATTTCGCTCCAATTCACATTCCAAGTAATATTCGGCATGCTAATTACGTTGCCGATTGCCAAATTGTATTATCTCTTATAGTTTCCGAGATATGGACTATCGACATCTTGCAATATTGGCTCTGCTTCTAACTTGGGCCAGAATTGTGAAATGGTCTTATGAATTAGCGATTTCGTTGTAATTCACATTCCAAGTAATATTCGGCATGCTAATTACGTTGCCGTTTGCCAAATTGCATTATCTCTTATAGTTTCCGAGATATGGACTATCGACATCTTGCAATATTGGCTCTGCTTCTAACTTGGGCCAGAATTGTAAAATGGTCTTATGAATTCGCGATTTCGTTGTAATTCACATTCCAAGTAATATTCGGCATGCTAATTACGTTGCCGATTGCCAAATTGCATTATCTCTTATAGTTTCCGAGATATGGACTATCGACATTTTACAATATTGGCTCTGCTTCTAACTTGGGTCAAAATTGTAAAATGGTCTTATGAATTAGCAATTTCGCTCCAATTCACATTCCCAGTAATATTCGGCATGCTAATTACGTTGCCGATTGCCAGATTGCATTATCTCTTATAGTTTCCGAGATATGGACTATCGACATCTTGCAATATTGGCTCTGCTTTTAACTTGAGCCAGAATTGTAAAATGGTCTTATGAATTAGCGATTCCGTTGTAATTCACATTCCAAGTAATATTCGGCATGCTAATTACGTTGCCGATTGCCAAATTGCATTATCTCTTATAGTTTCCGAGATATGGACTATCGACATTTTACAATATTGGCTCTGCTTCTAACTAAAAATGGTCTTATGAATTAGCGATTTTGTTGTAATTCACATTCCAAGTAATATTCGGCATGCTAATTACGTTGCCGATTGCCAAATTGCATTATCTCTTATAGTTTCCGAGATATGGACTATCGACATCTTGCAATATTGGCTCTGCTTCTAACTTGGGCCAGAATTGTAAAATGGTCTTATGAATTAGCGATTTCGTTGTAATTCACATTCCAAGTAATATTCGGCATGCTAATTACACTGCCGATGGCCAAATTGCATTATCTCTTATAGTTTCCGAGATATGGACTATCGACATCTTGCAATATTGGCTCTGCTTCTAACTCGGGCCAGAATTGTAAAATGGTCTTATGAATTAGCGATTTCGTTGTAATTCACATTCCAAGTAATATTCGGCATGCTAATTACGTTGCCGATTGCCAAATTGCATTATCTCTTATAGTTTCCGAGATATGGACTATCGACATCTTGCAATATTGGCCCTGCTACTAACTTGGGCCAGAATTGTAAAATGGTCTTATGAATTAGCGATTTCGTTGTAATTCACATTCCAAGTAATATTCGGCATGCTAATTACGTTGCCGATTGCCAAATTGCATTATCTCTTATAGTTTCCGAGATATGGACTATCGACATTTTACAATATTGGCTCTTCTTCTAAATTGGGTCAAAATTGTAAATTGGTCTAATGAATTAGCGATTTCGTTGTAATTCACATTCCAAGTAGTATTCGGCATGCTAATTACGTTGCCGATTGCCAAATTGCATTATCTCTTATAGTTTCCGAGATATGGACTATCGACATTTTACAATATTGGCTCTGCTTCTAACTTGGGCCAGAATTGTAAAATGGTCTTATGAATTAGCGATTTCGTTGTAATTCACATTCCAAGTAATATTCGGCATGCTAATTACGTTGCCGATTGCCAAATTGCATTATCTCTTATAGTTTCCGAGATATGGACTATCGACATTTTACAATATTGGCTCTGCTTCTAACTTGGGCCAGAATTGTAAAATGGTCTTATGAATTAGTGATTTCGTTGTAATTCACATTCCAAGTAATATTCGGCATGCTAATTACGTTGCCGATTGCCAAATTGCATTATCTCTTATAGTTTCCGAGATATGGACTATCGACATCTTGCAATATTGGCTCTGCTTCTAACTTGGGCCAGAATTGTAAAATGGTCTTATGAATTAGCGATTTCGTTGTAATTCACATTCCAAGTAATATTCGGCATGCTAATTACACTGCCGATGGCCAAATTGCATTATCTCTTATAGTTTCCGAGATATGGACTATCGACATTTTACAATATTGGCTCTTCTTCTAACTTGGGTCAAAATTGTAAATTGGTCTTATGAATTAGCGATTTCGTTGTAATTCACATTCCAAGTAATATTCGGCATGCTAATTACGTTGCCGATTGCCAAATTGCATTATCTCTTATAGTTTCCGAGATATGGACTATCGACATTTTACAATATTGGCTCTGCTTCTAACTTGGGTCAAAATTGTAAAATGGTCTTATGAATTAGCAATTTAGCTCCAATTCACATTCCCAGTAATATTCGGCATGCTAATTACGTTGCCGATTGCCAGATTGCATTATCTCTTATAGTTTCCGAGATATGGACTATCGACATCTTGCAATATTGGCTCTGCTTTTAACTTGAGCCCGAATTGTAAAATGGTCTTATGAAATAGCGATTTCGTCAAATTGCATTATCTCTTATAGTTTCCGAGATATGGACTATCGACATTTTACAATATTGGCTCTGCTTCTAACTAGGGCCAGAATTGTAAAATGGTCTTATGAATTAGCGATTTTGTTGTAATTCACATTCCAAGTAATATTCGGCATGCTAATTACGTTGCCGTTTGCCAAATTGCATTATCTCTTATAGTTTCCGAGATATGGACTATCGACATCTTGCAATATTGGCTCTGCTTCTAACTTGGGCCAGAATTGTAAAATGGTCTTATGAATTAGCGATTTCGTTGTAATTCACATTCCAAGTAATATTCGGCATGCTAATTACGTTGCCGATTGCCAAATTGCATTATCTCTTATAGTTTCCGAGATATGGACTATCGACATTTCACAATATTGGCTCTGCTTCTAACTAGGGCCAGAATTGTAAAATGGTCTTATGAATTAGCGATTTTGTTGTAATTCACATTCCAAGTAATATTCGGCATGCTAATTACGTTGCCGTTTGCCAAATTGCATTATCTCTTATAGTTTCCGAGATATGGACTATCGACATCTTGCAATATTGGCTCTGCTTCTAACTAGGGCCAGAATTGTAAAATGGTCTTATGAATTAGCGATTTTGTTGTAATTCACATTCCAAGTAATATTCGGCATGCTAATTACGTTGCCGATTGCCTAATTGCATTATCTCTTATAGCTTCCGAGATATGGACTATCGACATCTTGCAATATTGGCTCTGCTTCTAACTTGGGCCAGAATTGTAAAATGGTCTGATGAATTAGCGATTTCGTTGTAATTCACATTCCAAGTAATATTCGGCATGCTAATTACACTGCCGATGGCCAAATTGCATTATCTCTTATAGTTTCCGAGATATGGACTATCGACATTTTACAATATTGGTTTTTCTTCTAACTTGGGCCAGAATAGTAAAATGGTCTTATGAATTAGCGATTCCGTTGTAATTCACATTCCAAGTAATATTCGGCATGCTAATTACACTGCCGATGGCCAAATTGCATTATCTCTTATAGTTTCCGAGATATGGACTATCGACATTTTACAATATTGGCTCTGCTTCTAACTTGGGCCAGAATTGTAAAATGGTCTTATGAATTAGCGATTTCGTTGTAATTCACATTCCAAGTAATATTCGGCATGCTAATTACGTTGCCGATTGCCAAATTGCATTATCTCTTATAGTTTCCGAGATATGGACTATCGACATTTTACAATATTGGCTCTGCTTCTAACTTGGGCCAGAATTGTAAAATGGTCTTATGAAATAGCGATTTCGTTGTAATTCACATTCCAAGTAATATTCGGCATGCTGATTACGTTGCCGATAGCCAAATTGCATTATCTCTTATAGTTTCCGAGATATGGACTATCGACATCTTGCAATATTGGCTCTGCTTCTAACTTGGGCCAGAATTGTAAAAGGGTCTTATGAATTAGCGATTTCGTTGTAATTCACATTCCAAGTAATATTCGGCATGCTAATTACACTGCCGATGGCCAAATTGCATTATCTCTTATAGTTTCCGAGATATGGACTATCGACATTTTACAATATTGGCTCTTCTTCTAACTTGGGTCAAAATTGTAAATTGGTCTTATGAATTAGCGATTTCGTTGTAATTCACATTCCAAGTAATATTCGGCATGCTAATTACGTTGCCGATGGCCAAATTGCATTATCTCTTATAGTTTTCGAGATATGGACTATCGACATCTTGCAATATTGTCTCTGCTTCTAACTTGGGTCAAAATTGTAAATTGGTCTTATGAATTAGCGATTTCGTTGTAATTCACATTCCAAGTAATATTCGGCATGCTAATTACGTTGCCGATTGCCAAATTGCATTATCTCTTATAGTTTCCGAGATATGGACTATCGACATTTTACAATATTGGCTCTGCTTCTAACTTGGGCCAGAATTGTAAAATGGTCTTATGAATTAGCGATTTCGTTGTAATTCACATTCCAAGTAATATTCGGCATGCTAATTACGTTGCCGATTGCCAAATTGCATTATCTCTTATAGTTTCCGAGATATGGACTATCGACATTTTACAATATTGGCTCTGCTTCTAACTTGGGCCAGAATTGTAAAATGGTCTTATGAAATAGCGATTTCGTTGTAATTCACATTCCAAGTAATATTCGGCATGCTAATTACGTTGCCGATTGCCAAATTGCATTATCTCTTATAGTTTCCGAGATATGGACTATCGACATCTTGCAATATTGGCTCTGCTTCTAACTTGGGCCAGAATTGTAAAAGGGTCTTATGAATTAGCGATTTCGTTGTAATTCACATTCCAAGTAATATTCGGCATGCTAATTACACTGCCGATGGCCAAATTGCATTATCTCTTATAGTTTCCGAGATATGGACTATCGACATTTTACAATATTGGCTCTTCTTCTAACTTGGGTCAAAATTGTAAATTGGTCTTATGAATTAGCGATTTCGTTGTAATTCACATTCCAAGTAATATTCGGCATGCTAATTACGTTGCCGATTGCCAAATTGCATTATCTCTTATAGTTTCCGAGATATGGACTATCGACATTTTACAATATTGGCTCTGCTTCTAACTTGGGTCAAAATTGTAAAATGGTCGTATGAATTAGCAATTTCGCTCCAATTCACATTCCAAGTAATATTCGGCATGCTAATTACGTTGCCGATTGCCAGATTGCATTATCTCTTATAGTTTCCGAGATATGGACTATCGACATTTTACAATATTGGCTCTGCTTCTAACTTGGGCCAGAATTGTAAAATGGTCTTATGAATTAGCGATTTCGTTGTAATTCACATTCCAAGTAATATTCGGCATGCTAATTACGTTGCCGATTGCCAAATTGCATTATCTCTTATAGTTTCCGAGATATGGACTATCGACATCTTGCAATATTGGCTCTGCTTCTAACTTGGGCCAGAATTGTAAAATGGTCTTATGAATTAGCGATTTCGTTGTAATTCACATTCCAAGTAATATTCGGCATGCTAATTACACTGCCGATGGCCAAATTGCATTATCTCTTATAGTTTCCGAGATATGGACTATCGACATTTTACAATATTGGCTCTGCTTCTAACTTGGGCCAGAATTGTAAAATGGTCTTATGAATTAGCGATTTCGCTCCAATTCACATTCCAAGTAATATTCGGCATGCTAATTACGTTGCCGAAAGCCAAATTGCATTATTTCTTATAGTTTCCGAGATATGGACTATCGACATCTTGCAATATTGGCTCTGCTTCTAACTTGGGCCCAAATTGTAAAATGGTCTTATGAATTAGCGGTTTTGTTGTAAATCACATTCCAAGTAATATTCGGCATGCTAATTACGTTGCCGATTGCCAAATTGCATTATCACTTATTGTTTCCGAGATATGGACTATCGACATCTTGCAATATTGGCTCTGCTTCTAACTTGGGCCAGAATTGTAAAATGGTCTTATGAATTAGCGATTTCGTTGTAATTCACATTCCAAGTAATATTCGGCATGCTAATTACACTGCCGATGGCCAAATTGCATTATCTCTTATAGTTTCCGAGATATGGACTATCGACATCTTGCAATATTGGCTCTGCTTCTAACTTGGGCCAGAATTGTAAAATGGTCTTATGAATTAGCGATTTCGTTGTAATTCACATTCCAAGTAATATTCGGCATGCTAATTACACTGCCGATGGCCAAGTTGCATTATCTCTTATGGTTTCCGAGATATGGACTATCGACATTTTACAATATTGGCTTTTCTTCTAACTTGGGTCAAAATTGTAAATTGGTCTTATGAATTAGCGATTTCGCTCCTGTTCACATTCCAAGTAATATTCGGCATGCTAATTACGTTGCCGATTGCCAAATTGCATTATCTCTTATAGTTTCCGAGATATGGACTATCGACATCTTGCAATATTGGCTCTGCTTCTAACTTGGGCCAGAATTGTAAAATGGTCTTATGAATTAGCGATTTCGCTCCAATTCACATTCCAAGTAATATTCGGCATGCTAATTACGTTGCCGATTGCCAAATTGCATTATCTATTATAGTTTCCGAGATATGGACTATCGACATTTTACAATATTGGCTCTGCTTCTAACTTGGGTCAAAATTGTAAAATGGTCTTATAAATTAGCAATTTCGCTCCAATTCACATTCCAAGTAATATTCGGCATGCTAATTACGTTGCCGATTGCCAAATTGCATTATCTCTTATAGTTTCCGAGATATGGACTATCGACATCTTGCAATATTGGCTCTGCTTCTAACTCGGGCCAGAATTGTAAAATGGTCTTATGAATTAGCGATTTCGTTGTAATTCACATTCCAAGTAATATTCGGCATGCTAATTACGTCGCCGATTGCCAAATTGCATTATCTCTTATAGTTTCAGAGATATGGACTATCGACATCTTGCAATATTGGCTTTGCTTCTAACTTGGGCCAGAATTGTAAAATGGTCTTATGAATTAGCGATTTCGTTGTAATTCACATTCCAAGTAATATTCGGCATGCTAATTACGTTGCCGATTGCCAAATTGCATTATCTCTTATAGTTTCCGAGATATAGACTATCGACATCTTGCAATATTGGCTCTGCTTCTAACTTGGGCCAGAATTGTAAAATGGTCTTATGAATTAGCGATTTCGTTGTAATTCACATTCCAAGTAATATTCGGCATGCTAATTACGTTGCCGATTGCCAAATTGCATTATCTCTTATAGTTTCCGAGATATGGACTATCGACATTTTACAATATTGGCTCTGCTTCTAACTAGGGTCAAAATTGTAATATGGTCTTATGAATTAGCAATTTCGCTCCAATTCACATTCCAAGTAATATTCGGCATGCTAATTACGTTGCCGATTGCCAAATTGCATTATCCCTTATAGTTTCCGAGATATGGACTATCGACATCTTGCAATATTGGCTCTGCTTCTAACTTGGGCCAGAATTGTAAAATGGTCTTATAAATTAGCGATTTCGTTGTAATTCACATTCCAAGTAATATTCGGCATGCTAATTACGTTGCCGATTGCCAAATTGCATTATCTCTTATAGTTTCCGAGATATGGACTATCGACATCTTGCAATATTGGCTCTGCTTCTAACTTGGGCCAGAATTGTAAAATGGTCTTATGAATTAGCGATTTCGTTGTAATTCACATTCCAAGTAATATTCGGCATGCTAATTACGTTGCCGATTGCCAAATTGCATTATCTCTTATAGTTTCCGAGGTATGGACTATCGACATTTTACAATATTGGCTCTGCTTCTAACTTGGGTCAAAATTGTAAAATGGTCTTATGAATTAGCAATTTCGCTCCAATTCACATTCCAAGTAATATTCGGCATGCTAATTACGTTGCCGATTGCCAGATTGCATTATCTCTTATAGTTTCCGAGATATGGACTATCGACATCTTGCAATATTGGCTCTGCTTCTAACTTGAGCCAGAATTGTAAAATGGTCTTATGAATTAGCGATTTCGTTGTAATTCACATTCCAAGTAATATTCGGCATGCTAATTACGTTGCCGATTGCCAAATTGCATTATCTCTTATAGTTTCCGAGATATGGACTATCGACATTTTACAATATTGGCTCTTCTTCTAACTTGGGTCAAAATTGTAAAATGGTCTTATGAATTAGCGATTTCGCTCCAGTTCACATTCCAAGTAATATTCGGCATGCTAATTACGTTGCCGATTGCCAAATTGCATTATCTCTTATAGTTTCCGAGATATGGACTATCGACATCTTGCAATATTGGCTCTGCTTCTAACTTGGGCCAGAATTGTAAAATGGTCTTATGAATTAGCGATTTCGCTCCAATTCACATTCCAAGTAATATTCGGCATGCTAATTACGTTGCCGATTGCCAAATTGCATTATCTCTTATAGTTTCCGAGATATGGACTATCGACATCTTGCAATATTGGCTCTGCTTCTAACTTGGGCCAGAATTGTAAAATGGTCTTATGAATTAGCGATTTTGTTGTAAATCACATTCCAAGTAATATTCGGCATGCTAATTACGTTGCCGATTGCCAAATTGCATTATCTCTTATAGTTTCCGAGATATGGACTATCGACATCTTGCAATATTGGCTCTGCTTCTAACTTGGGCCAGAATTGTAAAATGGTCTTATGAATTAGCGATTTCGTTGTAATTCACATTCCAGGTAATATTCGGCATGCTAATTACACTGCCGATGGCCAAATTGCATTATCTCTTATAGTTTCCGAGATATGGACTATCGACATTTTACAATATTGGCTTTTCTTCTAACTTGGGCCAGAATTGTAAAATGGTCTTATGAATTAGCGATTTCGTTGTAATTCACATTCCAAGTAATATTCGGTATGCCAATTACGTTGCCGATTGCCAAATTGCATTATCTCTTATAGTTTCCGAGATATGGACTATCGACATCTTGTAATATTGGCTCTGCTTCTAACTTGTCCCAGAATTGTAAAATGGTCTTATGAATTAGCGATTTCGTTGTAATTCACATTCCAAGTAATATTCGGCATGCTAATTACGTTGCCGATTGCCAAATTGCATTATCTCTTATAGTTTCCGAGATATGGACTATCGACATTTTACAATATTGGCTCTTTTTCTAACTTGGGTCAAAATTGTAAATTGGTCCTATGAATTAGCGATTTCGTTGTAATTCACATTCCAAGTAATATTCGGCATGCTAATTACGTTGCCGATTGCCAAATTGCATTATCTCTTATAGTTTCCGAGATATGGACTATCGACATTTCACAATATTGGCTCTGCTTCTAACTTGGGCCAGAATTGTAAAATGGTCTTATGAATTAGCGATTTCGTTGTAATTCACATTCCAAGTAATATTCGGCATGCTAATTACGTTGCCGATTGCCAAATTGCATTATCTCTTATAGTTTCCGAGATATGGACTATCGACATTTTACAATATTGGCTCTGCTTCCAACTTGGGCCAGAATTGTAAAATGGTCTTATGAACTAGCGATTTCGTTGTAATTCACATTCCAAGTAATATTCGGCATGCTAATTACTTTGCCGATTGCCAAATTGCATTATCTCTTATAGTTTCCGAGATATGGACTATCGACATCTTGCAATATTGGCTCTGCTTCTAACTCGGGCCAGAATTGTAAAATGGTCTTATGAATTAGCGATTTCGTTGTAATTCACATTCCAAGTAATATTCGGCATGCTAATTACGTCGCCGATTGCCAAATTGCATTATCTCTTATAGTTTCAGAGATATGGACTATCGACATCTTGCAATATTGGCTTTGCTTCTAACTTGGGCCAGAATTGTAAAATGGTCTTATGAATTAGCGATTTCGTTGTAATTCACATTCCAAGTAATATTCGGCATGCTAATTACGTTGCCGATTGCCAAATTGCATTATCTCTTATAGTTTCCGAGATATAGACTATCGACATCTTGCAATATTGGCTCTGCTTCTAACTTGGGCCAGAATTGTAAAATGGTCTTATGAATTAGCGATTTCGTTGTAATTCACATTCCAAGTAATATTCGGCATGCTAATTACGTTGCCGATTGCCAAATTGCATTATCTCTTATAGTTTCCGAGATATGGACTATCGACATTTTACAATATTGGCTCTGCTTCTAACTAGGGTCAAAATTGTAATATGGTCTTATGAATTAGCAATTTCGCTCCAATTCACATTCCAAGTAATATTCGGCATGCTAATTACGTTGCCGATTGCCAAATTGCATTATCCCTTATAGTTTCCGAGATATGGACTATCGATATCTTGCAATATTGGCTCTGCTTCTAACTTGGGCCCAAATTGTAAAATGGTCTTATAAATTAGCGATTTCGTTGTAATTCACATTCCAAGTAATATTCGGCATGCTAATTACGTTGCCGATTGCCAAATTGCATTATCTCTTATAGTTTCCGAGATATGGACTATCGACATCTTGCAATATTGGCTCTGCTTCTAACTTGGGCCAGAATTGTAAAATGGTCTTATGAATTAGCGATTTCGTTGTAATTCACATTCCAAGTAATATTCGGCATGCTAATTACGTTGCCGATTGCCAAATTGCATTATCTCTTATAGTTTCCGAGGTATGGACTATCGACATTTTACAATATTGGCTCTGCTTCTAACTTGGGTCAAAATTGTAAAATGGTCTTATGAATTAGCAATTTCGCTCCAATTCACATTCCAAGTAATATTCGGCATGCTAATTACGTTGCCGATTGCCAGATTGCATTATCTCTTATAGTTTCCGAGATATGGACTATCGACATCTTGCAATATTGGCTCTGCTTCTAACTTGAGCCAGAATTGTAAAATGGTCTTATGAATTAGCGATTTCGTTGTAATTCACATTCCAAGTAATATTCGGCATGCTAATTACGTTGCCGATTGCCAAATTGCATTATCTCTTATAGTTTCCGAGATATGGACTATCGACATTTTACAATATTGGCTCTTCTTCTAACTTGGGTCAAAATTGTAAAATGGTCTTATGAATTAGCGATTTCGCTCCAGTTCACATTCCAAGTAATATTCGGCATGCTAATTACGTTGCCGATTGCCAAATTGCATTATCTCTTATAGTTTCCGAGATATGGACTATCGACATCTTGCAATATTGGCTCTGCTTCTAACTTGGGCCAGAATTGTAAAATGGTCTTATGAATTAGCGATTTCGCTCCAATTCACATTCCAAGTAATATTCGGCATGCTAATTACGTTGCCGATTGCCAAATTGCATTATCTCTTATAGTTTCCGAGATATGGACTATCGACATCTTGCAATATTGGCTCTGCTTCTAACTTGGGCCAGAATTGTAAAATGGTCTTATGAATTAGCGATTTTGTTGTAAATCACATTCCAAGTAATATTCGGCATGCTAATTACGTTGCCGATTGCCAAATTGCATTATCTCTTATAGTTTCCGAGATATGGACTATCGACATCTTGCAATATTGGCTCTGCTTCTAACTTGGGCCAGAATTGTAAAATGGTCTTATGAATTAGCGATTTCGTTGTAATTCACATTCCAGGTAATATTCGGCATGCTAATTACACTGCCGATGGCCAAATTGCATTATCTCTTATAGTTTCCGAGATATGGACTATCGACATTTTACAATATTGGCTTTTCTTCTAACTTGGGCCAGAATTGTAAAATGGTCTTATGAATTAGCGATTTCGTTGTAATTCACATTCCAAGTAATATTCGGTATGCCAATTACGTTGCCGATTGCCAAATTGCATTATCTCTTATAGTTTCCGAGATATGGACTATCGACATCTTGTAATATTGGCTCTGCTTCTAACTTGTCCCAGAATTGTAAAATGGTCTTATGAATTAGCGATTTCGTTGTAATTCACATTCCAAGTAATATTCGGCATGCTAATTACGTTGCCGATTGCCAAATTGCATTATCTCTTATAGTTTCCGAGATATGGACTATCGACATTTTACAATATTGGCTCTTTTTCTAACTTGGGTCAAAATTGTAAATTGGTCCTATGAATTAGCGATTTCGTTGTAATTCACATTCCAAGTAATATTCGGCATGCTAATTACGTTGCCGATTGCCAAATTGCATTATCTCTTATAGTTTCCGAGATATGGACTATCGACATTTCACAATATTGGCTCTGCTTCTAACTTGGGCCAGAATTGTAAAATGGTCTTATGAATTAGCGATTTCGTTGTAATTCACATTCCAAGTAATATTCGGCATGCTAATTACGTTGCCGATTGCCAAATTGCATTATCTCTTATAGTTTCCGAGATATGGACTATCGACATTTTACAATATTGGCTCTGCTTCCAACTTGGGCCAGAATTGTAAAATGGTCTTATGAACTAGCGATTTCGTTGTAATTCACATTCCAAGTAATATTCGGCATGCTAATTACTTTGCCGATTGCCAAATTGCATTATCTCTTATAGTTTCCGAGATATGGACTATCGACATCTTGCAATATTGGCTCTGCTTCTAACTTGGGCCAGAATTGTAAAATGGTCTTATGAATTAGCGATTTCGTTGTAATTCACATTCCAAGTAATATTCGGCATGCTAATTACATTGCCGATGGCCAAATTGCATTATCTCTTATAGTTTCCGAGATATGGACTATCGACATTTTACAATATTGGCTCTTCTTCTAACTTGGGTCAAAATTGTAAATTGGTCTTATGAATTAGCGATTTCGTTGTAATTCACATTCCAAGTAATATTCGGCATTCTAATTACGTTGCCGATTGCCAAATTGCATTATCTCTTATAGTTTCCGAGATATGGACTATCGACATTTTACAATATTGGCTCTGCTTCTAACTTGGGTCAAAATTGTAAAATGGTCTTATGAATTAGCAATTTCGCTCCAATTCACATTCCAAGTAATATTCGGCATGCTAATTACGTTGCCGATTGCCAGATTGCATTATCTCTTATAGTTTCCGAGATATGGACTATCGACAACTTGCAATATTGGCTCTGCTTCTAACTTGAGCCAGAATTGTAAAATGGTCTTATGAATTAGCGATTTCGTTGTAATTCACAGTACAAGTAATATTCGGCATGCTAATTACGTTGCCGATTGCCAGATTGCATTATCTCTTATAGTTTCCGAGATATGGACTATCGACAACTTGCAATATTGGCTCTGCTTCTAACTTGAGCCAGAATTGTAAAATGGTCTTATGAATTAGCGATTTCGTTGTAATTCACATTCCAAGTAATATTCGGCATGCTAATTACGTTGCCGATTGCCAAATTGCATTATCTCTTATAGTTTCCGAGATATGGACTATCGACATCTTGCAATATTGGCTCTGCTTCTAACTTGGGCCAGAATTGTAAAATGGTCTTATGAATTAGCGATTTCGCTCCAATTCACATTCCAAGTAATATTCGGCATGCTAATTACGTTGCCGATTGCCAAATTGTATTATCTCTTATAGTTTCCGAGATATGGACTATCGACATCTTGCAATATTGGCTCTGCTTCTAACTTGGGCCAGAATTGTGAAATGGTCTTATGAATTAGCGATTTCGTTGTAATTCACATTCCAAGTAATATTCGGCATGCTAATTACGTTGCCGATTGCCAAATTGCATTATCTCTTATAGTTTCCGAGATATGGACTATCGACATCTTGCAATATTGGCTCTGCTTCTAACTTGGACCAGAATTGTAAAATGGTCTTATGAATTCGCGATTTCGTTGTAATTCACATTCCAAGTAATATTCGGCATGCTAATTACGTTGCCGATTGCCAAATTGCATTATCTCTTATAGTTTCCGAGATATGGACTATCGACATTTTACAATATTGGCTCTGCTTCTAACTTGGGTCAAAATTGTAAAATGGTCTTATGAATTAGCAATTTCGCTCCAATTCACATTCCCAGTAATATTCGGCATGCTAATTACGTTGCCGATTGCCAGATTGCATTATCTCTTATAGTTTCCGAGATATGGACTATCGACATCTTGCAATATTGGCTCTGCTTTTAACTTGAGCCAGAATTGTAAAATGGTCTTATGAATTAGCGATTCCGTTGTAATTCACATTCCAAGTAATATTCGGCATGCTAATTACGTTGCCGATTGCCAAATTGCATTATCTCTTATAGTTTCCGAGATATGGACTATCGACATTTTACAATATTGGCTCTGCTTCTAACTAGGGCCAGAATTGTAAAATGGTCTTATGAATTAGCGATTTTGTTGTAATTCACATTCCAAGTAATATTCGGCATGCTAATTACGTTGCCGATTGCCAAATTGCATTATCTCTTATAGTTTCCGAGATATGGACTATCGACATCTTGCAATATTGGCTCTGCTTCTAACTTGGGCCAGAATTGTAAAATGGTCTTATGAATTAGCGATTTCGTTGTAATTCACATTCCAAGTAATATTCGGCATGCTAATTACACTGCCGATGGCCAAATTGCATTATCTCTTATAGTTTCCGAGATATGGACTATCGACATTTTACAATATTGGCTTTTCTTCTAACTTGGGCCAGAATTGTAAAATGGTCTTATGAATTAGCGATTTCGTTGTAATTCACATTCCAAGTAATATTCGGCATGCTAATTACGTTGCCGATTGCCAAATTGCATTATCTCTTATAGTTTCCGAGCTATGGACTATCGACATCTTGCAATATTGGCCCTGCTACTAACTTGGGCCAGAATTGTAAAATGGTCTTATGAATTAGCGATTTCGTTGTAATTCACATTCCAAGTAATATTCGGCATGCTAATTACGTTGCCGATTGCCAAATTGCATTATCTCTTATAGTTTCCGAGATATGGACTATCGACATTTTACAATATTGGCTCTTCTTCTAAATTGGGTCAAAATTGTAAATTGGTCTAATGAATTAGCGATTTCGTTGTAATTCACATTCCAAGTAGTATTCGGCATGCTAATTACGTTGCCGATTGCCAAATTGCATTATCTCTTATAGTTTCCGAGATATGGACTATCGACATTTTACAATATTGGCTCTGCTTCTAACTTGGGCCAGAATTGTAAAATGGTCTTATGAATTAGCGATTTCGTTGTAATTCACATTCCAAGTAATATTCGGCATGCTAATTACGTTGCCGATTGCCAAATTGCATTATCTCTTATAGTTTCCGAGATATGGACTATCGACATTTTACAATATTGGCTCTGCTTCTAACTTGGGCCAGAATTGTAAAATGGTCTTATGAATTAGTGATTTCGTTGTAATTCACATTCCAAGTAATATTCGGCATGCTAATTACGTTGCCGATTGCCAAATTGCATTATCTCTTATAGTTTCCGAGATATGGACTATCGACATCTTGCAATATTGGCTCTGCTTCTAACTTGGGCCAGAATTGTAAAATGGTCTTATGAATTAGCGATTTCGTTGTAATTCACATTCCAAGTAATATTCGGCATGCTAATTACACTGCCGATGGCCAAATTGCATTATCTCTTATAGTTTCCGAGATATGGACTATCGACATTTTACAATATTGGCTCTTCTTCTAACTTGGGTCAAAATTGTAAATTGGTCTTATGAATTAGCGATTTCGTTGTAATTCACATTCCAAGTAATATTCGGCATGCTAATTACGTTGCCGATTGCCAAATTGCATTATCTCTTATAGTTTCCGAGATATGGACTATCGACATTTTACAATATTGGCTCTGCTTCTAACTTGGGTCAAAATTGTAAAATGGTCTTATGAATTAGCAATTTAGCTCCAATTCACATTCCCAGTAATATTCGGCATGCTAATTACGTTGCCGATTGCCAGATTGCATTATCTCTTATAGTTTCCGAGATATGGACTATCGACATCTTGCAATATTGGCTCTGCTTTTAACTTGAGCCCGAATTGTAAAATGGTCTTATGAAATAGCGATTTCGTTGTAATTCACATTCCAAGTAATATTCGGCATGCTAATTACGTTGCCGATTGCCAAATTGCATTATCTCTTATAGTTTCCGAGATATGGACTATCGACATTTTACAATATTGGCTCTGCTTCTAACTAGGGCCAGAATTGTAAAATGGTCTTATGAATTAGCGATTTTGTTGTAATTCACATTCCAAGTAATATTCGGCATGCTAATTACGTTGCCGTTTGCCAAATTGCATTATCTCTTATAGTTTCCGAGATATGGACTATCGACATCTTGCAATATTGGCTCTGCTTCTAACTTGGGCCAGAATTGTAAAATGGTCTTATGAATTAGCGATTTCGTTGTAATTCACATTCCAAGTAATATTCGGCATGCTAATTACGTTGCCGATTGCCAAATTGCATTATCTCTTATAGTTTCCGAGATATGGACTATCGACATTTCACAATATTGGCTCTGCTTCTAACTAGGGCCAGAATTGTAAAATGGTCTTATGAATTAGCGATTTTGTTGTAATTCACATTCCAAGTAATATTCGGCATGCTAATTACGTTGCCGTTTGCCAAATTGCATTATCTCTTATAGTTTCCGAGATATGGACTATCGACATCTTGCAATATTGGCTCTGCTTCTAACTAGGGCCAGAATTGTAAAATGGTCTTATGAATTAGCGATTTTGTTGTAATTCACATTCCAAGTAATATTCGGCATGCTAATTACGTTGCCGATTGCCTAATTGCATTATCTCTTATAGCTTCCGAGATATGGACTATCGACATCTTGCAATATTGGCTCTGCTTCTAACTTGGGCCAGAATTGTAAAATGGTCTGATGAATTAGCGATTTCGTTGTAATTCACATTCCAAGTAATATTCGGCATGCTAATTACACTGCCGATGGCCAAATTGCATTATCTCTTATAGTTTCCGAGATATGGACTATCGACATTTTACAATATTGGTTTTTCTTCTAACTTGGGCCAGAATAGTAAAATGGTCTTATGAATTAGCGATTCCGTTGTAATTCACATTCCAAGTAATATTCGGCATGCTAATTACACTGCCGATGGCCAAATTGCATTATCTCTTATAGTTTCCGAGATATGGACTATCGACATTTTACAATATTGGCTCTGCTTCTAACTTGGGCCAGAATTGTAAAATGGTCTTATGAATTTGCGATTTCGTTGTAATTCACATTCCAAGTAATATTCGGCATGCTAATTACGTTGCCGATTGCCAAATTGCATTATCTCTTATAGTTTCCGAGATATGGACTATCGACATTTTACAATATTGGCTCTGCTTCTAACTTGGGCCAGAATTGTAAAATGGTCTTATGAAATAGCGATTTCGTTGTAATTCACATTCCAAGTAATATTCGGCATGCTGATTACGTTGCCGATAGCCAAATTGCATTATCTCTTATAGTTTCCGAGATATGGACTATCGACATCTTGCAATATTGGCTCTGCTTCTAACTTGGGCCAGAATTGTAAAAGGGTCTTATGAATTAGCGATTTCGTTGTAATTCACATTCCAAGTAATATTCGGCATGCTAATTACACTGCCGATGGCCAAATTGCATTATCTCTTATAGTTTCCGAGATATGGACTATCGACATTTTACAATATTGGCTCTTCTTCTAACTTGGGTCAAAATTGTAAATTGGTCTTATGAATTAGCGATTTCGTTGTAATTCACATTCCAAGTAATATTCGGCATGCTAATTACGTTGCCGATGGCCAAATTGCATTATCTCTTATAGTTTTCGAGATATGGACTATCGACATCTTGCAATATTGTCTCTGCTTCTAACTTGGGTCAAAATTGTAAATTGGTCTTATGAATTAGCGATTTCGTTGTAATTCACATTCCAAGTAATATTCGGCATGCTAATTACGTTGCCGATTGCCAAATTGCATTATCTCTTATAGTTTCCGAGATATGGACTATCGACATTTTACAATATTGGCTCTGCTTCTAACTTGGGCCAGAATTGTAAAATGGTCTTATGAATTAGCGATTTCGTTGTAATTCACATTCCAAGTAATAGTCGGCATGCTAATTACGTTGCCGATTGCCAAATTGCATTATCTCTTATAGTTTCCGAGATATGGACTATCGACATTTTACAATATTGGCTCTGCTTCTAACTTGGGCCAGAATTGTAAAATGGTCTTATGAAATAGCGATTTCGTTGTAATTCACATTCCAAGTAATATTCGGCATGCTAATTACGTTGCCGATTGCCAAATTGCATTATCTCTTATAGTTTCCGAGATATGGACTATCGACATCTTGCAATATTGGCTCTGCTTCTAACTTGGGCCAGAATTGTAAAAGGGTCTTATGAATTAGCGATTTCGTTGTAATTCACATTCCAAGTAATATTCGGCATGCTAATTACACTGCCGATGGCCAAATTGCATTATCTCTTATAGTTTCCGAGATATGGACTATCGACATTTTACAATATTGGCTCTTCTTCTAACTTGGGTCAAAATTGTAAATTGGTCTTATGAATTAGCGATTTCGTTGTAATTCACATTCCAAGTAATATTCGGCATGCTAATTACGTTGCCGATTGCCAAATTGCATTATCTCTTATAGTTTCCGAGATATGGACTATCGACATTTTACAATATTGGCTCTGCTTCTAACTTGGGTCAAAATTGTAAAATGGTCGTATGAATTAGCAATTTCGCTCCAATTCACATTCCAAGTAATATTCGGCATGCTAATTACGTCGCCGATAGCCAGATTGCATTATCTCTTATAGTTTCCGAGATATGGACTATCGAAATTTTACAATATTAACTCTGCTTCTAACTTGGGCCAGAATTGTAAAATGGTCTTATGAATTAGCGATTTCGTTGTAATTCACATTCCAAGTAATATTCGGCATGCTAATTACGTTGCCGATTGCCAAATTGCATTATCTCTTATAGTTTCCGAGATATGGACTATCGACATCTTGCAATATTGGCTCTGCTTCTAACTTGGGCCAGAATTGTAAAATGGTCTTATGAATTAGCGATTTCGTTGTAATTCACATTCCAAGTAATATTCGGCATGCTAATTACACTGCCGATGGCCAAATTGCATTATCTCTTATAGTTTCCGAGATATGGACTATCGACATTTTACAATATTGGCTCTGCTTGTAACTTGGGCCAGAATTGTAAAATGGTCTTATGAATTAGCGATTTCGTTGTAATTCACATTCCAAGTAATATTCGGCATGCTAATTAGGTTGCCGATTGCCAAATTGCATTATCTCTTATAGTTTCCGAGATATGGACTATCGACATCTTGCAATATTGGCTCTGCTTCTAACTTGGGCCAGAATTGTAAAATGGTCTTATGAATTAGCGATTTCGTTGTAATTCACATTCCAAGTAATATTCGGCATGCTAATTACACTGCCGATGGCCAAATTGCATTATCTCTTATAGTTTCCGAGATATGGACTATCGACATTTTACAATATTCGCTCTTCTTCTAACTTGGGTCAAAATTGTAAATTGGTCTTATGAATTAGCGATTTCGTTGTAATTCACATTCCAAGTAATATTCGGCATGCTAATTACGCTGCCGATTGCCAAATTGCATTATCTCTTATAGTTTCCGAGATATGGACTATCGACATTTTACAATATTGGCTCTGCTTCTAATTTGGGTCAAAATTGTAAAATGGTCTTATGAATTAGCGATTTCGCTCCAATTCACATTCCAAGTAATACTCGGCATGCTAATTACGTTGCCGATTGCCAAATTGCATTATCTCTTATAGTTTCCGAGATATGGACTATCGACATCTTGCAATATTGGCTCTGCTTCTAACTTGGGCCAGAATTGTAAAATGGTCTTATGAATTAGAGATTTCGTTGTAATTCACATTCCAAGTAATATTCGGCATGCTAATTACGTTGCCGATTGCCAAATTGCATTATCTCTTATAGTTTCTGAGATATGGACTATCGACATCTTGCAATATTGGCTCTGCTTCAAACTTGGACCAGAATTGTAAAATGGTCTTATGAATTAGCGATTTCGTTGTAATTCACATTCCAAGTAATATTCGGCATGCTAATTACGTTGCCGATTGCCAAATTGCATTATCTCTTATAGTTTCCGAGATATGGACTATCGACATTTTACAATATTGGCTCTGCTTCTAACTTGGGTCCAAATTGTAAAATATTCTTATGAATTAGCAATTTCGCTCCAATTCACATTCCAAGTAATATTCGGCATGCTAATTACGTTGCCGATTGCCAGATTGCATTATCTCTTATAGTTTCCGAGATATGGACTATCGACATCTTGCAATATTGGCTCTGCTTCTAACTTGAGCCAGAATTGTAAAATGGTCTTATGAATTAGCGATTTCGTTGTAATTCACATTCCAAGTATTATTCGGCATGCTAATTACGTTGCCGATTGCCAAATTGCATTATCTCTTATAGTTTCCGAGATATGGACTATCGACATTTTACAATATTGGCTCTTCTTCTAACTTGGGTCAAAATTGTAAAATGGTCTTATGAATTAGCGATTTCGCTCCAGTTCACATTCCAAGTAATATTCGGCATGCTAATTACGTTGCCGATTGCCAAATTGCATTATCTCTTATAGTTTCCGAGATATGGACTATCGACATCTTGCAATATTGGCTCTGCTTCTAACTTGGGCCAGAATTGTAAAATGGTCTTATGAATTAGCGATTTCGTTGTAATTCACATTCCAAGTAATATTCGGCATGCTAATTACACTGCCGATGGCCAAATTGCATTATCTCTTATAGTTTCCGAGATATGGACTATCGACAGTTTACAATATTGGCTTTTCTTCTAACATGGGCCAGAATTGTAAAATGGTCTTATGAATTAGCGATTTTGTTGTAATTCACATTCCAAGTAATATTCGGTATGCTAATTACGTTGCCGATTGCTAAATTGCATTATCTCTTATAGTTTCCGAGATATGGACTATCGACATCTTGCAATATTGGCTCTGCTTCTAACTTGGGCCAGAATTGTAAAATGGTCTTATGAATTAGCGATTTCGTTGTAATTCACATTCCAAGTAATATTCGGCATGCTAATTACGTTGCCGATTGCCAAATTGCATTATCTCTTATAGTTTCCGAGATATGGACTATCGACATTTTGCAATATTGGCTCTTCTTCTAACTTGGGTCAAAATTGTAAAATGGTTTTATGAATTAGCGATTTCGCTCCAGTTCACATTCCAAGTAATATTCGGCATGCTAATTACGTTGCCGATTGCCAAATTGCATTATCTCTTATAGTTTCCGAGATATGGACTATCGACATCTTGCAATATTGGCTCTGCTTCTAACTTGGGCCAGAATTGTAAAATGGTCTTAGTTCCGTGCTAGCTCTCGAAGAGAACGGTCGTGTCCGGTCCGCCGAACCTACCTGCGCTTCCGAGAATTACCCGAAACTTTCCCTAAGGCGGTCGACCCGTTATCACGTTTCACCAGTGCCTACGTAAAAAAAAAGCGTCTGTAAGCGCCGAAAAGGCGTTTTTACAGACAAGGCAATGGCGTCATGTACGTCAGAGCCGACGTCGCCTCCTGAACATAATCCCAGTGTTTCAAATTCCAATGGACCATCTTCAGAAGACTGCCGAGAAGTGCTTATAACGGAATTGAGAAAACAGAACGAAGACCTGCGAAAGCAGATAGCTGACCTTAAAACGTTCGCAAAAGCCCAAACAGACGCCCTGAACAAACAGACGGAAAAGCTGGAAAGGAGCGAAAAGGCTTCCGAAGAGCTCAAGGAAGAAATAAAAACTCTCACAGCTACGATAACACAATTCATGAAGCATCAAAGAGATGCCATGGAAGTAAGGATTCCCGCTGCCATAGAAATTCAGTCCCAGACACCAGCTAAACCGACACAACACTTAGACCAAACTGAAGACTCAGAAGACGGTTTCACCTTGGTGGGAAAAAGGAAAAGAGGGCCCGTCACTCCACCTCAGGAAAGCCAGCTGCCGAAGGCCGGCAACAAGGGAAAACAGGCTCCCAAATCACAACCCAATCCGGTAGCCAAGCCAGCCACTAAATCTACCCAATCGAAAGCCAAGGCTAACGTACAGCCTTCGATTACAAAATTTGCCACCAGACCAGTGCAAAACAAGCCGACCACCAAGACGGCCCCACAGCCAGTACCGAAACAAGTTACCACAAGACCAACCCAAGACCAGCCTGCGCAGGTAAGTAGCCAGGTCACTAAACAAGTCTTAACCTCCACAGCAAAAACAGTGCCAACCGTTTCGGCGACTGTTTCTCAAAGTCCCCCAAAGGAAAAAATTCCGCCTATAGTGCTCCGTGATAAGAAGAGGTTCATGGAGCTCATTAGAATTACTAAGGCACAATCAATAGACATTATAACCCGAAATAAAAAGGACGGCATTTTCTTATTCGTCGCCACAAGCGACAATTACCGTAAACTTACTACCCTGCTCGAGGAAAGGAATTACCCTTACCATTCCTTCTGTCATCCGGAGGAGAGAGCATTCCGGGTAATAATAAAAAACATCCCAGAATCACTCTGCATTGACGAAGTACGTGAACTTCTCTTTGATCAAGGCTTCCATCCCAAATTTGTGCAAAGATGGAAATTAAAATCCGGGACAGAACTACCAATTGTTCAGGTAGTTGTCCCTCGCGAAGAGCGACAGATCATATATATGACCAAACTCGGCGTCATCACAGTGAAGGTCGAGGTCCAGAGAGGAAACGGCCAGCCAGTGCAGTGCTTCAACTGCCAGCTTTTCGGGCACTCCAGCTCATATTGCCGAGCCCCCCCACGGTGCGTCAAATGTGCCGGGCATCACGACACTAGATCCTGTACCAAAATCCCAGAAGCACCTCCAAAGTGCAGCAACTGCGGTGAAACTCATACCGCAAACTTCAGCGGTTGCACCTGCCGTCCTGCTACAAGAAAACCAAAAATTCCGACCGAAACCAGACCTCCACAAGGTTCTGCATGGAGTAACCAAGGTGGCAGAAAGCTAGCCCAAAAATTAGCCAGCGCTACCCAGCCTGCTCCAACTCAAACTCCTGCTCCAACCAATACACCGGACCTTAACTCCACCATGCAGGCGTTTACTGACCCGCAGGCTTTCCTACAAGTGATCGCCCTGGCTCACCAACTTGCTCGTCTTTTTCCAAATGTCGCCGCCTAAGCGGCAACACTTACCTGTCTCTATAACTTTCAGCAGCCTTTAACTCTTCGAAATGGCTGTTCCGAAATCTCTTATACTGATGACATGGAATGCAAATAGCTTACGCGGAAAGCAAGCGGAATTGGAGGACGTCATAACATTCTATGACGTCGACATCGTGCTCATCCAGGAAACTTTCCTGAAACCTTCGCATCGTCTCTCTTTCGAACACTTTTTTGTCTACAGAAACGATAGAACTCCGGGTCGAGGCGGTGGAACCGCCATTCTCGTCAGAAAAGGAGTCAAACACGAGCTCCTTCCATCGTTATCAGTAAACAACTTCGAAACAACCTCCATTAAAATCGATATCCAAGAACGTCCCTTCGTGATTACATCCCTGTACAGGAAATCTTCTGCATTCAACTATGCCGAATACCGATCACTCGTCGAAGGAAAATTTCCGAAAATAATATTTGGCGACTTCAACGCCCACCACCCCACCTGGGGGTGTTCCAGAGCGAATCCCGCAGGTAACGCCATCGTAGCTCTAAGTGCAGATCTGGGCTACGGTCTTGCCTTGCCAGATGAACCCACCCATCACCCTAGTACAGTCTCTCAAGGCGCAGCAAGAATCCTTGATTTCTTTATTCTTCAAGACGTAAATCGCGATTCCGAAGTTCGAGTCCTTGACGAACTAGACTCTGATCATCGTCCGATCCTTCTCAAACTCGGAAACTGCGCCACCACTCAAGTCCCACTAACAAGATTCAGGAAAAAACCGACTGGAAAAACTACCAATCTCTTCTCCTGAAATCCGATCCAATTCCGAAAATTAACACATCAGAACACCTCGAGGAAGCCGTACTCAAGCTAACTCGCGATATTCAGTCTGCTCACGAATCTTCCACAGTCAAAATTTCATCACAACCCCAGCCGTGGAAAAACAATCTTCCCGCTTCTCTTAAACGTGAAATTCGCATCAAAAACGGTTTATGCAGATTAGCTCGATTCACCCTTGATGCTGCAGACAAAAGGGAGGCGAACAGAGCATGCAAGAGGGTAAGGGCGGCCGTCTCGACTTGGCGAGCAATGAAATGGAAATCATTTCTCGCGGACCAAAGGCTGGATGGCCCCCCTTCCTTCTGGCGTGTCTCCAAATGCCTCGTGGGGAAGACGCACAATGTCATCCCTCCCCTGAAGTCAGCGGTTACAGGAAATTTTGCAGTCACTGACCAAGAAAAAGTCGAGCTCCTTGCAGAGACCTACGAAGCTCAAATGAAATGCCTCCCACCCGCACAGAACACTAAAACTAAAGACATTGACACTGTCATCAACGAATCCAACTCCGTCAAAAGACCAGTAACCCCCGCCTTTCTTCTCAACCATTTTGTATCTCCAAAGTCTCTACAGACTATGATCGGCAAACTTCAAACCAAAAAATCTCCAGGTTTCGATGGAATATCGATTACCCAGTTAAAAAAGCTCCCGCATAAGCAACTCGCAGAACTGGCAAACATTATTAACTCCATCATGAGACTGCAACACTTCCCGGCGTCTTGGAAACACGCACATATAGCGGTTATACCCAAGAAAGGAGCAAAATCATCTCCATCTGATTACAGGCCTATCAGCCTTCTCAGCGCCATCTCGAAGCTTGCCGAGAGGGCAATACTCTACGCTCTCAACTCTTTCACAAAGGAAAACAACATCATTCCAGATGAACAATTCGGCTTTCGCGCTTACCACTCATCCGTCCATCAAGCTTCCCGTCTGGCTGCACACATCCATCATGCTCTTGACCAACGTAAAAAGCTTGGAGCAGTTCTTCTGGACCTAACCAAAGCCTTCGACAAGGTCTGGCACGACGGATTGTTCGCAAAGTGCGTGCGGTTAGGCCTCCCAGAAGACCTAACCGCTCTCATCAAGTCCTATCTCTCGGACAGATCTTTCCAGGTCAAGATCAGGGCGTCACTTTCCAGTCGTAAACAAATCGATGCTGGCGTACCTCAAGGTTCCCCGCTGGCCCCAGCCTTATTTAATCTCTTTATTTCAGATATGCCGAGAAAAGAGCATATTGACGTCGCCTTTTACGCTGACGACACTGCTTTCTTCACGGCCGCCAGGTTCGAAGTTACAATTCATGAGCGTTTACAGAAGCAGCTCGATCATGCGGTCAAGTGGTTCAAATTCTGGAGGTTGCAAATCAACCCCCTGAAAACCCAGGCCATCATTTTCCACAAGAAGCGTTACGCACTGCGCGTCTCGCAACTTAAGATCGACACCGCAATAATTCCATGGCTGGATAACGTCACGTACCTAGGTCTTCACTTCGACCGGCGGTTCGGTTGGCATTCCCAAATCCAGAAAGCAATCCAAAAAGGTTCGGGGATAGCAAACCTGCTATCTCCTCTGATCTGCCCTTCTAGCAGGCTTCCCATCTCCATCAAATGCTTATTTTACAAGATGTTAATTCGGTCCGTACTCCTCTACGGATCTAATGTCTACTTCAAGTTTGTTACACCCAACCAGGTCAAACGGCTTCAAGTTTTCCAAAATAAGCTCCTCAGGAGAATATTAAACGCTCCATGGTTTGTCAGAAATAATCAAATCCATAGGGAAACTGACACTCCAGAAATCAAGCACTTCATATCTCAATCATTTCACAAACAACAACTCAGCTCAAGTTCTTCTGAAAACGCGCTTGTTCGCGAGCTGGTCGACATGCTGGGAGCTTAGCACCGCGTCACCGCTAAGCTCTCCCCTTTTCCAGGCTGAAACGACCTCATCCGTCGCTACAGTCATAACTTTTGCCCCCATACAACAGTACCCAGTTGTGTGTTAACTCAGGTTCGCGAATCAATAGAATCGCCGGGCTCTCGTGCCCAATAACGGCTGCCCGATCAGCGGGTGCCATATCCCCAAATTTAATGCAGTAGCAGTAGAGATCCACAGGGGTCAACTGTGAGGCGGTTTCGGTTTAGTGTATTGGTAAGCCCAGAGGCAGTCCCACATAACCCGGTCCAACTTGTCACTCCAGGGCAAGTCTCCGCGACCAGGTATGCGTCATGCATTCCACCGCCTGGTTTTTAGGCCAGAACAAAAAAAAAAAAGAAAAAATGTAAAATGGTCTTATGAATTAGCGATTTCGCTCCAATTCACATTCCAAGTAATATTCGGCATGCTAATTACGTTGCCGATTGCCAAATTGCATTATCTCTTATAGTTTCCGAGATATGGACTATCGACATCTTGCAATATTGGCTCTGCTTCTAACTTGGGCCAGAATTGTAAAATGGTCTTATGAATTAGCGATTTTGTTGTAATTCACATTCCAAGTAATATTCGGCATGCTAATTACGTTGCCGATTGCCAAATTGCATTATCTCTTATAGTTTCCGAGATATGGACTATCGACATCTTGCAATATTGGCTCTGCTTCTAACTTGGGCCAGAATTGTAAAATGGTCTTATCAATTAGCGATTTCGTTGTAATTCACATTCCAAGTAATATTCGGCATGCTAATTACACTGCCGATGGCCAAATTGCATTATCTCTTATAGTTTCCGAGATATGGACTATCGACATTTTACAATATTGGCTTTTCTTCTAACTTGGGCCAGAATTGTAAAATGGTCTTATGAATTAGCGATTTCGTTGTAATTCACATTAGAAGTAATATTCGGCATGCTAATTACGTCGCCGATTGCCAAATTGCATTATCTCTTATAGTTTCCGAGATATGGATTATCGACATCTTGCAATATTGGCTCTGCTTCTAACTTGGGCCAGAATTGTAAAATGGTCTTATGAATTAGCGATTTCGTTGTAATTCACATTCCAAGTAATATTCGGCATGCTAATTACGTAGCCGATTGCCAAATTGCATTATCTCTTATAGTTTCCGAGATATGGACTATCGACATTTTACAATATTGGCTCTTCTTCTAACTTGGGTCAAAATTGTAAAATGGTCTTATGAATTAGCGATTTCGCTCCAGTTCACATTCCAAGTAATATTCGGCATGCTAATTACGTTGCCGATTGCCAAATTGCATTATCTCTTATAGTTTCCGAGATATGGACTATCGACATCTTGCAATATTGGCTCTGCTTCTAACTTGGGCCAGAATTGTAAAATGGTCTTATGAATTAGCGATTTCGCTCCAATTCACATTCCAGGTAATATTCGGCATGCTAATTACGTTGCCAATTGCCAAATTGCATTATCTCTTATAGTTTCCGAGATATGGAGTATCGACATCTTGCAATATTGGCTCTGCTTCTAACTTGGGCCAGAATTGTAAAATGGTCTTATGAATTAGCGATTTCGTTCTAATTCACAATCCAAGTAATATTCGGCATGCTAATTACGTTGCCGATTGCCAAATTGCATTATCTCTTATAGTTTCCGAGATATGGACTATCGACATTTTACAATATTGGCTCTGCTTCTAACTTGGGTCAAAATTGTAAAATGGTCTTATGAATTAGCAATTTCGCTCCAATTCACATTCCAAGTAATATTCGGCATGCTAATTACGTTGCCGATTGCCAGAGTGCATTATCTCTTATAGTTTCCGAGATATGGACTATCGACATCTTGCAATATTGGCTCTGCTTCTAACTTGAGCCAGAATTGTAAAATGGTCTTATGAATTAGCGATTTCGCTCCAGTTCACATTCCAAGTAATATTCGGCATGCTAATTACGTTGCCGATTGCCAAATTGCATCATCTCTTATAGTTTCCGAGGTATGGACTATCGACATCTTGCAATATTGGCTCTGCTTCTTACTTGGGCCAGAATTGTAAAATGGTCTTATGAATTAGCGATTTCGTTGTAATTCACATTCCAAGTAATATTCGGCATGCTAATTACGTTGCCGATTGCCAAATTGCATTATCTCTTATAGTTTCCGAGATATGGATTATCGACATTTTACAATATTGGCTCTTCTTCTAACTTGGGTCAAAATTGTAAAATGGTCTTATGAATTAGCGATTTCGCTCCAGTTCACATTCCAAGTAATATTCGGCATGCTAATTACGTTGCCGATTGCCAAATTGCATTATCTCTTATAGTTTCCGAGATATGGACTATCGACATCTTGCAATATTGGCTCTGCTTCTAACTTGGGCCAGAATTGTAAAATGGTCTTATGAATTAGCGATTTCGTTGTAATTCACATTCCAAGTGATATTCGGCATGCTAATTACGTTGCCGATTGCCTAATTGCATTATCTCTTATAGTTTCCGAGATATGGACTATCGACATCTTGCAATATTGGCTCTGCTTCTAACTTGGGCCAGAATTGTAAAATGGTCTTATGAATTAGCGATTTCGTTGTAATTCACATTCCAAGTAATATTCGGCATGCTAATTACGTTGCCGATTGCCAAATTGCATTATCTCTTATAGTTTCCGAGATATGGACTATCGACATCTTGCAATATTGGCTCTGCTTCTAACTTGGGCCAGAATTGTAAAATGGTCTTATGAATTAGCGATATTGTTGTAATTCACATTCCAAGTAATATTCGGCATGCTAATTACGTTGCCGATTGCCAAATTGCTTTATCTCTTATAGTTTCCGAGATATGGACTATCGACATCTTGCAATATTGGCTCTGCTTCTAACTTGGGCCAGAATTGTAAAATGGTCTTATGAATTAGCGATTTCGTTGTAATTCACATTCCAAGTAATATTCGGCATGCTAATTACACTGCCGATGGCCAAATTGCATTATCTCTTATAGTTTCCGAGATATGGACTATCGACATTTTACAATATTGGCTTTTCTTCTAACTTGGGCCAGAATTGTAAAATGGTCTTATGAATTAGCGATTTCGTTGTAATTCACATTCCAAGTAATATTCGGCATGCTAATTACGTTGCCGATTGCCAAATTGCATTATCTCTTATAGTTTCCGAGATATGGACTATCGACATCTTGCAATATTGGCTCTGCTTCTAACTTGGGCCAGAATTGTAAAATGGTCTTATGAATTAGCGATTTCGTTGTAATTCACATTCCAAGTAATATTCGGCATGCTAATTACATTGCCGGTTGCCAAATTGCATTATCTCTTATAGTTTCCGAGATATGGACTATCGACATTTTACAATATTGGCTCTGCTGCTAACTTGGGTCAAAATTGTAAAATGGTCTTATGAATTAGCGATTTCGCTCCAGTTCACATTCCAAGTAATATTCGGAATGCTAATTACGTTGCCGATTGCCAAATTGCATTATCTCTTATAGTTTCCGAGATATGGACTATCGACATCTTGCAATATTGGCTCTGCTTCTAACTTGGGCCAGAATTGTAAAATGGTCTTATGAATTAGCGATTTCGCTCCAATTCACATTCCAAGTAATATTCGGCATGCTAATTACGTTACGTTGCCGATTGCCAAATTGCATTATCTCTTATAGTTTCCGAGATATGGACTATCGACATCTTGCAATATTGGCTCTGCTTCTAACTTCATCCAGAATTGTAAAATGGTCTTATGAATTAGCGATTTCGTTGTAATTCACATTCCAAGTAATATTCGGCATGCTAATTACGTTGCCGATTGCCAAATTGCATTATCTCTTATAGTTTCCGAGATATGGACTATCGACATCTTGCAATATTGGCTCTGCTTCTAACTTGGGCCAGAATTGTAAAATGGTCTTATGAATTAGCGATTTCGTTGTAATTCACATTCCAAGTAATATTCGGCATGCTAATTACACTGCCGATGGCCAAATTGCATTATCTCTTATAGTTTCCGAGATATGGACTATCGACATTTTACAATATTGGCTCTTCTTCTAACTTGGGTCAAAATTGTAAATTGGTCTTATGAATTAGCGATTTCGTTGTAATTCACATTCCAAGTAATATTCGGCATGCTAATTACGTTGCCGAATGCCAAATTGCATTATCTCTTATAGTTTCCGCGATATGGACTATCGACATTTTACAATATTGGCTCTGCTTCTAACTTGGGTCAAAATTGTAAAATGGTCTTATGAATTAGCAATTTAGCTCCAATTCACATTCCCAGTAATATTCGGCATGCTAATTACGTTGCCGATTGCCAGATTGCATTATCTCTTATAGTTTCCGAGATATGGACTATCGACATCTTGCAATATTGGCTCTGCTTTTAACTTGAGCCCGAATTGTAAAATGGTCTTATGAATTAGCGATTTCGTTGTAATTCACATTCCAAGTAATATTCGGCATGCTAATTACGTTGCCGATTGCCAAATTGCATTATCTCTTATAGTTTCCGAGATATGGACTATCGACATTTTACAATATTGGCTCTGCTTCTAACTAGGGCCAGAATTGTAAAATGGTCTTATGAATTAGCGATTTTGTTGTAATTCACATTCCAAGTAATATTCGGCATGCTAATTACGTTGCCGTTTGCCAAATTGCATTATCTCTTATAGTTTCCGAGATATGGACTATCGACATCTTGCAATATTGGCTCTGCTTCTAACTTGGGCCAGAATTGTAAAATGGTCTTATGAATTAGCGATTTCGTTGTAATTCACATTCCAAGTAATATTCGGCATGCTAATTACACTGCCGATGGCCAAATTGCATTATCTCTTATAGTTTCCGAGATATGGACTATCGACATTTTACAATATTGGCTTTTCTTCTAACTTGGGCCAGAGTTGTAAAATGGTCTTATGAATTAGCGATTTCGTTGTAATTCACATTCCAAGTAATATTCGGCATGCTAATTACGTTGCCGATTGCCAAATTGCATTATCTCTTATAGCTTCCGAGATATGGACTATCGACATCTTGCAATATTGGCTCTGCTTCTAACTTGGGCCAGAATTGTAAAATGGTCTTATGAATTAGCGATTTCGTTGTAATTCACATTCCAAGTAATATTGGGCATGCTAATTACACTGCCGATGGCCAAATTGCATTATCTCTTATAGTTTCCGAGATATGGACTATCGACATTTTACAATATTGGTTTTTCTTCTAACTTGGGCCAGAATAGTAAAATGGTCTTATGAATTAGCGATTTCGTTGTAATTCACATTCCAAGTAATATTCGGCATGCTAATTACACTGCCGATGGCCAAATTGCATTATCTCTTATAGTTTCCGAGATATGGACTATCGACATTTTACAATATTGGCTTTTCTTCTAACTTGGGCCAGAATTGTAAAATGGTCTTATGAATTAGCGATTTCGTTGTAATTCACATTCCAAGTAATATTCGGCATGCTAATTACGTTGCCGATTGCCAAATTGCATTATCTCTTATAGTTTCCGAGATATGGACTATCGACATCTTGCAATATTGGCTCTGCTTCTAACTTGGGTCAAAATTGTAAATTGGCCTTATGAATTAGCGATTTCGTTGTAATTCACATTCCAAGTAATATTCGGCATGCTAATTACGTTGCCGATTGCCAAATTGCATTATCTCTTATAGTTTCCGAGATATGGACTATCGACATTTTACAATATTGGCTCTGCTTCTAACTTGGGCCAGAATTGTAAAATGGTCTTATGAATTAGCGATTTCGTTGTAATTCACATTCCAAGTAATATTCGGCATGCTAATTTCGTTGCCGATTGCCAAATTGCATTATCTCTTATAGTTTCCGAGATAAGGACTATCGACATTTTACAATATTGGCTCTGCTTCTAACTTGGGCCAGAATTGTAAAATGGTCTTATGAAATAGCGATTTCGTTGTAATTCACATTCCAAGTAATATTCGGCATGCTAATTACGTTGCCGATTGCCAAATTGCATTATCTCTTATAGTTTCCGAGATATGGACTATCGACATCTTGCAATATTGGCTCTGCTTCTAACTTGGGCCAGAATTGTAAAAGGGTCTTATGAATTAGCGATTTCGTTGTAATTCACATTCCAAGCAATATTCGGCATGCTAATTACACTGCCGATGGCCAAATTGCATTATCTCTTATAGTTTCCGAGATATGGACTATCGACATTTTACAATATTGGCTCTTCTTCTAACTTGTGTCAAAATTGTAAATTGGTCTTATGAATTAGCGATTTCGTTGTAATTCACATTCCAAGTAATATTCGGCATGCTAATTAGGTTGCCGATTGCCAAATTGCATTATCTCTTATAGTTTCCGAGATATGGACTATCGACATTTTACAATATTGGCTCCGCTTCTAACTTGGGTCAAAATTGTAAAATGGTCTTATGAATTAGCAATTTCGCTCCAATTCACATTCCAAGTAATATTCGGCATGCTAATTACGTTGCCGATTGCCAGATTGCATTATCTCTTATAGCTTCCGAGATATGGACTATCGACATTTTACAATATTGGCTCTGCTTCTAACTTGGGCCAGAATTGTAAAATGGTCTTATGAATTAGCGATTTCGTTGTAATTCACATTCCAAGTAATATTCGGCATGCTAATTACGTTGCCGATTGCCAAATTGCATTATCTCTTATAGTTTCCGAGATATGGACTATCGACATCTTGCAATATTGGCTCTGCTTCTAACTTGGGCCAGAATTGTAAAATGGTCTTATGAATTAGCGATTTCGTTGTAATTCATATTCCAAGTAATATTCGGCATGCTAATTACACTGCCGATGGCCAAATTGCATTATCTCTTATAGTTTCCGAGATATGGACTATCGACATCTTGCAATATTGGCTCTGCTTCTAACTTGGGCCAGAATTGTAAAATGGTCTTATGAATTAGCGATTTCGTTGTAATTCACATTCCAAGTAATATTCGGCATGCTAATTACACTGCCGATGGCCAAATTGCATTATCTCTTATAGTTTCCGAGATATGGACTATCGACATTTTACAATATTGGCTCTTCTTCTAACTTGGGTCAAAATTGTAAATTGGTCTTATGAATTAGCGATTTCGTTGTAATTCACATTCCAAGTAATATTCGGCATGCTAATTACGTTGCCGATTGCCAAATTGCATTATCTCTTATAGTTTCCGAGATATGGACTATCGACATTTTACAATATTGGCTCTGCTTCTAACTTGGTTCAAAATTGTAAAATGGCCTTATGAATTAGCAATTTCGCTCCAATTCACATTCCAAGTAATATTCGGCATGCTAATTACGTTGCCGATTGCCAAATTGCATTATCTCTTATAGTTTCCAAGATATGGACTATCGACATCTTGCAATATTGGCTCTGCTTCTAACTTGGGCCATAATTGTAAAATGGTCTTATGAATTAGCGATTTCGCTCCAATTCACATTCCTAGTAATACTCGGCATGCTAATTACGTTGCCGATTGCCAAATTGCATTATCTCTTATAGTTTCCGAGATATGGACTATCGACATCTTGCAATATTGGCTCTGCTTCTAACTTGGGCCAGAATTGTAAAATGGTCTTATGAATTAGAGATTTCGTTGTAATTCACATTCCAAGTAATATTCGGCATGCTAATTACGTTGCCGATTGCCAAATTGCATTATCTCTTATAGTTTCTGAGATATGGACTATCGACATCTTGCAATATTGGCTCTGCTTCTAACTTGGACCAGAATTGTAAAATGGTCTTATGAATTAGCGATTTCGTTGTAATTCACATTCCAAGTAATATTCGGCATGCTAATTACGTTGCCGATTGCCAAATTGCATTATCTCTTATAGTTTCCGAGATATGGACTATCGACATTTTACAATATTGGCTCTGCTTCTAACTTGGGCCCAAATTGTAAAATGGTCTTATGAATTAGCAATTTCGCTCCAATTCACATTCCAAGTAATATTCGGCATGCTAATTACGTTGCCGATTGCCAGATTGCATTATCTCTTATAGTTTCCGAGATATGGACTATCGACATCTTGCAATATTGGCTCTGCTTCTAACTTGAGCCAGAATTGTAAAATGGTCTTATGAATTAGCGATTTCGTTGTAATTCACATTCCAAGTAATATTCGGCATGCTAATTTCGTTGCCGATTGCCAAATTGCAATATCTCTTATAGTTTCCGAGATATGGACTATCGACATTTTACAATATTGGCTCTTCTTCTAACTTGGGTCAAAATTGTAAAATGGTCTTATGAATTAGCGATTTCGCTCCAGTTCACATTCCAAGTAATATTCGGCATGCTAATTACGTTGCCGATTGCCAAATTGCATTATCTCTTATAGTTTCCGAGATATGGGCTATCGACATCTTGCAATATTGGCTCTGCTTCTAACTTGGGCCAGAATTGTAAAATGGTCTTATGAATTAGCGATTTCGCTCCAATTCACATTCCAAGTAATATTCGGCATGCTAATTACGTTGCCGATTGCCAAATTGCATTATCTCTTATAGTTTCCGAGATATGGACTATCGACATCTTGCAATATTGGCTCTGCTTCTAACTTGGGCCAGAATTGTAAAATGGTCTTATGAATTAGCGATTTCGTTGTAATTCACATTCCAAGTAATATTCGGCATGCTAATTACACTGCCGATGGCCAAATTGCATTATCTCTTATAGTTTCCGAGATATGGACTATCGACAGTTTACAATATTGTCTCTGCTTCTAACTTGGGTCAAAATTGTAAAATGGTCTTATGAATTAGCAATTTCGCTCCAATTCACATTCCAAGTAATATTCGGCATGCTAATTACGTTGCCGATTGCCAGATTGCATTATCTCTTATAGTTTCCGAGATATGGACTATCGACATCTTGCAATATTGGCTCTGCTTCTAACTTGAGCCAGAATTGTAAAATGGCCTTATGAATTAGCGATTTCGTTGTAATTCACATTCCAAGTAATATTCGGCATGCTAATTACACTGCCGATGGCCAAATTGCATTATCTCTTATAGTTTCCGAGATATGGACTATCGACATTTTACAATATTGGCTTTTCTTCTAACTTGGGTCAAAATTGTAAATTGGTCTTATGAATAAGCGATTTCGCTCCAGTTCACATTCCAAGTAATATTCGGCATGCTAATTACGTTGCCGATTGCCAAATTGCATTATCTCTTATAGTTTCCGAGATATGGACTATCGACATCTTGCAATATTGGCTCTGCTTCTAACTTGGGCCAGAATTGTAAAATGGTCTTATGAATTAGCGATTTCGCTCCAATTCACATTCCAAGTAATATTCGGCATGCTAATTACGTTGCCGATTGCAAAATTGCATTATCTCTTATAGTTTCCGAGATATGGACTATCGACATCTTGCAATATTGGCTCTGCTTCTAACTTGGGCCAGAATTGTAAAATGGTCTTATGAATTAGCGATTTCGTTGTAATTCACATTCCAAGTAATATTCGGCATGCTAATTACGTTGCCGATTGCCAAATTGCATTATCTCTTATAGTTTCCGAGATATGGACTATCGACATTTTACAATATTGGCTCTGCTTCTAACTTGGGTCAAAATTGTAAAATGGTCTTATGAATTAGCAATTTCGCTCCAATTCACATTCCAAGTAATATTCGGCATGCTAATTACGTTGTCGATTGCCAGATTGCATTATCTCTTATAGTTTCCGAGATATGGACTATCGACATCTTGCAATATTGGCTCTGCTTCTAACTTGGGCCAGAATTGTTAAATGGTCTTATGAATTAGCGATTTCGTTGTAATTCACATTCCAAGTAATATTCGGCATGCTAATTACGTTGCCGATTGCCAAATTGCTTTATCTCTTATAGTTTCCGAGATATGGACTATCGACATCTTGCAATATTGGCTCTGCTTCTAACTTGGGCCAGAATTGTAAAATGGTCTTATGAATTAGCGATTTTATTGTAATTCACATTCCAAGTAATATTCGGCATGCTAATTATGTTGCCGATTGCAAAATTGCATTATCTCTTATAGTTTCCGAGATATGGACTATCGACATCTTGCAATATTGGCTCTGCTTCTAACTTGGGCCAGAATTGTAAAATGGTCTTATGAATTAGCGATTTCGTTGTAATTCACATTCCATGTAATATTCGGCATGCTAATTACGTTGCCGATTGCCAAATTGCATTATCTCTTATAGTTTCCGAGATATGGACTATCGACATCTTGCAATATTGGCTCTGCTTCTAACTTGGGCCAGAATTGTAAAATGGTCTTATGAATTAGCGATTTCGTTGTAATTCACATTCCAAGTAATATTCGGCATGCTAATTACGTTGCCGATTGCCAAATTGCATTATCTCTTATAGTTTCCGAGATATGGACTGTCGACATTTTACAATATTGGCTTTTCTTCTAACTTGGGTCAAAATTGTAAATTGGTCTTATGAATTAGCGATTTCGCTCCAGTTCACATTCCAAGTAATATTCGGCATGCTAATTACATTGCCGATTGCTAAATTGCATTATCTCTTATAGTTTCCGAGATATGGACTATCGACATCTTGCAATATTGGCTCTGCTTCTAACTTGGGCCAGAATTGTAAAATGGTCTTATGAATTAGCGATTTCGCTCCAATTCACATTCCAAGTAATATTCGGCATGCTAATTACGTTGCCGATTGCCAAATTGCATTATCTCTTATAGTTTCCGAGATATGGACTATCGACATCTTGCAATATTGGCTCTGCTTCTAACTTGGGCCAGAATTGTAAAATGGTCTTATGAATTAGCGATTTCGTTGTAATTCACATTCCAAGTAATATTCGGCATGCTAATTACGTTGCCGATTGCCAAATTGCATTATCTCTTATAGTTTCCGAGATATGGACTATCGACATTTTACAATATTGGCTCTGCTTCTAACTTGGGTCAAAATTGTAAAATGGTCTTATGAATTAGCAATTTCGCTCCAATTCACATTCCAAGTAATATTCGGCATGCTAATCACGTTGCCGATTGCCAGATTGCATTATCTCTTATAGTTTCCGAGATATGGACTATCGACATCTTGCAATATTGGCTCTGCTTCTAACTTGGGCCAGAATTGTTAAATGGTCTTATGAATTAGCGATTTCGTTGTAATTCACATTCCAAGTAATATTCGGCATGCTAATTACGTTGCCGATTGCCAAATTGCTTTATCTCTTATAGTTTCCGAGATATGGGCTATCGACATCTTGCAATATTGGCTCTGCTTCTAACTTGGGCCAGAATTGTAAAATGGTCTTATGAATTAGCGATTTTGTTGTAATTCACATTCCAAGTAATATTCGGCATGCTAATTATGTTGCCGATTGCCAAATTGCATTATCTCTTATAGTTTCCGAGATATGGAATATCGATATCTTGCAATATTGGCTCTGCTTCTAACTTGGGCCAGAATTGTAAAATGGTCTTATGAATTAGCGATTTCGTTGTAATTCACATTCCATGTAATATTCGGCATGCTAATTACGTTGCCGATTGCCAAATTGCATTATCTCTTATAGTTTCCGAGATATGGACTATCGACATCTTGCAATATTGGCTCTGCTTCTAACTTGGGCCAGAATTGTAAAATGGTCTTATGAATTAGCGATTTCGTTGTAATTCACATTCCAAGTAATATTCGGCATGCTAATTACGTTGCCGATTGCCAAATTGCATTATCTCTTATAGTTTCCGAGATATGGACTATCGACATCTTGCAATATTGGCTCTGCTTCTAACTTGGGCCAGAATTGTAAAATGGTCTTATGAATTAGCGATTTCGTTGTAATTCACATTCCAAGTAATATTCGGCATGCTAATTACGTTGCCTATTGCCAAATTGCATTATCTCTTATAGTTTCCGAGATATGGACTATCGACATTTTACAATATTGGCTCTGCTTCTAACTTGGGTCAAAATTGTAAAATGGTCTTATGAATTAGCGATTTCGCTCCAATTCACATTCCAAGTAATATTCGGCATGCTAATTACGTTGCCGATTGCCAAATTGCATTATCTCTTATTGTTTCCGAGATATAGACTATCGACATCTTGCAATATTGGCATTGCTTCTAACTTGGGCCGGAATTGTAAAATGGTCTTATGAATTAGCGATTTCTTTGTAATTCACATTCCAAGTAATATTCGGCGTGCTAATTACGTTGCCGATTGCCAAATTGCATTATCTCTTATAGTTTCCGAGATATGGACTATCGGCATCTTGCAATATTGGCTCTGCTTCTAACTTGGGCCAGAATTGTAAAATGGTCTTATGAATTAGCGATTTTGTTGTAATTCACATTCCAAGTAATATTCGGCATGCTAATTACGTTGCCTATGGCCAAATTGCATTATCTCTTATAGTTTCCGAGATATGGACTATCGACATCTTGCAATATTGGCTCTGCTTCTAACTTGGGCCAGAATTGTAAAATGGTCTTATGAATTAGCGATTTCGTTGTAATTCACATTCCAAGTAATATTCGGCATGTTAATTACACTGCCGATGGCCAAATTGCATTATCTCTTATAGTTTCCGAGATATGGACTATCGACATTTTACAATATTGGCTTTTCTTCTAACTTGGGTCAAAATTCTAAATTGGTCTTATGAATTAGCGATTTCGCTCCAGTTCACATTCCAAGTAATATTCGGCATGCTAATTACGTTGCCGATTGCCAAATTGCATTATCTCTTATAGTTTCCGAGATATGGACTATCGACATCTTGCAATATTGGCTCTGCTTCTAACTTGGGCCAGAATTGTAAAATGGTCTTATGAATTAGCGATTTCGTTGTAATTCACATTCCAAGTAATATTCGGCATGCTAATTACGTTGCCGATTGCCAAATTGCATTATCTCTTATAGTTTCCGAGATATGGACTATCGACATTTTACAATATTGGCTCTTCTTCTAACTTGGGTCAAAATTGTAAAATGGTCTTATGAATTAGCGATTTCGCTCCAGTTCACATTGCAAGTAATATTCGGCATGCTAATTACGTTGCCGATTGCCAAATTGCATTATCTCTTATAGTTTCCGAGATATGGACTATCGACATCTTGCAATATTGGCTCTGCTTCTAACTTGGGCCAGAATTGTTAAAGGGTCTTATGAATTAGCGATTTCGTTGTAATTCACATTCCAAGTAATATTCGGCATGCTAATTACGTTGCCGATTGCCAAATTGCTTTATCTCTTATAGTTTCCGAGATATGGACTATCGACATCTTGCAATATTGGCTCTGCTTCTAACTTGGGTCAAAATTGTAAAATGGTCTTATGAATTAGCAATTTCGCTCCAATTCACATTCCAAGTAATATTCGGCATGCTAATTACGTTGTCGATTGCCAGATTGCATTATCTCTTATAGTTTCCGAGATATGGACTATCGACATCTTGCAATATTGGCTCTGCTTCTAACTTGGGCCAGAATTGTAAAATGGTCTTATGAATTAGCGATTTCGTTGTAATTCACATTCCATGTAATATTCGGCATGCTAATTATGTTGCCGATTGCAAAATTGCATTATCTCTTATAGTTTCCGAGATATGGACTATCGACATCTTGCAATATTGGCTCTGCTTCTAACTTGGGCCAGAATTGTAAAATGGTCTTATGAATTAGCGATTTCGTTGTAATTCACATTCCATGTAATATTCGGCATGCTAATTACGTTGCCGATTGCCAAATTGCATTATCTCTTATAGTTTCCGAGATATGGACTATCGACATCTTGCAATATTGGCTCTGCTTCTAACTTGGGCCAGAATTGTAAAATGGTCTTATGAATTAGCGATTTTATTGTAATTCACATTCCAAGTAATATTCGGCATGCTAATTATGTTGCCGATTGCAAAATTGCATTATCTCTTATAGTTTCCGAGATATGGACTATCGACATCTTGCAATATTGGCTCTGCTTCTAACTTGGGCCAGAATTGTAAAATGGTCTTATGAATTAGCGATTTCGTTGTAATTCACATTCCATGTAATATTCGGCATGCTAATTACGTTGCCGATTGCCAAATTGCATTATCTCTTATAGTTTCCGAGATATGGACTATCGACATCTTGCAATATTGGCTCTGCTTCTAACTTGGGCCAGAATTGTAAAATGGTCTTATGAATTAGCGATTTCGTTGTAATTCACATTCCAAGTAATATTCGGCATGCTAATTACGTTGCCGATTGCCAAATTGCATTATCTCTTATAGTTTCCGAGATATGGACTGTCGACATTTTACAATATTGGCTTTTCTTCTAACTTGGGTCAAAATTGTAAATTGGTCTTATGAATTAGCGATTTCGCTCCAGTTCACATTCCAAGTAATATTCGGCATGCTAATTACATTGCCGATTGCTAAATTGCATTATCTCTTATAGTTTCCGAGATATGGACTATCGACATCTTGCAATATTGGCTCTGCTTCTAACTTGGGCCAGAATTGTAAAATGGTCTTATGAATTAGCGATTTCGCTCCAATTCACATTCCAAGTAATATTCGGCATGCTAATTACGTTGCCGATTGCCAAATTGCATTATCTCTTATAGTTTCCGAGATATGGACTATCGACATCTTGCAATATTGGCTCTGCTTCTAACTTGGGCCAGAATTGTAAAATGGTCTTATGAATTAGCGATTTCGTTGTAATTCACATTCCAAGTAATATTCGGCATGCTAATTACGTTGCCGATTGCCAAATTGCATTATCTCTTATAGTTTCCGAGATATGGACTATCGACATTTTACAATATTGGCTCTGCTTCTAACTTGGGTCAAAATTGTAAAATGGTCTTATGAATTAGCAATTTCGCTCCAATTCACATTCCAAGTAATATTCGGCATGCTAATCACGTTGCCGATTGCCAGATTGCATTATCTCTTATAGTTTCCGAGATATGGACTATCGACATCTTGCAATATTGGCTCTGCTTCTAACTTGGGCCAGAATTGTTAAATGGTCTTATGAATTAGCGATTTCGTTGTAATTCACATTCCAAGTAATATTCGGCATGCTAATTACGTTGCCGATTGCCAAATTGCTTTATCTCTTATAGTTTCCGAGATATGGGCTATCGACATCTTGCAATATTGGCTCTGCTTCTAACTTGGGCCAGAATTGTAAAATGGTCTTATGAATTAGCGATTTTGTTGTAATTCACATTCCAAGTAATATTCGGCATGCTAATTATGTTGCCGATTGCCAAATTGCATTATCTCTTATAGTTTCCGAGATATGGAATATCGATATCTTGCAATATTGGCTCTGCTTCTAACTTGGGCCAGAATTGTAAAATGGTCTTATGAATTAGCGATTTCGTTGTAATTCACATTCCATGTAATATTCGGCATGCTAATTACGTTGCCGATTGCCAAATTGCATTATCTCTTATAGTTTCCGAGATATGGACTATCGACATCTTGCAATATTGGCTCTGCTTCTAACTTGGGCCAGAATTGTAAAATGGTCTTATGAATTAGCGATTTCGTTGTAATTCACATTCCAAGTAATATTCGGCATGCTAATTACGTTGCCGATTGCCAAATTGCATTATCTCTTATAGTTTCCGAGATATGGACTATCGACATCTTGCAATATTGGCTCTGCTTCTAACTTGGGCCAGAATTGTAAAATGGTCTTATGAATTAGCGATTTCGTTGTAATTCACATTCCAAGTAATATTCGGCATGCTAATTACGTTGCCTATTGCCAAATTGCATTATCTCTTATAGTTTCCGAGATATGGACTATCGACATTTTACAATATTGGCTCTGCTTCTAACTTGGGTCAAAATTGTAAAATGGTCTTATGAATTAGCGATTTCGCTCCAATTCACATTCCAAGTAATATTCGGCATGCTAATTACGTTGCCGATTGCCAAATTGCATTATCTCTTATTGTTTCCGAGATATAGACTATCGACATCTTGCAATATTGGCATTGCTTCTAACTTGGGCCGGAATTGTAAAATGGTCTTATGAATTAGCGATTTCTTTGTAATTCACATTCCAAGTAATATTCGGCGTGCTAATTACGTTGCCGATTGCCAAATTGCATTATCTCTTATAGTTTCCGAGATATGGACTATCGGCATCTTGCAATATTGGCTCTGCTTCTAACTTGGGCCAGAATTGTAAAATGGTCTTATGAATTAGCGATTTTGTTGTAATTCACATTCCAAGTAATATTCGGCATGCTAATTACGTTGCCTATGGCCAAATTGCATTATCTCTTATAGTTTCCGAGATATGGACTATCGACATCTTGCAATATTGGCTCTGCTTCTAACTTGGGCCAGAATTGTAAAATGGTCTTATGAATTAGCGATTTCGTTGTAATTCACATTCCAAGTAATATTCGGCATGTTAATTACACTGCCGATGGCCAAATTGCATTATCTCTTATAGTTTCCGAGATATGGACTATCGACATTTTACAATATTGGCTTTTCTTCTAACTTGGGTCAAAATTCTAAATTGGTCTTATGAATTAGCGATTTCGCTCCAGTTCACATTCCAAGTAATATTCGGCATGCTAATTACGTTGCCGATTGCCAAATTGCATTATCTCTTATAGTTTCCGAGATATGGACTATCGACATCTTGCAATATTGGCTCTGCTTCTAACTTGGGCCAGAATTGTAAAATGGTCTTATGAATTAGCGATTTCGTTGTAATTCACATTCCAAGTAATATTCGGCATGCTAATTACGTTGCCGATTGCCAAATTGCATTATCTCTTATAGTTTCCGAGATATGGACTATCGACATTTTACAATATTGGCTCTTCTTCTAACTTGGGTCAAAATTGTAAAATGGTCTTATGAATTAGCGATTTCGCTCCAGTTCACATTGCAAGTAATATTCGGCATGCTAATTACGTTGCCGATTGCCAAATTGCATTATCTCTTATAGTTTCCGAGATATGGACTATCGACATCTTGCAATATTGGCTCTGCTTCTAACTTGGGCCAGAATTGTAAAATGGTCTTATGAATTAGCGATTTCGTTGTAATTCACATTCCAAGTAAAATTCGGCATGCTAATTACGTTGCCGATTGCCAAATTGCTTTATCTCTTATAGTTTCCGAGATATGGACTATCGACATCTTGCAATATTGGCTCTGCTTCTAACTTGGGCCAGAATTGTAAAATGGTCTTATGAATTAGCGATTTCGTTGTAATTCACATTCCAAGTAATATTCGGCATGCTAATTACGTTGCCGATTGCCAAATTGCATTATCTCTTATAGTTTCCGAGATATGGACTATCGACATTTTACAATATTGGCTCTGCTTCTAACTTGGGCCAGAATTGTAAAATGGTCTTATGAATTAGCGATTTCGTTGTAATTCACATTCCAAGTAATATTCGGCATGCTAATTACGTTGCCGATTGCCAAATTGCATTATCTCTTATAGTTTCCGAGATATGGACTATCGACATTTTACAATATTGGCTCTGCTTCTAACTTGGGCCAGAATTGTAAAATGGTCTTATGAATTAGCGATTTCGTTGTAATTCACATTCCAAGTAATATTCGGCATGCTAATTTCGTTGCCGATTGCCAAATTGCATTATCTCTTATAGTTTCCGAGATAAGGACTATCGACATTTTACAATATTGGCTCTGCTTCTAACTTGGGCCAGAATTGTAAAATGGTCTTATGAAATAGCGATTTCGTTGTAATTCACATTCCAAGTAATATTCGGCATGCTAATTACGTTGCCGATTGCCAAATTGCATTATCTCTTATAGTTTCCGAGATATGGACTATCGACATCTTGCAATATTGGCTCTGCTTCTAACTTGGGCCAGAATTGTAAAAGGGTCTTATGAATTAGCGATTTCGTTGTAATTCACATTCCAAGCAATATTCGGCATGCTAATTACACTGCCGATGGCCAAATTGCATTATCTCTTATAGTTTCCGAGATATGGACTATCGACATTTTACAATATTGGCTCTTCTTCTAACTTGTGTCAAAATTGTAAATTGGTCTTATGAATTAGCGATTTCGTTGTAATTCACATTCCAAGTAATATTCGGCATGCTAATTACGTTGCCGATTGCCAAATTGCATTATCTCTTATAGTTTCCGAGATATGGACTATCGACATTTTACAATATTGGCTCCGCTTCTAACTTGGGTCAAAATTGTAAAATGGTCTTATGAATTAGCAATTTCGCTCCAATTCACATTCCAAGTAATATTCGGCATGCTAATTACGTTGCCGATTGCCAGATTGCATTATCTCTTATAGCTTCCGAGATATGGACTATCGACATTTTACAATATTGGCTCTGCTTCTAACTTGGGCCAGAATTGTAAAATGGTCTTATGAATTAGCGATTTCGTTGTAATTCACATTCCAAGTAATATTCGGCATGCTAATTTCGTTGCCGATTGCCAAATTGCATTATCTCTTATAGTTTCCGAGATAAGGACTATCGACATTTTACAATATTGGCTCTGCTTCTAACTTGGGCCAGAATTGTAAAATGGTCTTATGAAATAGCGATTTCGTTGTAATTCACATTCCAAGTAATATTCGGCATGCTAATTACGTTGCCGATTGCCAAATTGCATTATCTCTTATAGTTTCCGAGATATGGACTATCGACATTTTACAATATTGGCTCTGCTTCTAACTTGGGCCAGAATTGTAAAATGGTCTTATGAATTAGCGATTTCGTTGTAATTCACATTCCAAGTAATATTCGGCATGCTAATTTCGTTGCCGATTGCCAAATTGCATTATCTCTTATAGTTTCCGAGATAAGGACTATCGACATTTTACAATATTGGCTCTGCTTCTAACTTGGGCCAGAATTGTAAAATGGTCTTATGAAATAGCGATTTCGTTGTAATTCACATTCCAAGTAATATTCGGCATGCTAATTACGTTGCCGATTGCCAAATTGCATTATCTCTTATAGTTTCCGAGATATGGACTATCGACATCTTGCAATATTGGCTCTGCTTCTAACTTGGGCCAGAATTGTAAAAGGGTCTTATGAATTAGCGATTTCGTTGTAATTCACATTCCAAGCAATATTCGGCATGCTAATTACACTGCCGATGGCCAAATTGCATTATCTCTTATAGTTTCCGAGATATGGACTATCGACATTTTACAATATTGGCTCTTCTTCTAACTTGTGTCAAAATTGTAAATTGGTCTTATGAATTAGCGATTTCGTTGTAATTCACATTCCAAGTAATATTCGGCATGCTAATTACGTTGCCGATTGCCAAATTGCATTATCTCTTATAGTTTCCGAGATATGGACTATCGACATTTTACAATATTGGCTCCGCTTCTAACTTGGGTCAAAATTGTAAAATGGTCTTATGAATTAGCAATTTCGCTCCAATTCACATTCCAAGTAATATTCGGCATGCTAATTACGTTGCCGATTGCCAGATTGCATTATCTCTTATAGCTTCCGAGATATGGACTATCGACATTTTACAATATTGGCTCTGCTTCTAACTTGGGCCAGAATTGTAAAATGGTCTTATGAATTAGCGATTTCGTTGTAATTCACATTCCAAGTAATATTCGGCATGCTAATTACGTTGCCGATTGCCAAATTGCATTATCTCTTATAGTTTCCGAGATATGGACTATCGACATCTTGCAATATTGGCTCTGCTTCTAACTTGGGCCAGAATTGTAAAATGGTCTTATGAATTAGCGATTTCGTTGTAATTCATATTCCAAGTAATATTCGGCATGCTAATTACACTGCCGATGGCCAAATTGCATTATCTCTTATAGTTTCCGAGATATGGACTATCGACATCTTGCAATATTGGCTCTGCTTCTAACTTGGGCCAGAATTGTAAAATGGTCTTATGAATTAGCGATTTCGTTGTAATTCACATTCCAAGTAATATTCGGCATGCTAATTACACTGCCGATGGCCAAATTGCATTATCTCTTATAGTTTCCGAGATATGGACTATCGACATTTTACAATATTGGCTCTTCTTCTAACTTGGGTCAAAATTGTAAATTGGTCTTATGAATTAGCGATTTCGTTGTAATTCACATTCCAAGTAATATTCGGCATGCTAATTACGTTGCCGATTGCCAAATTGCATTATCTCTTATAGTTTCCGAGATATGGACTATCGACATTTTACAATATTGGCTCTGCTTCTAACTTGGTTCAAAATTGTAAAATGGCCTTATGAATTAGCAATTTCGCTCCAATTCACATTCCAAGTAATATTCGGCATGCTAATTACGTTGCCGATTGCCAAATTGCATTATCTCTTATAGTTTCCAAGATATGGACTATCGACATCTTGCAATATTGGCTCTGCTTCTAACTTGGGCCATAATTGTAAAATGGTCTTATGAATTAGCGATTTCGCTCCAATTCACATTCCTAGTAATACTCGGCATGCTAATTACGTTGCCGATTGCCAAATTGCATTATCTCTTATAGTTTCCGAGATATGGACTATCGACATCTTGCAATATTGGCTCTGCTTCTAACTTGGGCCAGAATTGTAAAATGGTCTTATGAATTAGAGATTTCGTTGTAATTCACATTCCAAGTAATATTCGGCATGCTAATTACGTTGCCGATTGCCAAATTGCATTATCTCTTATAGTTTCTGAGATATGGACTATCGACATCTTGCAATATTGGCTCTGCTTCTAACTTGGACCAGAATTGTAAAATGGTCTTATGAATTAGCGATTTCGTTGTAATTCACATTCCAAGTAATATTCGGCATGCTAATTACGTTGCCGATTGCCAAATTGCATTATCTCTTATAGTTTCCGAGATATGGACTATCGACATTTTACAATATTGGCTCTGCTTCTAACTTGGGTCCAAATTGTAAAATGGTCTTATGAATTAGCAATTTCGCTCCAATTCACATTCCAAGTAATATTCGGCATGCTAATTACGTTGCCGATTGCCAGATTGCATTATCTCTTATAGTTTCCGAGATATGGACTATCGACATCTTGCAATATTGGCTCTGCTTCTAACTTGAGCCAGAATTGTAAAATGGTCTTATGAATTAGCGATTTCGTTGTAATTCACATTCCAAGTAATATTCGGCATGCTAATTTCGTTGCCGATTGCCAAATTGCAATATCTCTTATAGTTTCCGAGATATGGACTATCGACATTTTACAATATTGGCTCTTCTTCTAACTTGGGTCAAAATTGTAAAATGGTCTTATGAATTAGCGATTTCGCTCCAGTTCACATTCCAAGTAATATTCGGCATGCTAATTACGTTGCCGATTGCCAAATTGCATTATCTCTTATAGTTTCCGAGATATGGGCTATCGACATCTTGCAATATTGGCTCTGCTTCTAACTTGGGCCAGAATTGTAAAATGGTCTTATGAATTAGCGATTTCGCTCCAATTCACATTCCAAGTAATATTCGGCATGCTAATTACGTTGCCGATTGCCAAATTGCATTATCTCTTATAGTTTCCGAGATATGGACTATCGACATCTTGCAATATTGGCTCTGCTTCTAACTTGGGCCAGAATTGTAAAATGGTCTTATGAATTAGCGATTTCGTTGTAATTCACATTCCAAGTAATATTCGGCATGCTAATTACACTGCCGATGGCCAAATTGCATTATCTCTTATAGTTTCCGAGATATGGACTATCGACAGTTTACAATATTGTCTCTGCTTCTAACTTGGGTCAAAATTGTAAAATGGTCTTATGAATTAGCAATTTCGCTCCAATTCACATTCCAAGTAATATTCGGCATGCTAATTACGTTGCCGATTGCCAGATTGCATTATCTCTTATAGTTTCCGAGATATGGACTATCGACATCTTGCAATATTGGCTCTGCTTCTAACTTGAGCCAGAATTGTAAAATGGCCTTATGAATTAGCGATTTCGTTGTAATTCACATTCCAAGTAATATTCGGCATGCTAATTACACTGCCGATGGCCAAATTGCATTATCTCTTATAGTTTCCGAGATATGGACTATCGACATTTTACAATATTGGCTTTTCTTCTAACTTGGGTCAAAATTGTAAATTGGTCTTATGAATAAGCGATTTCGCTCCAGTTCACATTCCAAGTAATATTCGGCATGCTAATTACGTTGCCGATTGCCAAATTGCATTATCTCTTATAGTTTCCGAGATATGGACTATCGACATCTTGCAATATTGGCTCTGCTTCTAACTTGGGCCAGAATTGTAAAATGGTCTTATGAATTAGCGATTTCGCTCCAATTCACATTCCAAGTAATATTCGGCATGCTAATTACGTTGCCGATTGCAAAATTGCATTATCTCTTATAGTTTCCGAGATATGGACTATCGACATCTTGCAATATTGGCTCTGCTTCTAACTTGGGCCAGAATTGTAAAATGGTCTTATGAATTAGCGATTTCGTTGTAATTCACATTCCAAGTAATATTCGGCATGCTAATTACGTTGCCGATTGCCAAATTGCATTATCTCTTATAGTTTCCGAGATATGGACTATCGACATTTTACAATATTGGCTCTGCTTCTAACTTGGGTCAAAATTGTAAAATGGTCTTATGAATTAGCAATTTCGCTCCAATTCACATTCCAAGTAATATTCGGCATGCTAATTACGTTGTCGATTGCCAGATTGCATTATCTCTTATAGTTTCCGAGATATGGACTATCGACATCTTGCAATATTGGCTCTGCTTCTAACTTGGGCCAGAATTGTTAAATGGTCTTATGAATTAGCGATTTCGTTGTAATTCACATTCCAAGTAATATTCGGCATGCTAATTACGTTGCCGATTGCCAAATTGCTTTATCTCTTATAGTTTCCGAGATATGGACTATCGACATCTTGCAATATTGGCTCTGCTTCTAACTTGGGCCAGAATTGTAAAATGGTCTTATGAATTAGCGATTTTATTGTAATTCACATTCCAAGTAATATTCGGCATGCTAATTATGTTGCCGATTGCAAAATTGCATTATCTCTTATAGTTTCCGAGATATGGACTATCGACATCTTGCAATATTGGCTCTGCTTCTAACTTGGGCCAGAATTGTAAAATGGTCTTATGAATTAGCGATTTCGTTGTAATTCACATTCCATGTAATATTCGGCATGCTAATTACGTTGCCGATTGCCAAATTGCATTATCTCTTATAGTTTCCGAGATATGGACTATCGACATCTTGCAATATTGGCTCTGCTTCTAACTTGGGCCAGAATTGTAAAATGGTCTTATGAATTAGCGATTTCGTTGTAATTCACATTCCAAGTAATATTCGGCATGCTAATTACGTTGCCGATTGCCAAATTGCATTATCTCTTATAGTTTCCGAGATATGGACTGTCGACATTTTACAATATTGGCTTTTCTTCTAACTTGGGTCAAAATTGTAAATTGGTCTTATGAATTAGCGATTTCGCTCCAGTTCACATTCCAAGTAATATTCGGCATGCTAATTACATTGCCGGTTGCTAAATTGCATTATCTCTTATAGTTTCCGAGATATGGACTATCGACATCTTGCAATATTGGCTCTGCTTCTAACTTGGGCCAGAATTGTAAAATGGTCTTATGAATTAGCGATTTCGCTCCAATTCACATTCCAAGTAATATTCGGCATGCTAATTACGTTGCCGATTGCCAAATTGCATTATCTCTTATAGTTTCCGAGATATGGACTATCGACATCTTGCAATATTGGCTCTGCTTCTAACTTGGGCCAGAATTGTAAAATGGTCTTATGAATTAGCGATTTCGTTGTAATTCACATTCCAAGTAATATTCGGCATGCTAATTACGTTGCCGATTGCCAAATTGCATTATCTCTTATAGTTTCCGAGATATGGACTATCGACATTTTACAATATTGGCTCTGCTTCTAACTTGGGTCAAAATTGTAAAATGGTCTTATGAATTAGCAATTTCGCTCCAATTCACATTCCAAGTAATATTCGGCATGCTAATCACGTTGCCGATTGCCAGATTGCATTATCTCTTATAGTTTCCGAGATATGGACTATCGACATCTTGCAATATTGGCTCTGCTTCTAACTTGGGCCAGAATTGTTAAATGGTCTTATGAATTAGCGATTTCGTTGTAATTCACATTCCAAGTAATATTCGGCATGCTAATTACGTTGCCGATTGCCAAATTGCTTTATCTCTTATAGTTTCCGAGATATGGGCTATCGACATCTTGCAATATTGGCTCTGCTTCTAACTTGGGCCAGAATTGTAAAATGGTCTTATGAATTAGCGATTTTGTTGTAATTCACATTCCAAGTAATATTCGGCATGCTAATTATGTTGCCGATTGCCAAATTGCATTATCTCTTATAGTTTCCGAGATATGGAATATCGATATCTTGCAATATTGGCTCTGCTTCTAACTTGGGCCAGAATTGTAAAATGGTCTTATGAATTAGCGATTTCGTTGTAATTCACATTCCATGTAATATTCGGCATGCTAATTACGTTGCCGATTGCCAAATTGCATTATCTCTTATAGTTTCCGAGATATGGACTATCGACATCTTGCAATATTGGCTCTGCTTCTAACTTGGGCCAGAATTGTAAAATGGTCTTATGAATTAGCGATTTCGTTGTAATTCACATTCCAAGTAATATTCGGCATGCTAATTACGTTGCCGATTGCCAAATTGCATTATCTCTTATAGTTTCCGAGATATGGACTATCGACATCTTGCAATATTGGCTCTGCTTCTAACTTGGGCCAGAATTGTAAAATGGTCTTATGAATTAGCGATTTCGTTGTAATTCACATTCCAAGTAATATTCGGCATGCTAATTACGTTGCCTATTGCCAAATTGCATTATCTCTTATAGTTTCCGAGATATGGACTATCGACATTTTACAATATTGGCTCTGCTTCTAACTTGGGTCAAAATTGTAAAATGGTCTTATGAATTAGCGATTTCGCTCCAATTCACATTCCAAGTAATATTCGGCATGCTAATTACGTTGCCGATTGCCAAATTGCATTATCTCTTATTGTTTCCGAGATATAGACTATCGACATCTTGCAATATTGGCATTGCTTCTAACTTGGGCCGGAATTGTAAAATGGTCTTATGAATTAGCGATTTCTTTGTAATTCACATTCCAAGTAATATTCGGCGTGCTAATTACGTTGCCGATTGCCAAATTGCATTATCTCTTATAGTTTCCGAGATATGGACTATCGGCATCTTGCAATATTGGCTCTGCTTCTAACTTGGGCCAGAATTGTAAAATGGTCTTATGAATTAGCGATTTTGTTGTAATTCACATTCCAAGTAATATTCGGCATGCTAATTACGTTGCCTATGGCCAAATTGCATTATCTCTTATAGTTTCCGAGATATGGACTATCGACATCTTGCAATATTGGCTCTGCTTCTAACTTGGGCCAGAATTGTAAAATGGTCTTATGAATTAGCGATTTCGTTGTAATTCACATTCCAAGTAATATTCGGCATGTTAATTACACTGCCGATGGCCAAATTGCATTATCTCTTATAGTTTCCGAGATATGGACTATCGACATTTTACAATATTGGCTTTTCTTCTAACTTGGGTCAAAATTCTAAATTGGTCTTATGAATTAGCGATTTCGCTCCAGTTCACATTCCAAGTAATATTCGGCATGCTAATTACGTTGCCGATTGCCAAATTGCATTATCTCTTATAGTTTCCGAGATATGGACTATCGACATCTTGCAATATTGGCTCTGCTTCTAACTTGGGCCAGAATTGTAAAATGGTCTTATGAATTAGCGATTTCGTTGTAATTCACATTCCAAGTAATATTCGGCATGCTAATTACGTTGCCGATTGCCAAATTGCATTATCTCTTATAGTTTCCGAGATATGGACTATCGACATTTTACAATATTGGCTCTTCTTCTAACTTGGGTCAAAATTGTAAAATGGTCTTATGAATTAGCGATTTCGCTCCAGTTCACATTGCAAGTAATATTCGGCATGCTAATTACGTTGCCGATTGCCAAATTGCATTATCTCTTATAGTTTCCGAGATATGGACTATCGACATCTTGCAATATTGGCTCTGCTTCTAACTTGGGCCAGAATTGTAAAATGGTCTTATGAATTAGCGATTTCGTTGTAATTCACATTCCAAGTAAAATTCGGCATGCTAATTACGTTGCCGATTGCCAAATTGCTTTATCTCTTATAGTTTCCGAGATATGGACTATCGACATCTTGCAATATTGGCTCTGCTTCTAACTTGGGCCAGAATTGTAAAATGGTCTTATGAATTAGCGATTTCGTTGTAATTCACATTCCAAGTAATATTCGGCATGCTAATTACGTTGCCGATTGCCAAATTGCATTATCTCTTATAGTTTCCGAGATATGGACTATCGACATTTTACAATATTGGCTTTTCTTCTAACTTGGGTCAAAATTGTAAATTGGTCTTATGAATTAGCGATTTCGCTCCAGTTCACATTCCAAGTAATATTCGGCATGCTAATTACGTTGCCGATTGCCAAATTGCATTATCTCTTATAGTTTCCGAGATATGGACTATCGACATCTTGCAATATTGTCTCTGCTTCTAACTTGGGCCAGAATTGTAAAATGGTCTTATGAATTAGCGATTTCGCTCCAATTCACATTCCAAGTAATATTCGGCATGCTAATTACGTTGCCGATTGCCAAATTGCATTATCTCTTATAGTTTCCGAGATATGGACTATCGACATCTTGCAATATTGGCTCTGCTTCTAACTTGGGCCAGAATTGTAAAATGGTCTTATGAATTAGCGATTTCGCTCCAATTCACATTCCAAGTAATATTCGGCATGCTAATTACGTTGCCGATTGCCAAATTGCATTATCTCTTATAGTTTCCGAGATATGGACTATCGACATTTTACAATATTGGCTCTGCTTCTAACTTGGGTCAAAATTGTAAAATGGTCTTATGAATTAGCGATTTCGCTCCAATTCACATTCCAAGTAATATTCGGCATGCTAATTACGTTGCCGATTGCCAAATTGCATTATCTCTTATAGTTTCCGAGATATGGACTATCGACATTTTACAATATTGGCTTTTCTTCTAACTTGGGTCAAAATTGTAAATTGGTCTTATGAATTAGCGATTTCGCTCCAGTTCACATTCCAAGTAATATTCGGCATGCTAATTACGTTGCCGATTGCTAAATTGCATTATCTCTTATAGTTTCCGAGATATGGACTATCGACATCTTGCAATATTGGCTCTGCTTCTAACTTGGGCCAGAATTGTAAAATGGTCTTATGAATTAGCGATTTCGCTCCAATTCACATTCCAAGTAATATTCGGCATGCTAATTACGTTGCCGATTGCCAAATTGCATTATCTCTTATAGTTTCCGAGATATGGACTATCGACATCTTGCAATATTGGCTCTGCTTCTAACTTGGGCCAGAATTGTAAAATGGTCTTATGAATTAGCGATTTCGTTGTAATTCACATTCCAAGTAATATTCGGCATGCTAATTACGTTGCCGATTGCCAAATTGCATTATCTCTTATAGTTTCCGAGATATGGACTATCGACATCTTGCAATATTGGCTCTGCTTCTAACTTGGGCCAGAATTGTAAAATGGTCTTATGAATTAGCGATTTCGTTGTAATTCACATTCCAAGTAATATTCGGCATGCTAATTACACTGCCGATGGCCAAATTGCATTATCTCTTATAGTTTCCGAGATATGGACTATCGACATCTTGCAATATTGGCTCTGCTTCTAACTTGGGCCAGAATTGTAAAATGGTCTTATGAATTAGCGATTTCGTTGTAATTCACATTCCAAGTAATATTCGGCATGCTAATTACGTTGCCGATTGCCAAATTGCATTATCTCTTATAGTTTCCGAGATATGGACTATCGACATTTTACAATATTGGCTTTTCTTCTAACTTGGGTCAAAATTGTAAATTGGTCTTATGAATTAGCGATTTCGCTCCAGTTCACATTCCAAGTAATATTCGGCATGCTAATTACGTTGCCGATTGCCAAATTGCATTATCTCTTATAGTTTCCGAGATATGGACTATCGACATCTTGCAATATTGTCTCTGCTTCTAACTTGGGCCAGAATTGTAAAATGGTCTTATGAATTAGCGATTTCGCTCCAATTCACATTCCAAGTAATATTCGGCATGCTAATTACGTTGCCGATTGCCAAATTGCATTATCTCTTATAGTTTCCGAGATATGGACTATCGACATCTTGCAATATTGGCTCTGCTTCTAACTTGGGCCAGAATTGTAAAATGGTCTTATGAATTAGCGATTTCGTTGTAATTCACATTCCAAGTAATATTCGGCATGCTAATTACGTTGCCGATTGCCAAATTGCATTATCTCTTATAGTTTCCGAGATATGGACTATCGACATTTTACAATATTGGCTCTGCTTCTAACTTGGGCCAGAATTGTAAAATGGTCTTATGAATTAGCGATTTCGCTCCAATTCACATTCCAAGTAATATTCGGCATGCTAATTACGTTGCCGATTGCCAAATTGCATTATCTCTTATAGTTTCCGAGATATGGACTATCGACATCTTGCAATATTGGCTCTGCTTCTAACTTGGGCCAGAATTGTAAAATGGTCTTATGAATTAGCGATTTCGTTGTAATTCACATTCCAAGTAATATTCGGCATGCTAATTACGTTGCCGATTGCCAAATTGCATTATCTCTTATAGTTTCCGAGATATGGACTATCGACATTTTACAATATTGGCTCTGCTTCTAACTGGGGTCAAAATTGTAAAATGGTCTTATGAATTAGCAATTTCGCTCCAATTCACATTCCAAGTAATATTCGGCATGCTAATTACGTTGCCGATTGCCAAATTGCTTTATCTCTTATAGTTTCCGAGATATGGGCTATCGACATCTTGCAATATTGGCTCTGCTTCTAACTTGGGCCAGAATTGTAAAATGGTCTTATGAATTAGCGATTTTGTTGTAATTCACATTCCAAGTAATATTCGGCATGCTAATTATGTTGCCGATTGCCAAATTGCATTATCTCTTATAGTTTCCGAGATATGGAATATCGACATCTTGCAATATTGGCTCTGCTTCTAACTTGGGCCAGAATTGTAAAATGGTCTTATGAATTAGCGATTTCGTTGTAATTCACATTCCATGTAATATTCGGCATGCTAATTACGTTGCCGATTGCCAAATTGCATTATCTCTTATAGTTTCCGAGATATGGACTATCGACATCTTGCAATATTGGCTCTGCTTCTAACTTGGGCCAGAATTGTAAAATGGTCTTATGAATTAGCGATTTCGTTGTAATTCACATTCCAAGTAATATTCGGCATGCTAATTACGTTGCCGATTGCCAAATTGCATTATCTCTTATAGTTTCCGAGATATGGACTATCGACATCTTGCAATATTGGCTCTGCTTCTAACTTGGGCCAGAATTGTAAAATGGTCTTATGAATTAGCGATTTCGTTGTAATTCACATTCCAAGTAATATTCGGCATGCTAATTACGTTGCCGATTGCCAAATTGCATTATCTCTTATAGTTTCCGAGATATGGACTATCGACATTTTACAATATTGGCTCTTCTTCTAACTTGGGTCAAAATTGTAAAATGGTCTTATGAATTAGCGATTTCGCTCCAGTTCACATTGCAAGTAATATTCGGCATGCTAATTACGTTGCCGATTGCCAAATTGCATTATCTCTTATAGTTTCCGAGATATGGACTATCGACATCTTGCAATATTGGCTCTGCTTCTAACTTGGGCCAGAATTGTAAAATGGTCTTATGAATTAGCGATTTCGTTGTAATTCACATTCCAAGTAAAATTCGGCATGCTAATTACGTTGCCGATTGCCAAATTGCTTTATCTCTTATAGTTTCCGAGATATGGACTATCGACATCTTGCAATATTGGCTCTGCTTCTAACTTGGGCCAGAATTGTAAAATGGTCTTATGAATTAGCGATTTTGTTGTAATTCACATTCCAAGTAATATTCGGCATGCTAATTACGTTGCCTATGGCCAAATTGCATTATCTCTTATAGTTTCCGAGATATGGAATATCGACATCTTGCAATATTGGCTCTGCTTCTAACTTGGGCCAGAATTGTAAAATGGTCTTATGAATTAGCGATTTCGTTGTAATTCACATTCCAAGTAATATTCGGCATGTTAATTACACTGCCGATGGCCAAATTGCATTATCTCTTATAGTTTCCGAGATATGGACTATCGACATTTTACAATATTGGCTTTTCTTCTAACTTGGGTCAAAATTCTAAATTGGTCTTATGAATTAGCGATTTCGCTCCAGTTCACATTCCAAGTAATATTCGGCATGCTAATTACGTTGCCGATTGCCAAATTGCATTATCTCTTATAGTTTCCGAGATATGGACTATCGACATCTTGCAATATTGGCTCTGCTTCTAACTTGGGCCAGAATTGTAAAATGGTCTTATGAATTAGCGATTTCGTTGTAATTCACATTCCAAGTAATATTCGGCATGCTAATTACGTTGCCGATTGCCAAATTGCATTATCTCTTATAGTTTCCGAGATATGGACTATCGACATTTTACAATATTGGCTCTTCTTCTAACTTGGGTCAAAATTGTAAAATGGTCTTATGAATTAGCGATTTCGCTCCAGTTCACATTGCAAGTAATATTCGGCATGCTAATTACGTTGCCGATTGCCAAATTGCATTATCTCTTATAGTTTCCGAGATATGGACTATCGACATCTTGCAATATTGGCTCTGCTTCTAACTTGGGCCAGAATTGTAAAATGGTCTTATGAATTAGCGATTTCGTTGTAATTCACATTCCAAGTAAAATTCGGCATGCTAATTACGTTGCCGATTGCCAAATTGCTTTATCTCTTATAGTTTCCGAGATATGGACTATCGACATCTTGCAATATTGGCTCTGCTTCTAACTTGGGCCAGAATTGTAAAATGGTCTTATGAATTAGCGATTTCGTTGTAATTCACATTCCAAGTAATATTCGGCATGCTAATTACGTTGCCGATTGCCAAATTGCATTATCTCTTATAGTTTCCGAGATATGGACTATCGACATTTTACAATATTGGCTTTTCTTCTAACTTGGGTCAAAATTGTAAATTGGTCTTATGAATTAGCGATTTCGCTCCAGTTCACATTCCAAGTAATATTCGGCATGCTAATTACGTTGCCGATTGCCAAATTGCATTATCTCTTATAGTTTCCGAGATATGGACTATCGACATCTTGCAATATTGTCTCTGCTTCTAACTTGGGCCACAATTGTAAAATGGTCTTATGAATTAGCGATTTCGCTCCAATTCACATTCCAAGTAATATTCGGCATGCTAATTACGTTGCCGATTGCCAAATTGCATTATCTCTTATAGTTTCCGAGATATGGACTATCGACATCTTGCAATATTGGCTCTGCTTCTAAGTTGGGCCAGAATTGTAAAATGGTCTTATGAATTAGCGATTTCGCTCCAATTCACATTCCAAGTAATATTCGGCATGCTAATTACGTTGCCGATTGCCAAATTGCATTATCTCTTATAGTTTCCGAGATATGGACTATCGACATTTTACAATATTGGCTCTGCTTCTAACTTGGGTCAAAATTGTAAAATGGTCTTATGAATTAGCGATTTCGCTCCAATTCACATTCCAAGTAATATTCGGCATGCTAATTACGTTGCCGATTGCCAAATTGCATTATCTCTTATAGTTTCCGAGATATGGACTATCGACATTTTACAATATTGGCTTTTCTTCTAACTTGGGTCAAAATTGTAAATTGGTCTTATGAATTAGCGATTTCGCTCCAGTTCACATTCCAAGTAATATTCGGCATGCTAATTACGTTGCCGATTGCTAAATTGCATTATCTCTTATAGTTTCCGAGATATGGACTATCGACATCTTGCAATATTGGCTCTGCTTCTAACTTGGGCCAGAATTGTAAAATGGTCTTATGAATTAGCGATTTCGCTCCAATTCACATTCCAAGTAATATTCGGCATGCTAATTACGTTGCCGATTGCCAAATTGCATTATCTCTTATAGTTTCCGAGATATGGACTATCGACATCTTGCAATATTGGCTCTGCTTCTAACTTGGGCCAGAATTGTAAAATGGTCTTATGAATTAGCGATTTCGTTGTAATTCACATTCCAAGTAATATTCGGCATGCTAATTACGTTGCCGATTGCCAAATTGCATTATCTCTTATAGTTTCCGAGATATGGACTATCGACATTTTACAATATTGGCTCTGCTTCTAACTTGGGTCAAAATTGTAAAATGGTCTTATGAATTAGCAATTTCGCTCCAATTCACATTCCAAGTAATATTCGGCATGCTAATTACGTTGCCGATTGCCAGATTGCATTATCTCTTATAGTTTCCGAGATATGGACTATCGACATCTTGCAATATTGGCTCTGCTTCTAACTTGGGCCAGAATTGTAAAATGGTCTTATGAATTAGCGATTTCGTTGTAATTCACATTCCAAGTAATATTCGGCATGCTAATTACGTTGCCGATTGCCAAATTGCATTATCTCTTATAGTTTCCGAGATATGGACTATCGACATCTTGCAATATTGGCTCTGCTTCTAACTTGGGCCAGAATTGTAAAATGGTCTTATGAATTAGCGATTTCGTTGTAATTCACATTCCAAGTAATATTCGGCATGCTAATTACACTGCCGATGGCCAAATTGCATTATCTCTTATAGTTTCCGAGATATGGACTATCGACATTTTACAATATTGGCTTTTCTTCTAACTTGGGTCAAAATTGTAAATTGGTCTTATGAATTAGCGATTTCGCTCCAGTTCACATTCCAAGTAATATTCGGCATGCTAATTACGTTGCCGATTGCCAAATTGCATTATCTCTTATAGTTTCCGAGATATGGACTATCGACATCTTGCAATATTGTCTCTGCTTCTAACTTGGGCCAGAATTGTAAAATGGTCTTATGAATTAGCGATTTCGCTCCAATTCACATTCCAAGTAATATTCGGCATGCTAATTACGTTGCCGATTGCCAAATTGCATTATCTCTTATAGTTTCCGAGATATGGACTATCGACATCTTGCAATATTGGCTCTGCTTCTAACTTGGGCCAGAATTGTAAAATGGTCTTATGAATTAGCGATTTCGTTGTAATTCACATTCCAAGTAATATTCGGCATGCTAATTACGTTGCCGATTGCCAAATTGCATTATCTCTTATAGTTTCCGAGATATGGACTATCGACATTTTACAATATTGGCTCTGCTTCTAACTTGGGTCAAAATTGTAAAATGGTCTTATGAATTAGCAATTTCGCTCCAATTCACATTCCAAGTAATATTCGGCATGCTAATTACGTTGCCGATTGCCAAATTGCATTATCTCTTATAGTTTCCGAGATATGGACTATCGACATCTTGCAATATTGGCTCTGCTTCTATCTTGGGCCAGAATTGTAAAATGGTCTTATGAATTAGCGATTTTGTTGTAATTCACATTCCAAGTAATATTCGGCATGCTAATTATGTTGCCGATTGCCAAATTGCATTATCTCTTATAGTTTCCGAGATATGGACTATCGACATCTTGCAATATTGGCTCTGCTTCTAACTTGGGCCAGAATTGTAAAATGGTCTTATGAATTAGCGATTTCGTTGTAATTCACATTCCAAGTAATATTCGGCATGCTAATTACGTTGCCTATTGCCAAATTGCATTATCTCTTATAGTTTCCGAGATATGGACTATCGACATTTTACAATATTGGCTCTGCTTCTAACTTGGGTCAAAATTGTAAAATGGTCTTATGAATTAGCGATTTCGCTCCAATTCACATTCCAAGTAATATTCGGCATGCTAATTACGTTGCCGATTGCCAAATTGCATTATCTCTTATAGTTTCCGAGATATGGACTATCGACATCTTGCAATATTGGCATTGCTTCTAACTTGGGCCAGAATTGTAAAATGGTCTTATGAATTAGCGATTTCGTTGTAATTCACATTCCAAGTAATATTCGGCATGCTAATTACGTTGCCGATTGCCAAATTGCATTATCTCTTATAGTTTCCGAGATATGAACTATCGACATCTTGCAATATTGGCTCTGCTTCTAACTTGGGCCAGAATTGTAAAATGGTCTTATGAATTAGCGATTTTGTTGTAATTCACATTCCAAGTAATATTCGGCATGCTAATTACGTTGCCTATTGCCAAATTGCATTATCTCTTATAGTTTCCGAGATATGGACTATCGACATCTTGCAATATTGGCTCTGCTTCTAACTTGGGCCAGAATTGTAAAATGGTCTTATGAATTAGCGATTTCGTTGTAATTCACATTCCAAGTAATATTCGGCATGTTAATTACACTGCCGATGGCCAAATTGCATTATCTCTTATAGTTTCCGAGATATGGACTATCGACATTTTACAATATTGGCTTTTCTTCTAACTTGGGTCAAAATTGTAAATTGGTCTTATGAATTAGCGATTTCGCTCCAGTTCACATTCCAAGTAATATTCGGCATGCTAATTACGTTGCCGATTGCCAAATTGCATTATCTCTTATAGTTTCCGAGATATGGACTATCGACATCTTGCAATATTGGCTCTGCTTCTAACTTGGGCCAGAATTGTAAAATGGTCTTATGAATTAGCGATTTCGTTGTAATTCACATTCCAAGTAATATTCGGCATGCTAATTACGTTGCCGATTGCCAAATTGCATTATCTCTTATAGTTTCCGAGATATGGACTATCGACATTTTACAATATTGGCTCTTCTTCTAACTTGGGTCAAAATTGTAAAATGGTCTTATGAATTAGCGATTTCGCTCCAGTTCACATTGCAAGTAATATTCGGCATGCTAATTACGTTGCCGATTGCCAAATTGCATTATCTCTTATAGTTTCCGAGATATGGACTATCGACATCTTGCAATATTGGCTCTGCTTCTAACTTGGGCCAGAATTGTAAAATGGTCTTATGAATTAGCGATTTCGTTGTAATTCACATTCCAAGTAATATTCGGCATGCTAATTACGTTGCCGATTGCCAAATTGCTTTATCTCTTATAGTTTCCGAGATATGGACTATCGACATCTTGCAATATTGGCTCTGCTTCTAACTTGGGCCAGAATTGTAAAATGGTCTTATGAATTAGCGATTTTGTTGTAATTCACATTCCAAGTAATATTCGGCATGCTAATTACGTTTCCGATTGCCAAATTGCATTATCTCTTATAGTTTCCGAGATATGGACTATCGACATCTTGCAATATTGGCTCTGCTTCTAACTTGGGCCAGAATTGTAAAATGGTCTTATGAATTAGTGATTTCGTTGTAATTCACATTCCAAGTAATATTCGGCATGCTAATTACACTGCCGATGGCCAAATTGCATTATCTCTTATAGTTTCCGAGATATGGACTATCGACATTTTACAATATTGGCTTTTCTTCTAACTTGGGTCAAAATTGTAAATTGGTCTTATGAATTAGCGATTTCGCTCCAGTTCACATTCCAAGTAATATTCGGCATGCTAATTACGTTGCCGATTGCCAAATTGCATTATCTCTTATAGTTTCCGAGATATGGACTATCGACATCTTGCAATATTGTCTCTGCTTCTAACTTGGGCCAGAATTGTAAAATGGTCTTATGAATTAGCGATTTCGCTCCAATTCACATTCCAAGTAATATTCGGCATGCTAATTACGTTGCCGATTGCCAAATTGCATTATCTCTTATAGTTTCCGAGATATGGACTATCGACATCTTGCAATATTGGCTCTGCTTCTAACTTGGGCCAGAATTGTAAAATGGTCTTATGAATTAGCGATTTCGCTCCAATTCACATTCCAAGTAATATTCGGCATGCTAATTACGTTGCCGATTGCCAAATTGCATTGTCTCTTATAGTTTCCGAGATATGGACTATCGACATCTTGCAATATTGGCTCTGCTTCTAACTTGGGCCAGAATTGTAAAATGGTCTTATGAATTAGCGATTTCGTTGTAATTCACATTCCAAGTAATATTCGGCATGCTAATTACGTTGCCGATTGCCAAATTGCATTATCTCTTATAGTTTCCGAGATATGGACTATCGACATTTTACAATATTGGCTCTGCTTCTAACTTGGGTCAAAATTGTAAAATGGTCTTATGAATTAGCAATTTCGCTCCAATTCACATTCCAAGTAATATTCGGCATGCTAATTACGTTGCCGATTGCCAGATTGCATTATCTCTTATAGTTTCCGAGATATGGACTATCGACATCTTGCAATATTGGCTCTGCTTCTAACTTGGGCCAGAATTGTTAAATGGTCTTATGAATTAGCGATTTCGTTGTAATTCACATTCCAAGTAATATTCGGCATGCTAATTACGTTGCCGATTGCCAAATTGCTTTATCTCTTATAGTTTCCGAGATATGGGCTATCGACATCTTGCAATATTGGCTCTGCTTCTAACTTGGGCCAGAATTGTAAAATGGTCTTATGAATTAGCGATTTTGTTGTAATTCACATTCCAAGTAATATTCGGCATGCTAATTATGTTGCCGATTGCCAAATTGCATTATCTCTTATAGTTTCCGAGATATGGACTATCGACATCTTGCAATATTGGCTCTGCGTCTAACTTGGGCCAGAATTGTAAAATGGTCTTATGAATTAGCGATTTCGTTGTAATTCACATTCCAAGTAATATTCGGCATGCTAATTACGTTGCCGATTGCCAAATTGCATTATCTCTTATAGTTTCCGAGATATGGACTATCGACATCTTGCAATATTGGCTCTGCTTCTAACTTGGGCCAGAATTGTAAAATGGCCTTATGAATTAGCGATTTTGTTGTAATTCACATTCCAAGTAATATTCGCATGCTAATTACGTTGCCGATTGCCAAATTGCATTATCTCTTATAATTTCCGAGATATGGACTATCGACATTTTACAATATTGGCTCTGCTTCTAACTTGGGTCAAAATTGTAAAATGGTCTTATGAATTAGCGATTTCGCTCCAATTCACATTCCAAGTAATATTCGGCATGCTAATTACGTTGCCGATTGCCAAATTGCATTATCTCTTATAGTTTCCGAGATATGGACTATCGACATCTTGCAATATTGGCTCTGTTTCTAACTTGGGCCAGAATTGTAAAATGGTCTTATGAATTAGCGATTTCGTTGTAATTCACATTCCAAGTAATATTCGGCATGCTAATTACGTTGCCGATTGCCAAATTGCTTTATCTCTTATAGTTTCCGAGATATGGACTATCGACATCTTGCAATATTGGCTCTGCTTCTAACTTGGGCCAGAATTGTAAAATGGTCTTATGAATTAGTGATTTCGTTGTAATTCACATTCCAAGTAATATTCGGCATGCTAATTACACTGCCGATGGCCAAATTGCATTATCTCTTATAGTTTCCGAGATATGGACTATCGACATTTTACAATATTGGCTTATCTTCTAACTTGGGTCAAAATTGTAAATTGGTCTTATGAATTAGCGATTTCGCTCCAGTTCACATTCCAAGTAATATTCGGCATGCTAATTACGTTGCCGATTGCCAAATTGCATTATCTCTTATAGTTTCCGAGATATGGACTATCGACATCTTGCAATATTGTCTCTGCTTCTAACTTGGGCCAGAATTGTAAAATGGTCTTATGAATTAGCGATTTCGCTCCAATTCACATTCCAAGTAATATTCGGCATGCTAATTACGTTGCCGATTGCCAAATTGCATTATCTCTTATAGTTTCCGAGATATGGACTATCGACATCTTGCAATATTGGCTCTGCTTCTAACTTGGGCCAGAATTGTAAAATGGTCTTATGAATTAGCGATTTCGTTGTAATTCACATTCCAAGTAATATTCGGCATGCTAATTACGTTGCCGATTGCCAAATTGCTTTATCTCTTATAGTTTCCGAGATATGGACTATCGACATCTTGCAATATTGGCTCTGCTTCTAACTTGGGCCAGAATTGTAAAATGGTCTTATGAATTAGCGATTTTGTTGTATTTCACATTCCAAGTAATATTCGGCATGCTAATTACGTTGCCGATTGCCAAATTGCATTATCTCTTATAGTTTAAGAGATATGGACTATCGACATCTTGCAATATTGGCTCTGCTTCTAACTTGGGCCAGAATTGTAAAATGGTCTTATGAATTAGCGATTTCGTTGTAATTCACATTCCAAGTAATATTCGGCATGCTAATTACACTGCCGATGGCCAAATTGCATTATCTCTTATAGTTTCCGAGATAAGGACTATCGACATTTTACAATATTGGCTTTTCTTCTAACTTGGGTCAAAATTGTAAATTGGTCTTATGAATTAGCGATTTCGCTCCAGTTCACATTCCAAGTAATATTCGGCATGCTAATTACGTTGCCGATTGCCAAATTGCATTATCTCTTATAGTTTCCCTGATATGGACTATCGACATCTTGCAATATTGTCTCTGCTTCTAACTTGGGCCAGAATTGTAAAATGGTCTTATGAATTAGCGATTTCGCTCCAATTCACATTCCAAGTAATATTCGGCATGCTAATTACGTTGCCGATTGCCAAATTGCATTATCTCTTATAGTTTCCGAGATATGGACTATCGACATCTTGCAATATTGGCTCTGCTTCTAACTTGGGCCAGAATTGTAAAATGGTCTTATGAATTAGCGATTTCGCTCCAATTCTCATTCCAAGTAATATTCGGCATGCTAATTACGTTGCCGATTGCCAAATTGCATTATCTCTTATAGTTTCCGAGATATGGACTACCGACATCTTGCAATATTGGCTCTGCTTCTAACTTGGGCCAAAATTGTAAAATGGTCTTATGAATTAGCGATTTCGTTGTAATTCACATTCCAAGTAATATTCGGCATGCTAATTACGTTGCCGATAGCCAAATTGCATTATCTCTTATAGTTTCCGAGATATGGACTATCGACATGTTACAATATTGGCTCTTCTTCTAACTTGGGTCAAAATTGTAAAATGGTCTTATGAATTAGCGATTTCGCTCCAGTTCACATTCCAAGTAATATTCGGCATGAATACTACGTTGCCGATTGCCAAATTGCATTATCTCTTATAGTTTCCGAGATATGGACTATCGACATCTTGCAATATTGGCTCTGCTTCTAACTTGGGCCAGAATTGTAAAATGGTCTTATGAATTAGCGATTTCGTTGTAATTCACATTCCAAGTAATATTCGGCATGCTAATTACGTTGCCGATTGCCAAATTGCATTATCTCTTATAGTTTCCGAGATATGGACTATCGACATCTTGCAATATTGGCTCTGCTTCTAACTTGGGCCAGAATTGTAAAATGGTCTTATGAATTAGCGATTTCGTTGTAATTCACATTCCAAGTAATATTCGGCATGCTAATTACGTTGCCGATTGCCAAATTGCATTATCTCTTATAGTTTCCGAGATATGGAATATCGACATCTTGCAATATTGGCTCTGCTTCTAACTTGGGCCAGAATTGTAAAATGGTCTTATGAATTAGCGATTTCGTTGTAATTCACATTCCAAGTAATATTCGGCATGCTAATTACGTTGCCGATTGCCAAATTGCATTATCTCTTATAGTTTCCGAGATATGGACTATCGACATCTTGCAATATTGGCTCTGCTTCTAACTTGGGCCAGAATTGTAAAATGGTCTTATGAATTAGCGATTTCGTTGTAATTCACATTCCAAGTAATATTCGGCATGCTAATTACGTTGCCGATTGCCAAATTGCTTTATCTCTTATAGTTTCCGAGATATGGACTATCGACATCTTGCAATATTGGCTCTGCTTCTAACTTGGGCCAGAATTGTAAAATGGTCTTATGAATTAGCGATTTTGTTGTAATTCACATTCCAAGTAATATTCGGCATGCTAATTACGTTGCCGATTGCCAAATTGCATTATCTCTTATAGTTTCCGAGATATGGACTATCGACATCTTGCAATATTGGCTCTGCTTCTAACTTGGGCCAGAATTGTAAAATGGTCTTATGAATTAGCGATTTCGTTGTAATTCACATTCCAAGTAATATTCGGCATGCTAATTACACTGCCGATGGCCAAATTGCATTATCTCTTATAGTTTCCGAGATATGGACTATCGACAGTTTACAATATTGGCTTTTCTTCTAACTTGGGTCAAAATTGTAAATTGGTCTTATGAATTAGCGATTTCGCTCCAGTTCACATTCCAAGTAATATTCGGCATGCTAATTACGTTGCCTATTGCCAAATTGCATTATCTCTTAGAGTTTCCGAGATATGAACTATCGACATCTTGCAATATTGGCTCTGCTTCTAACTTGGGCCAGAATTGTAAAATGGTCTTATGAATTAGCGATTTCGCTCCAATTCACATTCCAAGTAATATTCGGCATGCTAATTACGTTGCCGATTGCCAAATTGCATTATCTCTTATAGTTTCCGAGATATGGACTATCGACATCTTGCAATATTGGCTCTGCTTCTAACTTGGGCCAGAATTGTAAAATGGTCTTATGAATTAGCGATTTCGTTGTAATTCACATTCCAAGTAATATTCGGCATGCTAATTACGTTGCCGATTGCCAAATTGCATTATCTCTTATAGTTTCCGAGATATGGACTATCGACATTTTACAATATTGGCTCTGCTTCTAACTTGCTTCAAAATTGTAAAATGGTCTTATGAATTAGCAATTTCGCTCCAATTCACATTCCAAGTAATATTCGGCATGCTAATTACGTTGCCGATTGCCAGATTGCATTATCTCTTATAGTTTCCGAGATATGGACTATCAACTTCTTGCAATATTGGCTCTGCTTCTAACTTGAGCCAGAATTGTAAAATGGTCTTATGAATTAGCGATTTCGTTGTAATTCACATTCCAAGTAATATTCGGCATGCTAATTACGTTGCCGATTGCCAAATTGCATTATCTCTTATAGTTTCCGAGATATGGACTATCGACATTTTACAATATTGGTTCTTCTTCTAACTTGGGTCAAAATTGTAAAATGGTCTTATGAATTAGCGATTTCGCTCCAGTTCACATTCCAAGTAATATTCGGCATGCTAATTAGGTTGCCGATTGCCAAATTGCATTATCTCTTATAGTTTCCGAGATATGGACTATCGACATCTTGCAATATTGGCTCTGCTTCTAACTTGGGCCAGAATTGTAAAATGGTCTTATGAATTAGCGATTTCGTTGTAATTCACATTCCAAGTAATATTCGGCATGCTAATTACGTTGCCGATTGCCAAATTGCATTATCTCTTATAGTTTCCGAGATATGGACTATCGACATCTTGCAATATTGGCTCTGCTTCTAACTTGGGCCAGAATTGTAAAATGGTCTTATGAGTTAACGATTTTGTTGTAATTCACATTCCAAGTAATATTCGGCATGCTAATTACGTTGCCGATTGCCAAATTGCATTATCTTTATAGTTTCCGAGATATGGACTATCGACATCTTGCAATATTGGCTCTGCTTCTAACTTGGGCCAGAATTGTAAAATGGTCTTATGAATTAGCGATTTCGTTGTAATTCACATTCCAAGTAATATTCGGCATGCTAATTACGTTGCCGATTGCCAAATTGCATTATCTCTTATAGTTTCCGAGATATGGACTATCGACATTTTACAATATTGGCTCTGCTTCTAACTTGGGTCAAAATTGTAAAATGGTCTTATGAATTAGCGATTTCGCTCCAATTCACATTCCAAGTAATATTCGGCATGCTAATTACGTTGCCGATTGCCAAATTGCATTATCTCTTAGAGTTTCCGAGATATGGACTATCGACATCTTGCAATATTGGCTCTGCTTCTAACTTGGGCCAGAATTGTAAAATGGTCTTATGAATTAGCGATTTCGTTGTAATTCACATTCCAAGTAATATTCGGCATGCTAATTACGTTACCGATTGCCAAATTGCTTTATCTCTTATAGTTTCCGAGATATGGACTATCGACATCTTGCAATATTGGCTCTGCTTCTAACTTGGGCCAGAATTGTAAAATGGTCTTATGAATTAGCGATTTTGTTGTAATTCACATTCCAAGTAATATTCGGCATGCTAATTACGTTGCCGATTGCCAAATTGCATTATCTCTTATAGTTTCCGAGATATCGACTATCGACATCTTGCAATATTGGCTCTGCTTCTAACTTGGGCCAGAATTGTAAAATGGTCTAATGAATTAGCGATTTCGTTGTAATTCACATTCCAAGTAATATTCGGCATGCTAATTACACTGCCGATGGCCAAATTGCATTATCTCTTATAGCTTCCGAGATATGGACTATCGACAGTTTACAATATTGGCTTTTCTTCTAACTTGGGTCAAAATTGTAAATTGGTCTTATGAATTAGCGATTTCGCTCCAGTTCACATTCCAAGTAATATTCGGCATGCTAATTACGTTGCCGATTGCCAAATTGCATTATCTCTTATAGTTTCCGAGATATGGACTATCGACATCTTGCAATATTGGCTCTGCTTCTAACTTGGGCCAAAATTGTAAAATGGTCTTATGAATTAGCGATTTCGTTGTAATTCACATTCCAAGTAATATTCGGCATGCTAATTACGTTGCCGTTTGCCAAATTGCATTATCTCTTATAGTTTCCGAGATATGGACTATCGACATCTTGCAATATTGGCTCTGCTTCTAACTTGGGCCAAAATTGTAAAATGGTCTTATGAATTAGCGATTTCGTTGTAATTCACATTCCAAGTAATATTCGGCATGCTAATTACGTTGCCGATAGCCAAATTGCATTATCTCTTATAGTTTCCGAGATATGGACTATCGACATGTTACAATATTGGCTCTTCTTCTAACTTGGGTCAAAATTGTAAAATGGTCTTATGAATTAGCGATTTCGCTCCAGTTCACATTCCAAGTAATATTCGGCATGCTAACTACGTTGCCGATTGCCAAATTGCATTATCTCTTATAGTTTCCGAGATATGGACTATCGACCTCTTGCAATATTGGCTCTGCTTCTAACTTGGGCCAGAATTGTAAAATGGTCTTATGAATTAGCGATTTCGTTGTAATTCACATTCCAAGTAATATTCGGCATGCTAATTACGTTGCCGATTGCCAAATTGCATTATCTCTTATAGTTTCCGAGATATGGACTATCGACATCTTGCAATATTGGCTCTGCTTCTAACTTGGGCCAGAATTGTAAAATGGTCTTATGAATTAGCGATTTCGTTGTAATTCACATTCCAAGTAATATTCGGCATGCTAATTACGTTGCCGATTGCCAAATTGCATTATCTCTTATAGTTTCCGAGATATGGAATATCGACATCTTGCAATATTGGCTCTGCTTCTAACTTGGGCCAGAATTGTAAAATGGTCTTATGAATTAGCGATTTCGTTGTAATTCACATTCCAAGTAATATTCGGCATGCTAATTACGTTGCCGATTGCCAAATTGCATTATCTCTTATAGTTTCCGAGATATGGACTATCGACATTTTACAATATTGGCTCTGCTTCTAACTTGGGTCAAAATTGTAAAATGGTCTTATGAATTAGCAATTTCGCTCCAATTCACATTCCAAGTAATATTCGGCATGCTAATTACGTTGCCGATTGCCAAATTGCATTATCTCTTATAGTTTCCGAGATATGGACTATCGACATCTTGCAATATTGGCTCTGCTTCTAACTTGGGCCAGAATTGTAAAATGGTCTTATGAATTAGCGATTTCGTTGTAATTCACATTCCAAGTAATATTCGGCATGCTAATTACGTTGCCGATTGCCAAATTGCTTTATCTCTTATAGTTTCCGAGATATGGACTATCGACATCTTGCAATATTGGCTCTGCTACTAACTTGGGCCAGAATTGTAAAATGGTCTTATGAATTAGCGATTTTGTTGTAATTCACATTCCAAGTAATATTCGGCATGCTAATTACGTTGCCGATTGCCAAATTGCATTATCTCTTATAGTTTCCGAGATATGGACTATCGACATCTTGCAATATTGGCTCTGCTTCTAACTTGGGCCAGAATTGTAAAATGGTCTTATGAATTAGCGATTTCGTTGTAATTCACATTCCAAGTAATATTCGGCATGCTAATTACACTGCCGATGGCCAAATTGCATTATCTCTTATAGTTTCCGAGATATGGACTATCGACAGTTTACAATATTGGCTTTTCTTCTAACTTGGGTCAAAATTGTAAATTGGTCTTATGAATTAGCGATTTCGCTCCAGTTCACATTCCAAGTAATATTCGGCATGCTAATTACGTTGCCTATTGCCAAATTGCATTATCTCTTAGAGTTTCCGAGATATGGACTATCGACATCTTGCAATATTGGCTCTGCTTCTAACTTGGGCCAGAATTGTAAAATGGTCTTATGAATTAGCGATTTCGCTCCAATTCACATTCCAAGTAATATTCGGCATGCTAATTACGTTGCCGATTGCCAAATTGCATTATCTCTTATAGTTTCCGAGATATGGACTATCGACATCTTGCAATATTGGCTCTGCTTCTAACTTGGGCCAGAATTGTAAAATGGTCTTATGAATTAGCGATTTCGTTGTAATTCACATTCCAAGTAATATTCGGCATGCTAATTACGTTGCCGATTGCCAAATTGCATTATCTCTTATAGTTTCCGAGATATGGACTATCGACATTTTACAATATTGGCTCTGCTTCTAACTTGCTTCAAAATTGTAAAATGGTCTTATGAATTAGCAATTTCGCTCCAATTCACATTCCAAGTAATATTCGGCATGCTAATTACGTTGCCGATTGCCAGATTGCATTATCTCTTATAGTTTCCGAGATATGGACTATCGACATCTTGCAATATTGGCTCTGCTTCTAACTTGAGCCAGAATTGTAAAATGGTCTTATGAATTAGCGATTTCGTTGTAATTCACATTCCAAGTAATATTCGGCATGCTAATTACGTTGCCGATTGCCAAATTGCATTATCCCTTATAGTTTCCGAGATATGGACTATCGACATTTTACAATATTGGTTCTTCTTCTAACTTGGGTCAAAATTGTAAAATGGTCTTATGAATTAGCGATTTCGCTCCAGTTCACATTCCAAGTAATATTCGGCATGCTAATTAGGTTGCCGATTGCCAAATTGCATTATCTCTTATAGTTTCCGAGATATGGACTATCGACATCTTGCAATATTGGCTCTGCTTCTAACTTGGGCCAGAATTGTAAAATGGTCTTATGAATTAGCGATTTCGTTGTAATTCACATTCCAAGTAATATTCGGGATGCTAATTACGTTGCCGATTGCCAAATTGCATTATCTCTTATAGTTTCCGAAATATGGACTATCGACATCTTGCAATATTGGCTCTGCTTCTAACTTGGGCCAGAATTGTAAAATGGTCTTATGAGTTAGCGATTTTGTTGTAATTCACATTCCAAGTAATATTCGGCATGCTAATTACGTTGCCGATTGCCAAATTGCATTATCTCTTATAGTTTCCGAGATATGGACTATCGACATCTTGCAATATTGGCTCTGCTTCTAACTTGGGCCAGAATTGTAAAATGGTCTTATGAATTAGCGATTTCGTTGTAATTCACATTCCAAGTAATATTCGGCATGCTAATTACGTTGCCTATTGCCAAATTGCATTATCTCTTATAGTTTCCGAGATATGGACTATCGACATTTTACAATATTGGTTCTTCTTCTAACTTGGGTCAAAATTGTAAAATGGTCTTATGAATTAGCGATTTCGCTCCAGTTCACATTCCAAGTAATATTCGGCATGCTAATTAGGTTGCCGATTGCCAAATTGCATTATCTCTTATAGTTTCCGAGATATGGACTATCGACATCTTGCAATATTGGCTCTGCTTCTAACTTGGGCCAGAATTGTAAAATGGTCTTATGAATTAGCGAATTTGTTGTAATTCACATTCCAAGTAATATTCGGCATGATAATTACGTTGCCGATTGCCAAATTGCATTATCTCTTATAGTTTCCGAGATATGGACTATCGACATCTTGCAATATTGGCTCTGCTTCTAACTTGGGCCAGAATTGTAAAATGGTCTTATGAATTAGCGATTTTGTTGTAATTCACATTCCAAGTAATATTCGGCATGATAATTACGTTGCCGATTGCCAAATTGCATTATCTCTTATAGTTTCCGAGATATGGACTATCGACATCTTGCAATATTGGCTCTGCTTCTAACTTGGGCCAGAATTGTAAAATGGTCTTATGAATTAGCGATTTCGTTGTAATTCACATTCCAAGTAATATTCGGCATGCTAATTACGTTGCCGATTGCCAAATTGCATTATCTCTTATAGTTTCCGAGATATGGACTATCGACATTTTACAATATTGGCTCTGCTTCTAACTTGGGTCAAAATTGTAAAATGGTCTTATGAATTAGCGATTTCGCTCCAATTCACATTCCAAGTAATATTCGGCATGCTAATTACGTTGCCGATTGCCAAATTGCATTATCTCTTAGAGTTTCCGAGATATGGACTATCGACTTCTTGCAATATTGGCTCTGCTTCTAACTTGGGCCAGAATTGTAAAATGGTCTTATGAATTAGCGATTTCGCTCCAATTCACATTCCAAGTAATATTCGGCATGCTAATTACGTTGCCGATTGCCAAATTGCATTATCTCTTATAGTTTCCGACATATGGACTATCGACATCTTGCAATATTGGCTCTGCTTCTAACTTGGGCCAGAATTGTAAAATGGTCTTATGAATTAGCGATTTTGTTGTAATTCACATTCCAAGTAATATTCGGCATGATAATTACGTTGCCGATTGCCAAATTGCATTATCTCTTATAGTTTCCGAGATATGGACTATCGACATCTTGCAATATTGGCTCTGCTTCTAACTTGGGCCAGAATTGTAAAATGGTCTTATGAATTAGCGATTTCGTTGTAATTCACATTCCAAGTAATATTCGGCATGCTAATTACGTTGCCGATTGCCAAATTGCATTATCTCTTATAGTTTCCGAGATATGGACTATCGACATTTTACAATATTGGCTCTGCTTCTAACTTGGGTCAAAATTGTAAAATGGTCTTATGAATTAGCGATTTCGCTCCAATTCACATTCCAAGTAATATTCGGCATGCTAATTACGTTGCCGATTGCCAAATTGCATTATCTCTTAGAGTTTCCGAGATATGGACTATCGACTTCTTGCAATATTGGCTCTGCTTCTAACTTGGGCCAGAATTGTAAAAAGGTCTTATGAATTAGCGATTTCGCTCCAATTCACATTCCAAGTAATATTCGGCATGCTAATTACGTTGCCGATTGCCAAATTGCATTATCTCTTATAGTTTCCGACATATGGACTATCGACATCTTGCAATATTGGCTCTGCTTCTAACTTGGGCCAGAATTGTAAAATGGTCTTATGAATTAGCGATTTTGTTGTAATTCACATTCCAAGTAATATTCGGCATGATAATTACGTTGCCGATTGCCAAATTGCATTATCTCTTATAGTTTCCGAGATATGGACTATCGACATCTTGCAATATTGGCTCTGCTTCTAACTTGGGCCAGAATTGTAAAATGGTCTTATGAATTAGCGATTTCGTTGTAATTCACATTCCAAGTAATATTCGGCATGCTAATTACGTTGCCGATTGCCAAATTGCATTATCTCTTATAGTTTCCGAGATATGGACTATCGACATTTTACAATATTGGCTCTGCTTCTAACTTGGGTCAAAATTGTAAAATGGTCTTATGAATTATCGATTTCGCTCCAATTCACATTCCAAGTAATATTCGGCATGCTAATTACGTTGCCGATTGCCAAATTGCATTATCTCTTATAGTTTCCGAGATATGGACTATCGACATCTTGCAATATTGGCTCTGCTTCTAACTTGGGCCAGAATTGTAAAATGGTCTTATGAGTTAACGATTTTGTTGTAATTCACATTCCAAGTAATATTCGGCATGCTAATTACGTTGCCGATTGCCAAATTGCATTATCTCTTATAGTTTCCGAGATATGGACTATCGACATCTTGCAATATTGGCTCTGCTTCTAACTTGGGCCAGAATTGTAAAATGGTCTTATGAATTAGCGATTTCGTTGTAATTCACATTCCAAGTAATATTCGGCATGCTAATTACGTTGCCGATTGCCAAATTGCATTATCTCTTATAGTTTCCGAGATATGGACTATCGACATTTTACAATATTGGCTCTGCTTCTAACTTGGGTCAAAATTGTAAAATGGTCTTATGAATTAGCGATTTCGCTCCAATTCACATTCCAAGTAATATTCGGCATGCTAATTACGTTGCCGATTGCCAAATTGCATTATCTCTTAGAGTTTCCGAGATATGGACTATCGACATCTTGCAATATTGGCTCTGCTTCTAACTTGGGCCAGAATTGTAAAATGGTCTTATGAATTAGCGATTTCGTTGTAATTCACATTCCAAGTAATATTCGGCATGCTAATTACGTTACCGATTGCCAAATTGCTTTATCTCTTATAGTTTCCGAGATATGGACTATCGACATCTTGCAATATTGGCTCTGCTTCTAACTTGGGCCAGAATTGTAAAATGGTCTTATGAATTAGCGATTTTGTTGTAATTCACATTCCAAGTAATATTCGGCATGCTAATTACGTTGCCGATTGCCAAATTGCATTATCTCTTATAGTTTCCGAGATATCGACTATCGACATCTTGCAATATTGGCTCTGCTTCTAACTTGGGCCAGAATTGTAAAATGGTCTAATGAATTAGCGATTTCGTTGTAATTCACATTCCAAGTAATATTCGGCATGCTAATTACACTGCCGATGGCCAAATTGCATTATCTCTTATAGCTTCCGAGATATGGACTATCGACAGTTTACAATATTGGCTTTTCTTCTAACTTGGGTCAAAATTGTAAATTGGTCTTATGAATTAGCGATTTCGCTCCAGTTCACATTCCAAGTAATATTCGGCATGCTAATTACGTTGCCGATTGCCAAATTGCATTATCTCTTATAGTTTCCGAGATATGGACTATCGACATCTTGCAATATTGGCTCTGCTTCTAACTTGGGCCAAAATTGTAAAATGGTCTTATGAATTAGCGATTTCGTTGTAATTCACATTCCAAGTAATATTCGGCATGCTAATTACGTTGCCGTTTGCCAAATTGCATTATCTCTTATAGTTTCCGAGATATGGACTATCGACATCTTGCAATATTGGCTCTGCTTCTAACTTGGGCCAAAATTGTAAAATGGTCTTATGAATTAGCGATTTCCTTGTAATTCACATTCCAAGTAATATTCGGCATGCTAATTACGTTGCCGATAGCCAAATTGCATTATCTCTTATAGTTTCCGAGATATGGACTATCGACATGTTACAATATTGGCTCTTCTTCTAACTTGGGTCAAAATTGTAAAATGGTCTTATGAATTAGCGATTTCGCTCCAGTTCACATTCCAAGTAATATTCGGCATGCTAACTACGTTGCCGATTGCCAAATTGCATTATCTCTTATAGTTTCCGAGATATGGACTATCGACATCTTGCAATATTGGCTCTGCTTCTAACTTGGGCCAAAATTGTAAAATGGTCTTATGAATTAGCGATTTCCTTGTAATTCACATTCCAAGTAATATTCGGCATGCTAATTACGTTGCCGATAGCCAAATTGCATTATCTCTTATAGTTTCCGAGATATGGACTATCGACATCTTGCAATATTGGCTCTGCTTCTAACTTGGGCCAGAATTGTAAAATGGTCTTATGAATTAGCGATTTCGTTGTAATTCACATTCCAAGTAATATTCGGCATGCTAATTACGTTGCCGATTGCCAAATTGCATTATCTCTTATAGTTTCCGAGATATGGACTATCGACATTTTACAATATTGGCTCTGCTTCTAACTTGCTTCAAAATTGTAAAATGGTCTTATGAATTAGCAATTTCGCTCCAATTCACATTCCAAGTAATATTCGGCATGCTAATTACGTTGCCGATTGCCAGATTGCATTATCTCTTATAGTTTCCGAGATATGGACTATCGACATCTTGCAATATTGGCTCTGCTTCTAACTTGAGCCAGAATTGTAAAATGGTCTTATGAATTAGCGATTTCGTTGTAATTCACATTCCAAGTAATATTCGGCATGCTAATTACGTTGCCGATTGCCAAATTGCATTATCTCTTATAGTTTCCGAGATATGGACTATCGACATTTTACAATATTGGCTCTGCTTCTAACTTGCTTCAAAATTGTAAAATGGTCTTATGAATTAGCAATTTCGCTCCAATTCACATTCCAAGTAATATTCGGCATGCTAATTACGTTGCCGATTGCCAGATTGCATTATCTCTTATAGTTTCCGAGATATGGACTATCGACATCTTGCAATATTGGCTCTGCTTCTAACTTGAGCCAGAATTGTAAAATGGTCTTATGAATTAGCGATTTCGCTCCAATTCACATTCCAAGTAATATTCGGCATGCTAATTACGTTGCCGATTGCCAAATTGCATTATCTCTTAGAGTTTCCGAGATATGGACTATCGACTTCTTGCAATATTGGCTCTGCTTCTAACTTGGGCCAGAATTGTAAAAAGGTCTTATGAATTAGCGATTTCGCTCCAATTCACATTCCAAGTAATATTCGGCATGCTAATTACGTTGCCGATTGCCAAATTGCATTATCTCTTATAGTTTCCGACATATGGACTATCGACATCTTGCAATATTGGCTCTGCTTCTAACTTGGGCCAGAATTGTAAAATGGTCTTATGAATTAGCGATTTTGTTGTAATTCACATTCCAAGTAATATTCGGCATGATAATTACGTTGCCGATTGCCAAATTGCATTATCTCTTATAGTTTCCGAGATATGGACTATCGACATCTTGCAATATTGGCTCTGCTTCTAACTTGGGCCAGAATTGTAAAATGGTCTTATGAATTAGCGATTTCGTTGTAATTCACATTCCAAGTAATATTCGGCATGCTAATTACGTTGCCGATTGCCAAATTGCATTATCTCTTATAGTTTCCGAGATATGGACTATCGACATTTTACAATATTGGCTCTGCTTCTAACTTGGGTCAAAATTGTAAAATGGTCTTATGAATTATCGATTTCGCTCCAATTCACATTCCAAGTAATATTCGGCATGCTAATTACGTTGCCGATTGCCAAATTGCATTATCTCTTATAGTTTCCGAGATATGGACTATCGACATCTTGCAATATTGGCTCTGCTTCTAACTTGGGCCAGAATTGTAAAATGGTCTTATGAGTTAACGATTTTGTTGTAATTCACATTCCAAGTAATATTCGGCATGCTAATTACGTTGCCGATTGCCAAATTGCATTATCTCTTATAGTTTCCGAGATATGGACTATCGACATCTTGCAATATTGGCTCTGCTTCTAACTTGGGCCAGAATTGTAAAATGGTCTTATGAATTAGCGATTTCGTTGTAATTCACATTCCAAGTAATATTCGGCATGCTAATTACGTTGCCGATTGCCAAATTGCATTATCTCTTATAGTTTCCGAGATATGGACTATCGACATTTTACAATATTGGCTCTGCTTCTAACTTGGGTCAAAATTGTAAAATGGTCTTATGAATTAGCGATTTCGCTCCAATTCACATTCCAAGTAATATTCGGCATGCTAATTACGTTGCCGATTGCCAAATTGCATTATCTCTTAGAGTTTCCGAGATATGGACTATCGACATCTTGCAATATTGGCTCTGCTTCTAACTTGGGCCAGAATTGTAAAATGGTCTTATGAATTAGCGATTTCGTTGTAATTCACATTCCAAGTAATATTCGGCATGCTAATTACGTTACCGATTGCCAAATTGCTTTATCTCTTATAGTTTCCGAGATATGGACTATCGACATCTTGCAATATTGGCTCTGCTTCTAACTTGGGCCAGAATTGTAAAATGGTCTTATGAATTAGCGATTTTGTTGTAATTCACATTCCAAGTAATATTCGGCATGCTAATTACGTTGCCGATTGCCAAATTGCATTATCTCTTATAGTTTCCGAGATATCGACTATCGACATCTTGCAATATTGGCTCTGCTTCTAACTTGGGCCAGAATTGTAAAATGGTCTAATGAATTAGCGATTTCGTTGTAATTCACATTCCAAGTAATATTCGGCATGCTAATTACACTGCCGATGGCCAAATTGCATTATCTCTTATAGCTTCCGAGATATGGACTATCGACAGTTTACAATATTGGCTTTTCTTCTAACTTGGGTCAAAATTGTAAATTGGTCTTATGAATTAGCGATTTCGCTCCAGTTCACATTCCAAGTAATATTCGGCATGCTAATTACGTTGCCGATTGCCAAATTGCATTATCTCTTATAGTTTCCGAGATATGGACTATCGACATCTTGCAATATTGGCTCTGCTTCTAACTTGGGCCAAAATTGTAAAATGGTCTTATGAATTAGCGATTTCGTTGTAATTCACATTCCAAGTAATATTCGGCATGCTAATTACGTTGCCGTTTGCCAAATTGCATTATCTCTTATAGTTTCCGAGATATGGACTATCGACATCTTGCAATATTGGCTCTGCTTCTAACTTGGGCCAAAATTGTAAAATGGTCTTATGAATTAGCGATTTCCTTGTAATTCACATTCCAAGTAATATTCGGCATGCTAATTACGTTGCCGATAGCCAAATTGCATTATCTCTTATAGTTTCCGAGATATGGACTATCGACATGTTACAATATTGGCTCTTCTTCTAACTTGGGTCAAAATTGTAAAATGGTCTTATGAATTAGCGATTTCGCTCCAGTTCACATTCCAAGTAATATTCGGCATGCTAACTACGTTGCCGATTGCCAAATTGCATTATCTCTTATAGTTTCCGAGATATGGACTATCGACATCTTGCAATATTGGCTCTGCTTCTAACTTGGGCCAAAATTGTAAAATGGTCTTATGAATTAGCGATTTCCTTGTAATTCACATTCCAAGTAATATTCGGCATGCTAATTACGTTGCCGATAGCCAAATTGCATTATCTCTTATAGTTTCCGAGATATGGACTATCGACATCTTGCAATATTGGCTCTGCTTCTAACTTGGGCCAGAATTGTAAAATGGTCTTATGAATTAGCGATTTCGTTGTAATTCACATTCCAAGTAATATTCGGCATGCTAATTACGTTGCCGATTGCCAAATTGCATTATCTCTTATAGTTTCCGAGATATGGACTATCGACATTTTACAATATTGGCTCTGCTTCTAACTTGCTTCAAAATTGTAAAATGGTCTTATGAATTAGCAATTTCGCTCCAATTCACATTCCAAGTAATATTCGGCATGCTAATTACGTTGCCGATTGCCAGATTGCATTATCTCTTATAGTTTCCGAGATATGGACTATCGACATCTTGCAATATTGGCTCTGCTTCTAACTTGAGCCAGAATTGTAAAATGGTCTTATGAATTAGCGATTTCGTTGTAATTCACATTCCAAGTAATATTCGGCATGCTAATTACGTTGCCGATTGCCAAATTGCATTATCCCTTATAGTTTCCGAGATATGGACTATCGACATTTTACAATATTGGTTCTTCTTCTAACTTGGGTCAAAATTGTAAAATGGTCTTATGAATTAGCGATTTCGCTCCAGTTCACATTCCAAGTAATATTCGGCATGCTAATTAGGTTGCCGATTGCCAAATTGCATTATCTCTTATAGTTTCCGAGATATGGACTATCGACATCTTGCAATATTGGCTCTGCTTCTAACTTGGGCCAGAATTGTAAAATGGTCTTATGAATTAGCGATTTCGTTGTAATTCACATTCCAAGTAATATTCGGGATGCTAATTACGTTGCCGATTGCCAAATTGCATTATCTCTTATAGTTTCCGAAATATGGACTATCGACATCTTGCAATATTGGCTCTGCTTCTAACTTGGGCCAGAATTGTAAAATGGTCTTATGAGTTAGCGATTTTGTTGTAATTCACATTCCAAGTAATATTCGGCATGCTAATTACGTTGCCGATTGCCAAATTGCATTATCTCTTATAGTTTCCGAGATATGGACTATCGACATCTTGCAATATTGGCTCTGCTTCTAACTTGGGCCAGAATTGTAAAATGGTCTTATGAATTAGCGATTTCGTTGTAATTCACATTCCAAGTAATATTCGGCATGCTAATTACGTTGCCTATTGCCAAATTGCATTATCTCTTATAGTTTCCGAGATATGGACTATCGACATTTTACAATATTGGCTCTGCTTCTAACTTGGGTCAAAATTGTAAAATGGTCTTATGAATTATCGATTTCGCTCCAATTCACATTCCAAGTAATATTCGGCATGCTAATTACGTTGCCGATTGCCAAATTGCATTATCTCTTAGAGTTTCCGAGATATGGACTATCGACATCTTGCAATATTGGCTCTGCTTCTAACTTGGGCCAGAATTGTAAAATGGTCTTATGAATTAGCGATTTCGTTGTAATTCACATTCCAAGTAATATTCGGCATGCTAATTACGTTGCCGATTGCCAAATTGCTTTATCTCTTATAGTTTCCGAGATATGGACTATCGACATCTTGCAATATTGGCTCTGCTTCTAACTTGGGCCAGAATTGTAAAATGGTCTTATGAATTAGCGATTTTGTTGTAATTCACATTCCAAGTAATATTCGGCATGCTAATTACGTTGCCGATTGCCAAATTGCATTATCTCTTATAGTTTCCGAGATATGGACTATCGACATCTTGCAATATTGGCTCTGCTTCTAACTTGGGCCAGAATTGTAAAATGGTCTAATGAATTAGCGATTTCGTTGTAATTCACATTCCAAGTAATATTCGGCATGCTAATTACACTGCCGATGGCCAAATTGCATTATCTCTTATAGTTTCCGAGATATGGACTATCGACATTTTACAATATTGGTTCTTCTTCTAACTTGGGTCAAAATTGTAAAATGGTCTTATGAATTAGCGATTTCGCTCCAGTTCACATTCCAAGTAATATTCGGCATGCTAATTAGGTTGCCGATTGCCAAATTGCATTATCTCTTATAGTTTCCGAGATATGGACTATCGACATCTTGCAATATTGGCTCTGCTTCTAACTTGGGCCAGAATTGTAAAATGGTCTTATGAATTAGCGAATTTGTTGTAATTCACATTCCAAGTAATATTCGGCATGATAATTACGTTGCCGATTGCCAAATTGCATTATCTCTTATAGTTTCCGAGATATGGACTATCGACATCTTGCAATATTGGCTCTGCTTCTAACTTGGGCCAGAATTGTAAAATGGTCTTATGAATTAGCGATTTTGTTGTAATTCACATTCCAAGTAATATTCGGCATGATAATTACGTTGCCGATTGCCAAATTGCATTATCTCTTATAGTTTCCGAGATATGGACTATCGACATCTTGCAATATTGGCTCTGCTTCTAACTTGGGCCAGAATTGTAAAATGGTCTTATGAATTAGCGATTTCGTTGTAATTCACATTCCAAGTAATATTCGGCATGCTAATTACGTTGCCGATTGCCAAATTGCATTATCTCTTATAGTTTCCGAGATATGGACTATCGACATTTTACAATATTGGCTCTGCTTCTAACTTGGGTCAAAATTGTAAAATGGTCTTATGAATTAGCGATTTCGCTCCAATTCACATTCCAAGTAATATTCGGCATGCTAATTACGTTGCCGATTGCCAAATTGCATTATCTCTTAGAGTTTCCGAGATATGGACTATCGACTTCTTGCAATATTGGCTCTGCTTCTAACTTGGGCCAGAATTGTAAAATGGTCTTATGAATTAGCGATTTCGCTCCAATTCACATTCCAAGTAATATTCGGCATGCTAATTACGTTGCCGATTGCCAAATTGCATTATCTCTTATAGTTTCCGACATATGGACTATCGACATCTTGCAATATTGGCTCTGCTTCTAACTTGGGCCAGAATTGTAAAATGGTCTTATGAATTAGCGATTTTGTTGTAATTCACATTCCAAGTAATATTCGGCATGATAATTACGTTGCCGATTGCCAAATTGCATTATCTCTTATAGTTTCCGAGATATGGACTATCGACATCTTGCAATATTGGCTCTGCTTCTAACTTGGGCCAGAATTGTAAAATGGTCTTATGAATTAGCGATTTCGTTGTAATTCACATTCCAAGTAATATTCGGCATGCTAATTACGTTGCCGATTGCCAAATTGCATTATCTCTTATAGTTTCCGAGATATGGACTATCGACATTTTACAATATTGGCTCTGCTTCTAACTTGGGTCAAAATTGTAAAATGGTCTTATGAATTAGCGATTTCGCTCCAATTCACATTCCAAGTAATATTCGGCATGCTAATTACGTTGCCGATTGCCAAATTGCATTATCTCTTAGAGTTTCCGAGATATGGACTATCGACTTCTTGCAATATTGGCTCTGCTTCTAACTTGGGCCAGAATTGTAAAAAGGTCTTATGAATTAGCGATTTCGCTCCAATTCACATTCCAAGTAATATTCGGCATGCTAATTACGTTGCCGATTGCCAAATTGCATTATCTCTTATAGTTTCCGACATATGGACTATCGACATCTTGCAATATTGGCTCTGCTTCTAACTTGGGCCAGAATTGTAAAATGGTCTTATGAATTAGCGATTTTGTTGTAATTCACATTCCAAGTAATATTCGGCATGATAATTACGTTGCCGATTGCCAAATTGCATTATCTCTTATAGTTTCCGAGATATGGACTATCGACATCTTGCAATATTGGCTCTGCTTCTAACTTGGGCCAGAATTGTAAAATGGTCTTATGAATTAGCGATTTCGTTGTAATTCACATTCCAAGTAATATTCGGCATGCTAATTACGTTGCCGATTGCCAAATTGCATTATCTCTTATAGTTTCCGAGATATGGACTATCGACATTTTACAATATTGGCTCTGCTTCTAACTTGGGTCAAAATTGTAAAATGGTCTTATGAATTATCGATTTCGCTCCAATTCACATTCCAAGTAATATTCGGCATGCTAATTACGTTGCCGATTGCCAAATTGCATTATCTCTTATAGTTTCCGAGATATGGACTATCGACATCTTGCAATATTGGCTCTGCTTCTAACTTGGGCCAGAATTGTAAAATGGTCTTATGAGTTAACGATTTTGTTGTAATTCACATTCCAAGTAATATTCGGCATGCTAATTACGTTGCCGATTGCCAAATTGCATTATCTCTTATAGTTTCCGAGATATGGACTATCGACATCTTGCAATATTGGCTCTGCTTCTAACTTGGGCCAGAATTGTAAAATGGTCTTATGAATTAGCGATTTCGTTGTAATTCACATTCCAAGTAATATTCGGCATGCTAATTACGTTGCCGATTGCCAAATTGCATTATCTCTTATAGTTTCCGAGATATGGACTATCGACATTTTACAATATTGGCTCTGCTTCTAACTTGGGTCAAAATTGTAAAATGGTCTTATGAATTAGCGATTTCGCTCCAATTCACATTCCAAGTAATATTCGGCATGCTAATTACGTTGCCGATTGCCAAATTGCATTATCTCTTAGAGTTTCCGAGATATGGACTATCGACATCTTGCAATATTGGCTCTGCTTCTAACTTGGGCCAGAATTGTAAAATGGTCTTATGAATTAGCGATTTCGTTGTAATTCACATTCCAAGTAATATTCGGCATGCTAATTACGTTACCGATTGCCAAATTGCTTTATCTCTTATAGTTTCCGAGATATGGACTATCGACATCTTGCAATATTGGCTCTGCTTCTAACTTGGGCCAGAATTGTAAAATGGTCTTATGAATTAGCGATTTTGTTGTAATTCACATTCCAAGTAATATTCGGCATGCTAATTACGTTGCCGATTGCCAAATTGCATTATCTCTTATAGTTTCCGAGATATCGACTATCGACATCTTGCAATATTGGCTCTGCTTCTAACTTGGGCCAGAATTGTAAAATGGTCTAATGAATTAGCGATTTCGTTGTAATTCACATTCCAAGTAATATTCGGCATGCTAATTACACTGCCGATGGCCAAATTGCATTATCTCTTATAGCTTCCGAGATATGGACTATCGACAGTTTACAATATTGGCTTTTCTTCTAACTTGGGTCAAAATTGTAAATTGGTCTTATGAATTAGCGATTTCGCTCCAGTTCACATTCCAAGTAATATTCGGCATGCTAATTACGTTGCCGATTGCCAAATTGCATTATCTCTTATAGTTTCCGAGATATGGACTATCGACATCTTGCAATATTGGCTCTGCTTCTAACTTGGGCCAAAATTGTAAAATGGTCTTATGAATTAGCGATTTCGTTGTAATTCACATTCCAAGTAATATTCGGCATGCTAATTACGTTGCCGTTTGCCAAATTGCATTATCTCTTATAGTTTCCGAGATATGGACTATCGACATCTTGCAATATTGGCTCTGCTTCTAACTTGGGCCAAAATTGTAAAATGGTCTTATGAATTAGCGATTTCCTTGTAATTCACATTCCAAGTAATATTCGGCATGCTAATTACGTTGCCGATAGCCAAATTGCATTATCTCTTATAGTTTCCGAGATATGGACTATCGACATGTTACAATATTGGCTCTTCTTCTAACTTGGGTCAAAATTGTAAAATGGTCTTATGAATTAGCGATTTCGCTCCAGTTCACATTCCAAGTAATATTCGGCATGCTAACTACGTTGCCGATTGCCAAATTGCATTATCTCTTATAGTTTCTGAGATATGGACTATCGACCTCTTGCAATATTGGCTCTGCTTCTAACTTGGGCCAGAATTGTAAAATGGTCTTATGAATTAGCGATTTCGTTGTAATTCACATTCCAAGTAATATTCGGCATGCTAATTACGTTGCCGATTGCCAAATTGCATTATCTCTTATAGTTTCCGAGATATGGACTATCGACATCTTGCAATATTGGCTCTGCTTCTAACTTGGGCCAGAATTGTAAAATGGTCTTATGAATTAGCGATTTCGTTGTAATTCACATTCCAAGTAATATTCGGCATGCTAATTACGTTGCCGATTGCCAAATTGCATTATCTCTTATAGTTTCCGAGATATGGAATATCGACATCTTGCAATATTGGCTCTGCTTCTAACTTGGGCCAGAATTGTAAAATGGTCTTATGAATTAGCGATTTCGTTGTAATTCACATTCCAAGTAATATTCGGCATGCTAATTACGTTGCCGATTGCCAAATTGCATTATCTCTTATAGTTTCCGAGATATGGACTATCGACATCTTGCAATATTGGCTCTGCTTCTAACTTGGGCCAGAATTGTAAAATGGTCTTATGAATTAGCGATTTCGTTGTAATTCACATTCCAAGTAATATTCGGCATGCTAATTACGTTGCCGATTGCCAAATTGCTTTATCTCTTATAGTTTCCGAGATATGGACTATCGACATCTTGCAATATTGGCTCTGCTACTAACTTGGGCCAGAATTGTAAAATGGTCTTATGAATTAGCGATTTTGTTGTAATTCACATTCCAAGTAATATTCGGCATGCTAATTACGTTGCCGATTGCCAAATTGCATTATCTCTTATAGTTTCCGAGATATGGACTATCGACATCTTGCAATATTGGCTCTGCTTCTAACTTGGGCCAGAATTGTAAAATGGTCTTATGAATTAGCGATTTCGTTGTAATTCACATTCCAAGTAATATTCGGCATGCTAATTACACTGCCGATGGCCAAATTGCATTATCTCTTATAGTTTCCGAGATATGGACTATCGACAGTTTACAATATTGGCTTTTCTTCTAACTTGGGTCAAAATTGTAAATTGGTCTTATGAATTAGCGATTTCGCTCCAGTTCACATTCCAAGTAATATTCGGCATGCTAATTACGTTGCCTATTGCCAAATTGCATTATCTCTTAGAGTTTCCGAGATATGGACTATATACATCTTGCAATATTGGCTCTGCTTCTAACTTGGGCCAGAATTGTAAAATGGTCTTATGAATTAGCGATTTCGCTCCAATTCACATTCCAAGTAATATTCGGCATGCTAATTACGTTGCCGATTGCCAAATTGCATTATCTCTTATAGTTTCCGAGATATGGACTATCGACATCTTGCAATATTGGCTCTGCTTCTAACTTGGGCCAGAATTGTAAAATGGTCTTATGAATTAGCGATTTCGTTGTAATTCACATTCCAAGTAATATTCGGCATGCTAATTACGTTGCCGATTGCCAAATTGCATTATCTCTTATAGTTTCCGAGATATGGACTATCGACATTTTACAATATTGGCTCTGCTTCTAACTTGCTTCAAAATTGTAAAATGGTCTTATGAATTAGCAATTTCGCTCCAATTCACATTCCAAGTAATATTCGGCATGCTAATTACGTTGCCGATTGCCAGATTGCATTATCTCTTATAGTTTCCGAGATATGGACTATCGACATCTTGCAATATTGGCTCTGCTTCTAACTTGAGCCAGAATTGTAAAATGGTCTTATGAATTAGCGATTTCGTTGTAATTCACATTCCAAGTAATATTCGGCATGCTAATTACGTTGCCGATTGCCAAATTGCATTATCCCTTATAGTTTCCGAGATATGGACTATCGACATTTTACAATATTGGTTCTTCTTCTAACTTGGGTCAAAATTGTAAAATGGTCTTATGAATTAGCGATTTCGCTCCAGTTCACATTCCAAGTAATATTCGGCATGCTAATTAGGTTGCCGATTGCCAAATTGCATTATCTCTTATAGTTTCCGAGATATGGACTATCGACATCTTGCAATATTGGCTCTGCTTCTAACTTGGGCCAGAATTGTAAAATGGTCTTATGAATTAGCGATTTCGTTGTAATTCACATTCCAAGTAATATTCGGGATGCTAATTACGTTGCCGATTGCCAAATTGCATTATCTCTTATAGTTTCCGAAATATGGACTATCGACATCTTGCAATATTGGCTCTGCTTCTAACTTGGGCCAGAATTGTAAAATGGTCTTATGAGTTAGCGATTTTGTTGTAATTCACATTCCAAGTAATATTCGGCATGCTAATTACGTTGCCGATTGCCAAATTGCATTATCTCTTATAGTTTCCGAGATATGGACTATCGACATCTTGCAATATTGGCTCTGCTTCTAACTTGGGCCAGAATTGTAAAATGGTCTTATGAATTAGCGATTTCGTTGTAATTCACATTCCAAGTAATATTCGGCATGCTAATTACGTTGCCTATTGCCAAATTGCATTATCTCTTATAGTTTCCGAGATATGGACTATCGACATTTTACAATATTGGCTCTGCTTCTAACTTGGGTCAAAATTGTAAAATGGTCTTATGAATTATCGATTTCGCTCCAATTCACATTCCAAGTAATATTCGGCATGCTAATTACGTTGCCGATTGCCAAATTGCATTATCTCTTAGAGTTTCCGAGATATGGACTATCGACATCTTGCAATATTGGCTCTGCTTCTAACTTGGGCCAGAATTGTAAAATGGTCTTATGAATTAGCGATTTCGTTGTAATTCACATTCCAAGTAATATTCGGCATGCTAATTACGTTGCCGATTGCCAAATTGCTTTATCTCTTATAGTTTCCGAGATATGGACTATCGACATCTTGCAATATTGGCTCTGCTTCTAACTTGGGCCAGAATTGTAAAATGGTCTTATGAATTAGCGATTTTGTTGTAATTCACATTCCAAGTAATATTCGGCATGCTAATTACGTTGCCGATTGCCAAATTGCATTATCTCTTATAGTTTCCGAGATATGGACTATCGACATCTTGCAATATTGGCTCTGCTTCTAACTTGGGCCAGAATTGTAAAATGGTCTAATGAATTAGCGATTTCGTTGTAATTCACATTCCAAGTAATATTCGGCATGCTAATTACACTGCCGATGGCCAAATTGCATTATCTCTTATAGTTTCCGAGATATGGACTATCGACATTTTACAATATTGGTTCTTCTTCTAACTTGGGTCAAAATTGTAAAATGGTCTTATGAATTAGCGATTTCGCTCCAGTTCACATTCCAAGTAATATTCGGCATGCTAATTAGGTTGCCGATTGCCAAATTGCATTATCTCTTATAGTTTCCGAGATATGGACTATCGACATCTTGCAATATTGGCTCTGCTTCTAACTTGGGCCAGAATTGTAAAATGGTCTTATGAATTAGCGAATTTGTTGTAATTCACATTCCAAGTAATATTCGGCATGATAATTACGTTGCCGATTGCCAAATTGCATTATCTCTTATAGTTTCCGAGATATGGACTATCGACATCTTGCAATATTGGCTCTGCTTCTAACTTGGGCCAGAATTGTAAAATGGTCTTATGAATTAGCGATTTTGTTGTAATTCACATTCCAAGTAATATTCGGCATGATAATTACGTTGCCGATTGCCAAATTGCATTATCTCTTATAGTTTCCGAGATATGGACTATCGACATCTTGCAATATTGGCTCTGCTTCTAACTTGGGCCAGAATTGTAAAATGGTCTTATGAATTAGCGATTTCGTTGTAATTCACATTCCAAGTAATATTCGGCATGCTAATTACGTTGCCGATTGCCAAATTGCATTATCTCTTATAGTTTCCGAGATATGGACTATCGACATTTTACAATATTGGCTCTGCTTCTAACTTGGGTCAAAATTGTAAAATGGTCTTATGAATTAGCGATTTCGCTCCAATTCACATTCCAAGTAATATTCGGCATGCTAATTACGTTGCCGATTGCCAAATTGCATTATCTCTTAGAGTTTCCGAGATATGGACTATCGACTTCTTGCAATATTGGCTCTGCTTCTAACTTGGGCCAGAATTGTAAAATGGTCTTATGAATTAGCGATTTCGCTCCAATTCACATTCCAAGTAATATTCGGCATGCTAATTACGTTGCCGATTGCCAAATTGCATTATCTCTTATAGTTTCCGACATATGGACTATCGACATCTTGCAATATTGGCTCTGCTTCTAACTTGGGCCAGAATTGTAAAATGGTCTTATGAATTAGCGATTTTGTTGTAATTCACATTCCAAGTAATATTCGGCATGATAATTACGTTGCCGATTGCCAAATTGCATTATCTCTTATAGTTTCCGAGATATGGACTATCGACATCTTGCAATATTGGCTCTGCTTCTAACTTGGGCCAGAATTGTAAAATGGTCTTATGAATTAGCGATTTCGTTGTAATTCACATTCCAAGTAATATTCGGCATGCTAATTACGTTGCCGATTGCCAAATTGCATTATCTCTTATAGTTTCCGAGATATGGACTATCGACATTTTACAATATTGGCTCTGCTTCTAACTTGGGTCAAAATTGTAAAATGGTCTTATGAATTAGCGATTTCGCTCCAATTCACATTCCAAGTAATATTCGGCATGCTAATTACGTTGCCGATTGCCAAATTGCATTATCTCTTAGAGTTTCCGAGATATGGACTATCGACTTCTTGCAATATTGGCTCTGCTTCTAACTTGGGCCAGAATTGTAAAATGGTCTTATGAATTAGCGATTTCGCTCCAATTCACATTCCAAGTAATATTCGGCATGCTAATTACGTTGCCGATTGCCAAATTGCATTATCTCTTATAGTTTCCGAGATATGGACTATCGACATCTTGCAATATTGGCTCTGCTTCTAACTTGGGCCAGAATTGTAAAATGGTCTTATGAATTAGCGATTTTGTTGTAATTCACATTCCAAGTAATATTCGGCATGCTAATTACGTTGCCGATTGCCAAATTGCATTATCTCTTATAGTTTCCGAGATATGGACTATCGACATTTTACAATATTGGCTCTGCTTCTAACTTGGGTCAAAATTGTAAAATGGTCTTATGAATTAGCAAGTTCGCTCCAATTCACATTCCAAGTAATATTCGGCATGCTAATTACGTTGCCGATTGCCAAATTGCATTATCTCTTAGAGTTTCCGAGATATGGACTATCGACATCTTGCAATATTGGCTCTGCTTCTAACTTGGGCCAGAATTGTAAAATGGTCTTATGAATTAGCGATTTTGTTGTAATTCACATTCCAAGTAATATTCGGCATGCTAATTACGTTGCCGATTGCCAAATTGCATTATCTCTTATAGTTTCCGAGATATGGACTATCGACATCTTGCAATATTGGCTCTGCTTCTAACTTGGGCCAGAATTGTAAAATGGTCTAATGAATTAGCGATTTCGTTGTAATTCACATTCCAAGTAATATTCGGCATGCTAATTACACTGCCGATGGCCAAATTGCATTATCTCTTATAGTTTCCGAGATATGGACTATCGACAGTTTACAATATTGGCTTTTCTTCTAACTTGGGTCAAAATTGTAAATTGGTCTTATGAATTAGCGATTTCGCTCCAGTTCACATTCCAAGTAATATTCGGCATGCTAATTACGTTGCCGATTGCCAAATTGCATTATCTCTTAGAGTTTCCGAGATATGGACTATCGACATCTTGCAATATTGGCTCTGCTTCTAACTTGGGCCAGAATTGTAAAATGGTCTTATGAATTAGCGATTTCGTTGTAATTCACATTCCAAGTAATATTCGGCATGCTAATTACGTTGCCGATTGCCAAATTGCATTATCTCTTATAGTTTCCGAGATATGGACTATCGACATTTTACAATATTGGCTCTGCTTCTAACTTGCTTCAAAATTGTAAAATGGTCTTATGAATTAGCGATTTCGCTCCAATTCACATTCCAAGTAATATTCGGCATGCTAATTACGTTGCCGATTGCCAGATTGCATTATCTCTTATAGTTTCCGAGATATGGACTATCGACATCTTGCAATATTGGCTCTGCTTCTAACTTGAGCCAGAATTGTAAAATGGTCTTATGAATTAGCGATTTCGTTGTAATTCACATTCCAAGTAATATTCGGCATGCTAATTACGTTGCCGATTGCCAAATTGCATTATCTCTTATAGTTTCCGAGATATGGACTATCGACATTTTACAATATTGGTTCTTCTTCTAACTTGGGTCAAAATTGTAAAATGGTCTTATGAATTAGCGATTTCGCTCCAGTTCACATTCCAAGTAATATTCGGCATGCTAATTAGGTTGCCGATTGCCAAATTGCATTATCTCTTATAGTTTCCGAGATATGGACTATCGACATCTTGCAATATTGGCTCTGCTTCTAACTTGGGCCAGAATTGTAAAATGGTCTTATGAATTAGCGATTTCGTTGTAATTCACATTCCAAGTAATATTCGGCATGCTAATTACGTTGCCGATTGCCAAATTGCATTATCTCTTATAGTTTCCGAGATATGGACTATCGACATCTTGCAATATTGGCTCTGCTTCTAACTTGGGCCAGAATTGTAAAATGGTCTTATGAATTAGCGATTTTGTTGTAATTCACATTCCAAGTAATATTCGACATGATAATTACGTTGCCGATTGCCAAATTGCATTATCTCTTATAGTTTCCGAGATATGGACTATCGACATCTTGCAATATTGGCTCTGCTTCTAACTTGGGCCAGAATTGTAAAATGGTCTTATGAATTAGCGATTTCGTTGTAATTCACATTCCAAGTAATATTCGGCATGCTAATTACGTTGCCGATTGCCAAATTGCATTATCTCTTATAGTTTCCGAGATATGGACTATCGACATTTTACAATATTGGCTCTGCTCCTAACTTGGGTCAAAATTGTAAAATGGTCTTATGAATTAGCGATTTCGCTCCAATTCACATTCCAAGTAATATTCGGCATGCTAATTACGTTGCCGATTGCCAAATTGCATTATCTCTTAGAGTTTCCGAGATATGGACTATCGACATCTTGCAATATTGGCTCTGCTTCTAACTTGGGCCAGAATTGTAAAATGGTCTTATGAATTAGCGATTTCGCTCCAATTCACATTCCAAGTAATATTCGGCATGCTAATTACGTTGCCGATTGCCAAATTGCATTATCTCTTATAGTTTCCGAGATATGGACTATCGACATCTTGCAATATTGGCTCTGCTTCTAACTTGGGCCAGAATTGTAAAATGGTCTTATGAATTAGCGATTTTGTTGTAATTCACATTCCAAGTAATATTCGGCATGCTAATTACGTTGCCGATTGCCAAATTGCATTATCTCTTATAGTTTCCGAGATATGGACTATCGACATTTTACAATATTGGCTCTGCTTCTAACTTGGGTCAAAATTGTAAAATGGTCTTATGAATTAGCGATTTCGCTCCAATTCACATTCCAAGTAATATTCGGCATGCTAATTACGTTGCCGATTGCCAAATTCTATTATCTCTTATAGTTTCCGATATATGGACTATCGACATCTTGCAATATTGGCTCTGCTTCTAACTTGGGCCAGAATTGTAAAATGGTCTTATGAATTAGCGATTTTGTTGTAATTCACATTCCAAGTAATATTCGGCATGCTAATTACGTTGCCGATTGCCAAATTGCATTATCTCTTATAGTTTCCGAGATATGGACTATCGACATTTTACAATATTGGCTCTGCTTCTAACTTGGGTCAAAATTGTAAAATGGTCTTATGAATTAGCGATTTCGCTCCAATTCACATTCCAAGTAATATTCGGCATGCTAATTACGTTGCCGATTGCCAAATTGCATTATCTCTTATAGTTTCCGAGATATGGACTATCGACATCTTGCAATATTGGCTCTGTTTCTAACTTGGGCCAGAATTGTAAAATGGTCTTATGAATTAGCGATTTCGTTTTAATTCACATTCCAAGTAATATTCGGCATGCTAATTACGTTGCCGATTGCCAAATTGCTTTATCTCTTATAGTTTCCGAGATATGGACTATCGACATCTTGCAATATTGGCTCTGCTTCTAACTTGGGCCAGAATTGTAAAATGGTCTTATGAATTAGCGATTTTGTTGTAATTCACATTCCAAGTAATATTCGGCATGCTAATTACGTTGCCGATTGCCAAATTGCATTATCTCTTATAGTTTCCGAGATATGGACTATCGACATCTTGCAATATTGGCTCTGCTTCTAACTTGGGCCAGAATTGTAAAATGGTCTTATGAATTAGCGATTTCGTTGTAATTCACATTCCAAGTAATATTCGGCATGCTAATTACACTGCCGATGGCCAAATTGCATTATCTCTTATAGTTTCCGAGATATGGACTATCGACATTTTACAATATTGGCTTTTCTTCTAACTTGGGTCAAAATTGTAAATTGGTCTTATGAATTAGCGATTTCGCTCCAGTTCACATTCCAAGTAATATTCGGCATGCTAATTACGTTGCCGATTGCCAAATTGCTTTATTTCTTATAGTTTCCGAGATATGGACTATCGACATCTTGCAATATTGGCTCTGCTTCTAACTTGGGCCAGAATTGTAAAATGGTCTTATGAATTAGCGATTTTGTTGTAATTCACATTCCAAGTAATATTCGGCATGCTAATTACGTTGCCGATTGCCAAATTGCATTATCTCTTATAGTTTCCGAGATATGGACTATCGACATCTTGCAATATTGGCTCTGCTTCTAACTTGGGCCAGAATTGTAAAATGGTCTTATGAATTAGCGATTTCGTTGTAATTCACATTCCAAGTAATATTCGGCATGCTAATTACACTGCCGATGGCCAAATTGCATTATCTCTTATAGTTTCCGAGATATGGACTATCGACATTTTACAATATTGGCTTTTCTTCTAACTTGGGTCAAAATTGTAAATTGGTCTTATGAATTAGCGATTTCGCTCCAGTTCACATTCCAAGTAATATTCGGCATGCTAATTACGTTGCCGATTGCCAAATTGCATTATCTCTTATAGTTTCCGAGATATGGACTATCGACATCTTGCAATATTGTCTCTGCTTCTAACTTGGGCCAGAATTGTAAAATGGTCTTATGAATTAGCGATTTCGCTCCAATTCACATTCCAAGTAATATTCGGCATGCTAATTACGTTGCCGATTGCCAAGTTGCATTATCTCTTATAGTTTCCGAGATATGGACTATCGACATCTTGCAATATTGGCTCTGCTTCTAACTTGGGCCAGAATTGTAAAATGGTCTTATGAATTAGCGATTTCGCTCCAATTCACATTCCAAGTAATATTCGGCATGCTAATTACGTTGCCGATTGCCAAATTGCATTATCTCTTATAGTTTCCGAGATATGGACTATCGACATCTTGCAATATTGGCTCTGCTTCTAACTTGGGCCAGAATTGTAAAATGGTCTTATGAATTAGCGATTTTGTTGTAATTCACATTCCAAGTAATATTCGGCATGCTAATTACGTTGCCGATTGCCAAATTTCATTATCTCTTATAGTTTCCGAGATATGGACTATCGACATCTTGCAATATTGGCTCTGCTTCTAACTTGGGCCAGAATTGTAAAATGGTCTTATGAATTAGCGATTTCGTTGTAATTCACATTCCAAGTAATATTCGGCATGCTAATTACACTGCCGATGGCCAAATTGCATTATCTCTTATAGTTTCCGAGATATGGACTATCGACATTTTACAATATTGGCTTTTCTTCTAACTTGGGTCAAAATTGTAAATTGGTCTTATGAATTAGCGATTTCGCTCCAGTTCACATTCCAAGTAATATTCGGCATGCTAATTACGTTGCCGATTGCCAAATTGCTTTATTTCTTATAGTTTCCGAGATATGGACTATCGACATCTTGCAATATTGGCTCTGCTTCTAACTTGGGCCAGAATTGTAAAATGGTCTTATGAATTAGCGATTTGTTGTAATTCACATTCCAAGTAATATTCGGCATGCTAATTACGTTGCCGATTGCCAAATTGCATTATCTCTTATAGTTTCCGAGATATGGACTATCGACATCTTGCAATATTGGCTCTGCTTCTAACTTGGGCCAGAATTGTAAAATGGTCTTATGAATTAGCGATTTCGTTGTAATTCACATTCCAAGTAATATTCGGCATGCTAATTACACTGCCGATGGCCAAATTGCATTATCTCTTATAGTTTCCGAGATATGGACTATCGACATTTTACAATATTGGCTTTTCTTCTAACTTGGGTCAAAATTGTAAATTGGTCTTATGAATTAGCGATTTCGCTCCAGTTCACATTCCAAGTAATATTCGGCATGCTAATTACGTTGCCGATTGCCAAATTGCATTATCTCTTATAGTTTCCGAGATATGGACTATCGACATCTTGCAATATTGTCTCTGCTTCTAACTTGGGCCAGAATTGTAAAATGGTCTTATGAATTAGCGATTTCGCTCCAATTCACATTCCAAGTAATATTCGGCATGCTAATTACGTTGCCGATTGCCAAGTTGCATTATCTCTTATAGTTTCCGAGATATGGACTATCGACATCTTGCAATATTGGCTCTGCTTCTAACTTGGGCCAGAATTGTAAAATGGTCTTATGAATTAGCGATTTCGCTCCAATTCACATTCCAAGTAATATTCGGCATGCTAATTACGTTGCCGATTGCCAAATTGCATTATCTCTTATAGTTTCCGAGATATGGACTATCGACATCTTGCAATATTGGCTCTGCTTCTAACTTGGGCCAGAATTGTAAAATGGTCTTATGAATTAGCGATTTCGTTGTAATTCACATTCCAAGTAATATTCGGCATGCTAATTACGTTGCCGATTGCCAAATTGCATTATCTCTTATAGTTTCCGAGATATGGACTATCGACATTTTACAATATTGGCTCTGCTTCTAACTTGGGTCAAAATTGTAAAATGGTCTTATGAATTAGCAATTTCGCTCCAATTCACATTCCAAGTAATATTCGGCATGCTAATTACGTTGCCGATTGCCAGATTACATTATCTCTTATAGTTTCCGAGATATGGACTATCGACATCTTGCAATATTGGCTCTGCTTCTAACTTGGGCCAGAATTGTAAAATGGTCTTATGAATTAGCGATTTCGTTGTAATTCACATTCCAAGTAATAGTCGGCATGCTAATTACGTTGCCGATTGCCAAATTGCATTATCTCTTATAGTTTCCGAGATGTGGACTATCGACATCTTGCAATATTGGCTCTGCTTCTAACTTGGGCCAGAATTGTAAAACGGTCTTATGAATTAACGATTTTGTTGTAATTCACATTCCAAGTAATATTCGGCATGCTAATTACGTTGCCGATTGCCAAATTGCATTATCTCTTATAGTTTCCGAGATATGGACTATCGACATCTTGCAATATTGGCTCTGCTTCTAACTTGGGCCAGAATTGTAAAATGGTCTTATGAATTAGCGATTTCGTTGTAATTCACATTCCAAGTAATATTCGGCATGCTAATTACGTTGCCGATTGCCAAATTGCATTATCTCTTATAGTTTCCGAGATATGAACTATCGACATTTTACAATATTGGCTCTGCTTCTAACTTGGGTCAAAATTGTAAAATGGTCTTATGAATTAGCGATTTCGCTCCAATTCACATTCCAAGTAATATTCGGCATGCTAATTACGTTGCCGATTGCCAAGTTGCATTATCTCTTATAGTTTCCGAGATATGGACTATCGACATCTTGCAATATTGGCTCTGCTTCTAACTTGGGCCAGAATTGTAAAATGGTCTTATGAATTAGCGATTTCGCTCCAATTCACATTCCAAGTAATATTCGGCATGCTAATTACGTTGCCGATTGCCAAATTGCATTATCTCTTATAGTTTCCGAGATATGGACTATCGACATCTTGCAATATTGGCTCTGCTTCTAACTTGGGCCAGAATTGTAAAATGGTCTTATGAATTAGCGATTTTGTTGTAATTCACATTCCAAGTAATATTCGGCATGCTAATTACGTTGCCGATTGCCAAATTTCATTATCTCTTATAGTTTCCGAGATATGGACTATCGACATCTTGCAATATTGGCTCTGCTTCTAACTTGGGCCAGATTTGTAAAATGGTCTTATGAATTAGCGATTTCGTTGTAATTCACATTCCAAGTAATATTCGGCATGCTAATTACACTGCCGATGGCCAAATTGCATTATCTCTTATAGTTTCCGAGATATGGACTATCGACATTTTACAATATTGGCTTTTCTTCTAACTTGGGTCAAAATTGTAAATTGGTCTTATGAATTAGCGATTTCGCTCCAGTTCACATTCCAAGTAATATTCGGCATGCTAATTACGTTGCCGATTGCCAAATTGCTTTATTTCTTATAGTTTCCGAGATATGGACTATCGACATCTTGCAATATTGGCTCTGCTTCTAACTTGGGCCAGAATTGTAAAATGGTCTTATGAATTAGCGATTTTGTTGTAATTCACATTCCAAGTAATATTCGGCATGCTAATTACGTTGCCGATTGCCAAATTGCATTATCTCTTATAGTTTCCGAGATATGGACTATCGACATCTTGCAATATTGGCTCTGCTTCTAACTTGGGCCAGAATTGTAAAATGGCCTTATGAATTAGCGATTTCGTTGTAATTCACATTCCAAGTAATATTCGGCATGCTAATTACACTGCCGATGGCCAAATTGCATTATCTCTTATAGTTTCCGAGATATGGACTATCGACATTTTACAATATTGGCTTTTCTTCTAACTTGGGTCAAAATTGTAAATTGGTCTTATGAATTAGCGATTTCGCTCCAGTTCACATTCCAAGTAATATTCGGCATGCTAATTACGTTGCCGATTGCCAAATTGCATTATCTCTTATAGTTTCCGAGATATGGACTATCGACATCTTGCAATATTGTCTCTGCTTCTAACTTGGGCCAGAATTGTAAAATGGTCTTATGAATTAGCGATTTCGCTCCAATTCACATTCCAAGTAATATTCGGCATGCTAATTACGTTGCCGATTGCCAAGTTGCATTATCTCTTATAGTTTCCGAGATATGGACTATCGACATCTTGCAATATTGGCTCTGCTTCTAACTTGGGCCAGAATTGTAAAATGGTCTTATGAATTAGCGATTTCGCTCCAATTCACATTCCAAGTAATATTCGGCATGCTAATTACGTTGCCGATTGCCAAATTGCATTATCTCTTATAGTTTCCGAGATATGGACTATCGACATCTTGCAATATTGGCTCTGCTTCTAACTTGGGCCAGAATTGTAAAATGGTCTTATGAATTAGCGATTTCGTTGTAATTCACATTCCAAGTAATATTCGGCATGCTAATTACGTTGCCGATTGCCAAATTGCATTATCTCTTATAGTTTCCGAGATATGGACTATCGACATTTTACAATATTGGCTCTGCTTCTAACTTGGGTCAAAATTGTAAAATGGTCTTATGAATTAGCAATTTCGCTCCAATTCACATTCCAAGTAATATTCGGCATGCTAATTACGTTGCCGATTGCCAGATTACATTATCTCTTATAGTTTCCGAGATATGGACTATCGACATCTTGCAATATTGGCTCTGCTTCTAACTTGGGCCAGAATTGTTAAATGGTCTTATGAATTAGCGATTTCGTTGTAATTCACATTCCAAGTAATATTCGGCATGCTAATTACGTTGCCGATTGCCAAATTGCTTTATCTCTTATAGTTTCCGAGATATGGACTATCGACATCTTGCAATATTGGCTCTGCTTCTAACTTGGGCCAGAATTGTAAAATGGTCTTATGAATTAGCGATTTTGTTGTAATTCACATTCCAAGTAATATTCGGCATGCTAATTACGTTGCCGATTACCAAATTGCATTATCTCTTATAGTTTCCGAGATATGGACTATCGACATCTTGCAATATTGGCTCTGCTTCTAACTTGGGCCAGAATTGTAAAATGGTCTTATGAATTAGCGATTTTGTTGTAATTCACATTCCAAGTAATATTCGGCATGCTAATTACGTTGCCGATTACCAAATTGCATTATCTCTTATAGTTTCCGAGATATGGACTATCGACATCTTGCAATATTGGCTCTGCTTCTAACTTGGGCCAGAATTGTAAAATGGACTTATGAATTAGCGAATTCGTTGTAATTCACATTCCAAGTAATATTCGGCATGCTAATTACGTTGCCGATTGCCAAATTGCATTATCTCTTATAGTTTCCGAGATATGGACTATCGACATTTTACAATATTGGCTCTGCTTCTAACTTGGGTCAAAATTGTAAAATGGTCTTATGAATTAGCAATTTCGCTCCAATTCACATTCCAAGTAATATTCGGCATGCTAATTACGTTGCCGATTGCCAGATTACATTATCTCTTATAGTTTCCGAGATATGGACTATCGACATCTTGCAATATTGGCTCTGCTTCTAACTTGGGCCAGAATTGTTAAATGGTCTTATGAATTAGCGATTTCGTTGTAATTCACATTCCAAGTAATATTCGGCATGCTAATTACGTTGCCGATTGCCAAATTGCTTTATCTCTTATAGTTTCCGAGATATGGACTATCGACATCTTGCAATATTGGCTCTGCTTCTAACTTGGGCCAGAATTGTAAAATGGTCTTATGAATTAGCGATTTCGTTGTAATTCACATTCCATGTAATATTCGGCATGCTAATTACGTTGCCGATTGCCAAATTGCATTATCTCTTATAGTTTCCGAGATATGGACTATCGACATCTTGCAATATTGGCTCTGCTTCTAACTTGGGCCAGAATTGTAAAATGGTCTTATGAATTAGCGATTTCGTTGTAATTCACATTCCAAGTAATATTCGGCATGCTAATTACGTTGCCGATTGCCAAATTGCATTATCTCTTATAGTTTCCGAGATGTGGACTATCGACATCTTGCAATATTGGCTCTGCTTCTAACTTGGGCCAGAATTGTAAAACGGTCTTATGAATTAACGATTTTGTTGTAATTCACATTCCAAGTAATATTCGGCATGCTAATTACGTTGCCGATTGCCAAATTGCATTATCTCTTATAGTTTCCGAGATATGGACTATCGACATCTTGCAATATTGGCTCTGCTTCTAACTTGGGCCAGAATTGTAAAATGGTCTTATGAATTAGCGATTTCGTTGTAATTCACATTCCAAGTAATATTCGGCATGCTAATTACGTTGCCGATTGCCAAATTGCATTATCTCTTATAGTTTCCGAGATATGAACTATCGACATTTTACAATATTGGCTCTGCTTCTAACTTGGGTCAAAATTGTAAAATGGTCTTATGAATTAGCGATTTCGCTCCAATTCACATTCCAAGTAATATTCGGCATGCTAATTACGTTGCCGATTGCCAAATTGCATTATCTCTTATAGTTTCCGAGATATGGACTATCGACATCTTGCAATATTGGCTCTGTTTCTAACTTGGGCCAGAATTGTAAAATGGTCTTATGAATTAGCGATTTCGTTGTAATTCACATTCCAAGTAATATTCGGCATGCTAATTACGTTGCCGATTGCCAAATTGCTTTATCTCTTATAGTTTCCGAGATATGGACTATCGACATCTTGCAATATTGGCTCTGCTTCTAACTTGGGCCAGAATTGTAAAATTGTCTTATGAATTAGCGATTTTGTTGTAATTCACATTCCAAGTAATATTCGGCATGCTAATTACGTTGCCGATTGCCAAATTGCATTATCTCTTATAGTTTCCGAGATATGGACTATCGACATCTTGCAATATTGGCTCTGCTTCTAACTTGGGCCAGAATTGTAAAATGGTCTTATGAATTAGCGATTTCGTTGTAATTCACATTCCAAGTAATATTCGGCATGCTAATTACACTGCCGATGGCCAAACTGCATTATCTCTTATAGTGTCCGAGATATGGACTATCGACATTTTACAATATTGGCTCTGCTTCTAACTTGGGTCAAAATTGTAAAATGGTCTTATGAATTAGCGATTTCGCTCCAATTCACATTCCAAGTAATATTCGGCATGCTAATTACGTTGCCGATTGCCAAATTGCATTATCTCTTATAGTTTCCGAGATATGGACTATCGACAGTTTACAATATTGGCTTTTCTTCTAACTTGGGTCAAAATTGTAAATTGGTCTTATGAATTAGCGATTTCGCTCCAGTTCACATTCCAAGTAATATTCGGCATGCTAATTACGTTGCCTATTGCCAAATTGCATTATCTCTTAGAGTTTCCGAGATATGGACTATCGACATCTTGCAATATTGGCTCTGCTTCTAACTTGGGCCAGAATTGTAAAATGGTCTTATGAATTAGCGATTTCGCTCCAATTCACATTCCAAGTAATATTCGGCATGCTAATTACGTTGCCGATTGCCAAATTGCATTATCTCTTATAGTTTCCGAGATATGGACTATCGACATCTTGCAATATTGGCTCTGCTTCTAACTTGGGCCAGAATTGTAAAATGGTCTTATGAATTAGCGATTTCGTTGTAATTCACATTCCAAGTAATATTCGGCATGCTAATTACGTTGCCGATTGCCAAATTGCCTTATCTCTTATAGTTTCCGAGATATGGACTATCGACATCTTGCAATATTGGCTCTGCTTCTAACTTGCTTCAAAATTGTAAAATGGTCTTATGAATTATCAATTTCGCTCCAATTCACATTCCAAGTAATATTCGGCATGCTAATTACGTTGCCGATTGCCAGATTGCATTATCTCTTATAGTTTCCGAGATATGGACTATCGACAGTTTACAATATTGGCTTTTCTTCTAACTTGGGTCAAAATTGTAAATTGGTCTTATGAATTAGCGATTTCGCTCCAGTTCACATTCCAAGTAATATTCGGCATGCTAATTACGTTGCCTATTGCCAAATTGCATTATCTCTTAGAGTTTCCGAGATATGGACTATCGACATCTTGCAATATTGGCTCTGCTTCTAACTTGGGCCAGAATTGTAAAATGGTCTTATGAATTAGCGATTTCGCTCCAATTCACATTCCAAGTAATATTCGGCATGCTAATTACGTTGCCGATTGCCAAATTGCATTATCTTTTATAGTTTCCGAGATATGGACTATCGACATCTTGCAATATTGGCTCTGCTTCTAACTTGGGCCAGAATTGTAAAATGGTCTTATGAATTAGCGATTTCGTTGTAATTCACATTCCAAGTAATATTCGGCATGCTAATTACGTTGCCGATTGCCAAATTGCATTATCTCTTATAGTTTCCGAGATATGGACTATCGACATCTTTCAATATTGGCTCTGCTTCTAACTTGCTTCAAAATTGTAAAATGGTCTTATGAATTAGCAATTTCGCTCCAATTCACATTCCAAGTAATATTCGGCATGCTAATTACGTTGCCGATTGCCAGATTGCATTATCTCTTATAGTTTCCGAGATATGGACTATCGACATCTTGCAATATTGGCTCTGCTTCTAACTTGAGCCAGAATTGTAAAATGGCCTTATGAATTAGCGATTTCGTTGTAATTCACATTCCAAGTAATATTCGGCATGCTAATTACGTTGCCGATTGCCAAATTGCATTATCTCTTATAGTTTCCGAGATATGGACTATCGACATTTTACAATATTGGTTCTTCTTCTAACTTGGGTCAAAATTGTAAAATGGTCTTATGAATTAGCGATTTCGCTCCAGTTCACATTCCAAGTAATATTCGGCATGCTAATTAGGTTGCCGATTGCCAAATTGCATTATCTCTTATAGTTTCCGAGATATGGACTATCGACATCTTGCAATATTGGCTCTGCTTCTAACTTGGGCCAGAATTGTAAAATGGTCTTATGAATTAGCGATTTCGTTGTAATTCACATTCCAAGTAATATTCGGCATGCTAATTACGTTGCCGATTGCCAAATTGCATTATCTCTTATAGTTTCCGAGATATGGACTATCGACATCTTGCAATATTGGCTCTGCTTCTAACTTGGGCCAGAATTGTAAAATGGTCTTATGAGTTAGCGATTTTGTTGTAATTCACATTCCAAGTAATATTCGGCATGCTAATTACACTGCCGATGGCCAAATTGCATTACCTCTTATAGTTTCCGAGATATGGACTATCGACAGTTTACAATATTGGCTTTTCTTCTAACTTGGGTCAAAATTGTAAATTGGTCTTATGAATTAGCGATTTCGCTCCAGTTCACATTCCAAGTAATATTCGGCATGCTAATTACGTTGCCTATTGCCAAATTGCATTATCTCTTAGAGTTTCCGAGATATGGACTATCGACATCTTGCAATATTGGCTCTGCTTCTAACTTGGGCCAGAATTGTAAAATGGTCTTATGAATTAGCGATTTCGCTCCAATTCACATTCCAAGTAATATTCGGCATGCTAATTACGTTGCCGATTGCCAAATTGCATTATCTCTTATAGTTTCCGAGATATGGACTATCGACATCTTGCAATATTGGCTCTGCTTCTAACTTGGGCCAGAATTGTAAAATGGTCTTATGAATTAGCGATTTCGTTGTAATTCACATTCCAAGTAATATTCGGCATGCTAATTACGTTGCCGATTGCCAAATTGCATTATCTCTTATAGTTTCCGAGATATGGACTATCGACATCTTGCAATATTGGCTCTGCTTCTAACTTGGGCCAGAATTGTAAAATGGTCTTATGAATTAGCAATTTCGCTCCAATTCACATTCCAAGTAATATTCGGCATGCTAATTACGTTGCCGATTGCCAGATTGCATTATCTCTTATAGTTTCCGAGATATGGACTATCGACAGTTTACAATATTGGCTTTTCTTCTAACTTGGGTCAAAATTGTAAATTGGTCTTATGAATTAGCGATTTCGCTCCAGTTCACATTCCAAGTAATATTCGGCATGCTAATTACGTTGCCTATTGCCAAATTGCATTATCTCTTAGAGTTTCCGAGATATGGACTATCGAGATCTTGCAATATTGGCTCTGCTTCTAACTTGGGCCAGAATTGTAAAATGGTCTTATGAATTAGCGATTTCGCTCCAATTCACATTCCAAGTAATATTCGGCATGCTAATTACGTTGCCGATTGCCAAATTGCATTATCTCTTATAGTTTCCGAGATATGGACTATCAACATCTTGCAATATTGGCTCTGCTTCTAACTTGCTTCAAAATTGTAAAATGGTCTTATGAATTAGCAATTTCGCTCCAATTCACATTCCAAGTAATATTCGGCATGCTAATTACGTTGCCGATTGCCAGATTGCATTATCTCTTATAGTTTCCGAGATATGGACTATCGACATCTTGCAATATTGGCTCTGCTTCTAACTTGAGCCAGAATTGTAAAATGGTCTTATGAATTAGCGATTTCGTTGTAATTCACATTCCAAGTAATATTCGGCATGCTAATTACGTTGCCGATTGCCAAATTGCATTATCTCTTATAGTTTCCGAGATATGGACTATCGACATTTTACAATATTGGTTCTCCTTCTAACTTGGGTCAAAATTGTAAAATGGTCTTATGAATTAGCGATTTCGCTCCAGTTCACATTCCAAGTAATATTCAGCATGCTAATTAGGTTGCCGATTGCCAAATTGCATTATCTCTTATAGTTTCCGAGATATGGACTATCGACATCTTGCAATATTGGCTCTGCTTCTAACTTGGGCCAGAATTGTAAAATGGTCTTATGAATTAGCGATTTCGTTGTAATTCACATTCCAAGTAATATTCGGCATGCTAATTACGTTGCCGATTGCCAAATTGCATTATCTCTTATAGTTTCCGAGATATGGACTATCGACATCTTGCAATATTGGCTCTGCTTCTAACTTGGGCCAGAATTGTAAAATGGTCTTATGAATTAGCGATTTCGTTGTAATTCACATTCCAAGTAATATTCGGCATGCTAATTACGTTGCCGATTGCCAAATTGCATTATCTCTTATAGTTTCCGAGATGTGGACTATCGACATCTTGCAATATTGGCTCTGCTTCTAACTTGGGCCAGAATTGTAAAACGGTCTTATGAATTAACGATTTTGTTGTAATTCACATTCCAAGTAATATTCGGCATGCTAATTACGTTGCCGATTGCCAAATTGCATTATCTCTTATAGTTTCCGAGATATGGACTATCGACATCTTGCAATATTGGCTCTGCTTCTAACTTGGGCCAGAATTGTAAAATGGTCTTATGAATTAGCGATTTCGTTGTAATTCACATTCCAAGTAATATTCGGCATGCTAATTACGTTGCCGATTGTCAAATTGCATTATCTCTTATAGTTTCCGAGATATGAACTATCGACATTTTACAATATTGGCTCTGCTTCTAACTTGGGTCAAAATTGTAAAATGGTCTTATGAATTAGCGATTCCGCTCCAATTCACATTCCAAGTAATATTCGGCATGCTAATTACGTTGCCGATTGCCAAATTGCATTATCTCTTATAGTTTCCGAGATATGGACTATCGACATCTTGCAATATTGGCTCTGTTTCTAACTTGGGCCAGAATTGTAAAATGGTCTTATGAATTAGCGATTTCGTTGTAATTCACATTCCAAGTAATATTCGGCATGCTAATTACGTTGCCGATTGCCAAATTGCTTTATCTCTTATAGTTTCCGAGATATGGACTATCGACATCTTGCAATATTGGCTCTGCTTCTAACTTGGGCCAGAATTGTAAAATTGTCTTATGAATTAGCGATTTTGTTGTAATTCACATTCCAAGTAATATTCGGCATGCTAATTACGTTGCCGATTGCCAAATTGCATTATCTCTTATAGTTTCCGAGATATGGACTATCGACATCTTGCAATATTGGCTCTGCTTCTAACTTGGGCCAGAATTGTAAAATGGTCTTATGAATTAGCGATTTCGTTGTAATTCACATTCCAAGTAATATTCGGCATGCTAATTACACTGCCGATGGCCAAACTGCATTATCTCTTATAGTGTCCGAGATATGGACTATCGACATTTTACAATATTGGCTCTGCTTCTAACTTGGGTCAAAATTGTAAAATGGTCTTATGAATTAGCGATTTCGCTCCAATTCACATTCCAAGTAATATTCGGCATGCTAATTACGTTGCCGATTGCCAAATTGCATTATCTCTTATAGTTTCCGAGATATGGACTATCGACAGTTTACAATATTGGCTTTTCTTCTAACTTGGGTCAAAATTGTAAATTGGTCTTATGAATTAGCGATTTCGCTCCAGTTCACATTCCAAGTAATATTCGGCATGCTAATTACGTTGCCTATTGCCAAATTGCATTATCTCTTAGAGTTTCCGAGATATGGACTATCGACATCTTGCAATATTGGCTCTGCTTCTAACTTGGGCCAGAATTGTAAAATGGTCTTATGAATTAGCGATTTCGCTCCAATTCACATTCCAAGTAATATTCGGCATGCTAATTACGTTGCCGATTGCCAAATTGCATTATCTCTTATAGTTTCCGAGATATGGACTATCGACATCTTGCAATATTGGCTCTGCTTCTAACTTGGGCCAGAATTGTAAAATGGTCTTATGAATTAGCGATTTCGTTGTAATTCACATTCCAAGTAATATTCGGCATGCTAATTACGTTGCCGATTGCCAAATTGCCTTATCTCTTATAGTTTCCGAGATATGGACTATCGACATCTTGCAATATTGGCTCTGCTTCTAACTTGCTTCAAAATTGTAAAATGGTCTTATGAATTATCAATTTCGCTCCAATTCACATTCCAAGTAATATTCGGCATGCTAATTACGTTGCCGATTGCCAGATTGCATTATCTCTTATAGTTTCCGAGATATGGACTATCGACAGTTTACAATATTGGCTTTTCTTCTAACTTGGGTCAAAATTGTAAATTGGTCTTATGAATTAGCGATTTCGCTCCAGTTCACATTCCAAGTAATATTCGGCATGCTAATTACGTTGCCTATTGCCAAATTGCATTATCTCTTAGAGTTTCCGAGATATGGACTATCGACATCTTGCAATATTGGCTCTGCTTCTAACTTGGGCCAGAATTGTAAAATGGTCTTATGAATTAGCGATTTCGCTCCAATTCACATTCCAAGTAATATTCGGCATGCTAATTACGTTGCCGATTGCCAAATTGCATTATCTTTTATAGTTTCCGAGATATGGACTATCGACATCTTGCAATATTGGCTCTGCTTCTAACTTGGGCCAGAATTGTAAAATGGTCTTATGAATTAGCGATTTCGTTGTAATTCACATTCCAAGTAATATTCGGCATGCTAATTACGTTGCCGATTGCCAAATTGCATTATCTCTTATAGTTTCCGAGATATGGACTATCGACATCTTTCAATATTGGCTCTGCTTCTAACTTGCTTCAAAATTGTAAAATGGTCTTATGAATTAGCAATTTCGCTCCAATTCACATTCCAAGTAATATTCGGCATGCTAATTACGTTGCCGATTGCCAGATTGCATTATCTCTTATAGTTTCCGAGATATGGACTATCGACATCTTGCAATATTGGCTCTGCTTCTAACTTGAGCCAGAATTGTAAAATGGCCTTATGAATTAGCGATTTCGTTGTAATTCACATTCCAAGTAATATTCGGCATGCTAATTACGTTGCCGATTGCCAAATTGCATTATCTCTTATAGTTTCCGAGATATGGACTATCGACATTTTACAATATTGGTTCTTCTTCTAACTTGGGTCAAAATTGTAAAATGGTCTTATGAATTAGCGATTTCGCTCCAGTTCACATTCCAAGTAATATTCGGCATGCTAATTAGGTTGCCGATTGCCAAATTGCATTATCTCTTATAGTTTCCGAGATATGGACTATCGACATCTTGCAATATTGGCTCTGCTTCTAACTTGGGCCAGAATTGTAAAATGGTCTTATGAATTAGCGATTTCGTTGTAATTCACATTCCAAGTAATATTCGGCATGCTAATTACGTTGCCGATTGCCAAATTGCATTATCTCTTATAGTTTCCGAGATATGGACTATCGACATCTTGCAATATTGGCTCTGCTTCTAACTTGGGCCAGAATTGTAAAATGGTCTTATGAGTTAGCGATTTTGTTGTAATTCACATTCCAAGTAATATTCGGCATGCTAATTACACTGCCGATGGCCAAATTGCATTATCTCTTATAGTTTCCGAGATATGGACTATCGACAGTTTACAATATTGGCTTTTCTTCTAACTTGGGTCAAAATTGTAAATTGGTCTTATGAATTAGCGATTTCGCTCCAGTTCACATTCCAAGTAATATTCGGCATGCTAATTACGTTGCCTATTGCCAAATTGCATTATCTCTTAGAGTTTCCGAGATATGGACTATCGACATCTTGCAATATTGGCTCTGCTTCTAACTTGGGCCAGAATTGTAAAATGGTCTTATGAATTAGCGATTTCGCTCCAATTCACATTCCAAGTAATATTCGGCATGCTAATTACGTTGCCGATTGCCAAATTGCATTATCTCTTATAGTTTCCGAGATATGGACTATCGACATCTTGCAATATTGGCTCTGCTTCTAACTTGGGCCAGAATTGTAAAATGGTCTTATGAATTAGCGATTTCGTTGTAATTCACATTCCAAGTAATATTCGGCATGCTAATTACGTTGCCGATTGCCAAATTGCATTATCTCTTATAGTTTCCGAGATATGGACTATCGACATCTTGCAATATTGGCTCTGCTTCTAACTTGGGCCAGAATTGTAAAATGGTCTTATGAATTAGCAATTTCGCTCCAATTCACATTCCAAGTAATATTCGGCATGCTAATTACGTTGCCGATTGCCAGATTGCATTATCTCTTATAGTTTCCGAGATATGGACTATCGACAGTTTACAATATTGGCTTTTCTTCTAACTTGGGTCAAAATTGTAAATTGGTCTTATGAATTAGCGATTTCGCTCCAGTTCACATTCCAAGTAATATTCGGCATGCTAATTACGTTGCCTATTGCCAAATTGCATTATCTCTTAGAGTTTCCGAGATATGGACTATCGACATCTTGCAATATTGGCTCTGCTTCTAACTTGGGCCAGAATTGTAAAATGGTCTTATGAATTAGCGATTTCGCTCCAATTCACATTCCAAGTAATATTCGGCATGCTAATTACGATGCCGATTGCCAAATTGCATTATCTCTTATTGTTTCCGAGATATGGACTATCGACATCTTGCAATATTGGCTCTGCTTCTAACTTGGGCCAGAATTGTAAAATGGTCTTATGAATTAGCGATTTCGTTGTAATTCACATTCCAAGTAATATTCGGCATGCTAATTACGTTGCCGATTGCCAAATTGCATTATCTCTTATAGTTTCCGAGATATGGACTATCAACATCTTGCAATATTGGCTCTGCTTCTAACTTGCTTCAAAATTGTAAAATGGTCTTATGAATTAGCAATTTCGCTCCAATTCACATTCCAAGTAATATTCGGCATGCTAATTACGTTGCCGATTGCCAGATTGCATTATCTCTTATAGTTTCCGAGATATGGACTATCGACATCTTGCAATATTGGCTCTGCTTCTAACTTGAGCCAGAATTGTAAAATGGTCTTATGAATTAGCGATTTCGTTGTAATTCACATTCCAAGTAATATTCGGCATGCTAATTACGTTGCCGATTGCCAAATTGCATTATCTCTTATAGTTTCCGAGATATGGACTATCGACATTTTACAATATTGGTTCTCCTTCTAACTTGGGTCAAAATTGTAAAATGGTCTTATGAATTAGCGATTTCGCTCCAGTTCACATTCCAAGTAATATTCGGCATGCTAATTAGGTTGCCGATTGCCAAATTGCATTATCTCTTATAGTTTCCGAGATATGGACTATCGACATCTTGCAATATTGGCTCTGCTTCTAACTTGGGCCAGAATTGTAAAATGGTCTTATGAATTAGCGATTTCGTTGTAATTCACATTCCAAGTAATATTCGGCATGCTAATTACGTTGCCGATTGCCAAATTGCATTATCTCTTATAGTTTCCGAGATATGGACTATCGACATCTTGCAATATTGGCTCTGCTTCTAACTTGGGCCAGAATTGTAAAATGGTCTTATGAGTTAGCGATTTTGTTGTAATTCACATTCCAAGTAATATTCGGCATGCTAATTACGTTGCCGATTGCCAAATTGCATTATCTCTTATAGTTTCCGAGATATGGACTATCGACATCTTGCAATATTGGCTCTGCTTCTAACTTGGGCCAGAATTGTAAAATGGTCTTATGAATTAGCGATTTCGTTGTAATTCACATTCCAAGTAATATTCGGCATGCTAATTACGTTGCCGATTGCCAAATTGCATTATCTCTTATAGTTTCCGAGATATGGACTATCGACATTTTACAATATTGGCTCTGCTTCTAACTTGGGTCAAAATTGTAAAATGGTCTTATGAAGTAGCGATTTCGCTCCAATTCACATTCCAAGTAATATTCGGCATGCTAATTACGTTGCCGATTGCCAAATTGCATTATCTCTTAGAGTTTCCGAGATATGGACTATCGACATCTTGCAATATTGGCTCTGCTTCTAACTTGGGCCAGAATTGTAAAATGGTCTTATGAATTAGCGATTTCGTTGTAATTCACATTCCAAGTAATATTCGGCATGCTAATTACGTTGCCGATTGCCAAATTGCTTTATCTCTTATAGTTTCCGAGATATGGACTATCGACATCTTGCAATATTGGCTCTGCTTCTAACTTGGGCCAGAATTGTAAAATGGTCTTATGAATTAGCGATTTTGTTGTAATTCACATTCCAAGTAATATTCGGCATGCTAATTACGTTGCCGATTGCCAAATTGCATTATCTCTTATAGTTTCCGAGATATGGACTATCGACATCTTGCAATATTGGCTCTGCTTCTAACTTGGGCCAGAATTGTAAAATGGTCTAATGAATTAGCGATTTCGTTGTAATTCACATTCCAAGTAATATTCGGCATGCTAATTACACTGCCGATGGCCAAATCGCATTATCTCTTATAGTTTCCGAGATATGGACTATCGACAGTTTACAATATTGGCTTTTCTTCTAACTTGGGTCAAAATTGTAAATTGGTCTTATGAATTAGCGATTTCGCTCCAGTTCACATTCCAAGTAATATTCGGCATGCTAATTACGTTGCCGATTGCCAAATTGCATTATCTCTTAGAGTTTCCGAGATATGGACTATCGACATCTTGCAATATTGGCTCTGCTTCTAACTTGGGCCAGAATTGTAAAATGGTCTTATGAATTAGCGATTTCGTTGTAATTCACATTCCAAGTAATATTCGGCATGCTAATTACGTTGCCGATTGCCAAATTGCATTATCTCTTATAGTTTCCGAGATATGGACTATCGACATTTTACAATATTGGCTCTGCTTCTAACTTGCTTCAAAATTGTAAAATGGTCTTATGAATTAGCAATTTCGCTCCAATTCACATTCCAAGTAATATTCGGCATGCTAATTACGTTGCCGATTGCCAGATTGCATTATCTCTTATAGTTTCCGAGATATGGACTATCGACATCTTGCAATATTGGCTCTGCTTCTAACTTGAGCCAGAATTGTAAAATGGCCTTATGAATTAGCGATTTCGTTGTAATTCACATTCCAAGTAATATTCGGCATGCTAATTACGTTGCCGATTGCCAAATTGCATTATCTCTTATAGTTTCCGAGATATGGACTATCGACATTTTACAATATTGGTTCTTCTTCTAACTTGGGTCAAAATTGTAAAATGGTCTTATGAATTAGCGATTTCGCTCCAGTTCACATTCCAAGTAATATTCGGCATGCTAATTAGGTTGCCGATTGCCAAATTGCATTATCTCTTATAGTTTCCGAGATATGGACTATCGACATCTTGCAATATTGGCTCTGCTTCTAACTTGGGCCAGAATTGTAAAATGGTCTTATGAATTAGCGATTTTGTTGTAATTCACATTCCAAGTAATATTCGGCATGATAATTACGTTGCCGATTGCCAAATTGCATTATCTCTTATAGTTTCCGAGATATGGACTATCGACATCTTGCAATATTGGCTCTGCTTCTAACTTGGGCCAGAATTGTAAAATGGTCTTATGAATTAGCGATTTCGTTGTAATTCACATTCCAAGTAATATTCGGCATGTTAATTACGTTGCCGATTGCCAAATTGCATTATCTCTTATAGTTTCCGAGATATGGACTATCGACATTTTACAATATTGGCTCTGCTTCTAACTTGGGTCAAAATTGTAAAATGGTCTTATGAATTAGCGATTTCGCTCCAATTCACATTCCAAGTAATATTCGGCATGCTAATTACGTTGCCGATTGCCAAATTGCATTATCTCTTAGAGTTTCCGAGATATGGACTATCGACATCTTGCAATATTGGCTCTGCTTCTAACTTGGGCCAGAATTGTAAAATGGTCTTATGAATTAGCGATTTCGCTCCAATTCACATTCCAAGTAATATTCGGCATGCTAATTACGTTGCCGATTGCCAAATTGCATTATCTCTTATAGTTTCCGAGATATGGACTATCGACATTTTACAATATTGGCTCTGCTTCTAACTTGGGTCAAAATTGTAAAATGGTCTTATGAATTAGCAATTTCGCTCCAATTCACATTCCAAGTAATATTCGGCATGCTAATTACGTTGCCGATTGCCAAATTGCATTATCTCTTAGAGTTTCCGAGATATGGACTATCGACATCTTGCAATATTGGCTCTGCTTCTAACTTGGGCCAGAATTGTAAAATGGTCTTATGAATTAGCGATTTTGTTGTAATTCACATTCCAAGTAATATTCGGCATGCTAATTACGTTGCCGATTGCCTAATTGCATTATCTCTTATAGTTTCCGAGATATGGACTATCGACATCTTGCAATATTGGCTCTGCTTCTAACTTGGGCCAGAATTGTAAAATGGTCTAATGAATTAGCGATTTCGTTGTAATTCACATTCCAAGTAATATTCGGCATGCTAATTACACTGCCGATGGCCAAATTGCATTATCTCTTATAGTTTCCGAGATATGGACTATCGACAGTTTACAATATTGGCTTTTCTTCTAACTTGGGTCAAAATTGTAAATTGGTCTTATGAATTAGCGATTTCGCTCCAGTTCACATTCCAAGTAATATTCGGCATGCTAATTACGTTGCCGATTGCCAAATTGCATTATCTCTTAGAGTTTCCGAGATATGGACTATCGACATCTTGCAATATTGGCTCTGCTTCTAACTTGGGCCAGAATTGTAAAATGGTCTTATGAATTAGCGATTTCGTTGTAATTCACATTCCAAGTAATATTCGGCATGCTAATTACGTTGCCGATTGCCAAATTGCATTATCTCTTATAGTTTCCGAGATATGGACTATCGACATTTTACAATATTGGCTCTGCTTCTAACTTGCTTCAAAATTGTAAAATGGTCTTATGAATTAGCAATTTCGCTCCAATTCACATTCCAAGCAATATTCGGCATGCTAATTACGTTGCCGATTGCCAGATTGCATTATCTCTTATAGTTTCCGAGATATGGACTATCGACATCTTGCAATATTGGCTCTGCTTCTAACTTGAGCCAGAATTGTAAAATGGTCTTATGAATTAGCGATTTCGTTGTAATTCACATTCCAAGTAATATTCGGCATGCTAATTACGTTGCCGATTGCCAAATTGCATTATCTCTTATAGTTTCCGAGATATGGACTATCGACATTTTACAATATTGGTTCTTCTTCTAACTTGGGTCAAAATTGTAAAATGGTCTTATGAATTAACGATTTCGTTGTAATTCACATTCCAAGTAATATTCGGCATGCTAATTACGTTGCCGATTGCCAAATTGCATTATCTCTTATAGTTTCCGAGATATGGACTATCGACATTTTACAATATTGGCTCTGCTTCTAACTTGCTTCAAAATTGTAAAATGGTCTTATGAATTAGCAATTTCGCTCCAATTCACATTCCAAGCAATATTCGGCATGCTAATTACGTTGCCGATTGCCAGATTGCATTATCTCTTATAGTTTCCGAGATATGGACTATCGACATCTTGCAATATTGGCTCTGCTTCTAACTTGAGCCAGAATTGTAAAATGGTCTTATGAATTAGCGATTTCGTTGTAATTCACATTCCAAGTAATATTCGGCATGCTAATTACGTTGCCGATTGCCAAATTGCATTATCTCTTATAGTTTCCGAGATATGGACTATCGACATCTTGCAATATTGGCTCTGCTTCTAACTTGGGCCAGAATTGTAAAATGGTCTTATGAATTAGCGATTTCGTTGTAATTCACATTCCAAGTAATATTCGGCATGCTAATTACGTTGCCGATTGCCAAATTGCATTATCTCTTATAGTTTCCGAGATATGGACTATCGACATCTTGCAATATTGGCTCTGCTTCTAACTTGGGCCAGAATTGTAAAATGGTCTTATGAATTAGCGATTTTGTTGTAATTCACATTCCAAGTAATATTCGGCATGATAATTACGTTGCCGATTGCCAAATTGCATTATCTCTTATAGTTTCCGAGATATGGACTATCGACATCTTGCAATATTGGCTCTGCTTCTAACTTGGGCCAGAATTGTAGAATGGTCTTATGAATTAGCGATTTCGTTGTAATTCACATTCCAAGTAATATTCGGCATGCTAATTACGTTGCCGATTGCCAAATTGCATTATCTCTTATAGTTTCCGAGATATGGACTATCGACATTTTACAATATTGGCTCTGCTTCTAACTTGGGTCAAAATTGTAAAATGGTCTTATGAATTAGCGATTTCGCTCGAATTCACATTCCAAGTAATATTCGGCATGCTAATTACGTTGCCGATTGCCAAATTGCATTATCTCTTAGAGTTTCCGAGATATGGACTATCGACATCTTGCAATATTGGCTCTGATTCTAACTTGGGCCAGAATTGTAAAATGGTCTTATGAATTAGCGATTTCGCTCCAATTCACATTCCAAGTAATATTCGGCATGCTAATTACGTTGCCGATTGCCAAATTGCATTATTCCTTATAGTTTCCGAGATATGGACTATCGACATCTTGCAATATTGGCTCTGCTTCTAACTTGGGCCAGAATTGTAAAATGGTCTTATGAATTAGCGATTTTGTTGTAATTCACATTCCAAGTAATATTCGGCATGCTAATTACGTTGCCGATAGATAAATTGCATTATCTCTTATAGTTTCCGAGATATGGACTATCGACATTTTACAATATTGGCTCTGCTTCTAACTTGGGTCAAAATTGTAAAATGGTCTTATGAATTAGCGATTTCGCTCCAATTCACATTCCAAGTAATATTCGGCATGCTAATTACGTTGCCGATTGCCAAATTGCATTATCTCTTATAGTTTCCAAGATATGGACTATCGACATCTTGCAATATTGGCTCTGCTTCTAACTTGGGCCAGAATTGTAAAATGGTCTTATGAATTAGCGATTTTGTTGTAATTCACATTCCAAGTAATATTCGGCATGCTAATTACGTTGCCGATTGCCAAATTGCATTATCTCTTATAGTTTCCGAGATATGGACTATCGACATTTTACAATATTGGCTCTGCTTCTAACTTGGGTCAAAATTGTAAAATGGTCTTATGAATTAGCGATTTCGCTCCAATTCACATTCCAAGTAATATTCGGCATGCTAATTACGTTGCCGATTGCCAAATTGCATTATCTCTTATAGTTTCCGAGATATGGACTATCGACATCTTGAAATATTGGCTCTGTTTCTAACTTGGGCCAGAATTGTAAAATGGTCTTATGAATTAGCGATTTCGTTTTAATTCACATTCTAAGTAATATTCGGCATGCTAATTACGTTGCCGATTGCCAAATTGCTTTATCTCTTATAGTTTCCGAGATATGGACTATCGACATCTTGCAATATTGGCTCTGCTTCTAACTTGGGCCAGAATTGTAAAATGGTCTTATGAATTAGCGATTTCGCTCCAATTCACATTCCAAGTAATATTCGGCATGCTAATTAGGTTGCCGATTGCCAAATTGCATTATCTCTCATAGTTTCCGAGATATGGACTATCGACATCTTGCAATATTGGCTCTGCTTCTAACTTGGGCCAGAATTGTAAAATGGTCTTATGAATTAGCGATTTCGTTGTAATTCACATTCCAAGTAATATTCGGCATGCTAATTACGTTGCCGATTGCCAAATTGCATTATCTCTTATAGTTTCCGAGATATGGACTATCGACATCTTGCAATATTGGCTCTGCTTCTAACTTGGGCCAGAATTGTAAAATGGTCTTATGAGTTAGCGATTTTGTTGTAATTCACATTCCAAGTAATATTCGGCATGCTAATTACACTGCCGATGGCCAAATTGCATTATCTCTTATAGTTTCCGAGATATGGACTATCGACAGTTTACAATATTGGCTTTTCTTCTAACTTGGGTCAAAATTGTAAATTGGTCTTATGAATTAGCGATTTCGCTCCAGTTCACATTCCAAGTAATATTCGGCATGCTAATTACGTTGCCTATTGCCAAATTGCATTATCTCTTAGAGTTTCCGAGATATGGACTATCGACATCTTGCAATATTGGCTCTGCTTCTAACTTGGGCCAGAATTGTAAAATGGTCTTATGAATTAGCGATTTCGCTCCAATTCACATTCCAAGTAATATTCGGCATGCTAATTACGTTGCCGATTGCCAAATTGCATTATCTCTTATAGTTTCCGAGATATGGACTATCGACATCTTGCAATATTGGCTCTGCTTCTAACTTGGGCCAGAATTGTAAAATGGTCTTATGAATTAGCGATTTCGTTGTAATTCACATTCCAAGTAATATTCGGCATGCTAATTACGTTGCCGATTGCCAAATTGCATTATCTCTTATAGTTTCCGAGATATGGACTATCGACATCTTGCAATATTGGCTCTGCTTCTAACTTGGGCCAGAATTGTAAAATGGTCTTATGAATTAGCAATTTCGCTCCAATTCACATTCCAAGTAATATTCGGCATGCTAATTACGTTGCCGATTGCCAGATTGCATTATCTCTTATAGTTTCCGAGATATGGACTATCGACAGTTTACAATATTGGCTTTTCTTCTAACTTGGGTCAAAATTGTAAATTGGTCTTATGAATTAGCGATTTCGCTCCAGTTCACATTCCAAGTAATATTCGGCATGCTAATTACGTTGCCTATTGCCAAATTGCATTATCTCTTAGAGTTTCCGAGATATGGACTATCGACATCTTGCAATATTGGCTCTGCTTCTAACTTGGGCCAGAATTGTAAAATGGTCTTATGAATTAGCGATTTCGCTCCAATTCACATTCCAAGTAATATTCGGCATGCTAATTACGTTGCCGATTGCCAAATTGCATTATCTCTTATTGTTTCCGAGATATGGACTATCGACATCTTGCAATATTGGCTCTGCTTCTAACTTGGGCCAGAATTGTAAAATGGTCTTATGAATTAGCGATTTCGTTGTAATTCACATTCCAAGTAATATTCGGCATGCTAATTACGTTGCCGATTGCCAAATTGCATTATCTCTTATAGTTTCCGAGATATGGACTATCAACATCTTGCAATATTGGCTCTGCTTCTAACTTGCTTCAAAATTGTAAAATGGTCTTATGAATTAGCAATTTCGCTCCAATTCACATTCCAAGTAATATTCGGCATGCTAATTACGTTGCCGATTGCCAGATTGCATTATCTCTTATAGTTTCCGAGATATGGACTATCGACATCTTGCAATATTGGCTCTGCTTCTAACTTGAGCCAGAATTGTAAAATGGTCTTATGAATTAGCGATTTCGTTGTAATTCACATTCCAAGTAATATTCGGCATGCTAATTACGTTGCCGATTGCCAAATTGCATTATCTCTTATAGTTTCCGAGATATGGACTATCGACATTTTACAATATTGGTTCTCCTTCTAACTTGGGTCAAAATTGTAAAATGGTCTTATGAATTAGCGATTTCGCTCCAGTTCACATTCCAAGTAATATTCGGCATGCTAATTAGGTTGCCGATTGCCAAATTGCATTATCTCTTATAGTTTCCGAGATATGGACTATCGACATCTTGCAATATTGGCTCTGCTTCTAACTTGGGCCAGAATTGTAAAATGGTCTTATGAATTAGCGATTTCGTTGTAATTCACATTCCAAGTAATATTCGGCATGCTAATTACGTTGCCGATTGCCAAATTGCATTATCTCTTATAGTTTCCGAGATATGGACTATCGACATCTTGCAATATTGGCTCTGCTTCTAACTTGGGCCAGAATTGTAAAATGGTCTTATGAGTTAGCGATTTTGTTGTAATTCACATTCCAAGTAATATTCGGCATGCTAATTACGTTGCCGATTGCCAAATTGCATTATCTCTTATAGTTTCCGAGATATGGACTATCGACATCTTGCAATATTGGCTCTGCTTCTAACTTGGGCCAGAATTGTAAAATGGTCTTATGAATTAGCGATTTCGTTGTAATTCACATTCCAAGTAATATTCGGCATGCTAATTACGTTGCCGATTGCCAAATTGCATTATCTCTTATAGTTTCCGAGATATGGACTATCGACATTTTACAATATTGGCTCTGCTTCTAACTTGGGTCAAAATTGTAAAATGGTCTTATGAAGTAGCGATTTCGCTCCAATTCACATTCCAAGTAATATTCGGCATGCTAATTACGTTGCCGATTGCCAAATTGCATTATCTCTTAGAGTTTCCGAGATATGGACTATCGACATCTTGCAATATTGGCTCTGCTTCTAACTTGGGCCAGAATTGTAAAATGGTCTTATGAATTAGCGATTTCGTTGTAATTCACATTCCAAGTAATATTCGGCATGCTAATTACGTTGCCGATTGCCAAATTGCTTTATCTCTTATAGTTTCCGAGATATGGACTATCGACATCTTGCAATATTGGCTCTGCTTCTAACTTGGGCCAGAATTGTAAAATGGTCTTATGAATTAGCGATTTTGTTGTAATTCACATTCCAAGTAATATTCGGCATGCTAATTACGTTGCCGATTGCCAAATTGCATTATCTCTTATAGTTTCCGAGATATGGACTATCGACATCTTGCAATATTGGCTCTGCTTCTAACTTGGGCCAGAATTGTAAAATGGTCTAATGAATTAGCGATTTCGTTGTAATTCACATTCCAAGTAATATTCGGCATGCTAATTACACTGCCGATGGCCAAATCGCATTATCTCTTATAGTTTCCGAGATATGGACTATCGACAGTTTACAATATTGGCTTTTCTTCTAACTTGGGTCAAAATTGTAAATTGGTCTTATGAATTAGCGATTTCGCTCCAGTTCACATTCCAAGTAATATTCGGCATGCTAATTACGTTGCCGATTGCCAAATTGCATTATCTCTTAGAGTTTCCGAGATATGGACTATCGACATCTTGCAATATTGGCTCTGCTTCTAACTTGGGCCAGAATTGTAAAATGGTCTTATGAATTAGCGATTTCGTTGTAATTCACATTCCAAGTAATATTCGGCATGCTAATTACGTTGCCGATTGCCAAATTGCATTATCTCTTATAGTTTCCGAGATATGGACTATCGACATTTTACAATATTGGCTCTGCTTCTAACTTGCTTCAAAATTGTAAAATGGTCTTATGAATTAGCAATTTCGCTCCAATTCACATTCCAAGTAATATTCGGCATGCTAATTACGTTGCCGATTGCCAGATTGCATTATCTCTTATAGTTTCCGAGATATGGACTATCGACATCTTGCAATATTGGCTCTGCTTCTAACTTGAGCCAGAATTGTAAAATGGCCTTATGAATTAGCGATTTCGTTGTAATTCACATTCCAAGTAATATTCGGCATGCTAATTACGTTGCCGATTGCCAAATTGCATTATCTCTTATAGTTTCCGAGATATGGACTATCGACATTTTACAATATTGGTTCTTCTTCTAACTTGGGTCAAAATTGTAAAATGGTCTTATGAATTAGCGATTTCGCTCCAGTTCACATTCCAAGTAATATTCGGCATGCTAATTAGGTTGCCGATTGCCAAATTGCATTATCTCTTATAGTTTCCGAGATATGGACTATCGACATCTTGCAATATTGGCTCTGCTTCTAACTTGGGCCAGAATTGTAAAATGGTCTTATGAATTAGCGATTTTGTTGTAATTCACATTCCAAGTAATATTCGGCATGATAATTACGTTGCCGATTGCCAAATTGCATTATCTCTTATAGTTTCCGAGATATGGACTATCGACATCTTGCAATATTGGCTCTGCTTCTAACTTGGGCCAGAATTGTAAAATGGTCTTATGAATTAGCGATTTCGTTGTAATTCACATTCCAAGTAATATTCGGCATGTTAATTACGTTGCCGATTGCCAAATTGCATTATCTCTTATAGTTTCCGAGATATGGACTATCGACATTTTACAATATTGGCTCTGCTTCTAACTTGGGTCAAAATTGTAAAATGGTCTTATGAATTAGCGATTTCGCTCCAATTCACATTCCAAGTAATATTCGGCATGCTAATTACGTTGCCGATTGCCAAATTGCATTATCTCTTAGAGTTTCCGAGATATGGACTATCGACATCTTGCAATATTGGCTCTGCTTCTAACTTGGGCCAGAATTGTAAAATGGTCTTATGAATTAGCGATTTCGCTCCAATTCACATTCCAAGTAATATTCGGCATGCTAATTACGTTGCCGATTGCCAAATTGCATTATCTCTTATAGTTTCCGAGATATGGACTATCGACATTTTACAATATTGGCTCTGCTTCTAACTTGGGTCAAAATTGTAAAATGGTCTTATGAATTAGCAGTTTCGCTCCAATTCACATTCCAAGTAATATTCGGCATGCTAATTACGTTGCCGATTGCCAAATTGCATTATCTCTTAGAGTTTCCGAGATATGGACTATCGACATCTTGCAATATTGGCTCTGCTTCTAACTTGGGCCAGAATTGTAAAATGGTCTCATGAATTAGCGATTTTGTTGTAATTCACATTCCAAGTAATATTCGGCATGCTAATTACGTTGCCGATTGCCTAATTGCATTATCTCTTATAGTTTCCGAGATATGGACTATCGACATCTTGCAATATTGGCTCTGCTTCTAACTTGGGCCAGAATTGTAAAATGGTCTAATGAATTAGCGATTTCGTTGTAATTCACATTCCAAGTAATATTCGGCATGCTAATTACACTGCCGATGGCCAAATTGCATTATCTCTTATAGTTTCCGAGATATGGACTATCGACAGTTTACAATATTGGCTTTTCTTCTAACTTGGGTCAAAATTGTAAATTGGTCTTATGAATTAGCGATTTCGCTCCAGTTCACATTCCAAGTAATATTCGGCATGCTAATTACGTTGCCGATTGCCAAATTGCATTATCTCTTAGAGTTTCCGAGATATGGACTATCGACATCTTGCAATATTGGCTCTGCTTCTAACTTGGGCCAGAATTGTAAAATGGTCTTATGAATTAGCGATTTCGTTGTAATTCACATTCCAAGTAATATTCGGCATGCTAATTACGTTGCCGATTGCCAAATTGCATTATCTCTTATAGTTTCCGAGATATGGACTATCGACATTTTACAATATTGGCTCTGCTTCTAACTTGCTTCAAAATTGTAAAATGGTCTTATGAATTAGCAATTTCGCTCCAATTCACATTCCAAGCAATATTCGGCATGCTAATTACGTTGCCGATTGCCAGATTGCATTATCTCTTATAGTTTCCGAGATATGGACTATCGACATCTTGCAATATTGGCTCTGCTTCTAACTTGAGCCAGAATTGTAAAATGGTCTTATGAATTAGCGATTTCGTTGTAATTCACATTCCAAGTAATATTCGGCATGCTAATTACGTTGCCGATTGCCAAATTGCATTATCTCTTATAGTTTCCGAGATATGGACTATCGACATTTTACAATATTGGTTCTTCTTCTAACTTGGGTCAAAATTGTAAAATGGTCTTATGAATTAACGATTTCGTTGTAATTCACATTCCAAGTAATATTCGGCATGCTAATTACGTTGCCGATTGCCAAATTGCATTATCTCTTATAGTTTCCGAGATATGGACTATCGACATTTTACAATATTGGCTCTGCTTCTAACTTGCTTCAAAATTGTAAAATGGTCTTATGAATTAGCAATTTCGCTCCAATTCACATTCCAAGCAATATTCGGCATGCTAATTACGTTGCCGATTGCCAGATTGCATTATCTCTTATAGTTTCCGAGATATGGACTATCGACATCTTGCAATATTGGCTCTGCTTCTAACTTGAGCCAGAATTGTAAAATGGTCTTATGAATTAGCGATTTCGTTGTAATTCACATTCCAAGTAATATTCGGCATGCTAATTACGTTGCCGATTGCCAAATTGCATTATCTCTTATAGTTTCCGAGATATGGACTATCGACATCTTGCAATATTGGCTCTGCTTCTAACTTGGGCCAGAATTGTAAAATGGTCTTATGAATTAGCGATTTCGTTGTAATTCACATTCCAAGTAATATTCGGCATGCTAATTACGTTGCCGATTGCCAAATTGCATTATCTCTTATAGTTTCCGAGATATGGACTATCGACATCTTGCAATATTGGCTCTGCTTCTAACTTGGGCCAGAATTGTAAAATGGTCTTATGAATTAGCGATTTTGTTGTAATTCACATTCCAAGTAATATTCGGCATGATAATTACGTTGCCGATTGCCAAATTGCATTATCTCTTATAGTTTCCGAGATATGGACTATCGACATCTTGCAATATTGGCTCTGCTTCTAACTTGGGCCAGAATTGTAGAATGGTCTTATGAATTAGCGATTTCGTTGTAATTCACATTCCAAGTAATATTCGGCATGCTAATTACGTTGCCGATTGCCAAATTGCATTATCTCTTATAGTTTCCGAGATATGGACTATCGACATTTTACAATATTGGCTCTGCTTCTAACTTGGGTCAAAATTGTAAAATGGTCTTATGAATTAGCGATTTCGCTCCAATTCACATTCCAAGTAATATTCGGCATGCTAATTACGTTGCCGATTGCCAAATTGCATTATCTCTTAGAGTTTCCGAGATATGGACTATCGACATCTTGCAATATTGGCTCTGATTCTAACTTGGGCCAGAATTGTAAAATGGTCTTATGAATTAGCGATTTCGCTCCAATTCACATTCCAAGTAATATTCGGCATGCTAATTACGTTGCCGATTGCCAAATTGCATTATTCCTTATAGTTTCCGAGATATGGACTATCGACATCTTGCAATATTGGCTCTGCTTCTAACTTGGGCCAGAATTGTAAAATGGTCTTATGAATTAGCGATTTTGTTGTAATTCACATTCCAAGTAATATTCGGCATGCTAATTACGTTGCCGATAGATAAATTGCATTATCTCTTATAGTTTCCGAGATATGGACTATCGACATTTTACAATATTGGCTCTGCTTCTAACTTGGGTCAAAATTGTAAAATGGTCTTATGAATTAGCGATTTCGCTCCAATTCACATTCCAAGTAATATTCGGCATGCTAATTACGTTGCCGATTGCCAAATTGCATTATCTCTTATAGTTTCCGAGATATGGACTATCGACATCTTGCAATATTGGCTCTGCTTCTAACTTGGGCCAGAATTGTAAAATGGTCTTATGAATTAGCGATTTTGTTGTAATTCACATTCCAAGTAATATTCGGCATGCTAATTACGTTGCCGATTGCCAAATTGCATTATCTCTTATAGTTTCCGAGATATGGACTATCGACATTTTACAATATTGGCTCTGCTTCTAACTTGGGTCAAAATTGTAAAATGGTCTTATGAATTAGCGATTTCGCTCCAATTCACATTCCAAGTAATATTCGGCATGCTAATTACGTTGCCGATTGCCAAATTGCATTATCTCTTATAGTTTCCGAGATATGGACTATCGACATCTTGAAATATTGGCTCTGTTTCTAACTTGGGCCAGAATTGTAAAATGGTCTTATGAATTAGCGATTTCGTTTTAATTCACATTCCAAGTAATATTCGGCATGCTAATTACGTTGCCGATTGCCAAATTGCTTTATCTCTTATAGTTTCCGAGATATGGACTATCGACATCTTGCAATATTGGCTCTGCTTCTAACTTGGGCCAGAATTGTAAAATGGTCTTATGAATTAGCGATTTTGTTGTAATTCACATTCCAAGTAATATTCGGCATGCTAATTACGTTGCCGATTGCCAAATTGCATTATCTCTTATAGTTTCCGAGATATGGACTATCGACATCTTGCAATATTGGCTCTGCTTCTAACTTGGGCCAGAATTGTAAAATGGTCTAATGAATTAGCGATTTCGTTGTAATTCACATTCCAAGTAATATTCGGCATGCTAATTACACTGCCGATGGCCAAATTGCATTATCTCTTATAGTTTCCGAGATATGGACTATCGACAGTTTACAATATTGGCTTTTCTTCTAGCTAGGGTCAAAATTGTAAATTGGTCTTATGAATTAGCGATTTCGCTCCAGTTCACATTCCAAGTAATATTCGGCATGCTAATTACGTTGCCGATTGCCAAATTGCATTATCTCTTAGAGTTTCCGAGATATGGACTATCGACATCTTGCAATATTGGCTCTGCTTCTAACTTGGGCCAGAATTGTAAAATGGTCTTATGAATTAGCGATTTCGCTCCAATTCACATTCCAAGTAATATTCGGCATGCTAATTACGTTGCCGAATGCCAAATTGCATTATCTCTTATAGTTTCCGAGATATGGACTATCGACATCTTGCAATATTGGCTCTGCTTCTAACTTGGGCCAGAATTGTAAAATGGTCTTATGAATTAGCGATTTTGTTGTAATTTACATTCCAAGTAATATTCGGCATGCTAATTACGTTGCCGATTGCCAAGTTGCATTATCTCTTATAGTTTCCGAGATATGGACTATCGACGTTTTACAATATTGGCTCTGCTTCTAACTTGGGTCAAAATTGTAAAATGGTCTTATGAATTAGCAATTTCGCTCCAATTCACATTCCAAGTAATATTCGGCATGCTAATTACGTTGCCGATTGCCAAATTGCATTATCTCTTAGAGTTTCCGAGATATGGACTATCGACATCTTGCAATATTGGCTCTGCTTCTAACTTGGGCCAGAATTGTAAAATGGTCTTATGAATTAGCGATTTTGTTGTAATTCACATTCCAAGTAATATTCGGCATGCTAATTACGTTGCCGATTGCCAAATTGCATTATCTCTTATAGTTTCCGAGATATGGACTATCGACATCTTGCAATATTGGCTCTGCTTCTAACTTGGGCCAGAATTGTAAAATGGTCTAATGAATTAGCGATTTCCTTGTAATTCACATTCCAAGTAATATTCGGCATGCTAATTACACTGCCGATGGCCAAATTGCATTATCTCTTATAGTTTCCGAGATATGGACTATCGACAGTTTACAATATTGGCTTTTCTTCTAACTTGGGTCAAAATTGTAAATTGGTCTTATGAATTAGCGATTTCGCTCCAGTTCACATTCCAAGTAATATTCGGCATGCTAATTACGTTGCCGATTGCCAAATTGCATTATCTCTTAGAGTTTCCGAGATATGGACTATCGACATCTTGCAATATTGGCTCTGCTTCTAACTTGGGCCAGAATTGTAAAATGGTCTTATGAATTAGCGATTTCGTTGTAATTCACATTCCAAGTAATATTCGGCATGCTAATTACGTTGCCGATTGCCAAATTGCATTATCTCTTATAGTTTCCGAGATATGGACTATCGACATTTTACAATATTGGCTCTGCTTCTAACTTGCTTCAAAATTGTAAAATGGTCTTATGAATTAGCAATTTCGCTCCAATTCACATTCCAAGTAATATTCGGCATGCTAATTACGTTGCCGATTGCCAGATTGCATTATCTCTTATAGTTTCCGAGATATGGACTATCGAAATCTTGCAATATTGGCTCTGCTTCTAACTTGAGCCAGAATTGTAAAATGGTCTTATGAATTAGCGATTTCGTTGTAATTCACATTCCAAGTAATATTCGGCATGCTAATTACGTTGCCGATTGCCAAATTGCATTATCTCTTATAGTTTCCGAGATATGGACTATCGACATTTTACAATATTGGTTCTTCTTCTAACTTGGGTCAAAATTGTAAAATGGTCTTATGAATTAGCGATTTCGCTCCAGTTCACATTCCAAGTAATATTCGGCATGCTAATTAGGTTGCCGATTGCCAAATTGCATTATCTCTTATAGTTTCCGAGATATGGACTATCGACATCTTGCAATATTGGCTCTGCTTCTAACTTGGGCCAGAATTGTAAAATGGTCTTATGAATTAGCGATTTCGTTGTAATTCACATTCCAAGTAATATTCGGCATGCTAATTACGTTGCCGATTGCCAAATTGCATTATCTCTTATAGTTTCCGAGATATGGACTATCGACATCTTGCAATATTGGCTCTGCTTCTAACTTGGGCCAGAATTGTAAAATGGTCTTATGAATAAGCGATTTTGTTGTAATTCACATTCCAAGTAAGATTCGGCATGATAATTACGTTGCCGATTGCCAAATTGCATTATCTCTTATAGTTTCCGAGATATGGACTATCGACATCTTGCAATATTGGCTCTGCTTCTAACTTGGGCCAGAATTGTAGAATGGTCTTATGAATTAGCGATTTCGTTGTAATTCACATTCCAAGTAATATTCGGCATGCTAATTACGTTGCCGATTGCCAAATTGCATTATCTCTTATAGTTTCCGAGATATGGACTATCGACATTTTACAATATTGGCTCTGCTTCTAACTTGGGTCAAAATTGTAAAATGGTCTTATGAATTAGCGATTTCGCTCCAATTCACATTCCAAGTAATATTCGGCATGCTAATTACGTTGCCGATTGCCAAATTGCATTATCTCTTATAGTTTCCGAGATATGGACTATCGACATCTTGCAATATTGGCTCTGTTTCTAACTTGGGCCAGAATTGTAAAATGGTCTTATGAATTAGCGATTTCGTTTTAATTCACATTCCAAGTAATATTCGGCATGCTAATTACGTTGCCGATTGCCAAATTGCTTTATCTCTTATAGTTTCCGAGATATGGACTATCGACATCTTGCAATATTGGCTCTGCTTCTAACTTGGGCCAGAATTGTAAAATGGTCTTATGAATTAGCGATTTTGTTGTAATTCACATTCCAAGTAATATTCGGCATGCTAATTACGTTGCCGATTGCCAAATTGCATTATCTCTTATAGTTTCCGAGATATGGACTATCGACATCTTGCAATATTGGCTCTGCTTCTAACTTGGGCCAGAATTGTAAAATGTTCTAATGAATTAGCGATTTCGTTGTAATTCACATTCCAAGTAATATTCGGCATGCTAATTACACTGCCGATGGCCAAATTGCATTATCTCTTATAGTTTCCGAGATATGGACTATCGACAGTTTACAATATTGGCTTTTCTTCTAGCTTGGGTCAAAATTGTAAATTGGTCTTATGAATTAGCGATTTCGCTCCAGTTCACATTCCAAGTAATATTCGGCATGCTAATTACGTTGCCGATTGCCAAATTGCATTATCTCTTAGAGTTTCCGAGATATGGACTATCGACATCTTGCAATATTGGCTCTGCTTCTAACTTGGGCCAGAATTGTGAAATGGTCTTATGAATTAGCGATTTCGTTGTAATTCACATTCCAAGTAATATTCGGCATGCTAATTACGTTGCCGATTGCCAAATTGCATTATCTCTTATAGTTTCCGAGATATGGACTATCGACATTTTACAATATTGGTTCTTCTTCTAACTTGGGTCAAAATTGTAAAATGGTCTTATGAATTAGCGATTTCGCTCCAGTTCACATTCCAAGTAATATTCGGCATGCTAATTAGGTTGCCGATTGCCAAATTGCATTATCTCTTATAGTTTCCGAGATATGGACTATCGACATCTTGCAATATTGGCTCTGCTTCTAACTTGGGCCAGAATTGTAAAATGGTCTTATGAATTAGCGATTTCGTTGTAATTCACATTCCAAGTAATATTCGGCATGCTAATTACGTTGCCGATTGCCAAATTGCATTATCTCTTATAGTTTCCGAGATATGGACTATCGACATCTTGCAATATTGGCTCTGCTTCTAACTTGGGCCAGAATTGTAAAATGGTCTTATGAATTAGCGATTTTGTTGTAATTCACATTCCAAGTAATATTCGGCATGATAATTACGTTGCCGATTGCCCAATTGCATTATCTCTTATAGTTTCCGAGATATGGACAATCGACATCTTGCAATATTGGCTCTGCTTCTAACTTGGGCCAGAATTGTAGAATGGTCTTATGAATTAGCGATTTCGTTGTAATTCACATTCCAAGTAATATTCGGCATGCCAATTACGTTGCCGATTGCCAAATTGCATTATCTCTTATAGTTTCCGAGATATGGACTATCGACATTTTACAATATTGGCTCTGCTTCTAACTTGGGTCAAAATTGTAAAATGGTCTTATGAATTAGCGATTTCGCTCCAATTCACATTCCAAGTAATATTCGGCATGCTAATTACGTTGCCGATTGCCAAATTGCATTATCTCTTAGAGTTTCCGAGATATGGACTATCGACACCTTGCAATATTGGCTCTGCTTCTAACTTGGGCCAGAATTGTAAAATGGTCTTATGAATTAGCGATCGATGGACGAACCTAATTAGCGATTTCGCTCCAATTCACATTCCAAGTAATATTCGGCATGCTAATTACGTTGCCGATTGCCAAATTGCATTATCTCTTATAGTTTCCGAGATATGGACTATCGACATCTTGCAATATTGGCTCTGCTTCTAACTTGGGCCAGAATTGTAAAATGGTCTTATGAATTAGCGATTTTGTTGTAATTCACATTCCAAGTAATATTCGGCATGCTAATTACGTTGCCGATTGCCAAATTGCATTATCTCTTATAGTTTCCGAGATATGGACTATCGACATCTTGCAATATTGGCTCTGCTTCTAACTTGGGCCAGAATTGTAAAATGGTCTTATGAATTAGCGATTTTGTTGTAATTCACATTCCAAGTAATATTCGGCATGCTAATTACGTTGCCGATTGCCAAATTGCATTATCTCTTATAGTTTCCGAGATATGGACTATCGACATCTTGCAATATTGGCTCTGTTTCTAACTTGGGCCAGAATTGTAAAATGGTCTTATGAATTAGCGATTTCGTTTTAATTCACATTCCAAGTAATATTCGGCATGCTAATTACGTTGCCGATTGCCAAATTGCTTTATCTCTTATAGTTTCCGAGATATGGACTATCGACATCTTGCAATATTGGCTCTGCTTCTAACTTGGGCCAGAATTGTAAAATGGTCTTATGAATTAGCGATTTTGTTGTAATTCACATTCCAAGTAATATTCGGCATGCTAATTACGTTGCCGATTGCCAAATTGCATTATATCTTATAGTTTCCGAGATATGGACTATCGACATCTTGCAATATTGGCTCTGCTTCTAACTTGGGCCAGAATTGTAAAATGGTCTTATGAATTAGCGATTTCGTTGTAATTCACATTCCAAGTAATATTCGGCATGCTAATTACACTGCCGATGGCCAAATTGCATTATCTCTTATAGTTTCCGAGATATGGACTATCGACATTTTACAATATTGGCTTTTCTTCTAACTTGGGTCAAAATTGTAAATTGGTCTTATGAATTAGCGATTTCGCTCCAGTTCACATTCCAAGTAATATTCGGCATGCTAATTACGTTGCCGATTGCCAAATTGCATTATCTCTTATAGTTTCCGAGATATGGACTATCGACATCTTGCAATATTGGCTCTGCTTCTAACTTGGGCCAGAATTGTAAAATGGTCTTATGAATTAGCGATTTCGTTGTAATTCACATTCCAAGTAATATTCGGCATGCTAATTACGTTGCCGATTGCCAAATTGCATTATCTCTTATAGTTTCCGAGATATGGACTATCGACATTTTACAATATTGGCTCTTCTTCTAACTTGGGTCAAAATTGTAAAATGGTCTTATGAATTAGCGATTTCGCTCCAGTTCACATTCCAAGTAATATTCGGCATGCTAATTACGTTGCCGATTGCCAAATTGCATTATCTCTTATAGTTTCCGAGATATGGACTATCGACATCTTGCAATATTGGCTCTGCTTCTAACTTGGGCCAGAATTGTAAAATGGTCTTATGAATTAGCGATTTCGTTGTAATTCACATCCCAAGTAATATTCGGCATGCTAATTACGTTGCCGATTGCCAAATTGCTTTATTTCTTATAGTTTCCGAGATATGGACTATCGACATCTTGCAATATTGGCTCTGCTTCTAACTTGGGCCAGAATTGTAAAATGGTCTTATGAATTAGCGATTTTGTTGTAATTCACATTCCAAGAAATATTCGGCATGCTAATTACACTGCCGATGGCCAAATTGCATTATCTCTTATAGTTTCCGAGATATGGACTATCGACATTTTACAATATTGGCTTTTCTTCTAACTTGGGTCAAAATTGTAAATTGGTCTTATGAATTAGCGATTTCGCTCCAGTTCACATTCCAAGTAATATTCGGCATGCTAATTACGTTGCCGATTGCCAAATTGCATTATCTCTTATAGTTTCCGAGATATGGACTATCGACATTTTACAATATTGGCTTTTCTTCTAACTTGGGTCAAAATTGTAAATTGGTCTTATGAATTAGCGATTTCGCTCCAGTTCACATTCCAAGTAATATTCGGCATGCTAATTACGTTGCCGATTGCCAAATTGCATTATCTCTTATAGTTTCCGAGATATGGACTATCGACATCTTGCAATATTGGCTCTGCTTCTAACTTGGGCCAGAATTGTAAAATGGTCTTATGAATTAGCGATTTCGTTGTAATTCACATTCCAAGTAATATTCGGCATGCTAATTACGTTGCCGATTGCCAAATTGCATTATCTCTTATAGTTTCCGAGATATGGACTATCGACATTTTACAATATTGGCTCTTCTTCTAACTTGGGTCAAAATTGTAAAATGGTCTTATGAATTAGCGATTTCGCTCCAGTTCACATTCCAAGTAATATTCGGCATGCTAATTACGTTGCCGATTGCCAAATTGCATTATCTCTTATAGTTTCCGAAATATGGACTATCGACATCTTGCAATATTGGCTCTGCTTCTAACTTGGGCCAGAATTGTAAAATGGTCTTATGAATTAGCGATTTCGTTGTAATTCACATTCCAAGTAATATTCGGCATGCTAATTACGTTGCCGATTGCCAAATTGCTTTATTTCTTATAGTTTCCGAGATATGGACTATCGACATCTTGCAATATTGGCTCTGCTTCTAACTTGGGCCAGAATTGTAAAATGGTCTTATGAATTAGCGATTTTGTTGTAATTCACATTCCAAGAAATATTCGGCATGCTAATTACACTGCCGATGGCCAAATTGCATTATCTCTTATAGTTTCCGAGATATGGACTATCGACATTTTACAATATTGGCTTTTCTTCTAACTTGGGTCAAAATTGTAAATTGGTCTTATGAATTAGCGATTTCGCTCCAGTTCACATTCCAAGTAATATTCGGCATGCTAATTACGTTGCCGATTGCCAAATTGCATTATCTCTTATAGTTTCCGAGATATGGACTATCGACATCTTGCAATATTGTCTCTGCTTCTAACTTGGGCCAGAATTGTAAAATGGTCTTATGAATTAGCGATTTCGCTCCAATTCACATTCCAAGTAATATTCGGCATGCTAATTACGTTGCCGATTGCCAAATTGCATTATCTCTTATAGTTTCCGAGATATGGACTATCGACATCTTGCAATATTGGCTCTGCTTCTAACTTGGGCCAGAATTGTAAAATGGTCTTATGAATTAGCGATTTCGTTGTAATTCACATTCCAAGTAATATTCGGCATGCTAATTACGTTGCCGATTGCCAAATTGCATTATCTCTTATAGTTTCCGAGATATGGACTATCGACATTTTACAATATTGGCTCTGCTTCTAACTTGGGTCAAAATTGTAAAATGGTCTTATGAATTAGCAATTTCGCTCCAATTCACATTCCAAGTAATATTCGGCATGCTAATTACGTTGCCGATTGCCAGATTACATTATCTCTTATAGTTTCCGAGATATGGACTATCGACATCTTGCAATATTGGCTCTGCTTCTAACTTGGGCCAGAATTGTTAAATGGTCTTATGAATTAGCGATTTCGTTGTAATTCACATTCCAAGTAATATTCGGCATGCTAATTACGTTGCCGATTGCCAAATTGCTTTATCTCTTATAGTTTCCGAGATATGGACTATCGACATCTTGCAATATTGGCTCTGCTTCTAACTTGGGCCAGAATTGTAAAATGGTCTTATGAATTAGCGATTTTGTTGTAATTCACATTCCAAGTAATATTCGGCATGCTAATTACGTTGCCGATTACCAAATTGCATTATCTCTTATAGTTTCCGAGATATGGACTATCGACATCTTGCAATATTGGCTCTGCTTCTAACTTGGGCCAGAATTGTAAAATGGTCTTATGAATTAGCGATTTCGTTGTAATTCACATTCCATGTAATATTCGGCATGCTAATTACGTTGCCGATTGCCAAATTGCATTATCTCTTATAGTTTCCGAGATATGGACTATCGACATCTTGCAATATTGGCTCTGCTTCTAACTTGGGCCAGAATTGTAAAATGGTCTTATGAATTAGCGATTTCGTTGTAATTCACATTCCAAGTAATATTCGGCATGCTAATTACGTTGCCGATTGCCAAATTGCATTATCTCTTATAGTTTCCGAGATGTGGACTATCGACATCTTGCAATATTGGCTCTGCTTCTAACTTGGGCCAGAATTGTAAAATGGTCTTATGAATTAGCGATTTTGTTGTAATTCACATTCCAAGTAATATTCGGCATGCTAATTACGTTGCCGATTGCCAAATTGCATTATCTCTTATAGTTTCCGAGATATGGACTATCGACATCTTGCAATATTGGCTCTGCTTCTAACTTGGGCCAGAATTGTAAAATGGTCTTATGAATTAGCGATTTCGTTGTAATTCACATTCCAGGTAATATTCGGCATGCTAATTACGTTGCCGATTGCCAAATTGCATTATCTCTTATAGTTTCCGAGATATGGACTATCGACATCTTGCAATATTGGCTCTGCTTCTAACTTGGGCCAGAATTGTAAAATGGTATTATGAATTAGCGATTTCGTTGTAATTCACATTCCAAGTAATATTCGGCATGCTAATTACGTTGCCGATCGCCAAATTGCTTTATCTCTTATAGTTTCCGAGATATGGACTATCGACATCTTGCAATATTGGCTCTGCTTCTAACTTGGGCCAGAATTGTAAAATGGTCTTATGAATTAGCGATTTTGTTGTAATTCACATTCCAAGTAATATTCGGCATGCTAATTACGTTGCCGATTGCCAAATTGCATTATCTCTTATAGTTTCCGAGATATGGACTATCGACATCTTGCAATATTGGCTCTGCTTCTAACTTGGGCCAGAATTGTAAAATGGTCTTAGAATTAGCGATTTCGTTGTAATTCACATTCCAAGTAATATTCGGCATGCTAATTACACTGCCGATGGCCAAATTGCATTATCTCTTATAGTTTCCGAGATATGGACTATCGACATTTTACAATATTGGCTTTTCTTCTAACTTGGGTCAAAATTGTAAATTGGTCTTATGAATTAGCGATTTCGCTCCAGTTCACATTCCAAGTAATATTCGGCATGCTAATTACGTTGCCGATTGCCAAATTGCATTATCTCTTATAGTTTCCGAGATATGGACTATCGACATCTTGCAATATTGGCTCTGCTTCTAACTTGGGCCAGAATTGTAAAATGGTCTTATGAATTAGCGATTTCGTTGTAATTCACATTCCAAGTAATATTCGGCATGCTAATTACGTTGCCGATTGCCAAATTGCATTATCTCTTATAGTTTCCGAGATATGGACTATCGACATTTTACAATATTGGCTCTGCTTCTAACTTGGGTCAAAATTGTAAAATGGTCTTATGAATTAGCAATTTCGCTCCAATTCACATTCCAAGTAATATTCGGCATGCTAATTACGTTGCCGATTGCCAGATTACATTATCTCTTATAGTTTCCGAGATATGGACTATCGACATCTTGCAATATTGGCTCTGCTTCTAACTTGGGCCAGAATTGTTAAATGGTCTTATGAATTAGCGATTTCGTTGTAATTCACATTCCAAGTAATATTCGGCATGCTAATTACGTTGCCGATTGCCAAATTGCTTTATCTCTTATAGTTTCCGAGATATGGACTATCGACATCTTGCAATATTGGCTCTGCTTCTAACTTGGGCCAGAATTGTAAAATGGTCTTATGAATTAGCGATTTTGTTGTAATTCACATTCCAAGTAATATTCGGCATGCTAATTACGTTGCCGATTACCAAATTGCATTATCTCTTATAGTTTCCGAGATATGGACTATCGACATCTTGCAATATTGGCTCTGCTTCTAACTTGGGCCAGAATTGTAAAATGGTCTTATGAATTAGCGATTTCGTTGTAATTCACACTCCATGTAATATTCGGCATGCTAATTACGTTGCCGATTGCCAAATTGCATTATCTCTTATAGTTTCCGAGATATGGACTATCGACATCTTGCAATATTGGCTCTGCTTCTAACTTGGGCCAGAATTGTAAAATAGTCTTATGAATTAGCGATTTCGTTGTAATTCACATTCCAAGTAATATTCGGCATGCTAATTACGTTGCCGATTGCCAAATTGCATTATCTCTTATAGTTTCCGAGATGTGGACTATCGACATCTTGCAATATTGGCTCTGCTTCTAACTTGGGCCAGAATTGTAAAATGGTCTTATGAATTAGCGATTTTGTTGTAATTCACATTCCAAGTAATATTCGGCATGCTAATTACGTTGCCAATTGCCAAATTGCATTATCTCTTATAGTTTCCGAGATATGGACTATCGACATCTTGCAATATTGGCTCTGCTTCTAACTTGGGCCAGAATTGTAAAATGGTCTTATGAATTAGCGATTTCGTTGTAATTCACATTCCAGGTAATATTCGGCATGCTAATTACGTTGCCGATTGCCAAATTGCATTATCTCTTATAGTTTCCGAGATATGGACTATCGACATCTTGCAATACTGGCTCTGCTTCTAACTTGGGCCAGAATTGTAAAATGGTATTATGAATTAGCGATTTCGTTGTAATTCACATTCCAAGTAATATTCGGCATGCTAATTACGTTGCCGATCGCCAAATTGCTTTATCTCTTATAGTTTCCGAGATATGGACTATCGACATCTTGCAATATTGGCTCTGCTTCTAACTTGGGCCAGAATTGTAAAATGGTCTTATGAATTAGCGATTTTGTTGTAATTCACATTCCAAGTAATATTCGGCATGCTAATTACGTTGCCGATTGCCAAATTGCATTATCTCTTATAGTTTCCGAGATATGGACTATCGACATCTTGCAATATTGGCTCTGCTTCTAACTTGGGCCAGAATTGTAAAATGGTCTTAGAATTAGCGATTTCGTTGTAATTCACATTCCAAGTAATATTCGGCATGCTAATTACACTGCCGATGGCCAAATTGCATTATCTCTTATAGTTTCCGAGATATGGACTATCGACATTTTACAATATTGGCTTTTCTTCTAACTTGGGTCAAAATTGTAAATTGGTCTTACGAATTAGCGATTTCGCTCCAGTTCACATTCCAAGTAATATTCGGCATGCTAATTACGTTGCCGATTGCCAAATTGCATTATCTCTTATAGTTTCCGAGATATGGACTATCGACATCTTGCAATATTGGCTCTGCTTCTAACTTGGGCCAGAATTGTAAAATGGTCTTATGAATTAGCGATTTCGTTGTAATTCACACTCCAAGTAATATTCGGCATGCTAATTACGTTGCCGATTGCCAAATTGCATTATCTCTTATAGTTTCCGAGATATGGACTATCGACATTTTACAATATTGGCTCTTCTTCTAACTTGGGTCAAAATTGTAAAATGGTCTTATGAATTAGCGATTTCGCTCCAGTTCACATTCCAAGTAATATTCGGCATGCTAATTACGTTGCCGATTGCCAAATTGCATTATCTCTTATAGTTTCCGAGATATGGACTATCGACATCTTGCAATATTGGCTCTGCTTCTAACTTGGGCCAGAATTGTAAAATGGTCTTATGAATTAGCGATTTCGTTGTAATTCACATTCCAAGTAATATTCGGCATGCTAATTACGTTGCCGATTGCCAAATTGCTTTATTTCTTATAGTTTCCGAGATATGGACTATCGACATCTTGCAATATTGGCTCTGCTTCTAACTTGGGCCAGAATTGTAAAACGGTCTTATGAATTAGCGATTTTGTTGTAATTCACATTCCAAGTAATATTCGGCATGCTAATTACGTTGCCGATTGCCAAATTGCATTATCTCTTATAGTTTCCGAGATATGGACTATCGACATCTTGCAATATTGGCTCTGCTTCTAACTTGGGCCAGAATTGTAAAATGGTCTTATGAATTAGCGATTTCGTTGTAATTTACATTCCAAGTAATATTCGGCATGCTAATTACACTGCCGATGGCCAAATTGCATTATCTCTTATAGTTTCCGAGATATGGACTATCGACATTTTACAATATTGGCTTTTCTTCTAACTTGGGTCAAAATTGTAAATTGGTCTTATGAATTAGCGATTTCGCTCCAGTTCACATTCCAAGTAATATTCGGCATGCTAATTACGTTGCCGATTGCCAAATTGCATTATCTCTTATAGTTTCCGAGATATGGACTATCGACATCTTGCAATATTGGCTCTGCTTCTAACTTGGGCCAGAATTGTAAAATGGTCTTATGAATTAGCGATTTCGCTCCAATTCACATTCCAAGTAATATTCGGCATGCTAATTACGTTGCCGATGGCCAAATTGCATTATCTCTTATAGTTTCCGAGATATGGACTATCGACATCTTGCAATATTGTCTCTGCTTCTAACTTGGGCCAGAATTGTAAAATGGTCTTATGAATTAGCGATTTCGTTCCAATTCACATTCCAAGTAATATTCGGCATGCTAATTACGTTGCCGATGGCCAAATTGCATTATCTCTTATAGTTTCCGAGATATGGACTATCGACATCTTGCAATATTGGCTCTGCTTCTAACTTGAGCCAGAATTGTAAAATGGTCTTATGAATTAGCGATTTCGCTCCAATTCACATTCCAAGTAATATTCGGCATGCTAATTACGTTGCCGATGGCCAAATTGCATTATCTCTTATAGTTTCCGAGATATGGACTATCGACATCTTGCAATATTGGCTCTGCTTCTAACTTGGGCCAGAATTGTAAAATGGTCTTATGAATTAGCGATTTCGTTGTAATTCACATTCCAAGTAATATTCGGCATGCTAATTACGTTGCCGATTGCCAAATTGCATTATCTCTTATAGTTTCCGAGATATGGACTATCGACATTTTACAATATTGGCTCTGCTTCTAACTTGGGTCAAAATTGTAAAATGGTCTTATGAATTAGCAATTTCGCTCCAATTCACATTCCAAGTAATATTCGGCATGCTAATTACGTTGCCGATAGCCAGATTACATTATCTCTTATAGTTTCCGAGATATGGACTATCGACATCTTGCAATATTGGCTCTGCTTCTAACTTGGGCCAGAATTGTTAAATGGTCTTATGAATTAGCGATTTCGTTGTAATTCACATTCCAAGTAATATTCGGCATGCTAATTACGTTGCCGATTGCCAAATTGCTTTATCTCTTATAGTTTCCGAGATATGGACTATCGACATCTTGCAATATTGGCTCTGCTTCTAACTTGGGCCAGAATTGTAAAATGGTCTTATGAATTAGCGATTTTGTTGTAATTCACATTCCAAGTAATATTCGGCATGCTAATTACGTTGCCGATTGCCAAATTGCATTATCTCTTATAGTTTCCGAGATATGGACTATCGACATCTTGCAATATTGGCTCTGCTTCTAACTTGGGCCAGAATTGTAAAATGGTCTTAGAATTAGCGATTTCGTTGTAATTCACATTCCAAGTAATATTCGGCATGCTAATTACACTGCCGATGGCCAAATTGCATTATCTCTTATAGTTTCCGAGATATGGACTATCGACATTTTACAATATTGGCTTTTCTTCTAACTTGGGTCAAAATTGTAAATTGGTCTTATGAATTAGCGATTTCGCTCCAGTTCACATTCCAAGTAATATTCGGCATGCTAATTACGTTGCCGATTGCCAAATTGCATTATCTCTTATAGTTTCCGAGATATGGACTATCGACATCTTGCAATATTGGCTCTGCTTCTAACTTGGGCCAGAATTGTAAAATGGTCTTATGAATTAGCGATTTCGTTGTAATTCACATTCCAAGTAATATTCGGCATGCTAATTACGTTGCCGATTGCCAAATTGCATTATCTCTTATAGTTTCCGAGATATGGACTATCGACATTTTACAATATTGGCTCTTCTTCTAACTTGGGTCAAAATTGTAAAATGGTCTTATGAATTAGCGATTTCGCTCCAGTTCACATTCCAAGTAATATTCGGCATGCTAATTACGTTGCCGATTGCCAAATTGCATTATCTCTTATAGTTTCCGAGATATGGACTATCGACATCTTGCAATATTGGCTCTGCTTCTAACTTGGGCCAGAATTGTAAAATGGTCTTATGAATTAGCGATTTCGTTGTAATTCACATTCCAAGTAATATTCGGCATGCTAATTACGTTGCCGATTGCCAAATTGCTTTATTTCTTATAGTTTCCGAGATATGGACTATCGACATCTTGCAATATTGGCTCTGCTTCTAACTTGGGCCAGAATTGTAAAATGGTCTTATGAATTAGCGATTTCGTTGTAATTCACATTCCAAGTAATATTCGGCATGCTAATTACACTGCCGATGGCCAAATTGCATTATCTCTTATAGTTTCCGAGACATGGACTATCGACATTTTACAATATTGGCTTTTCTTCTAACTTGGGTCAAAATTGTAAATTGGTCTTATGAATTAGCGATTTCGCTCCAGTTCACATTCCAAGTAATATTCGGCATGCTAATTACGTTGCCGATTGCCAAGTTGCATTATCTCTTATAGTTTCCGAGATATGGACTATCGACATCTTGCAATATTGTCTCTGCTTCTAACTTGGGCCAGAATTGTAAAATAGTCTTATGAATTAGCGATTTCGCTCCAATTCACATTCCAAGTAATATTCGGCATGCTAATTACGTTGCCGATTGCCAAATTGCATTATCTCTTATAGTTTCCGAGATATGGACTATCGACATCTTGCAATATTGGCTCTGCTTCTAACTTGAGCCAGAATTGTAAAATGGTCTTATGAATTAGCGATTTCGCTCCAATTCACATTCCAAGTAATATTCGGCATGCTAATTACGTTGCCGATTGCCAAATTGCATTATCTCTTATAGTTTCCGAGATATGGACTATCGACATCTTGCAATATTGGCTCTGCTTCTAACTTGGGCCAGAATTGTAAAATGGTCTTATGAATTAGCGATTTCGTTGTAATTCACATTCCAAGTAATATTCGGCATGCTAATTACGTTGCCGATTGCCAAATTGCATTATCTCTTATAGTTTCCGAGATATGGACTATCGACATTTTACAATATTGGCTCTGCTTCTAACTTGGGTCAAAATTGTAAAATGGTCTTATGAATTAGCAATTTCGCTCCAATTCACATTCCAAGTAATATTCGGCATGCTAATTACGTTGCCGATTGCCAGATTACATTATCTCTTATAGTTTCCGAGATATGGACTATCGACATCTTGCAATATTGGCTCTGCTTCTAACTTGGGCCAGAATTGTTAAATGGTCTTATGAATTAGCGATTTCGTTGTAATTCACATTCCAAGTAATATTCGGCATGCTAATTACGTTGCCGATTGCCAAATTGCTTTATCTCTTATAGTTTCCGAGATATGGACTATCGACATCTTGCAATATTGGCTCTGCTTCTAACTTGGGCCAGAATTGTAAAATGGTCTTATGAATTAGCGATTTTGTTGTAATTCACATTCCATGTAATATTCGGCATGCTAATTACGTTGCCGATTACCAAATTGCATTATCTCTTATAGTTTCCGAGATATGGACTATCGACATCTTGCAATATTGGCTCTGCTTCTAACTTGGGCCAGAATTGTAAAATGGTCTTATGAATTAGCGATTTCGTTGTAATTCACATTCCATGTAATATTCGGCATGCTAATTACGTTGCCGATTGCCAAATTGCATTATCTCTTATAGTTTCCGAGATATGGACTATCGACATCTTGCAATATTGGCTCTGCTTCTAACTTGGGCCAGAATTGTAAAATGGTCTTATGAATTAGCGATTTCGTTGTAATTCACATTCCAAGTAATATTCGGCATGCTAATTACGTTGCCGATTGCCAAATTGCATTATCTCTTATAGTTTCCGAGATGTGGACTATCGACATCTTGCAATATTGGCTCTGCTTCTAACTTGGGCCAGAATTGTAAAATGGTCTTATGAATTAGCGATTTTGTTGTAATTCACATTCCAAGTAATATTCGGCATGCTAATTACGTTGCCGATTGCCAAATTGCATTATCTCTTATAGTTTCCGAGATATGGACTATCGACATCTTGCAATATTGGCTCTGCTTCTAACTTGGGCCAGAATTGTAAAATGGTCTTATGAATTAGCGATTTCGTTGTAATTCACATTCCAGGTAATATTCGGCATGCTAATTACGTTGCCGATTGCCAAATTGCATTATCTCTTATAGTTTCCGAGATATGGACTATCGACATCTTGCAATATTGGCTCTGCTTCTAACTTGGGCCAGAATTGTAAAATGGTCTTATGAATTAGCGATTTCGTTGTAATTCACATTCCAAGTAATATTCGGCATGCTAATTACGTTGCCGATTGCCAAATTGCATTATCTCTTATAGTTTCCGAGATATGGACTATCGACATCTTGCAATATTGGCTCTGCTTCTAACTTGGGCCAGAATTGTAAAATGGTCTTATGAATTAGCGATTTCGTTGTAATTCACATTCCAGGTAATGTTCGGCATGCTAATTACGTTGCCGATTGCCAAATTGCATTATCTCTTATAGTTTCCGAGATATGGACTATCGACATTTTACAATATTGGCTCTGCTTCTAACTTGGGTCAAAATTGTAAAATGGTCTTATGAATTAGCGATTTCGCTCCAATTCACATTCCAAGTAATATTCGGCATGCTAATTACGTTGCCGATTGCCAAATTGCATTATCTCTTATAGTTTCCGAGATGTGGACTATCGACATCTTGCAATATTGGCTCTGCTTCTAACTTGGGCCAGATTTGTAAAATGGTCTTATGAATTAGCGATTTTGTTGTAATTCACATTCCAAGTAATATTCGGCATGCTAATTACACTGCCGATGGCCAAATTGCATTATCTCTTAGAGTTTCCGAGATATGGACTATCGACATCTTGCAATATTGGCTCTGCTTCTAACTTGGGCCAGAATTGTAAAATGGTCTTATGAATTAGCGATTTCGTTGTAATTCACATTCCAAGTAATATTCGGCATGCTAATTACGTTGCCGATTGCCAAATTGCTTTATCTCTTATAGTTTCCGAGATATGGACTATCGACATCTTGCAATATTGGCTCTGCTTCTAACTTGGGCCAGAATTGTAAAATGGTCTTATGAATTAGCGATTTCTTTGTAATTCACATTCCAAGTAATATTCGGCATGCTAATTACACTGTCGATGGCCAAATTGCATTATCTCTTATAGTTTCCGAGATATGGACTATCGACATTTTACAATATTGGCTTTTCTTCTAACTTGGGTCAAAATTGTAAATTGGTCTTATGAATTAGCGATTTCGCTCCAGTTCACATTCCAAGTAATATTCGGCATGCTAATTACGTTGTCGATTGCCAAATTGCATTATCTCTTATAGTTTCCGAGATATGGACTATCGACATCTTGCAATATTGGCTCTGCTTCTAACTTGGGCCAGAATTGTAAAATGGCCTTATGAATTAGCGATTTCGTTGTAATTCACATTCCAAGTAATATTCGGCATGCTAATTACGTTGCCGATTGCCAAATTGCATTATCTCTTATAGTTTCCGAGATATGGACTATCGACATTTTACAATATTGGCTCTGCTTCTAACTTGGGTCAAAATTGTAAAATGGTCTTATGAATTAGCAATTTCGCTCCAATTCACATTCCAAGTAATATTCGGCATGCTAATTACGTTGCCGATTGCCAAATTGCATTATCTCTTATAGTTTCCGAGATATGGACTATCGACATCTTGCAATATTGGCTTTGCTTCTAACTTGAGCCAGAATTGTAAAATGGTCTTATGAATTAGCGATTTCGTTGTAATTCACATTCCAAGTATTATTCGGCATGCTAATTACGTTGCCGATGGCCAAATTGCATTATCTCTTATAGTTTCCGAGATATGGACTATCGACATCTTGCAATATTGGCTCTGCTTCTAACTTGGGCCAGAATTGTAAAATGGTCTTATGAATTAGCGATTTCGTTATAATTCACATTCCAAGTAATATTCGGCATGCTAATTACGTTGCCGATTGCCAAATTGCATTATCTCTTATAGTTTCCGAGATGTGGACTATCGACATCTTGCAATATTGGCTCTGCTTCTAACTTGGGCCAGAATTGTAAAATGGTCTTATGAATTAGCGATTTTGTTGTAATTCACATTCCAAGTAATATTCGGCATGCTAATTACGTTGCCGATTGCCAAATTGCATTATCTCTTATAGTTTCCGAGATGTGGACTATCGACATCTTGCAATATTGGCTCTGCTTCTAACTTGGGCCAGAATTGTAAAATGGTCTTATGAATTAGCGATTTTGTTGTAATTCACATTCCAAGTAATATTCGGCATGCTAATTACGTTGCCGATTGCCAAATTGCATTATCTCTTATAGTTTCCGAGATATGGACTATCGACATCTTGCAATATTGGCTCTGCTTCTAACTTGGGCCAGAATTGTAAAATGGTCTTATGAATTAGCGATTTCGTTGTAATTCACATTCCAGGTAATATTCGGCATGCTAATTACGTTGCCGATTGCCAAATTGCATTATCTCTTATAGTTTCCGAGATATGGACTATCGACATCTTGCAATATTGGCTCTGCTTCTAACTTGGGCCAGAATTGTAAAATGGTCTTATGAATTAGCGATTTCGTTGTAATTCACATTCCAAGTAATATTCGGCATGCTAATTACGTTGCCGATTGCCAAATTGCATTATCTCTTATAGTTTCCGAGATGTGGACTATCGACATCTTGCAATATTGGCTCTGCTTCTAACTTGGGCCAGAATTGTAAAATGGTCTTATGAATTAGCGATTTTGTTGTAATTCACATTCCAAGTAATATTCGGCATGCTAATTACGTTGCCGATTGCCAAATTGCATTATCTCTTATAGTTTCCGAGATATGGACTATCGACATCTTGCAATATTGGCTCTGCTTCTAACTTGGGCCAGAATTGTAAAATGGTCTTATGAATTAGCGATTTCGTTGTAATTCACATTCCAGGTAATGTTCGGCATGCTAATTACGTTGCCGATTGCCAAATTGCATTATCTCTTATAGTTTCCGAGATATGGACTATCGACATTTTACAATATTGGCTCTGCTTCTAACTTGGGTCAAAATTGTAAAATGGTCTTATGAATTAGCGATTTCGCTCCAATTCACATTCCAAGTAATATTCGGCATGCTAATTACGTTGCCGATTGCCAAATTGCATTATCTCTTATAGTTTCCGAGATATGGACTATCGACATCTTGCAATATTGGCTCTGTTTCTAACTTGGGCCAGAATTGTAAAATGGTCTTATGAATTAGCGATTTCGTTGTAATTCACATTCCAAGTAATATTCGGCATGCTAATTACGTTGCCGATTGCCAAATTGCTTTATCTCTTATAGTTTCCGAGATATGGACTATCGACATCTTGCAATATTGGCTCTGCTTCTAACTTGGGCCAGAATTGTAAAATGGTCTTATGAATTAGCGATTTTGTTGTAATTCACATTCCAAGTAATATTCGGCATGCTAATTACGTTGCCGATTGCCAAATTGCATTATCTCTTATAGTTTCCGAGATATGGACTATCCACATCTTGCAATATTGGCTCTGCTTCTAACTTGGGCCAGAATTGTAAAATGGTCTTATGAATTAGCGATTTCGTTGTAATTCACATTCCAAGTAATATTCGGCATGCTAATTACACTGCCGATGGCCAAATTGGATTATCTCTTATAGTGTCCGAGATATGGACTATCGACATTTTACAATATTGGCTCTGCTTCTAACTTGGGTCAAAATTGTAAAATGGTCTTATGAATTAGCGATTTCGCTCCAATTCACATTCCAAGTAATATTCGGCATGCTAATTACGTTGCCGATTGCCAAATTGCATTATCTCTTAGAGTTTCCGAGATATGGACTATCGACATCTTGCAATATTGGCTCTGCTTCTAACTTGGGCCAGAATTGTAAAATGGTCTTATGAATTAGCGATTTCGTTGTAATTCACATTCCAAGTAATATTCGGCATGCTAATTACGTTGCCGATTGCCAAATTGCTTTATCTCTTATAGTTTCCGAGATATGGACTATCGACATCTTGCAATATTGGCTCTGCTTCTAACTTGGGCCAGAATTGTAAAATGGTCTTATGAATTAGCGATTTCTTTGTAATTCACATTCCAAGTAATATTCGGCATGCTAATTACACTGCCGATGGCCAAATTGCATTATCTCTTATAGTTTCCGAGATATGGACTATCGACATTTTACAATATTGGCTTTTCTTCTAACTTGGGTCAAAATTGTAAATTGGTCTTATGAATTAGCGATTTCGCTCCAGTTCACATTCCAAGTAATATTCGGCATGCTAATTACGTTGTCGATTGCCAAATTGCATTATCTCTTATAGTTTCCGAGATATGGACTATCGACATCTTGCAATATTGGCTCTGCTTCTAACTTGGGCCAGAATTGTAAAATGGTCTTATGAATTAGCGATTTCGCTCCAATTCACATTCCAAGTAATATTCGGTATGCTATTTACGTTGCCGATTGCCAAATTGCATTATCTCTTATAGTTTCCGAGATATGGACTATCGACATCTTGCAATATTGGCTCTGCTTCTAACTTGGGCCAGAATTGTAAAATGGCCTTATGAATTAGCGATTTCGTTGTAATTCACATTCCAAGTAATATTCGGCATGCTAATTACGTTGCCGATTGCCAAATTGCATTATCTCTTATAGTTTCCGAGATATGGACTATCGACATTTTACAATATTGGCTCTGCTTCTAACTTGGGTCAAAATTGTAAAATGGTCTTATGAATTAGCAATTTCGCTCCAATTCACATTCCAAGTAATATTCGGCATGCTAATTACGTTGCCGATTGCCAAATTGCATTATCTCTTATTGTTTCCGAGATATGGACTATCGACATCTTGCAATATTGGCTTTGCTTCTAACTTGAGCCAGAATTGTAAAATGGTCTTATGAATTAGCGATTTCGTTGTAATTCACATTCCAAGTAATATTCGGCATGCTAATTACACTGCCGATGGCCAAATTGCATTATCTCTTATAGTTTCCGAGATATGGACTATCGACATTTTACAATATTGGCTTTTCTTCTATCTTGGGTCAAAATTGTAAATTGGTCTTATGAATTAGCGATTTCGCTCGAGTTCACATTCCAAGTAATATTCGGCATGCTAATTACGTTGCCGATTGCCAAATTGCATTATCTCTTATAGTTTCCGAGATATGGACTATCGACATCTTGCAATATTGGCTCTGCTTCTAACTTGGGCCAGAATTGTAAAATGGTCTTATGAATTAGCGATTTCGCTCCAATTCACATTCCAAGTAATATTCGGCATGCTAATTACGTTGCCGATTGCCAAATTGCATTATATCTTATAGTTTCCGAGATATGGACTATCGACATTTTGCAATATTGGCTCTGCTTCTAACTTGGGCCAGAATTGTAAAATGGTCTTATGAATTAGCGATTTCGTTGTAATTCACATTCCAAGTAATATTCGGCATGCTAATTACGTTGCCGATTGCCAAATTGCATTATCTCTTAGAGTTTCCGAGATATGGACTATCGACATCTTGCAATATTGGCTCTGCTTCTAACTTGGGCCAGAATTGTAAAATGGTCTTATGAATTAGCGATTTCGTTGTAATTCACATTCCAAGTAATATTCGGCATGCTAATTACGTTGCCGATTGCCAAATTGCTTTATCTCTTATAGTTTCCGAGATATGGACTATCGACATCTTGCAATATTGGCTCTGCTTCTAACTTGGGCCAGAATTGTAAAATGGTCTTATGAATTAGCGATTTTGTTGTAATTCACATTCCAAGTAATATTCGGCATGCTAATTACGTTGCCGATTGCCAAATTGCATTATCTCTTATAGTTTCCGAGATATGGACTATCGACATCTTGCAATATTGGCTCTGCTTCTAACTTGGGCCAGAATTGTAAAATGGTCTTATGAATTAGCGATTTCGTTGTAATTCACATTCCAAGTAATATTCGGCATGCTAATTACACTGCCGATGGCCAAATTGCATTATCTCTTATAGTGTCCGAGATATGGACTATCGACATTTTACAATATTGGCTCTGCTTCTAACTTGGGTCAAAATTGTAAAATGGTCTTATGAATTAGCGATTTCGCTCCAATTCACATTCCAAGTAATATTCGGCATTCTAATTACGTTGCCGATTGCCAAATTGCATTATCTCTTAGAGTTTCCGAGATATGGACTATCGACATCTTGCAATATTGGCTCTGCTTCTAACTTGGGCCAGAATTGTAAAATGGTCTTATGAATTAGCGATTTCGTTGTAATTCACATTCCAAGTAATATTCGGCATGCTAATTACGTTGCCGATTGCCAAATTGCTTTATCTCTTATAGTTTCCGATATATGGACTATCGACATCTTGCAATATTGGCTCTGCTTCTAACTTGGGCCAGAATTGTAAAATGGTCTTATGAATTAGCGATTTCTTTGTAATTCACATTCCAAGTAATATTCGACATGCTAATTACACTGCCGATGGCCAAATTGCATTATCTCTTATAGTTTCCGAGATATGGACTATCGACATTTTACAATATTGGCTTTTCTTCTAACTTGGGTCAAAATTGTAAATTGGCCTTATGAATTAGCGATTTCGCTCCAGTTCACATTCCAAGTAATATTCGGCATGCTAATTACGTTGTCGATTGCCAAATTGCATTATCTCTTATAGTTTCCGAGATATGGACTATCGACATCTTGCAATATTGGCTCTGCTTCTAACTTGGGCCAGAATTGTAAAATGGTCTTATGAATTAGCGATTTCGCTCCAATTCACATTCCAAGTAATATTCGGCATGCTAATTACGTTGCCGATTGCCAAATTGCATTATCTCTTATAGTTTCCGAGATATGGACTATCGACATCTTGCAATATTGGCTCTGCTTCTAACTTGGGCCAGAATTGTAAAATGGCCTTATGAATTAGCGATTTCGTTGTAATTCACATTCCAAGTAATATTCGGCATGCTAATTACGTTGCCGATTGCCAAATTGCATTATCTCTTATAGTTTCCGAGATATGGACTATCGACATTTTACAATATTGGCTCTGCTTCTAACTTGGGTCAAAATTGTAAAATGGTCTTATGAATTAGCAATTTCGCTCCAATTCACATTCCAAGTAATATTCGGCATGCTAATTACGTTGCCGATTGCCAAATTGCATTATCTCTTATAGTTTCCGAGATATGGACTATCGACATCTTGCAATATTGGCTCTGCTTCTAACTTGAGCCAGAATTGTAAAATGGTCTTATGAATTAGCGATTTCGTTGTAATTCACATTCCAAGTAATATTCGGCATGCTAATTACACTGCCGATGGCCAAATTGCATTATCTCTTATAGTTTCCGAGATATGGACTATCGACATTTTACAATATTGGCTTTTCTTCTAACTTGGGTCAAAATTGTAAATTGGTCTTATGAATTAGCGATTTCGCTCGAGTTCACATTCCAAGTAATATTCGGCATGCTAATTACGTTGCCGATTGCCAAATTGCATTATCTCTTATAGTTTCCGAGATATGGAATATCGACATCTTGCAATATTGGCTCTGCTTCTAACTTGGGCCAGAATTGTAAGATGGTCTTATGAATTAGCGATTTCGCTCCAATTCACATTCCAAGTAATATTCGGCATGCTAATTACGTTGCCGATTGCCAAATTGCATTATATCTTATAGTTTCCGAGATATGGACTATCGACATCTTGCAATATTGGCTCTGCTTCTAACTTGGGCCAGAATTGTAAAATGGTCTTATGAATTAGCGATTTCGTTGTAATTCACATTCCAAGTAATATTCGGCATGCTAATTACGTGCCGATTGCCAAATTGCATTATCTCTTATAGTTTCCGAGATATGGACTATCGACATCTTGCAATATTGGCTCTGCTTCTAACTTGGGCCAGAATTGTTAAATGGTCTTATGAATTAGCGATTTCGTTGTAATTCACATTCCAAGTAATATTCGGCATGCTAATTACGTTGCCGATTGCCAAATTGCTTTATCTCTTATAGTTTCCGAGATATGGACTATCGACATCTTGCAATATTGGCTCTGCTTCTAACTTGGGCCAGAATTGTAAAATGGTCTTATGAATTAGCGATTTTGTTGTAATTCACATTCCAAGTAATATTCGGCATGCTAATTACGTTGCCGATTACCAAATTGCATTATCTCTTATAGTTTCCGAGATATGGACTATCGACATCTTGCAATATTGGCTCTGCTTCTAACTTGGGCCAGAATTGTAAAATGGTCTTATGAATTAGCGATTTCGTTGTAATTCACATTCCATGTAATATTCGGCATGCTAATTACGTTGCCGATTGCCAAATTGCATTATCTCTTATAGTTTCCGAGATATGGACTATCGACATCTTGCAATATTGGCTCTGCTTCTAACTTGGGCCAGAATTGTAAAATGGTCTTATGAATTAGCGATTTCGTTGTAATTCACATTCCAAGTAATATTCGGCATGCTAATTACGTTGCCGATTGCCAAATTGCATTATCTCTTATAGTTTCCGAGATATGGACTATCGACATCTTGCAATATTGGCTCTGCTTTTAACTTGGGCCAGAATTGTAAAATGGTCTTATGAATTAGCGATTTTGTTGTAATTCACATTCCAAGTAATATTCGGCATGCTAATTACGTTGCCGATTGCCAAATTGCATTATCTCTTATAGTTTCCGAGATATGGACTATCGACATCTTGCAATATTGGCTCTGCTTCTAACTTGGGCCAGAATTGTAAAATGGTCTTATGAATTAGCGATTTCGTTGTAATTCACATTCCAAGTAATATTCGGCATGCTAATTACGTTGCCGATTGCCAAATTGCATTATCTCTTATAGTTTCCGAGATATGGACTATCGACATTTTACAATATTGGCTCTGCTTCTAACTTGGGTCAAAATTGTAAAATGGTCTTATGAATTAGCGATTTCGCTCCAATTCACATTCCAAGTAATATTCGGCATGCTAATTACGTTGCCGATTGCCAAATTGCATTATCTCTTATAGTTTCCGAGATATGGACTATCGACATCTTGCAATATTGGCTCTGTTTCTAACTTGGGCCAGAATTGTAAAATGGTCTTATGAATTAGCGATTTCGTTGTAATTCACATTCCAAGTAATATTCGGCATGCTAATTACGTTGCCGATTGCCAAATTGCTTTATCTCTTATAGTTTCCGAGATATGGACTATCGACATCTTGCAATATTGGCTCTGCTTCTAACTTGGGCCAGAATTGTAAAATGGTCTTATGAATTAGCGATTTTGTTGTAATTCACATTCCAAGTAATATTCGGCATGCTAATTACGTTGCCGATTGCCAAATTGCATTATCTCTTATAGTTTCCGAGATATGGACTATCGACATCTTGCAATATTGGCTCTGCTTCTAACTTGGGCCAGAATTGTAAAATGGTCTTGTGAATTAGCGATTTCGTTGTAATTCACATTCCAAGTAATATTCGGCATGCTAATTACACTGCCGATGGCCAAATTGCATTATCTCTTATAGTTTCCGAGATATGGACTATCGACATTTTACAATATTGGCTTTTCTTCTAACTTGGGTCAAAATTGTAAATTGGTCTTATGAATTAGCGATTTCGCTCCAGTTCACATTCCAAGTAATATTCGGCATGCTAATTACGTTGCCGATTGCCAAATTGCATTATCTCTTATAGTTTCCGAGATATGGACTATCGACATCTTGCAATATTGGCTCTGCTTCTAACTTGGGCCAGAATTGTAAAATGGTCTTATGAATTAGCGATTTCGTTGTAATTCACATTCCAAGTAATATTCGGCATGCTAATTACGTTGCCGATTGCCAAATTGCATTATCTCTTATAGTTTCCGAGATATGGACTATCGACATTTTACAATATTGGCTCTTCTTCTAACTTGGGTCAAAATTGTAAAATGGTCTTATGAATTAGCGATTTCGCTCCAGTTCACATTCCAAGTAATATTCGGCATGCTAATTACGTTGCCGATTGCCAAATTGCATTATCTCTTATAGTTTCCGAGATATGGACTATCGACATCTTGCAATATTGGCTCTGCTTCTAACTTGGGCCAGAATTGTAAAATGGTCTTATGAATTAGCGATTTCGTTGTAATTCACATTCCAAGTAATATTCGGCATGCTAATTACGTTGCCGATTGCCAAATTGCTTTATTTCTTATAGTTTCCGAGATATGGACTATCGACATCTTGCAATATTGGCTCTGCTTCTAACTTGGGCCAGAATTGTAAAATGGTCTTATGAATTAGCGATTTCGTTGTAATTCACATTCCAAGTAATATTCGGCATGCTAATTACACTGCCGATGGCCAAATTGCATTATCTCTTATAGTTTCCGAGACATGGACTATCGACATTTTACAATATTGGCTTTTCTTCTAACTTGGGTCAAAATTGTAAATTGGTCTTATGAATTAGCGATTTCGCTCCAGTTCACATTCCAAGTAATATTCGGCATGCTAATTACGTTGCCGATTGCCAAATTGCATTATCTCTTATAGTTTCCGAGATATGGACTATCGACATCTTGCAATATTGTCTCTGCTTCTAACTTGGGCCAGAATTGTAAAATGGTCTTATGAATTAGCGATTTCGCTCCAATTCACATTCCAAGTAATATTCGGCATGCTAATTACGTTGCCGATTGCCAAATTGCATTATCTCTTATAGTTTCCGAGATATGGACTATCGACATCTTGCAATATTGGCTCTGCTTCTAACTTGAGCCAGAATTGTAAAATGGTCTTATGAATTAGCGATTTCGCTCCAATTCACATTCCAAGTAATATTCGGCATGCTAATTACGTTGCCGATTGCCAAATTGCATTATCTCTTATAGTTTCCGAGATATGGACTATCGACATCTTGCAATATTGGCTCTGCTTCTAACTTGGGCCAGAATTGTAAAATGGTCTTATGAATTAGCGATTTCGTTGTAATTCACATTCCAAGTAATATTCGGCATGCTAATTACGTTGCCGATTGCCAAATTGCATTATCTCTTATAGTTTCCGAGATATGGACTATCGACATTTTACAATATTGGCTCTGCTTCTAACTTGGGTCAAAATTGTAAAATGGTCTTATGAATTAGCAATTTCGCTCCAATTCACATTCCAAGTAATATTCGGCATGCTAATTACGTTGCCGATTGCCAGATTACATTATCTCTTATAGTTTCCGAGATATGGACTATCGACATCTTGCAATATTGGCTCTGCTTCTAACTTGGGCCAGAATTGTTAAATGGTCTTATGAATTAGCGATTTCGTTGTAATTCACATTCCAAGTAATATTCGGCATGCTAATTACGTTGCCGATTGCCAAATTGCTTTATCTCTTATAGTTTCCGAGATATGGACTATCGACATCTTGCAATATTGGCTCTGCTTCTAACTTGGGCCAGAATTGTAAAATGGTCTTATGAATTAGCGATTTTGTTGTAATTCACATTCCATGTAATATTCGGCATGCTAATTACGTTGCCGATTACCAAATTGCATTATCTCTTATAGTTTCCGAGATATGGACTATCGACATCTTGCAATATTGGCTCTGCTTCTAACTTGGGCCAGAATTGTAAAATGGTCTTATGAATTAGCGATTTCGTTGTAATTCACATTCCATGTAATATTCGGCATGCTAATTACGTTGCCGATTGCCAAATTGCATTATCTCTTATAGTTTCCGAGATATGGACTATCGACATCTTGCAATATTGGCTCTGCTTCTAACTTGGGCCAGAATTGTAAAATGGTCTTATGAATTAGCGATTTCGTTGTAATTCACATTCCAAGTAATATTCGGCATGCTAATTACGTTGCCGATTGCCAAATTGCATTATCTCTTATAGTTTCCGAGATGTGGACTATCGACATCTTGCAATATTGGCTCTGCTTCTAACTTGGGCCAGAATTGTAAAATGGTCTTATGAATTAGCGATTTTGTTGTAATTCACATTCCAAGTAATATTCGGCATGCTAATTACGTTGCCGATTGCCAAATTGCATTATCTCTTATAGTTTCCGAGATATGGACTATCGACATCTTGCAATATTGGCTCTGCTTCTAACTTGGGCCAGAATTGTAAAATGGTCTTATGAATTAGCGATTTCGTTGTAATTCACATTCCAGGTAATATTCGGCATGCTAATTACGTTGCCGATTGCCAAATTGCATTATCTCTTATAGTTTCCGAGATATGGACTATCGACATCTTGCAATATTGGCTCTGCTTCTAACTTGGGCCAGAATTGTAAAATGGTCTTATGAATTAGCGATTTCGTTGTAATTCACATTCCAAGTAATATTCGGCATGCTAATTACGTTGCCGATTGCCAAATTGCATTATCTCTTATAGTTTCCGAGATATGGACTATCGACATCTTGCAATATTGGCTCTGCTTCTAACTTGGGCCAGAATTGTAAAATGGTCTTATGAATTAGCGATTTCGTTGTAATTCACATTCCAGGTAATGTTCGGCATGCTAATTACGTTGCCGATTGCCAAATTGCATTATCTCTTATAGTTTCCGAGATATGGACTATCGACATTTTACAATATTGGCTCTGCTTCTAACTTGGGTCAAAATTGTAAAATGGTCTTATGAATTAGCGATTTCGCTCCAATTCACATTCCAAGTAATATTCGGCATGCTAATTACGTTGCCGATTGCCAAATTGCATTATCTCTTATAGTTTCCGAGATGTGGACTATCGACATCTTGCAATATTGGCTCTGCTTCTAACTTGGGCCAGAATTGTAAAATGGTCTTATGAATTAGCGATTTTGTTGTAATTTACATTCCAAGTAATATTCGGCATGCTAATTACGTTGCCGATTGCCAAATTGCATTATCTCTTATAGTTTCCGAGATATGGACTATCGACATCTTGCAATATTGGCTCTGCTTCTAACTTGGGCCAGAATTGTAAAATGGTCTTATGAATTAGCGATTTCGTTGTAATTCACATTCCAGGTAATATTCGGCATGCTAATTACGTTGCCGATTGCCAAATTGCATTATCTCTTATAGTTTCCGAGATATGGACTATCGACATCTTGCAATATTGGCTCTGCTTCTAACTTGGGCCAGAATTGTAAAATGGTCTTATGAATTAGCGATTTCGTTGTAATTCACATTCCAAGTAATATTCGGCATGCTAATTACGTTGCCGATTGCCAAATTGCATTATCTCTTATAGTTTCCGAGATGTGGACTATCGACATCTTGCAATATTGGCTCTGCTTCTAACTTGGGCCAGAATTGTAAAATGGTCTTATGAATTAGCGATTTTGTTGTAATTCACATTCCAAGTAATATTCGGCATGCTAATTACGTTGCCGATTGCCAAATTGCATTATCTCTTATAGTTTCCGAGATATGGACTATCGACATCTTGCAATATTGGCTCTGCTTCTAACTTGGGCCAGAATTGTAAAATGGTCTTATGAATTAGCGATTTCGTTGTAATTCACATTCCAGGTAATGTTCGGCATGCTAATTACGTTGCCGATTGCCAAATTGCATTATCTCTTATAGTTTCCGAGATATGGACTATCGACATTTTACAATATTGGCTCTGCTTCTAACTTGGGTCAAAATTGTAAAATGGTCTTATGAATTAGCGATTTCGCTCCAATTCACATTCCAAGTAATATTCGGCATGCTAATTACGTTGCCGATTGCCAAATTGCATTATCTCTTATAGTTTCCGAGATATGGACTATCGACATCTTGCAATATTGGCTCTGTTTCTAACTTGGGCCAGAATTGTAAAATGGTCTTATGAATTAGCGATTTCGTTGTAATTCACATTCCAAGTAATATTCGGCATGCTAATTACGTTGCCGATTGCCAAATTGCTTTATCTCTTATAGTTTCCGAGATATGGACTATCGACATCTTGCAATATTGGCTCTGCTTCTAACTTGGGCCAGAATTGTAAAATGGTCTTATGAATTAGCGATTTTGTTGTAATTCACATTCCAAGTAATATTCGGCATGCTAATTACGTTGCCGATTGCCAAATTGCATTATCTCTTATAGTTTCCGAGATATGGACTATCGACATCTTGCAATATTGGCTCTGCTTCTAACTTGGGCCAGAATTGTAAAATGATCTTATGAATTAGCGATTTCGTTGTAATTCACATTCCAAGTAATATTCGGCATGCTAATTACACTGCCGATGGCCAAATTGCATTATCTCTTATAGTGTCCGAGATATGGACTATCGACATTTTACAATATTGGCTCTGCTTCTAACTTGGGTCAAAATTGTAAAATGGTCTTATGAATTAGCGATTTCGCTCCAATTCACATTCCAAGTAATATTCGGCATGCTAATTACGTTGCCGATTGCCAAATTGCATTATCTCTTAGAGTTTCCGAGATATGGACTATCGACATCTTGCAATATTGGCTCTGCTTCTAACTTGGGCCAGAATTGTAAAATGGTCTTATGAATTAGCGATTTCGTTGTAATTCACATTCCAAGTAATATTCGGCATGCTAATTACGTTGCCGATTGCCAAATTGCTTTATCTCTTATAGTTTCCGAGATATGGACTATCGACATCTTGCAATATTGGCTCTGCTTCTAACTTGGGCCAGAATTGTAAAATGGTCTTATGAATTAGCGATTTCTTTGTAATTCACATTCCAAGTAATATTCGGCATGCTAATTACACTGTCGATGGCCAAATTGCATTATCTCTTATAGTTTCCGAGATATGGACTATCGACATTTTACAATATTGGCTTTTCTTCTAACTTGGGTCAAAATTGTAAATTGGTCTTATGAATTAGCGATTTCGCTCCAGTTCACATTCCAAGTAATATTCGGCATGCTAATTACGTTGTCGATTGCCAAATTGCATTATCTCTTATAGTTTCCGAGATATGGACTATCGACATCTTGCAATATTGGCTCTGCTTCTAACTTGGGCCAGAATTGTAAAATGGCCTTATGAATTAGCGATTTCGTTGTAATTCACATTCCAAGTAATATTCGGCATGCTAATTACGTTGCCGATTGCCAAATTGCATTATCTCTTATAGTTTCCGAGATATGGACTATCGACATTTTACAATATTGGCTCTGCTTCTAACTTGGGTCAAAATTGTAAAATGGTCTTATGAATTAGCAATTTCGCTCCAATTCACATTCCAAGTAATATTCGGCATGCTAATTACGTTGCCGATTGCCAAATTGCATTATCTCTTATAGTTTCCGAGATATGGACTATCGACATCTTGCAATATTGGCTTTGCTTCTAACTTGAGCCAGAATTGTAAAATGGTCTTATGAATTAGCGATTTCGTTGTAATTCACATTCCAAGTAATATTCGGCATGCTAATTACGTTGCCGATGGCCAAATTGCATTATCTCTTATAGTTTCCGAGATATGGACTATCGACATCTTGCAATATTGGCTCTGCTTCTAACTTGGGCCAGAATTGTAAAATGGTCTTATGAATTAGCGATTTCGTTATAATTCACATTCCAAGTAATATTCGGCATGCTAATTACGTTGCCGATTGCCAAATTGCATTATCTCTTATAGTTTCCGAGATGTGGACTATCGACATCTTGCAATATTGGCTCTGCTTCTAACTTGGGCCAGAATTGTAAAATGGTCTTATGAATTAGCGATTTTGTTGTAATTCACATTCCAAGTAATATTCGGCATGCTAATTACGTTGCCGATTGCCAAATTGCATTATCTCTTATAGTTTCCGAGATGTGGACTATCGACATCTTGCAATATTGGCTCTGCTTCTAACTTGGGCCAGAATTGTAAAATGGTCTTATGAATTAGCGATTTTGTTGTAATTCACATTCCAAGTAATATTCGGCATGCTAATTACGTTGCCGATTGCCAAATTGCATTATCTCTTATAGTTTCCGAGATATGGACTATCGACATCTTGCAATATTGGCTCTGCTTCTAACTTGGGCCAGAATTGTAAAATGGTCTTATGAATTAGCGATTTCGTTGTAATTCACATTCCAGGTAATATTCGGCATGCTAATTACGTTGCCGATTGCCAAATTGCATTATCTCTTATAGTTTCCGAGATATGGACTATCGACATCTTGCAATATTGGCTCTGCTTCTAACTTGGGCCAGAATTGTAAAATGGTCTTATGAATTAGCGATTTCGTTGTAATTCACATTCCAAGTAATATTCGGCATGCTAATTACGTTGCCGATTGCCAAATTGCATTATCTCTTATAGTTTCCGAGATGTGGACTATCGACATCTTGCAATATTGGCTCTGCTTCTAACTTGGGCCAGAATTGTAAAATGGTCTTATGAATTAGCGATTTTGTTGTAATTCACATTCCAAGTAATATTCGGCATGCTAATTACGTTGCCGATTGCCAAATTGCATTATCTCTTATAGTTTCCGAGATATGGACTATCGACATCTTGCAATATTGGCTCTGCTTCTAACTTGGGCCAGAATTGTAAAATGGTCTTATGAATTAGCGATTTCGTTGTAATTCACATTCCAGGTAATGTTCGGCATGCTAATTACGTTGCCGATTGCCAAATTGCATTATCTCTTATAGTTTCCGAGATATGGACTATCGACATTTTACAATATTGGCTCTGCTTCTAACTTGGGTCAAAATTGTAAAATGGTCTTATGAATTAGCGATTTCGCTCCAATTCACATTCCAAGTAATATTCGGCATGCTAATTACGTTGCCGATTGCCAAATTGCATTATCTCTTATAGTTTCCGAGATATGGACTATCGACATCTTGCAATATTGGCTCTGTTTCTAACTTGGGCCAGAATTGTAAAATGGTCTTATGAATTAGCGATTTCGTTGTAATTCACATTCCAAGTAATATTCGGCATGCTAATTACGTTGCCGATTGCCAAATTGCTTTATCTCTTATAGTTTCCGAGATATGGACTATCGACATCTTGCAATATTGGCTCTGCTTCTAACTTGGGCCAGAATTGTAAAATGGTCTTATGAATTAGCGATTTTGTTGTAATTCACATTCCAAGTAATATTCGGCATGCTAATTACGTTGCCGATTGCCAAATTGCATTATCTCTTATAGTTTCCGAGATATGGACTATCGACATCTTGCAATATTGGCTCTGCTTCTAACTTGGGCCAGAATTGTAAAATGGTCTTATGAATTAGCGATTTCGTTGTAATTCACATTCCAAGTAATATTCGGCATGCTAATTACACTGCCGATGGCCAAATTGGATTATCTCTTATAGTGTCCGAGATATGGACTATCGACATTTTACAATATTGGCTCTGCTTCTAACTTGGGTCAAAATTGTAAAATGGTCTTATGAATTAGCGATTTCGCTCCAATTCACATTCCAAGTAATATTCGGCATGCTAATTACGTTGCCGATTGCCAAATTGCATTATCTCTTAGAGTTTCCGAGATATGGACTATCGACATCTTGCAATATTGGCTCTGCTTCTAACTTGGGCCAGAATTGTAAAATGGTCTTATGAATTAGCGATTTCGTTGTAATTCACATTCCAAGTAATATTCGGCATGCTAATTACGTTGCCGATTGCCAAATTGCTTTATCTCTTATAGTTTCCGAGATATGGACTATCGACATCTTGCAATATTGGCTCTGCTTCTAACTTGGGCCAGAATTGTAAAATGGTCTTATGAATTAGCGATTTCTTTGTAATTCACATTCCAAGTAATATTCGGCATGCTAATTACACTGCCGATGGCCAAATTGCATTATCTCTTATAGTTTCCGAGATATGGACTATCGACATTTTACAATATTGGCTTTTCTTCTAACTTGGGTCAAAATTGTAAATTGGTCTTATGAATTAGCGATTTCGCTCCAGTTCACATTCCAAGTAATATTCGGCATGCTAATTACGTTGTCGATTGCCAAATTGCATTATCTCTTATAGTTTCCGAGATATGGACTATCGACATCTTGCAATATTGGCTCTGCTTCTAACTTGGGCCAGAATTGTAAAATGGTCTTATGAATTAGCGATTTCGCTCCAATTCACATTCCAAGTAATATTCGGTATGCTATTTACGTTGCCGATTGCCAAATTGCATTATCTCTTATAGTTTCCGAGATATGGACTATCGACATCTTGCAATATTGGCTCTGCTTCTAACTTGGGCCAGAATTGTAAAATGGCCTTATGAATTAGCGATTTCGTTGTAATTCACATTCCAAGTAATATTCGGCATGCTAATTACGTTGCCGATTGCCAAATTGCATTATCTCTTATAGTTTCCGAGATATGGACTATCGACATTTTACAATATTGGCTCTGCTTCTAACTTGGGTCAAAATTGTAAAATGGTCTTATGAATTAGCAATTTCGCTCCAATTCACATTCCAAGTAATATTCGGCATGCTAATTACGTTGCCGATTGCCAAATTGCATTATCTCTTATTGTTTCCGAGATATGGACTATCGACATCTTGCAATATTGGCTTTGCTTCTAACTTGAGCCAGAATTGTAAAATGGTCTTATGAATTAGCGATTTCGTTGTAATTCACATTCCAAGTAATATTCGGCATGCTAATTACACTGCCGATGGCCAAATTGCATTATCTCTTATAGTTTCCGAGATATGGACTATCGACATTTTACAATATTGGCTTTTCTTCTATCTTGGGTCAAAATTGTAAATTGGTCTTATGAATTAGCGATTTCGCTCGAGTTCACATTCCAAGTAATATTCGGCATGCTAATTACGTTGCCGATTGCCAAATTGCATTATCTCTTATAGTTTCCGAGATATGGACTATCGACATCTTGCAATATTGGCTCTGCTTCTAACTTGGGCCAGAATTGTAAAATGGTCTTATGAATTAGCGATTTCGCTCCAATTCACATTCCAAGTAATATTCGGCATGCTAATTACGTTGCCGATTGCCAAATTGCATTATATCTTATAGTTTCCGAGATATGGACTATCGACATTTTGCAATATTGGCTCTGCTTCTAACTTGGGCCAGAATTGTAAAATGGTCTTATGAATTAGCGATTTCGTTGTAATTCACATTCCAAGTAATATTCGGCATGCTAATTACGTTGCCGATTGCCAAATTGCATTATCTCTTAGAGTTTCCGAGATATGGACTATCGACATCTTGCAATATTGGCTCTGCTTCTAACTTGGGCCAGAATTGTAAAATGGTCTTATGAATTAGCGATTTCGTTGTAATTCACATTCCAAGTAATATTCGGCATGCTAATTACGTTGCCGATTGCCAAATTGCTTTATCTCTTATAGTTTCCGAGATATGGACTATCGACATCTTGCAATATTGGCTCTGCTTCTAACTTGGGCCAGAATTGTAAAATGGTCTTATGAATTAGCGATTTTGTTGTAATTCACATTCCAAGTAATATTCGGCATGCTAATTACGTTGCCGATTGCCAAATTGCATTATCTCTTATAGTTTCCGAGATATGGACTATCGACATCTTGCAATATTGGCTCTGCTTCTAACTTGGGCCAGAATTGTAAAATGGTCTTATGAATTAGCGATTTCGTTGTAATTCACATTCCAAGTAATATTCGGCATGCTAATTACACTGCCGATGGCCAAATTGCATTATCTCTTATAGTGTCCGAGATATGGACTATCGACATTTTACAATATTGGCTCTGCTTCTAACTTGGGTCAAAATTGTAAAATGGTCTTATGAATTAGCGATTTCGCTCCAATTCACATTCCAAGTAATATTCGGCATTCTAATTACGTTGCCGATTGCCAAATTGCATTATCTCTTAGAGTTTCCGAGATATGGACTATCGACATCTTGCAATATTGGCTCTGCTTCTAACTTGGGCCAGAATTGTAAAATGGTCTTATGAATTAGCGATTTCGTTGTAATTCACATTCCAAGTAATATTCGGCATGCTAATTACGTTGCCGATTGCCAAATTGCTTTATCTCTTATAGTTTCCGATATATGGACTATCGACATCTTGCAATATTGGCTCTGCTTCTAACTTGGGCCAGAATTGTAAAATGGTCTTATGAATTAGCGATTTCTTTGTAATTCACATTCCAAGTAATATTCGACATGCTAATTACACTGCCGATGGCCAAATTGCATTATCTCTTATAGTTTCCGAGATATGGACTATCGACATTTTACAATATTGGCTTTTCTTCTAACTTGGGTCAAAATTGTAAATTGGCCTTATGAATTAGCGATTTCGCTCCAGTTCACATTCCAAGTAATATTCGGCATGCTAATTACGTTGTCGATTGCCAAATTGCATTATCTCTTATAGTTTCCGAGATATGGACTATCGACATCTTGCAATATTGGCTCTGCTTCTAACTTGGGCCAGAATTGTAAAATGGTCTTATGAATTAGCGATTTCGCTCCAATTCACATTCCAAGTAATATTCGGCATGCTAATTACGTTGCCGATTGCCAAATTGCATTATCTCTTATAGTTTCCGAGATATGGACTATCGACATCTTGCAATATTGGCTCTGCTTCTAACTTGGGCCAGAATTGTAAAATGGCCTTATGAATTAGCGATTTCGTTGTAATTCACATTCCAAGTAATATTCGGCATGCTAATTACGTTGCCGATTGCCAAATTGCATTATCTCTTATAGTTTCCGAGATATGGACTATCGACATTTTACAATATTGGCTCTGCTTCTAACTTGGGTCAAAATTGTAAAATGGTCTTATGAATTAGCAATTTCGCTCCAATTCACATTCCAAGTAATATTCGGCATGCTAATTACGTTGCCGATTGCCAAATTGCATTATCTCTTATAGTTTCCGAGATATGGACTATCGACATCTTGCAATATTGGCTCTGCTTCTAACTTGAGCCAGAATTGTAAAATGGTCTTATGAATTAGCGATTTCGTTGTAATTCACATTCCAAGTAATATTCGGCATGCTAATTACACTGCCGATGGCCAAATTGCATTATCTCTTATAGTTTCCGAGATATGGACTATCGACATTTTACAATATTGGCTTTTCTTCTAACTTGGGTCAAAATTGTAAATTGGTCTTATGAATTAGCGATTTCGCTCGAGTTCACATTCCAAGTAATATTCGGCATGCTAATTACGTTGCCGATTGCCAAATTGCATTATCTCTTATAGTTTCCGAGATATGGACTATCGACATCTTGCAATATTGGCTCTGCTTCTAACTTGGGCCAGAATTGTAAGATGGTCTTATGAATTAGCGATTTCGCTCCAATTCACATTCCAAGTAATATTCGGCATGCTAATTACGTTGCCGATTGCCAAATTGCATTATATCTTATAGTTTCCGAGATATGGACTATCGACATCTTGCAATATTGGCTCTGCTTCTAACTTGGGCCAGAATTGTAAAATGGTCTTATGAATTAGCGATTTCGTTGTAATTCACATTCCAAGTAATATTCGGCATGCTAATTACGTGCCGATTGCCAAATTGCATTATCTCTTATAGTTTCCGAGATATGGACTATCGACATTTTACAATATTGGCTCTGCTTCTAACTTGGGTCAAAATTGTAAAATGGTCTTATGAATTAGCAATTTCGCTCCAATTCACATTCCAAGTAATATTCGGCATGCTAATTACGTTGCCGATTGCCAGATTGCATTATCTCTTATAGTTTCCGAGATATGGACTATCGACATCTTGCAATATTGGCTCTGCTTCTAACTTGGGCCAGAATTGTTAAATGGTCTTATGAATTAGCGATTTCGTTGTAATTCACATTCCAAGTAATATTCGGCATGCTAATTACGTTGCCGATTGCCAAATTGCTTTATCTCTTATAGTTTCCGAGATATGGACTATCGACATCTTGCAATATTGGCTCTGCTTCTAACTTGGGCCAGAATTGTAAAATGGTCTTATGAATTAGCGATTTTGTTGTAATTCACATTCCAAGTAATATTCGGCATGCTAATTACGTTGCCGATTACCAAATTGCATTATCTCTTATAGTTTCCGAGATATGGACTATCGACATCTTGCAATATTGGCTCTGCTTCTAACTTGGGCCAGAATTGTAAAATGGTCTTATGAATTAGCGATTTCGTTGTAATTCACATTCCATGTAATATTCGGCATGCTAATTACGTTGCCGATTGCCAAATTGCATTATCTCTTATAGTTTCCGAGATATGGACTATCGACATCTTGCAATATTGGCTCTGCTTCTAACTTGGGCCAGAATTGTAAAATGGTCTTATGAATTAGCGATTTCGTTGTAATTCACATTCCAAGTAATATTCGGCATGCTAATTACGTTGCCGATTGCCAAATTGCATTATCTCTTATAGTTTCCGAGATATGGACTATCGACATCTTGCAATATTGGCTCTGCTTTTAACTTGGGCCAGAATTGTAAAATGGTCTTATGAATTAGCGATTTTGTTGTAATTCACATTCCAAGTAATATTCGGCATGCTAATTACGTTGCCGATTGCCAAATTGCATTATCTCTTATAGTTTCCGAGATATGGACTATCGACATCTTGCAATATTGGCTCTGCTTCTAACTTGGGCCAGAATTGTAAAATGGTCTTATGAATTAGCGATTTCGTTGTAATTCACATTCCAAGTAATATTCGGCATGCTAATTACGTTGCCGATTGCCAAATTGCATTATCTCTTATAGTTTCCGAGATATGGACTATCGACATTTTACAATATTGGCTCTGCTTCTAACTTGGGTCAAAATTGTAAAATGGTCTTATGAATTAGCGATTTCGCTCCAATTCACATTCCAAGTAATATTCGGCATGCTAATTACGTTGCCGATTGCCAAATTGCATTATCTCTTATAGTTTCCGAGATATGGACTATCGACATCTTGCAATATTGGCTCTGTTTCTAACTTGGGCCAGAATTGTAAAATGGTCTTATGAATTAGCGATTTCGTTGTAATTCACATTCCAAGTAATATTCGGCATGCTAATTACGTTGCCGATTGCCAAATTGCTTTATCTCTTATAGTTTCCGAGATATGGACTATCGACATCTTGCAATATTGGCTCTGCTTCTAACTTGGGCCAGAATTGTAAAATGGTCTTATGAATTAGCGATTTTGTTGTAATTCACATTCCAAGTAATATTCGGCATGCTAATTACGTTGCCGATTGCCAAATTGCATTATCTCTTATAGTTTCCGAGATATGGACTATCGACATCTTGCAATATTGGCTCTGCTTCTAACTTGGGCCAGAATTGTAAAATGGTCTTGTGAATTAGCGATTTCGTTGTAATTCACATTCCAAGTAATATTCGGCATGCTAATTACACTGCCGATGGCCAAATTGCATTATCTCTTATATTTTCCGAGATATGGACTATCGACATTTTACAATATTGGCTCTGCTTCTAACTTGGGTCAAAATTGTAAAATGGTCTTTTGAATTAGCGATTTCGCTCCAATTCACATTCCAAGTAATATTCGGCATGCTAATTACGTTGCCGATTGCCAAATTGCATTATCTCTTAGAGTTTCCGAGATATGGACTATCGACATCTTGCAATATTGGCTCTGCTTCTAACTTGGGCCAGAATTGTAAAATGGTCTTATGAATTAGCGATTTCGTTGTAATTCACATTCCAAGTAATATTCGGCATGCTAATTACGTTGCCGATTGCCAAATTGCTTTATCTCTTATAGTTTCCGAGATATGGACTATCGACATCTTGCAATATTGGCTCTGCTTCTAACTTGGGCCAGAATTGTAAAATGGTCTTATGAATTAGCGATTTTGTTGTAATTCACATTCCAAGTAATATTCGGCATGCTAATTACGTTGCCGATTGCCAAATTGCATTATCTCTTATAGTTTCCGAGATATGGACTATCGACATCTTGCAATATTGGCTCTGCTTCTAACTTGAGCCAGAATTGTAAAATGGTCTTATGAATTAGCGATTTCGTTGTAATTCACATTCCAAGTAATATTCGGCATGCTAATTACACTGCCGATGGCCAAATTGCATTATCTCTTATAGTGTCCGAGATATGGACTATCGACATTTTACAATATTGGCTCTGCTTCTAACTTGGGTCAAAATTGTAAAATGGTCTTATGAATTAGCGATTTCGCTCCAATTCACATTCCAAGTAATATTCGGCATTCTAATTACGTTGCCGATTGCCAAATTGCATTATCTCTTAGAGTTTCCGAGATATGGACTATCGACATCTTGCAATATTGGCTCTGCTTCTAACTTGGGCCAGAATTGTAAAATGGTCTTATGAATTAGCGATTTCGTTGTAATTCACATTCCAAGTAATATTCGGCATGCTAATTACGTTGCCGATTGCCAAATTGCTTTATCTCTTATAGTTTCCGATATATGGACTATCGACATCTTGCAATATTGGCTCTGCTTCTAACTTGGGCCAGAATTGTAAAATGGTCTTATGAATTAGCGATTTCTTTGTAATTCACATTCCAAGTAATATTCGACATGCTAATTACACTGCCGATGGCCAAATTGCATTATCTCTTATAGTTTCCGAGATATGGACTATCGACATTTTACAATATTGGCTCTTCTTCTAACTTGGGTCAAAATTGTAAATTGGCCTTATGAATTAGCGATTTCGCTCCAGTTCACATTCCAAGTAATATTCGGCATGCTAATTACGTTGTCGATTGCCAAATTGCATTATCTCTTATAGTTTCCGAGATATGGACTATCGACATCTTGCAATATTGGCTCTGCTTCTAACTTGGGCCAGAATTGTAAAATGGTCTTATGAATTAGCGATTTCGCTCCAATTCACATTCCAAGTAATATTCGGCATGCTAATTACGTTGCCGATTGCCAAATTGCATTATCTCTTATAGTTTCCGAGATATGGACTATCGACATCTTGCAATATTGGCTCTGCTTCTAACTTGGGCCAGAATTGTAAAATGGCCTTATGAATTAGCGATTTCGTTGTAATTCACATTCCAAGTAATATTCGGCATGCTAATTACGTTGCCGATTGCCAAATTGCATTATCTCTTATAGTTTCCGAGATATGGACTATCGACATTTTACAATATTGGCTCTGCTTCTAACTTGGGTCAAAATTGTAAAATGGTCTTATGAATTAGCAATTTCGCTCCAATTCACATTCCAAGTAATATTCGGCATGCTAATTACGTTGCCGATTGCCAAATTGCATTATCTCTTATAGTTTCCGAGATATGGACTATCGACATCTTGCAATATTGGCTCTGCTTCTAACTTGAGCCAGAATTGTAAAATGGTCTTATGAATTAGCGATTTCGTTGTAATTCACATTCCAAGTAATATTCGGCATGCTAATTACACTGCCGATGGCCAAATTGCATTATCTCTTATAGTTTCCGAGATATGGACTATCGACATTTTACAATATTGGCTTTTCTTCTAACTTGGGTCAAAATTGTAAATTGGTCTTATGAATTAGCGATTTCGCTCGAGTTCACATTCCAAGTAATATTCGGCATGCTAATTACGTTGCCGATTGCCAAATTGCATTATCTCTTATAGTTTCCGAGATATGGACTATCGACATCTTGCAATATTGGCTCTGCTTCTAACTTGGGCCAGAATTGTAAGATGGTCTTATGAATTAGCGATTTCGCTCCAATTCACATTCCAAGTAATATTCGGCATGCTAATTACGTTGCCGATTGCCAAATTGCATTATATCTTATAGTTTCCGAGATATGGACTATCGACATCTTGCAATATTGGCTCTGCTTCTAACTTGGGCCAGAATTGTAAAATGGTCTTATGAATTAGCGATTTCGTTGTAATTCACATTCCAAGTAATATTCGGCATGCTAATTACGTGCCGATTGCCAAATTGCATTATCTCTTATAGTTTCCGAGATATGGACTATCGACCTTTTACAATATTGGCTCTGCTTCTAACTTGGGTCAAAATTGTAAAATGGTCTTATGAATTAGCAATTTCGCTCCAATTCACATTCCAAGTAATATTCGGCATGCTAATTACGTTGCCGATTGCCAGATTGCATTATCTCTTATAGTTTCCGAGATATGGACTATCGACATCTTGCAATATTGGCTCTGCTTCTAACTTGGGCCAGAATTGTTAAATGGTCTTATGAATTAGCGATTTCGTTGTAATTCACATTCCAAGTAATATTCGGCATGCTAATTACGTTGCCGATTGCCAAATTGCTTTATCTCTTATAGTTTCCGAGATATGGACTATCGACATCTTGCAATATTGGCTCTGCTTCAAACTTGGGCCAGAATTGTAAAATGGTCTTATGAATTAGCGATTTTGTTGTAATTCACATTCCAAGTAATATTCGGCATGCTAATTACGTTGCCGATTACCAAATTGCATTATCTCTTATAGTTTCCGAGATATGGACTATCGACATCTTGCAATATTGGCTCTGCTTCTAACTTGGGCCAGAATTGTAAAATGGTCTTATGAATTAGCGATTTCGTTGTAATTCACATTCCATGTAATATTCGGCATGCTAATTACGTTGCCGATTGCCAAATTGCATTATCTCTTATAGTTTCCGAGATATGGACTATCGACATCTTGCAATATTGGCTCTGCTTCTAACTTGGGCCAGAATTGTAAAATGGTCTTATGAATTAGCGATTTCGTTGTAATTCACATTCCAAGTAATATTCGGCATGCTAATTACGTTGCCGATTGCCAAATTGCATTATCTCTTATAGTTTCCGAGATATGGACTATCGACATCTTGCAATATTGGCTCTGCTTTTAACTTGGGCCAGAATTGTAAAATGGTCTTATGAATTAGCGATTTTGTTGTAATTCACATTCCAAGTAATATTCGGCATGCTAATTACGTTGCCGATTGCCAAATTGCATTATCTCTTATAGTTTCCGAGATATGGACTATCGACATCTTGCAATATTGGCTCTGCTTCTAACTTGGGCCAGAATTGTAAAATGGTCTTATGAATTAGCGATTTCGTTGTAATTCACATTCCAAGTAATATTCGGCATGCTAATTACGTTGCCGATTGCCAAATTGCATTATCTCTTATAGTTTCCGAGATATGGACTATCGACATTTTACAATATTGGCTCTGCTTCTAACTTGGGTCAAAATTGTAAAATGGTCTTATGAATTAGCGATTTCGCTCCAATTCACATTCCAAGTAATATTCGGCATGCTAATTACGTTGCCGATTGCCAAATTGCATTATCTCTTATAGTTTCCGAGATATGGACTATCGACATCTTGCAATATTGGCTCTGTTTCTAACTTGGGCCAGAATTGTAAAATGGTCTTATGAATTAGCGATTTCGTTGTAATTCACATTCCAAGTAATATTCGGCATGCTAATTACGTTGCCGATTGCCAAATTGCTTTATCTCTTATAGTTTCCGAGATATGGACTATCGACATCTTGCAATATTGGCTCTGCTTCTAACTTGGGCCAGAATTGTAAAATGGTCTTATGAATTAGCGATTTTGTTGTAATTCACATTCCAAGTAATATTCGGCATGCTAATTACGTTGCCGATTGCCAAATTGCATTATCTCTTATAGTTTCCGAGGTATGGACTATCGACATCTTGCAATATTGGCTCTGCTTCTAACTTGGGCCAGAATTGTAAAATGGTCTTGTGAATTAGCGATTTCGTTGTAATTCACATTCCAAGTAATATTCGGCATGCTAATTACACTGCCGATGGCCAAATTGCATTATCTCTTATATTTTCCGAGATATGGACTATCGACATTTTACAATATTGGCTCTGCTTCTAACTTGGGTCAAAATTGTAAAATGGTCTTTTGAATTAGCGATTTCGCTCCAATTCACATTCCAAGTAATATTCGGCATGCTAATTACGTTGCCGATTGCCAAATTGCATTATCTCTTAGAGTTTCCGAGATATGGACTATCGACATCTTGCAATATTGGCTCTGCTTCTAACTTGGGCCAGAATTGTAAAATGGTCTTATGAATTAGCGATTTTGTTGTAATTCACATTCCAAGTAATATTCGGCATGCTAATTACGTTGCCGATTGCCAAATTGCATTATCTCTTATAGTTTCCGAGATATGGACTATCGACATCTTGCAATATTGGCTCTGCTTCTAACTTGGGCCAGAATTGTAAAATGGTCTTATGAATTAGCGATTTCGTTGTAATTCACATTCCAAGTAATATTCGGCATGCTAATTACACTGCCGATGGCCAAATTGCATTATCTCTTATAGTGTCCGAGATATGGACTATCGACATTTTACAATATTGGCTCTGCTTCTAACTTGGGTCAAAATTGTAAAATGGTCTTATGAATTAGCGATTTCGCTCCAATTCACATTCCAAGTAATATTCGGCATGCTAATTACGTTGCCGATTGCCAAATTGCATTATCTCTTAGAGTTTCCGAGATATGGACTATCGACATCTTGCAATATTGGCTCTGCTTCTAACTTGGGCCAGAATTGTAAAATGGTCTTATGAATTAGCGATTTTGTTGTAATTCACATTCCAAGTAATATTCGGCATGCTAATTACGTTGCCGATTGCCAAATTGCATTATCTCTTATAGTTTCCGAGATATGGACTATCGACATCTTGCAATATTGGCTCTGCTTCTAACTTGGGCCAGAATTGTAAAATGGTCTTATGAATTAGCGATTTCGTTGTAATTCACATTCCAAGTAATATTCGGCATGCTAATTACACTGCCGATGGCCAAATTGCATTATCTCTTATAGTGTCCGAGATATGGACTATCGACATTTTACAATATTGGCTCTGCTTCTAACTTGGGTCAAAATTGTAAAATGGTCTTATGAATTAGCGATTTCGCTCCAATTCACATTCCAAGTAATATTCGGCATTCTAATTACGTTGCCGATTGCCAAATTGCATTATCTCTTAGAGTTTCCGAGATATGGACTATCGACATCTTGCAATATTGGCTCTGCTTCTAACTTGGGCCAGAATTGTAAAATGGTCTTATGAATTAGCGATTTCGTTGTAATTCACATTCCAAGTAATATTCGGCATGCTAATTACGTTGCCGATTGCCAAATTGCTTTATCTCTTATAGTTTCCGAGATATGGACTATCGACATCTTGCAATATTGGCTCTGCTTCTAACTTGGGCCAGAATTGTAAAATGGTCTTATGAATTAGCGATTTCTTTGTAATTCACATTCCAAGTAATATTCGACATGCTAATTACACTGCCGATGGCCAAATTGCATTATCTCTTATAGTTTCCGAGATATGGACTATCGACATTTTACAATATTGGCTTTTCTTCTAACTTGGGTCAAAATTGTAAATTGGCCTTATGAATTAGCGATTTCGCTCCAGTTCACATTCCAAGTAATATTCGGCATGCTAATTACGTTGTCGATTGCCAAATTGCATTATCTCTTATAGTTTCCGAGATATGGACTATCGACATCTTGCAATATTGGCTCTGCTTCTAACTTGGGCCAGAATTGTAAAATGGTCTTATGAATTAGCGATTTCGCTCCAATTCACATTCCAAGTAATATTCGGCATGCTAATTACGTTGCCGATTGCCAAATTGCATTATCTCTTATAGTTTCCGAGATATGGACTATCGACATCTTGCAATATTGGCTCTGCTTTTAACTTGGGCCAGAATTGTAAAATGGCCTTATGAATTAGCGATTTCGTTGTAATTCACATTCCAAGTAATATTCGGCATGCTAATTACGTTGCCGATTGCCAAATTGCATTATCTCTTATAGTTTCCGAGATATGGACTATCGACATTTTACAATATTGGCTCTGCTTCTAACTTGGGTCAAAATTGTAAAATGGTCTTATGAATTAGCAATTTCGCTCCAATTCACATTCCAAGTAATATTCGGCATGCTAATTACGTTGCCGATTGCCAAATTGCATTATCTCTTATAGTTTCCGAGATATGGACTATCGACATCTTGCAATATTGGCTCTGCTTCTAACTTGAGCCAGAATTGTAAAATGGTCTTATGAATTAGCGATTTCGTTGTATTTCACATTCCAAGTAATATTCGGCATGCTAATTACACTGCCGATGGCCAAATTGCATTATCTCTTATAGTTTCCGAGATATGGACTATCGACATTTTACAATATTGGCTTTTCTTCTAACTTGGGTCAAAATTGTAAATTGGTCTTATGAATTAGCGATTTCGCTCGAGTTCACATTCCAAGTAATATTCGGCATGCTAATTACGTTGCCGATTGCCAAATTGCATTATCTCTTATAGTTTCCGAGATATGGACTATCGACATCTTGCAATATTGGCTCTGCTTCTAACTTGGGCCAGAATTGTAAAATGGTCTTATGAATTAGCGATTTCGCTCCAATTCGCATTCCAAGTAATATTCGGCATGCTAATTACGTTGCCGATTGCCAAATTGCATTATATCTTATAGTTTCCGAGATATGGACTATCGACATCTTGCAATATTGGCTCTGCTTCTAACTTGGGCCAGAATTGTAAAATGGTCTTATGAATTAGCGATTTCGTTGTAATTCACATTCCAAGTAATATTCGGCATGCTAATTACGTGCCGATTGCCAAATTGCATTATCTCTTATAGTTTCCGAGATATGGACTATCGACATTTTACAATATTGGCTCTGCTTCTAACTTGGGTCAAAATTGTAAAATGGTCTTATGAATTAGCAATTTCGCTCCAATTCACATTCCAAGTAATATTCGGCATGCTAATTACGTTGCCGATTGCCAGATTGCATTATCTCTTATAGTTTCCGAGATATGGACTATCGACATCTTGCAATATTGGCTCTGCTTCTAACTTGGGCCAGAATTGTTAAATGGTCTTATGAATTAGCGATTTCGTTGTAATTCACATTCCAAGTAATATTCGGCATGCTAATTACGTTGCCGATTGCCAAATTGCTTTATCTCTTATAGTTTCCGAGATATGGACTATCGACATCTTGCAATATTGGCTCTGCTTCTAACTTGGGCCAGAATTGTAAAATGGTCTTATGAATTAGCGATTTTGTTGTAATTCACATTCCAAGTAATATTCGGCATGCTAATTACGTTGCCGATTACCAAATTGCATTATCTCTTATAGTTTCCGAGATATGGACTATCGACATCTTGCAATATTGGCTCTGCTTCTAACTTGGGCCAGAATTGTAAAATGGTCTTATGAATTAGCGATTTCGTTGTAATTCACATTCCATGTAATATTCGGCATGCTAATTACGTTGCCGATTGCCAAATTGCATTATCTCTTATAGTTTCCGAGATATGGACTATCGACATCTTGCAATATTGGCTCTGCTTCTAACTTGGGCCAGAATTGTAAAATGGTCTTATGAATTAGCGATTTTGTTGTAATTCACATTCCAAGTAATATTCGGCATGCTAATTACGTTGCCGATTGCCAAATTGCATTATCTCTTATAGTTTCCGAGATATGGACTATCGACATTTTACAATATTGGCTCTGCTTCTAACTTGGGTCAAAATTGTAAAATGGTCTTATGAATTAGCGATTTCGCTCCAATTCACATTCCAAGTAATATTCGGCATGCTAATTACGTTGCCGATTGCCAAATTGCATTATCTCTTATAGTTTCCGAGATATGGACTATCGACATCTTGCAATATTGGCTCTGTTTCTAACTTGGGCCAGAATTGTAAAATGGTCTTATGAATTAGCGATTTCGTTGTAATTCACATTCCAAGTAATATTCGGCATGCTAATTACGTTGCCGATTGCCAAATTGCTTTATCTCTTATAGTTTCCGAGATATGGACTATCGACATCTTGCAATATTGGCTCTGCTTCTAACTTGGGCCAGAATTGTAAAATGGTCTTATGAATTAGCGATTTTGTTGTAATTCACATTCCAAGTAATATTCGGCATGCTAATTACGTTGCCGATTGCCAAATTGCATTATCTCTTATAGTTTCCGAGATATGGACTATCGACATCTTGCAATATTGGCTCTGCTTCTAACTTGGGCCAGAATTGTAAAATGGTCTTGTGAATTAGCGATTTCGTTGTAATTCACATTCCAAGTAATATTCGGCATGCTAATTACACTGCCGATGGCCAAATTGCATTATCTCTTATATTTTCCGAGATATGGACTATCGACATTTTACAATATTGGCTCTGCTTCTAACTTGGGTCAAAATTGTAAAATGGTCTTTTGAATTAGCGATTTCGCTCCAATTCACATTCCAAGTAATATTCGGCATGCTAATTACGTTGCCGATTGCCAAATTGCATTATCTCTTAGAGTTTCCGAGATATGGACTATCGACATCTTGCAATATTGGCTCTGCTTCTAACTTGGGCCAGAATTGTAAAATGGTCTTATGAATTAGCGATTTCGTTGTAATTCACATTCCAAGTAATATTCGGCATGCTAATTACGTTGCCGATTGCCAAATTGCTTTATCTCTTATAGTTTCCGAGATATGGACTATCGACATCTTGCAATATTGGCTCTGCTTCTAACTTGGGCCAGAATTGTAAAATGGTCTTATGAATTAGCGATTTTGTTGTAATTCACATTCCAAGTAATATTCGGCATGCTAATTACGTTGCCGATTGCCAAATTGCATTATCTCTTATAGTTTCCGAGATATGGACTATCGACATCTTGCAATATTGGCTCTGCTTCTAACTTGGGCCAGAATTGTAAAATGGTCTTATGAATTAGCGATTTCGTTGTAATTCACATTCCAAGTAATATTCGGCATGCTAATTACGTTGCCGATTGCCAAATTGCATTATCTCTTATAGTTTCCGAGATATGGACTATCGACATTTTACAATATTGGTTCTGCTTCTAACTTGGGTCAAAATTGTAAAATGGTCTTATGAATTAGCGATTTCGCTCCAATTCACATTCCAAGTAATATTCGGCATGCTAATTACGTTGCCGATTGCCAAATTGCATTATCTCTTATAGTTTCCGAGATATGGACTATCGACATCTTGCAATATTGGCTCTGTTTCTAACTTGGGCCAGAATTGTAAAATGGTCTTATGAATTAGCGATTTCGTTGTAATTCACATTCCAAGTAATATTCGGCATGTTAATTACGTTGCCGATTGCCAAATTGCTTTATCTCTTATAGTTTCCGAGATATGGACTATCGACATCTTGCAATATTGGCTCTGCTTCTAGCTTGGGCCAGAATTGTAAAATGGTCTTATGAATTAGCGATTTTGTTGTAATTCACATTCCAAGTAATATTCGGCATGCTAATTACGTTGCCGATTGCCAAATTGCATTACCTCTTATAGTTTCCGAGATATGGACTATCGACATCTTGCAATATTGGCTCTGCTTCTAACTTGAGCCAGAATTGTAAATTGGTCTTATGAATTAGCGATTTCGCTCGAGTTCACATTCCAAGTAATATTCGGCATGCTAATTACGTTGCCGATTGCCAAATTGCATTATCTCTTATAGTTTCCGAGATATGGACTATCGACATCTTGCAATATTGGCTCTGCTTCTAACTTGGGCCAGAATTGTAAAATGGTCTTATGAATTAGCGATTTCGCTCCAATTCACATTCCAAGTAATATTCGGCATGCTAATTACGTTGCCGATTACCAAATTGCATTATATCTTATAGTTTCCGAGATATGGACTATCGACATCTTGCAATATTGGCTCTGCTTCTAACTTGGGCCAGAATTGTAAAATGGTCTTATGAATTAGCGATTTCGTTGTAATTCACATTCCAAGTAATATTCGGCATGCTAATTACGTGCCGATTGCCAAATTGCATTATCTCTTATAGTTTCCGAGATATGGACTATCGACATTTTACAATATTGGCTCTGCTTCTAACTTGGGTCAAAATTGTAAAATGGTCTTATGAATTAGCAATTTCGCTCCAATTCACATTCCAAGTAATATTCGGCATGCTAATTACGTTGCCGATTGCCAGATTGCATTATCTCTTATAGTTTCCGAGATATGGACTATCGACATCTTGCAATATTGGCTCTGCTTCTAACTTGGGCCAGAATTGTTAAATGGTCTTATGAATTAGCGATTTCGTTGTAATTCACATTCCAAGTAATATTCGGCATGCTAATTACGTTGCTGATTGCCAAATTGCTTTATCTCTTATAGTTTCCGAGATATGGACTATCGACATCTTGCAATATTGGCTCTGCTTCTAACTTGGGCCAGAATTGTAAAATGGTCTTATGAATTAGCGATTTTGTTGTAATTCACATTCCAAGTAATATTCGGCATGCTAATTACGTTGCCGATTACCAAATTGCATTATCTCTTATAGTTTCCGAGATATGGACTATCGACATCTTGCAATATTGGCTCTGCTTCTAACTTGGGCCAGAATTGTAAAATGGTCTTATGAATTAGCGATTTCGTTGTAATTCACATTCCATGTAATATTCGGCATGCTAATTACGTTGCCGATTGCCAAATTGCATTATCTCTTATAGTTTCCGAGATATGGACTATCGACATCTTGCAATATTGGCTCTGCTTCTAACTTGGGCCAGAATTGTAAAATGGTCTTATGAATTAGCGATTTCGTTGTAATTCACATTCCAAGTAATATTCGGCATGCTAATTACGTTGCCGATTGCCAAATTGCATTATCTCTTATAGTTTCCGAGATATGGACTATCGACATCTTGCAATATTGGCTCTGCTTTTAACTTGGGCCAGAATTGTAAAATGGTCTTATGAATTAGCGATTTTGTTGTAATTCACATTCCAAGTAATATTCGGCATGCTAATTACGTTGCCGATTGCCAAATTGCATTATCTCTTATAGTTTCCGAGATATGGACTATCGACATCTTGCAATATTGGCTCTGCTTCTAACTTGGGCCAGAATTGTAAAATGGTCTTATGAATTAGCGATTTCGTTGTAATTCACATTCCAAGTAATATTCGGCATGCTAATTACGTTGCCGATTGCCAAATTGCATTATCTCTTATAGTTTCCGAGATATGGACTATCGACATTTTACAATATTGGCTCTGCTTCTAACTTGGGTCAAAATTGTAAAATGGTCTTATGAATTAGCGATTTCGCTCCAATTCACATTCCAAGTAATATTCGGCATGCTAATTACGTTGCCGATTGCCAAATTGCATTATCTCTTATAGTTTCCGAGATATGGACTATCGACATCTTGCAATATTGGCTCTGTTTCTAACTTGGGCCAGAATTGTAAAATGGTCTTATGAATTAGCGATTTCGTTGTAATTCACATTCCAAGTAATATTCGGCATGCTAATTACGTTGCCGATTGCCAAATTGCTTTATCTCTTATAGTTTCCGAGATATGGACTATCGACATCTTGCAATATTGGCTCTGCTTCTAACTTGGGCCAGAATTGTAAAATGGTCTTATGAATTAGCGATTTTGTTGTAATTCACATTCCAAGTAATATTCGGCATGCTAATTACGTTGCCGATTGCCAAATTGCATTATCTTTTATAGTTTCCGAGATATGGACTATCGACATCTTGCAATATTGGCTCTGCTTCTAACTTGGGCCAGAATTGTAAAATGGTCTTGTGAATTAGCGATTTCGTTGTAATTCACATTCCAAGTAATATTCGGCATGCTAATTACACTGCCGATGGCCAAATTGCATTATCTCTTATAGTTTCCGAGATATGGACTATCGACATTTTACAATATTGGCTCTGCTTCTAACTTGGGTCAAAATTGTAAAATGGTCTTATGAATTAGCGATTTCGCTCCAATTCACATTCCAAGTAATATTCGGCATGCTAATTACGTTGCCGATTGCCAAATTGCATTATCTCTTAGAGTTTCCGAGATATGGACTATCGACATCTTGCAATATTGGCTCTGCTTCTAACTTGGGCCAGAATTGTAAAATGGTCTTATGAATTAGCGATTTCGTTGTAATTCACATTCCAAGTAATATTCGGCATGCTAATTACGTTGCCGATTGCCAAATTGCTTTATCTCTTATAGTTTCCGAGATATGGACTATCGACATCTTGCAATATTGGCTCTGCTTCTAACTTGGGCCAGAATTGTAAAATGGTCTTATGAATTAGCGATTTTGTTGTAATTCACATTCCAAGTAATATTCGGCATGCTAATTACGTTGCCGATTGCCAAATTGCATTATCTCTTATAGTTTCCGAGATATGGACTATCGACATCTTGCAATATTGGCTCTGCTTCTAACTTGGGCCAGAATTGTAAAATGGTCTTATGAATTAGCGATTTCGTTGTAATTCCCATTCCAAGTAATATTCGGCATGCTAATTACACTGCCGATGGCCAAATTGCATTATCTCTTATAGTTTCCGAGATATGGACTATCGACATTTTACAATATTGGCTTTTCTTCTAACTTGGGTCAAAATTGTAAATTGGTCTTATGAATTAGCGATTTCGCTCGAGTTCACATTCCAAGTAATATTCGGCATGCTAATTACGTTGTCGATTGCCAAATTGCATTATCTCTTATAGTTTCCGAGATATGGACTATCGACATCTTGCAATATTGGCTCTGCTTCTAACTTGGGCCAGATTTGTAAAATGGTCTTATGAATTAGCGATTTCGCTCCAATTCACATTCCAAGTAATATTCGGCATGCTAATTACGTTGCCGATTGCCAAATTGCATTATCTCTTATAGTTTCCGAGATATGGACTATCGACATCTTGCAATATTGGCTCTGCTTCTAACTTGGGCCAGAATTGTAAAATGGTCTTATGAATTAGCGATTTCGTTGTAATTCACATTCCAAGTAATATTCGGCATGCTAATTACGTTGCCGATTGCCAAATTGCATTATCTCTTATAGTTTCCGAGATATGGACTATCGACATTTTACAATATTGGCTCTGCTTCTAACTTGGGTCAAAATTGTAAAATTTTCTTATGAATTAGCAATTTCGCTCCAATTCACATTCCAAGTAATATTCGGCATGCTAATTACGTTGCCGATTGCCAGATTGCATTATCTCTTATAGTTTCCGAGATATGGACTATCGACATCTTGCAATATTGGCTCCGCTTCTAACTTGAGCCAGAATTGTAAAATGGTCTTATGAATTAGCGATTTCGTTGTAATTCACATTCCAAGTAATATTCGGCATGCTAATTACACTGCCGATGGCCAAATTGCCTTATCTCTTATAGTTTCCGAGATATGGACTATCGACATTTTACAATATTGGCTTTTCTTCTAACTTGGGTCAAAATTGTAAATTGGTCTTATGAATTAGCGATTTCGCTCCAGTTCACATTCCAAGTAATATTCGGCATGCTAATTACTTTGCCGATTGCCAAATTGCATTATCTCTTATAGTTTCCGAGATATGGACTATCGACATCTTGCAATATTGGCTCTGCTTCTAACTTGGGCCAGAATTGTAAAATGGTCCTATGAATTAGCGATTTCGCTCCAATTCACATTCCAAGTAATATTCGGCATGCTAATTACGTTGCCGATTGCCAAATTGCATTATCTCTTATAGTTTCCGAGATATGGACTATCGACATCTTGCAATAATTTCTCTGCTTCTAACTTGGGCCAGAATTGTAAAATGGTCTTATGAATTAGCGATTACGCTCCAATTCACATTCCAAGTAATATTCGGCATGCTAATTACGTTGCCGATTGCCAAATTGCATTATCTCTTATAGTTTCCGAGATATGGACTATCGACATCTTGCAATATTGGCTCTGTTTCTAACTTGGGCCAGAATTGTAAAATGGTCTTATGAATTAGCGATTTCGTTGTAATTCACATTCCAAGTAATATTCGGCATGTTAATTACGTTGCCGATTGCCAAATTGCTTTATCTCTTATAGTTTCCGAGATATGGACTATCGACATCTTGCAATATTGGCTCTGCTTCTAGCTTGGGCCAGAATTGTAAAATGGTCTTATGAATTAGCGATTTTGTTGTAATTCACATTCCAAGTAATATTCGGCATGCTAATTACGTTGCCGATTGCCAAATTGCATTATCTCTTATAGTTTCCGAGATATGGACTATCGACATCTTGCAATATTGGCTCTGCTTCTAACTTGGGCCAGAATTGTAAAATGGTCTTATGAATTAGCGATTTCGTTGTAATTCACATTCCTAGTAATATTCGGCATGCTAATTACACTGCCGATGGCCAAATTGCATTATCTCTTATAGTTTCCGAGATATGGACTATCGACATTTTACAATATTGGCTTTTCTTCTAACTTGGGTCAAAATTGTAAATTGGTCTTATGAATTAGCGATTTCGCTCCAGTTCACATTCCAAGTAATATTCGGCATGCTAATTACGTTGTCGATTGCCAAATTGCATTATCTCTTATAGTTTCCGAGATATGGACTATCGACATCTTGCAATATTGGCTCTGCTTCTAACTTGGGCCAGAATTGTAAAATGGTCTTATGAATTAGCGATTTCGCTCCAATTCACATTCCAAGTAATATTCGGCATGCTAATTACGTTGCCGATTGCCAAATTGCATTATCTCTTATAGTTTCCGAGATATGGACTATCGACATCTTGCAATATTGGCTCTGCTTCTAACTTGGGCCAGAATTGTAAAATGGTCTTATGAATTAGCGATTTCGTTGTAATTCACATTCCAAGTAATATTCGGCATGCTAATTACGTTGCCGATTGCCAAATTGCATTATCTCTTATAGTTTCCGAGATATGGACTATCGACATTTTACAATATTGGCTCTGCTTCTAACTTGGGTCAAAATTGTAAAATGGTCTTATGAATTAGCAATTTCGCTCCAATTCACATTCCAAGTAATATTCGGCATGCTAGTTACGTTGCCGATTGCCAAATTGCATTATCTCTTATAGTTTCCGAGATATGGACTATCGACATCTTGCAATATTGGCTCTGCTTCTAACTTGAGCCAGAATTGTAAAATGGTCTTATGAATTAGCGATTTCGTTGTAATTCACATTCCAAGTAATATTCGGCATGCTAATTACACTGCCGATGGCCAAATTGCATTATCTCTTATAGTTTCCGAGATATGGACTATCGACATTTTACAATATTGGCTTTTCTTCTAACTTGGGTCAAAATTGTAAATTGGTCTTATGAATTAGCGATTTCGCTCCAGTTCACATTCCAAGTAATATTCGGCATGCTAATTACGTTGCCGATTGCCAAATTGCATTATCTCTTATAGTTTCCGAGATATGGACTATCGACATCTTGCAATAATTTCTCTGCTTCTAACTTGGGCCAGAATTGTAAAATGGTCTTATGAATTAGCGATTTCGTTGTAATTCACATTCCTAGTAATATTCGGCATGCTAATTACGTTGCCGATTGCCAAATTGCATTATCTCTTATAGTCTCCGAGATATGGACTATCGACATTTTACAATATTGGCTCTGCTTCTAACTTGGGCCAGAATTGTTAAATGGTCTTATGAATTAGCGATTTCGTTGTAATTCACATTCCAAGTAATATTCGGCATGCTAATTACGTTGCCGATTGCCAAATTGCATTATCTCTTATAGTTTCCGAGATATGGACTATCGACATCTTGCAATATTGGCTCTGCTTCTAACTTGGGCCAGAATTGTAAAATGGTCTTATGAATTAGCGATTTCGTTGTAATTCACATTCCAAGTAATATTCGGCATGCTAATTACGTTGCCGATTGCCAAATTGCATTATCTCTTATAGTTTCCGAGATATGGACTATCGACATTTTACAATATTGGTTCTGCTTCTAACTTGTGTCAAAATTGTAAAATGGTCTTATGAATTAGCGATTTCGCTCCAATTCACATTCCAAGTAATATTCGGCATGCTAATTACGTTGCCGATTGCCAAATTGCATTATCTCTTATAGTTTCCGAGATATGGACTATCGACATCTTGCAATATTGGCTCTGTTTCTAACTTGGGCCAGAATTGTAAAATGGTCTTATGAATTAGCGATTTCGTTGTAATTCACATTCCAAGTAATATTCGGCATGTTAATTACGTTGCCGATTGCCAAATTGCTTTATCTCTTATAGTTTCCGAGATATGGACTATCGACATCTTGCAATATTGGCTCTGCTTCTAGCTTGGGCCAGAATTGTAAAATGGTCTTATGAATTAGCGATTTTGTTGTAATTCACATTCCAAGTAATATTCGGCATGCTAATTACGTTGCCGATTGCCAAATTGCATTATCTCTTATAGTTTCCGAGATATGGACTATCGACATCTTGCAATATTGGCTCTGCTTCTAACTTGGGCCAGAATTGTAAAATGGTCTTATGAATTAGCGATTTCGTTGTAATTCACATTCCAAGTAATATTCGGCATGCTAATTACACTGCCGATGGCCAAATTGCATTATCTCTTATAGTTTCCGAGATATGGACTATCGACATTTTACAATATTGGCTCTGCTTCTAACTTGGGTCAAAATTGTAAAATGGTCTTATGAATTAGCGATTTCGCTCCAATTCACATTCCAAGTAATATTCGGCATGCTAATTACGTTGCCGATTGCCAAATTGCATTATCTCTTAGAGTTTCCGAGATATGGACTATCGACATCTTGCAATATTGGCTCTGCTTCTAACTTGGGCCAGAATTGTAAAATGGTCTTATGAATTAGCGATTTCGTTGTAATTCACATTCCAAGTAATATTCGGCATGCTAATTACGTTGCCGATTGCCAAATTCCATTATCTCTTATAGTTTCCGAGATATGGACTATCGACATCTTGCAATATTGGCTCTGCTTCTAACTTGGGCCAGAATTGTAAAATGGTCTTATGAATTAGCGATTTCGTTGTAATTCACATTCCAAGTAATATTCGGCATGCTAATTACACTGCCGATGGCCAAATTGCATTATCTCTTATAGTTTCCGAGATATGGACTATCGACATTTTACAATATTGGCTTTTCTTCTAACTTGGGTCAAAATTGTAAATTGGTCTTATGAATTAGCGATTTCGCTCCAGTTCACATTCCAAGTAATATTCGGCATGCTAATTACGTTGTCGATTGCCAAATTGCATTATCTCTTATAGTTTCCGAGATATGGACTATCGACATCTTGCAATATTGGCTCTGCTTCTAACTTGGGCCAGAATTGTAAAATGGTCTTATGAATTAGCGATTTCGCTCCAATTCACATTCCAAGTAATATTCGGCATGCTAATTACGTTGCCGATTGCCAAATTGCATTATCTCTTATAGTTTCCGAGATATGGACTATCGACATCTTGCAATATTGGCTCTGCTTCTAACTTGGGCCAGAATTGTAAAATGGTCTTATGAATTAGCGATTTCGTTGTAATTCACATTCCAAGTAATATTCGGCATGCTAATTACGTTGCCGATTGCCAAATTGCATTATCTCTTATAGTTTCCGAGATATGGACTATCGACATTTTACAATATTGGCTCTGCTTCTAACTTGGGTCAAAATTGTAAAATGGTCTTATGAATTAGCAATTTCGCTCCAATTCACATTCCAAGTAATATTCGGCATGCTAGTTACGTTGCCGATTGCCAAATTGCATTATCTCTTATAGTTTCCGAGATATGGACTATCGACATCTTGCAATATTGGCTCTGCTTCTAACTTGAGCCAGAATTGTAAAATGGTCTTATGAATTAGCGATTTCGTTGTAATTCACATTCCAAGTAATATTCGGCATGCTAATTACACTGCCGATGGCCAAATTGCATTATCTCTTATAGTTTCCGAGATATGGACTATCGACATTTTACAATATTGGCTTTTCTTCTAACTTGGGTCAAAATTGTAAATTGGTCTTATGAATTAGCGATTGCGCTCCAGTTCACATTCCAAGTAATATTCGGCATGCTAATTACGTTGCCGATTGCCAAATTGCATTATCTCTTATAGTTTCCGAGATATGGACTATCGACATCTTGCAATATAGGCTCTGCTTCTAACTTGGGCCAGAATTGTAAAATGGTCTTATGAATTAGCGATTTCGCTCCAATTCACATTCCAAGTAATATTCGGCATGCTAATTACGTTGCCGATTGCCAAATTGCATTATCTCTTATAGTTTCCGAGATATGGACTATCGACATCTTGCAATATTGGCTCTGCTTCTAACTTGGGCCAGAATTGTAAAATGGTCTTATGAATTAGCGATTTCGTTGTAATTCACATTCCAAGTAATATTCGGCATGCTAATTACGTTGCCGATTGCCAAATTGCATTATCTCTTATAGGTTCCGAGATATGGACTATCGACATTTTACAATATTGGCTCTGCTTCTAACTTGGGTCAAAATTGTAAAATGGTCTTATGAATTAGCAATTTCGCTCCAATTCACATTCCAAGTAATATTCGGCATGCTAATTACGTTGTCGATTGCCAGATTGCATTATCTCTTATAGTTTCCGATATATGGACTATCGACATCTTGCAATATTGGCTCTGCTTCTAACTTGGGCCAGAATTGTAAAATGGTCTTATGAATTAGCGATTTCGCTCCAATTCACATTCCAAGTAATATTCGGCATGCTAATTACGTTGCCGATTGCCAAATTCCATTATCTCTTATAGTTTCCGAGATATGGACTATCGACATCTTGCAATATTGGCTCTGCTTCTAACTTGGGCCAGAATTGTAAAATGGTCTTATGAATTAGCGATTTCGTTGTAATTCACATTCCAAGTAATATTCGGCATGCTAATTACACTGCCGATGGCCAAATTGCATTATCTCTTATAGTTTCCGAGATATGGACTATCGACATTTTACAATATTGGCTTTTCTTCTAACTTGGGTCAAAATTGTAAATTGGCCTTATGAATTAGCAATTTCGCTCCAATTCACATTCCAAGTAATATTCGGCATGCTAATTAGGTTGTCGATTGCCAAATTGCATTATCTCTTATAGTTTCCGAGATATGGACTATCGACATCTTGCAATATTGGCTCTGCTTCTAACTTGGGCCAGAATTGTAAAATGGTCTTATGAATTAGCGATTTCGTTGTAATTCACATTCCAAGTAATATTCGGCATGCTAATTACGTTGCCGATTGCCAAATTGCATTATCTCTTATAGTTTCCGAGATATGGACTATCGACATCTTGCAATATTGGCTCTGCTTCTAACTTGGGCCAGAATTGTAAAATGGTCTTATGAATTAGCGATTTCGTTGTAATTCACATTCCAAGTAATATTCGGCATGCTAATTACGTTGCCGATTGCCAAATTGCATTATCTCTTATAGTTTCCGAGATATGGACTATCGACATCTTGCAATATTGGCTCTGCTTTTAACTTGGGCCAGAATTGTAAAATGGTCTTATGAATTAGCGATTTTCTTGTAATTCACATTCCAAGTAATATTCGGCATGCTAATTACGTTGCCGATTGCCAAATTGCATTATCTCTTATAGTTTCCGAGATATGGACTATCGACATCTTGCAATATTGGCTCTGCTTCTAACTTGGGCCAGAATTGTAAAATGGTCTTATGAATTAGCGATTTCGTTGTAATTCACATTCCAAGTAATATTCGGCATGCTAATTACGTTGCCGATTGCCAAATTGCATTATCTCTTATAGTTTCCGAGATATGGACTATCGACATTTTACAATATTGGCTCTGCTTCTAACTTGGGTCAAAATTGTAAAATGGTCTTATGAATTAGCGATTTCGCTCCAATTCACATTCCAAGTAATATTCGGCATGCTAATTACGTTGCCGATTGCCAAATTGCATTATCTCTTATAGTTTCCGAGATATGGACTATCGACATCTTGCAATATTGGCTCTGTTTCTAACTTGGGCCAGAATTGTAAAATGGTCTTATGAATTAGCGATTTCGTTGTAATTCACATTCCAAGTAATATTCGGCATGCTAATTACGTTGCCGATTGCCAAATTGCTTTATCTCTTATAGTTTCCGAGATATGGACTATCGACATCTTGCAATATTGGCTCTGCTTCTAACTTGGGCCAGAATTGTAAAATGGTCTTATGAATTAGCGATTTTGTTGTAATTCACATTCCAAGTAATATTCGGCATGCTAATTACGTTGCCGATTGCCAAATTGCATTATCTCTTATAGTTTCCGAGATATGGACTATCGACATCTTGCAATATTGGCTCTGCTTCTAACTTGGGCCAGAATTGTAAAATGGTCTTGTGAATTAGCGATTTCGTTGTAATTCACATTCCAAGTAATATTCGGCATGCTAATTACACTGCCGATGGCCAAATTGCATTATCTCTTATATTTTCCGAGATATGGACTATCGACATTTTACAATATTGGCTCTGCTTCTAACTTGGGTCAAAATTGTAAAATGGTCTTTTGAATTAGCGATTTCGCTCCAATTCACATTCCAAGTAATATTCGGCATGCTAATTACGTTGCCGATTGCCAAATTGCATTATCTCTTAGAGTTTCCGAGATATGGACTATCGACATCTTGCAATATTGGCTCTGCTTCTAACTTGGGCCAGAATTGTAAAATGGTCTTATGAATTAGCGATTTCGTTGTAATTCACATTCCAAGTAATATTCGGCATGCTAATTACGTTGCCGATTGCCAAATTGCTTTATCTCTTATAGTTTCCGAGATATGGACTATCGACATCTTGCAATATTGGCTCTGCTTCTAACTTGGGCCAGAATTGTAAAATGGTCTTATGAATTAGCGATTTTGTTGTAATTCACATTCCAAGTAATATTCGGCATGCTAATTACGTTGCCGATTGCCAAATTGCATTATCTCTTATAGTTTCCGAGATATGGACTATCGACATCTTGCAATATTGGCTCTGCTTCTAACTTGGGCCAGAATTGTAAAATGGTCTTATGAATTAGCGATTTCGTTGTAATTCACATTCCAAGTAATATTCGGCATGCTAATTACACTGCCGATGGCCAAATTGCATTATCTCTTATAGTGTCCGAGATATGGACTATCGACATTTTACAATATTGGCTCTGCTTCTAACTTGGGTCAAAATTGTAAAATGGTCTTATGAATTAGCGATTTCGCTCCAATTCACATTCCAAGTAATATTCGGCATTCTAATTACGTTGCCGATTGCCAAATTGCATTATCTCTTAGAGTTTCCGAGATATGGACTATCGACATCTTGCAATATTGGCTCTGCTTCTAACTTGGGCCAGAATTGTAAAATGGTCTTATGAATTAGCGATTTCGTTGTAATTCACATTCCAAGTAATATTCGGCATGCTAATTACGTTGCCGATTGCCAAATTGCTTTATCTCTTATAGTTTCCGATATATGGACTATCGACATCTTGCAATATTGGCTCTGCTTCTAACTTGGGCCAGAATTGTAAAATGGTCTTATGAATTAGCGATTTCTTTGTAATTCACATTCCAAGTAATATTCGACATGCTAATTACACTGCCGATGGCCAAATTGCATTATCTCTTATAGTTTCCGAGATATGGACTATCGACATTTTACAATATTGGCTTTTCTTCTAACTTGGGTCAAAATTGTAAATTGGCCTTATGAATTAGCGATTTCGCTCCAGTTCACATTCCAAGTAATATTCGGCATGCTAATTACGTTGTCGATTGCCAAATTGCATTATCTCTTATAGTTTCCGAGATATGGACTATCGACATCTTGCAATATTGGCTCTGCTTCTAACTTGGGCCAGAATTGTAAAATGGTCTTATGAATTAGCGATTTCGCTCCAATTCACATTCCAAGTAATATTCGGCATGCTAATTACGTTGCCGATTGCCAAATTGCATTATCTCTTATAGTTTCCGAGATATGGACTATCGACATCTTGCAATATTGGCTCTGCTTCTAACTTGGGCCAGAATTGTAAAATGGCCTTATGAATTAGCGATTTCGTTGTAATTCACATTCCAAGTAATATTCGGCATGCTAATTACGTTGCCGATTGCCAAATTGCATTATCTCTTATAGTTTCCGAGATATGGACTATCGACATTTTACAATATTGGCTCTGCTTCTAACTTGGGTCAAAATTGTAAAATGGTCTTATGAATTAGCAATTTCGCTATAATTCACATTCCAAGTAATATTCGGCATGCTAATTACGTTGCCGATTGCCAAATTGCATTATCTCTTATAGTTTCCGAGATATGGACTATCGACATCTTGCAATATTGGCTCTGCTTCTAACTTGAGCCAGAATTGTAAAATGGTCTTATGAATTAGCGATTTCGTTGTAATTCACATTCCAAGTAATATTCGGCATGCTAATTACACTGCCGATGGCCAAATTGCATTATCTCTTATAGTTTCCGAGATATGGACTATCGACATTTTACAATATTGGCTTTTCTTCTAACTTGGGTCAAAATTGTAAATTGGTCTTATGAATTAGCGATTTCGCTCGAGTTCACATTCCAAGTAATATTCGGCATGCTAATTACGTTGCCGATTGCCAAATTGCATTATCTCTTATAGTTTCCGAGATATGGACTATCGACATCTTGCAATATTGGCTCTGCTTCTAACTTGGGCCAGAATTGTAAGATGGTCTTATGAATTAGCGATTTCGCTCCAATTCACATTCCAAGTAATATTCGGCATGCTAATTACGTTGCCGATTGCCAAATTGCATTATATCTTATAGTTTCCGAGATATGGACTATCGACATCTTGCAATATTGGCTCTGCTTCTAACTTGGGCCAGAATTGTAAAATGGTCTTATGAATTAGCGATTTCGTTGTAATTCACATTCCAAGTAATATTCGGCATGCTAATTACGTGCCGATTGCCAAATTGCATTATCTCTTATAGTTTCCGAGATATGGACTATCGACCTTTTACAATATTGGCTCTGCTTCTAACTTGGGTCAAAATTGTAAAATGGTCTTATGAATTAGCAATTTCGCTCCAATTCACATTCCAAGTAATATTCGGCATGCTAATTACGTTGCCGATTGCCAGATTGCATTATCTCTTATAGTTTCCGAGATATGGACTATCGACATCTTGCAATATTGGCTCTGCTTCTAACTTGGGCCAGAATTGTTAAATGGTCTTATGAATTAGCGATTTCGTTGTAATTCACATTCCAAGTAATATTCGGCATGCTAATTACGTTGCCGATTGCCAAATTGCTTTATCTCTTATAGTTTCCGAGATATGGACTATCGACATCTTGCAATATTGGCTCTGCTTCTAACTTGGGCCAGAATTGTAAAATGGTCTTATGAATTAGCGATTTTGTTGTAATTCACATTCCAAGTAATATTCGGCATGCTAATTACGTTGCCGATTACCAAATTGCATTATCTCTTATAGTTTCCGAGATATGGACTATCGACATCTTGCAATATTGGCTCTGCTTCTAACTTGGGCCAGAATTGTAAAATGGTCTTATGAATTAGCGATTTCGTTGTAATTCACATTCCATGTAATATTCGGCATGCTAATTACGTTGCCGATTGCCAAATTGCATTATCTCTTATAGTTTCCGAGATATGGACTATCGACATCTTGCAATATTGGCTCTGCTTCTAACTTGGGCCAGAATTGTAAAATGGTCTTATGAATTAGCGATTTCGTTGTAATTCACATTCCAAGTAATATTCGGCATGCTAATTACGTTGCCGATTGCCAAATTGCATTATCTCTTATAGTTTCCGAGATATGGACTATCGACATCTTGCAATATTGGCTCTGCTTTTAACTTGGGCCAGAATTGTAAAATGGTCTTATGAATTAGCGATTTTGTTGTAATTCACATTCCAAGTAATATTCGGCATGCTAATTACGTTGCCGATTGCCAAATTGCATTATCTCTTATAGTTTCCGAGATATGGACTATCGACATCTTGCAATATTGGCTCTGCTTCTAACTTGGGCCAGAATTGTAAAATGGTCTTATGAATTAGCGATTTCGTTGTAATTCACATTCCAAGTAATATTCGGCATGCTAATTACGTTGCCGATTGCCAAATTGCATTATCTCTTATAGTTTCCGAGATATGGACTATCGACATTTTACAATATTGGCTCTGCTTCTAACTTAGGTCAAAATTGTAAAATGGTCTTATGAATTAGCGATTTCGCTCCAATTCACATTCCAAGTAATATTCGGCATGCTAATTACGTTGCCGATTGCCAAATTGCATTATCTCTTATAGTTTCCGAGATATGGACTATCGACATCTTGCAATATTGGCTCTGTTTCTAACTTGGGCCAGAATTGTAAAATGGTCTTATGAATTAGCGATTTCGTTGTAATTCACATTCCAAGTAATATTCGGCATGCTAATTACGTTGCCGATTGCCAAATTGCTTTATCTCTTATAGTTTCCGAGATATGGACTATCGACATCTTGCAATATTGGCTCTGCTTCTAACTTGGGCCAGAATTGTAAAATGGTCTTATGAATTAGCGATTTTGTTGTAATTCACATTCCAAGTAATATTCGGCATGCTAATTACGTTGCCGATTGCCAAATTGCATTATCTCTTATAGTTTCCGAGGTATGGACTATCGACATCTTGCAATATTGGCTCTGCTTCTAACTTGGGCCAGAATTGTAAAATGGTCTTGTGAATTAGCGATTTCGTTGTAATTCACATTCCAAGTAATATTCGGCATGCTAATTACACTGCCGATGGCCAAATTGCATTATCTCTTATATTTTCCGAGATATGGACTATCGACATTTTACAATATTGGCTCTGCTTCTAACTTGGGTCAAAATTGTAAAATGGTCTTTTGAATTAGCGATTTCGCTCCAATTCACATTCCAAGTAATATTCGGCATGCTAATTACGTTGCCGATTGCCAAATTGCATTATCTCTTAGAGTTTCCGAGATATGGACTATCGACATCTTGCAATATTGGCTCTGCTTCTAACTTGGGCCAGAATTGTAAAATGGTCTTATGAATTAGCGATTTTGTTGTAATTCACATTCCAAGTAATATTCGGCATGCTAATTACGTTGCCGATTGCCAAATTGCATTATCTCTTATAGTTTCCGAGATATGGACTATCGACATCTTGCAATATTGGCTCTGCTTCTAACTTGGGCCAGAATTGTAAAATGGTCTTATGAATTAGCGATTTCGTTGTAATTCACATTCCAAGTAATATTCGGCATGCTAATTACACTGCCGATGGCCAAATTGCATTATCTCTTATAGTGTCCGAGATATGGACTATCGACATTTTACAATATTGGCTCTGCTTCTAACTTGGGTCAAAATTGTAAAATGGTCTTATGAATTAGCGATTTCGCTCCAATTCACATTCCAAGTAATATTCGGCATGCTAATTACGTTGCCGATTGCCAAATTGCATTATCTCTTAGAGTTTCCGAGATATGGACTATCGACATCTTGCAATATTGGCTCTGCTTCTAACTTGGGCCAGAATTGTAAAATGGTCTTATGAATTAGCGATTTTGTTGTAATTCACATTCCAAGTAATATTCGGCATGCTAATTACGTTGCCGATTGCCAAATTGCATTATCTCTTATAGTTTCCGAGATATGGACTATCGACATCTTGCAATATTGGCTCTGCTTCTAACTTGGGCCAGAATTGTAAAATGGTCTTATGAATTAGCGATTTCGTTGTAATTCACATTCCAAGTAATATTCGGCATGCTAATTACACTGCCGATGGCCAAATTGCATTATCTCTTATAGTGTCCGAGATATGGACTATCGACATTTTACAATATTGGCTCTGCTTCTAACTTGGGTCAAAATTGTAAAATGGTCTTATGAATTAGCGATTTCGCTCCAATTCACATTCCAAGTAATATTCGGCATTCTAATTACGTTGCCGATTGCCAAATTGCATTATCTCTTAGAGTTTCCGAGATATGGACTATCGACATCTTGCAATATTGGCTCTGCTTCTAACTTGGGCCAGAATTGTAAAATGGTCTTATGAATTAGCGATTTCGTTGTAATTCACATTCCAAGTAATATTCGGCATGCTAATTACGTTGCCGATTGCCAAATTGCTTTATCTCTTATAGTTTCCGAGATATGGACTATCGACATCTTGCAATATTGGCTCTGCTTCTAACTTGGGCCAGAATTGTAAAATGGTCTTATGAATTAGCGATTTCTTTGTAATTCACATTCCAAGTAATATTCGACATGCTAATTACACTGCCGATGGCCAAATTGCATTATCTCTTATAGTTTCCGAGATATGGACTATCGACATTTTACAATATTGGCTTTTCTTCTAACTTGGGTCAAAATTGTAAATTGGCCTTATGAATTAGCGATTTCGCTCCAGTTCACATTCCAAGTAATATTCGGCATGCTAATTACGTTGTCGATTGCCAAATTGCATTATCTCTTATAGTTTCCGAGATATGGACTATCGACATCTTGCAATATTGGCTCTGCTTCTAACTTGGGCCAGAATTGTAAAATGGTCTTATGAATTAGCGATTTCGCTCCAATTCACATTCCAAGTAATATTCGGCATGCTAATTACGTTGCCGATTGCCAAATTGCATTATCTCTTATAGTTTCCGAGATATGGACTATCGACATCTTGCAATATTGGCTCTGCTTTTAACTTGGGCCAGAATTGTAAAATGGCCTTATGAATTAGCGATTTCGTTGTAATTCACATTCCAAGTAATATTCGGCATGCTAATTACGTTGCCGATTGCCAAATTGCATTATCTCTTATAGTTTCCGAGATATGGACTATCGACATTTTACAATATTGGCTCTGCTTCTAACTTGGGTCAAAATTGTAAAATGGTCTTATGAATTAGCAATTTCGCTCCAATTCACATTCCAAGTAATATTCGGCATGCTAATTACGTTGCCGATTGCCAAATTGCATTATCTCTTATAGTTTCCGAGATATGGACTATCGACATCTTGCAATATTGGCTCTGCTTCTAACTTGAGCCAGAATTGTAAAATGGTCTTATGAATTAGCGATTTCGTTGTAATTCACATTCCAAGTAATATTCGGCATGCTAATTACACTGCCGATGGCCAAATTGCATTATCTCTTATAGTTTCCGAGATATGGACTATCGACATTTTACAATATTGGCTTTTCTTCTAACTTGGGTCAAAATTGTAAATTGGTCTTATGAATTAGCGATTTCGCTCGAGTTCACATTCCAAGTAATATTCGGCATGCTAATTACGTTGCCGATTGCCAAATTGCATTATCTCTTATAGTTTCCGAGATATGGACTATCGACATCTTGCAATATTGGCTCTGCTTCTAACTTGGGCCAGAATTGTAAAATGGTCTTATGAATTAGCGATTTCGCTCCAATTCGCATTCCAAGTAATATTCGGCATGCTAATTACGTTGCCGATTGCCAAATTGCATTATATCTTATAGTTTCCGAGATATGGACTATCGACATCTTGCAATATTGGCTCTGCTTCTAACTTGGGCCAGAATTGTAAAATGGTCTTATGAATTAGCGATTTCGTTGTAATTCACATTCCAAGTAATATTCGGCATGCTAATTACGTGCCGATTGCCAAATTGCATTATCTCTTATAGTTTCCGAGATATGGACTATCGACATTTTACAATATTGGCTCTGCTTCTAACTTGGGTCAAAATTGTAAAATGGTCTTATGAATTAGCAATTTCGCTCCAATTCACATTCCAAGTAATATTCGGCATGCTAATTACGTTGCCGATTGCCAGATTGCATTATCTCTTATAGTTTCCGAGATATGGACTATCGACATCTTGCAATATTGGCTCTGCTTCTAACTTGGGCCAGAATTGTTAAATGGTCTTATGAATTAGCGATTTCGTTGTAATTCACATTCCAAGTAATATTCGGCATGCTAATTACGTTGCCGATTGCCAAATTGCTTTATCTCTTATAGTTTCCGAGATATGGACTATCGACATCTTGCAATATTGGCTCTGCTTCTAACTTGGGCCAGAATTGTAAAATGGTCTTATGAATTAGCGATTTTGTTGCAATTCACATTCCAAGTAATATTCGGCATGCTAATTACGTTGCCGATTACCAAATTGCATTATCTCTTATAGTTTCCGAGATATGGACTATCGACATCTTGCAATATTGGCTCTGCTTCTAACTTGGGCCAGAATTGTAAAATGGTCTTATGAATTAGCGATTTCGTTGTAATTCACATTCCATGTAATATTCGGCATGCTAATTACGTTGCCGATTGCCAAATTGCATTATCTCTTATAGTTTCCGAGATATGGACTATCGACATCTTGCAATATTGGCTCTGCTTCTAACTTGGGCCAGAATTGTAAAATGGTCTTATGAATTAGCGATTTTGTTGTAATTCACATTCCAAGTAATATTCGGCATGCTAATTACGTTGCCGATTGCCAAATTGCATTATCTCTTATAGTTTCCGAGATATGGACTATCGACATTTTACAATATTGGCTCTGCTTCTAACTTGGGTCAAAATTGTAAAATGGTCTTATGAATTAGCGATTTCGCTCCAATTCACATTCCAAGTAATATTCGGCATGCTAATTACGTTGCCGATTGCCAAATTGCATTATCTCTTATAGTTTCCGAGATATGGACTATCGACATCTTGCAATATTGGCTCTGTTTCTAACTTGGGCCAGAATTGTAAAATGGTCTTATGAATTAGCGATTTCGTTGTAATTCACATTCCAAGTAATATTCGGCATGCTAATTACGTTGCCGATTGCCAAATTGCTTTATCTCTTATAGTTTCCGAGATATGGACTATCGACATCTTGCAATATTGGCTCTGCTTCTAACTTGGGCCAGAATTGTAAAATGGTCTTATGAATTAGCGATTTTGTTGTAATTCACATTCCAAGTAATATTCGGCATGCTAATTACGTTGCCGATTGCCAAATTGCATTATCTCTTATAGTTTCCGAGATATGGACTATCGACATCTTGCAATATTGGCTCTGCTTCTAACTTGGGCCAGAATTGTAAAATGGTCTTGTGAATTAGCGATTTCGTTGTAATTCACATTCCAAGTAATATTCGGCATGCTAATTACACTGCCGATGGCCAAATTGCATTATCTCTTATATTTTCCGAGATATGGACTATCGACATTTTACAATATTGGCTCTGCTTCTAACTTGGGTCAAAATTGTAAAATGGTCTTTTGAATTAGCGATTTCGCTCCAATTCACATTCCAAGTAATATTCGGCATGCTAATTACGTTGCCGATTGCCAAATTGCATTATCTCTTAGAGTTTCCGAGATATGGACTATCGACATCTTGCAATATTGGCTCTGCTTCTAACTTGGGCCAGAATTGTAAAATGGTCTTATGAATTAGCGATTTCGTTGTAATTCACATTCCAAGTAATATTCGGCATGCTAATTACGTTGCCGATTGCCAAATTGCTTTATCTCTTATAGTTTCCGAGATATGGACTATCGACATCTTGCAATATTGGCTCTGCTTCTAACTTGGGCCAGAATTGTAAAATGGTCTTATGAATTAGCGATTTTGTTGTAATTCACATTCCAAGTAATATTCGGCATGCTAATTACGTTGCCGATTGCCAAATTGCATTATCTCTTATAGTTTCCGAGATATGGACTATCGACATCTTGCAATATTGGCTCTGCTTCTAACTTGGGCCAGAATTGTAAAATGGTCTTATGAATTAGCGATTTCGTTGTAATTCACATTCCAAGTAATATTCGGCATGCTAATTACGTTGCCGATTGCCAAATTGCATTATCTCTTATAGTTTCCGAGATATGGACTATCGACATTTTACAATATTGGTTCTGCTTCTAACTTGGGTCAAAATTGTAAAATGGTCTTATGAATTAGCGATTTCGCTCCAATTCACATTCCAAGTAATATTCGGCATGCTAATTACGTTGCCGATTGCCAAATTGCATTATCTCTTATAGTTTCCGAGATATGGACTATCGACATCTTGCAATATTGGCTCTGTTTCTAACTTGGGCCAGAATTGTAAAATGGTCTTATGAATTAGCGATTTCGTTGTAATTCACATTCCAAGTAATATTCGGCATGTTAATTACGTTGCCGATTGCCAAATTGCTTTATCTCTTATAGTTTCCGAGATATGGACTATCGACATCTTGCAATATTGGCTCTGCTTCTAGCTTGGGCCAGAATTGTAAAATGGTCTTATGAATTAGCGATTTTGTTGTAATTCACATTCCAAGTAATATTCGGCATGCTAATTACGTTGCCGATTGCCAAATTGCATTACCTCTTATAGTTTCCGAGATATGGACTATCGACATCTTGCAATATTGGCTCTGCTTCTAACTTGAGCCAGAATTGTAAATTGGTCTTATGAATTAGCGATTTCGCTCGAGTTCACATTCCAAGTAATATTCGGCATGCTAATTACGTTGCCGATTGCCAAATTGCATTATCTCTTATAGTTTCCGAGATATGGACTATCGACATCTTGCAATATTGGCTCTGCTTCTAACTTGGGCCAGAATTGTAAAATGGTCTTATGAATTAGCGATTTCGCTCCAATTCACATTCCAAGTAATATTCGGCATGCTAATTACGTTGCCGATTACCAAATTGCATTATATCTTATAGTTTCCGAGATATGGACTATCGACATCTTGCAATATTGGCTCTGCTTCTAACTTGGGCCAGAATTGTAAAATGGTCTTATGAATTAGCGATTTCGTTGTAATTCACATTCCAAGTAATATTCGGCATGCTAATTACGTGCCGATTGCCAAATTGCATTATCTCTTATAGTTTCCGAGATATGGACTATCGACATTTTACAATATTGGCTCTGCTTCTAACTTGGGTCAAAATTGTAAAATGGTCTTATGAATTAGCAATTTCGCTCCAATTCACATTCCAAGTAATATTCGGCATGCTAATTACGTTGCCGATTGCCAGATTGCATTATCTCTTATAGTTTCCGAGATATGGACTATCGACATCTTGCAATATTGGCTCTGCTTCTAACTTGGGCCAGAATTGTTAAATGGTCTTATGAATTAGCGATTTCGTTGTAATTCACATTCCAAGTAATATTCGGCATGCTAATTACGTTGCTGATTGCCAAATTGCTTTATCTCTTATAGTTTCCGAGATATGGACTATCGACATCTTGCAATATTGGCTCTGCTTCTAACTTGGGCCAGAATTGTAAAATGGTCTTATGAATTAGCGATTTTGTTGTAATTCACATTCCAAGTAATATTCGGCATGCTAATTACGTTGCCGATTACCAAATTGCATTATCTCTTATAGTTTCCGAGATATGGACTATCGACATCTTGCAATATTGGCTCTGCTTCTAACTTGGGCCAGAATTGTAAAATGGTCTTATGAATTAGCGATTTCGTTGTAATTCACATTCCATGTAATATTCGGCATGCTAATTACGTTGCCGATTGCCAAATTGCATTATCTCTTATAGTTTCCGAGATATGGACTATCGACATCTTGCAATATTGGCTCTGCTTCTAACTTGGGCCAGAATTGTAAAATGGTCTTATGAATTAGCGATTTCGTTGTAATTCACATTCCAAGTAATATTCGGCATGCTAATTACGTTGCCGATTGCCAAATTGCATTATCTCTTATAGTTTCCGAGATATGGACTATCGACATCTTGCAATATTGGCTCTGCTTTTAACTTGGGCCAGAATTGTAAAATGGTCTTATGAATTAGCGATTTTGTTGTAATTCACATTCCAAGTAATATTCGGCATGCTAATTACGTTGCCGATTGCCAAATTGCATTATCTCTTATAGTTTCCGAGATATGGACTATCGACATCTTGCAATATTGGCTCTGCTTCTAACTTGGGCCAGAATTGTAAAATGGTCTTATGAATTAGCGATTTCGTTGTAATTCACATTCCAAGTAATATTCGGCATGCTAATTACGTTGCCGATTGCCAAATTGCATTATCTCTTATAGTTTCCGAGATATGGACTATCGACATTTTACAATATTGGCTCTGCTTCTAACTTGGGTCAAAATTGTAAAATGGTCTTATGAATTAGCGATTTCGCTCCAATTCACATTCCAAGTAATATTCGGCATGCTAATTACGTTGCCGATTGCCAAATTGCATTATCTCTTATAGTTTCCGAGATATGGACTATCGACATCTTGCAATATTGGCTCTGTTTCTAACTTGGGCCAGAATTGTAAAATGGTCTTATGAATTAGCGATTTCGTTGTAATTCACATTCCAAGTAATATTCGGCATGCTAATTACGTTGCCGATTGCCAAATTGCTTTATCTCTTATAGTTTCCGAGATATGGACTATCGACATCTTGCAATATTGGCTCTGCTTCTAACTTGGGCCAGAATTGTAAAATGGTCTTATGAATTAGCGATTTTGTTGTAATTCACATTCCAAGTAATATTCGGCATGCTAATTACGTTGCCGATTGCCAAATTGCATTATCTTTTATAGTTTCCGAGATATGGACTATCGACATCTTGCAATATTGGCTCTGCTTCTAACTTGGGCCAGAATTGTAAAATGGTCTTGTGAATTAGCGATTTCGTTGTAATTCACATTCCAAGTAATATTCGGCATGCTAATTACACTGCCGATGGCCAAATTGCATTATCTCTTATAGTTTCCGAGATATGGACTATCGACATTTTACAATATTGGCTCTGCTTCTAACTTGGGTCAAAATTGTAAAATGGTCTTATGAATTAGCGATTTCGCTCCAATTCACATTCCAAGTAATATTCGGCATGCTAATTACGTTGCCGATTGCCAAATTGCATTATCTCTTAGAGTTTCCGAGATATGGACTATCGACATCTTGCAATATTGGCTCTGCTTCTAACTTGGGCCAGAATTGTAAAATGGTCTTATGAATTAGCGATTTCGTTGTAATTCACATTCCAAGTAATATTCGGCATGCTAATTACGTTGCCGATTGCCAAATTGCTTTATCTCTTATAGTTTCCGAGATATGGACTATCGACATCTTGCAATATTGGCTCTGCTTCTAACTTGGGCCAGAATTGTAAAATGGTCTTATGAATTAGCGATTTTGTTGTAATTCACATTCCAAGTAATATTCGGCATGCTAATTACGTTGCCGATTGCCAAATTGCATTATCTCTTATAGTTTCCGAGATATGGACTATCGACATCTTGCAATATTGGCTCTGCTTCTAACTTGGGCCAGAATTGTAAAATGGTCTTATGAATTAGCGATTTCGTTGTAATTCCCATTCCAAGTAATATTCGGCATGCTAATTACACTGCCGATGGCCAAATTGCATTATCTCTTATAGTTTCCGAGATATGGACTATCGACATTTTACAATATTGGCTTTTCTTCTAACTTGGGTCAAAATTGTAAATTGGTCTTATGAATTAGCGATTTCGCTCGAGTTCACATTCCAAGTAATATTCGGCATGCTAATTACGTTGTCGATTGCCAAATTGCATTATCTCTTATAGTTTCCGAGATATGGACTATCGACATCTTGCAATATTGGCTCTGCTTCTAACTTGGGCCAGATTTGTAAAATGGTCTTATGAATTAGCGATTTCGCTCCAATTCACATTCCAAGTAATATTCGGCATGCTAATTACGTTGCCGATTGCCAAATTGCATTATCTCTTATAGTTTCCGAGATATGGACTATCGACATCTTGCAATATTGGCTCTGCTTCTAACTTGGGCCAGAATTGTAAAATGGTCTTATGAATTAGCGATTTCGTTGTAATTCACATTCCAAGTAATATTCGGCATGCTAATTACGTTGCCGATTGCCAAATTGCATTATCTCTTATAGTTTCCGAGATATGGACTATCGACATTTTACAATATTGGCTCTGCTTCTAACTTGGGTCAAAATTGTAAAATTTTCTTATGAATTAGCAATTTCGCTCCAATTCACATTCCAAGTAATATTCGGCATGCTAATTACGTTGCCGATTGCCAGATTGCATTATCTCTTATAGTTTCCGAGATATGGACTATCGACATCTTGCAATATTGGCTCCGCTTCTAACTTGAGCCAGAATTGTAAAATGGTCTTATGAATTAGCGATTTCGTTGTAATTCACATTCCAAGTAATATTCGGCATGCTAATTACACTGCCGATGGCCAAATTGCCTTATCTCTTATAGTTTCCGAGATATGGACTATCGACATTTTACAATATTGGCTTTTCTTCTAACTTGGGTCAAAATTGTAAATTGGTCTTATGAATTAGCGATTTCGCTCCAGTTCACATTCCAAGTAATATTCGGCATGCTAATTACTTTGCCGATTGCCAAATTGCATTATCTCTTATAGTTTCCGAGATATGGACTATCGACATCTTGCAATATTGGCTCTGCTTCTAACTTGGGCCAGAATTGTAAAATGGTCCTATGAATTAGCGATTTCGCTCCAATTCACATTCCAAGTAATATTCGGCATGCTAATTACGTTGCCGATTGCCAAATTGCATTATCTCTTATAGTTTCCGAGATATGGACTATCGACATCTTGCAATAATTTCTCTGCTTCTAACTTGGGCCAGAATTGTAAAATGGTCTTATGAATTAGCGATTACGCTCCAATTCACATTCCAAGTAATATTCGGCATGCTAATTACGTTGCCGATTGCCAAATTGCATTATCTCTTATAGTTTCCGAGATATGGACTATCGACATCTTGCAATATTGGCTCTGTTTCTAACTTGGGCCAGAATTGTAAAATGGTCTTATGAATTAGCGATTTCGTTGTAATTCACATTCCAAGTAATATTCGGCATGTTAATTACGTTGCCGATTGCCAAATTGCTTTATCTCTTATAGTTTCCGAGATATGGACTATCGACATCTTGCAATATTGGCTCTGCTTCTAGCTTGGGCCAGAATTGTAAAATGGTCTTATGAATTAGCGATTTTGTTGTAATTCACATTCCAAGTAATATTCGGCATGCTAATTACGTTGCCGATTGCCAAATTGCATTATCTCTTATAGTTTCCGAGATATGGACTATCGACATCTTGCAATATTGGCTCTGCTTCTAACTTGGGCCAGAATTGTAAAATGGTCTTATGAATTAGCGATTTCGTTGTAATTCACATTCCTAGTAATATTCGGCATGCTAATTACACTGCCGATGGCCAAATTGCATTATCTCTTATAGTTTCCGAGATATGGACTATCGACATTTTACAATATTGGCTTTTCTTCTAACTTGGGTCAAAATTGTAAATTGGTCTTATGAATTAGCGATTTCGCTCCAGTTCACATTCCAAGTAATATTCGGCATGCTAATTACGTTGTCGATTGCCAAATTGCATTATCTCTTATAGTTTCCGAGATATGGACTATCGACATCTTGCAATATTGGCTCTGCTTCTAACTTGGGCCAGAATTGTAAAATGGTCTTATGAATTAGCGATTTCGCTCCAATTCACATTCCAAGTAATATTCGGCATGCTAATTACGTTGCCGATTGCCAAATTGCATTATCTCTTATAGTTTCCGAGATATGGACTATCGACATCTTGCAATATTGGCTCTGCTTCTAACTTGGGCCAGAATTGTAAAATGGTCTTATGAATTAGCGATTTCGTTGTAATTCACATTCCAAGTAATATTCGGAATGCTAATTACGTTGCCGATTGCCAAATTGCATTATCTCTTATAGTTTCCGAGATATGGACTATCGACATTTTACAATATTGGCTCTGCTTCTAACTTGGGTCAAAATTGTAAAATGGTCTTATGAATTAGCAATTTCGCTCCAATTCACATTCCAAGTAATATTCGGCATGCTAGTTACGTTGCCGATTGCCAAATTGCATTATCTCTTATAGTTTCCGAGATATGGACTATCGACATCTTGCAATATTGGCTCTGCTTCTAACTTGAGCCAGAATTGTAAAATGGTCTTATGAATTAGCGATTTCGTTGTAATTCACATTCCAAGTAATATTCGGCATGCTAATTACACTGCCGATGGCCAAATTGCATTATCTCTTATAGTTTCCGAGATATGGACTATCGACATTTTACAATATTGGCTTTTCTTCTAACTTGGGTCAAAATTGTAAATTGGTCTTATGAATTAGCGATTTCGCTCCAGTTCACATTCCAAGTAATATTCGGCATGCTAATTACGTTGCCGATTGCCAAATTGCATTATCTCTTATAGTTTCCGAGATATGGACTATCGACATCTTGCAATAATTTCTCTGCTTCTAACTTGGGCCAGAATTGTAAAATGGTCTTATGAATTAGCGATTTCGTTGTAATTCACATTCCTAGTAATATTCGGCATGCTAATTACGTTGCCGATTGCCAAATTGCATTATCTCTTATAGTCTCCGAGATATGGACTATCGACATTTTACAATATTGGCTCTGCTTCTAACTTGGGCCAGAATTGTTAAATGGTCTTATGAATTAGCGATTTCGTTGTAATTCACATTCCAAGTAATATTCGGCATGCTAATTACGTTGCCGATTGCCAAATTGCATTATCTCTTATAGTTTCCGAGATATGGACTATCGACATCTTGCAATATTGGCTCTGCTTCTAACTTGGGCCAGAATTGTAAAATGGTCTTATGAATTAGCGATTTCGTTGTAATTCACATTCCAAGTAATATTCGGCATGCTAATTACGTTGCCGATTGCCAAATTGCATTATCTCTTATAGTTTCCGAGATATGGACTATCGACATTTTACAATATTGGTTCTGCTTCTAACTTGTGTCAAAATTGTAAAATGGTCTTATGAATTAGCGATTTCGCTCCAATTCACATTCCAAGTAATATTCGGCATGCTAATTACGTTGCCGATTGCCAAATTGCATTATCTCTTATAGTTTCCGAGATATGGACTATCGACATCTTGCAATATTGGCTCTGTTTCTAACTTGGGCCAGAATTGTAAAATGGTCTTATGAATTAGCGATTTCGTTGTAATTCACATTCCAAGTAATATTCGGCATGTTAATTACGTTGCCGATTGCCAAATTGCTTTATCTCTTATAGTTTCCGAGATATGGACTATCGACATCTTGCAATATTGGCTCTGCTTCTAGCTTGGGCCAGAATTGTAAAATGGTCTTATGAATTAGCGATTTTGTTGTAATTCACATTCCAAGTAATATTCGGCATGCTAATTACGTTGCCGATTGCCAAATTGCATTATCTCTTATAGTTTCCGAGATATGGACTATCGACATCTTGCAATATTGGCTCTGCTTCTAACTTGGGCCAGAATTGTAAAATGGTCTTATGAATTAGCGATTTCGTTGTAATTCACATTCCATGTAATATTCGGCATGCTAATTACACTGCCGATGGCCAAATTGCATTATCTCTTATAGTTTCCGAGATATGGACTATCGACATTTTACAATATTGGCTCTGCTTCTAACTTGAGTCAAAATTGTAAAATGGTCTTATGAATTAGCGATTTCGCTCCAATTCACATTCCAAGTAATATTCGGCATGCTAATTACGTTGCCGATTGCCAAATTGCATTATCTCTTAGAGTTTCCGAGATATGGACTATCGACATCTTGCAATATTGGCTCTGCTTCTAACTTGGGCCAGAATTGTAAAATGGTCTTATGAATTAGCGATTTCGTTGTAATTCACATTCCAAGTAATATTCGGCATGCTAATTACGTTGCCGATTGCCAAATTCCATTATCTCTTATAGTTTCCGAGATATGGACTATCGACATCTTGCAATATTGGCTCTGCTTCTAACTTGGGCCAGAATTGTAAAATGGTCTTATGAATTAGCGATTTCGTTGTAATTCACATTCCAAGTAATATTCGGCATGCTAATTACACTGCCGATGGCCAAATTGCATTATCTCTTATAGTTTCCGAGATATGGACTATCGACATTTTACAATATTGGCTTTTCTTCTAACTTGGGTCAAAATTGTAAATTGGTCTTATGAATTAGCGATTTCGCTCCAGTTCACATTCCAAGTAATATTCGGCATGCTAATTACGTTGTCGATTGCCAAATTGCATTATCTCTTATAGTTTCCGAGATATGGACTATCGACATCTTGCAATATTGGCTCTGCTTCTAACTTGGGCCAGAATTGTAAAATGGTCTTATGAATTAGCGATTTCGCTCCAATTCACATTCCAAGTAATATTCGGCATGCTAATTACGTTGCCGATTGCCAAATTGCATTATCTCTTATAGTTTCCGAGATATGGACTATCGACATCTTGCAATATTGGCTCTGCTTCTAACTTGGGCCAGAATTGTAAAATGGTCTTATGAATTAGCGATTTCGTTGTAATTCACATTCCAAGTAATATTCGGCATGCTAATTACGTTGCCGATTGCCAAATTGCATTATCTCTTATAGTTTCCGAGATATGGACTATCGACATTTTACAATATTGGCTCTGCTTCTAACTTGGGTCAAAATTGTAAAATGGTCTTATGAATTAGCAATTTCGCTCCAATTCACATTCCAAGTAATATTCGGCATGCTAGTTACGTTGCCGATTGCCAAATTGCATTATCTCTTATAGTTTCCGAGATATGGACTATCGACATCTTGCAATATTGGCTCTGCTTCTAACTTGAGCCAGAATTGTAAAATGGTCTTATGAATTAGCGATTTCGTTGTAATTCACATTCCAAGTAATATTCGGCATGCTAATTACACTGCCGATGGCCAAATTGCATTATCTCTTATAGTTTCCGAGATATGGACTATCGACATTTTACAATATTGGCTTTTCTTCTAACTTGGGTCAAAATTGTAAATTGGTCTTATGAATTAGCGATTGCGCTCCAGTTCACATTCCAAGTAATATTCGGCATGCTAATTACGTTGCCGATTGCCAAATTGCATTATCTCTTATAGTTTCCGAGATATGGACTATCGACATCTTGCAATATAGGCTCTGCTTCTAACTTGGGCCAGAATTGTAAAATGGTCTTATGAATTAGCGATTTCGCTCCAATTCACATTCCAAGTAATATTCGGCATGCTAATTACGTTGCCGATTGCCAAATTGCATTATCTCTTATAGTTTCCGAGATATGGACTATCGACATCTTGCAATATTGGCTCTGCTTCTAACTTGGGCCAGAATTGTAAAATGGTCTTATGAATTAGCGATTTCGTTGTAATTCACATTCCAAGTAATATTCGGCATGCTAATTACGTTGCCGATTGCCAAATTGCATTATCTCTTATAGGTTCCGAGATATGGACTATCGACATTTTACAATATTGGCTCTGCTTCTAACTTGGGTCAAAATTGTAAAATGGTCTTATGAATTAGCAATTTCGCTCCAATTCACATTCCAAGTAATATTCGGCATGCTAATTACGTTGTCGATTGCCAGATTGCATTATCTCTTATAGTTTCCGATATATGGACTATCGACATCTTGCAATATTGGCTCTGCTTCTAACTTGGGCCAGAATTGTAAAATGGTCTTATGAATTAGCGATTTCGCTCCAATTCACATTCCAAGTAATATTCGGCATGCTAATTACGTTGCCGATTGCCAAATTCCATTATCTCTTATAGTTTCCGAGATATGGACTATCGACATCTTGCAATATTGGCTCTGCTTCTAACTTGGGCCAGAATTGTAAAATGGTCTTATGAATTAGCGATTTCGTTGTAATTCACATTCCAAGTAATATTCGGCATGCTAATTACACTGCCGATGGCCAAATTGCATTATCTCTTATAGTTTCCGAGATATGGACTATCGACATTTTACAATATTGGCTTTTCTTCTAACTTGGGTCAAAATTGTAAATTGGCCTTATGAATTAGCAATTTCGCTCCAATTCACATTCCAAGTAATATTCGGCATGCTAATTAGGTTGTCGATTGCCAAATTGCATTATCTCTTATAGTTTCCGAGATATGGACTATCGACATCTTGCAATATTGGCTCTGCTTCTAACTTGGGCCAGAATTGTAAGATGGTCTTATGAATAAGCGATTTCGCTCCAATTCACATTCCAAGTAATATTCGGCATGCTAATTACGTTGCCGATTGCCAAATTGCATTATCTCTTATAGTTTCCGAGATATGGACTATCGACATCTTGCAATATTGGCTCTGCTTCTAACTTGGGCCAGAATTGTAAAATGGTCTTATGAATTAGCGATTTCGTTGTAATTCACATTCCAAGTAATATTCGGCATGCTAATTACGTTGCCGATTGCCAAATTGCATTATCTCTTATAGTTTCCGAGATATGGACTATCGACATTTTACAATATTGGCTCTGCTTCTAACTTGATTCAAAATTGTAAAATGGTCTTATGAATTAGCAATTTCGCTCCAATTCAAATTCCAAGTAATATTCGGCATGCTAATTACGTTGCCGATTGCCAGATTGCATTATCTCTTATAGTTTCCGAGATATGGACTATCGACATCTTGCAATATTGGCTCTGCTTCTAACTTGAGCCAGAATTGTAAAATGGTCTTATGAATAAGCGATTTCGTTGTAATTCACATTCCAAGTAATATTCGGCATGCTAATTACACTGCCGATGGCCAAATTGCATTATCTCTTATAGTTTCCGAGATATGGACTATCGACATTTTACAATATTGGCTCTGCTTCTAACTTGGGTCAAAATTGTAAAATGGTCTTATGAATTAGCGATTTCGCTCCAATTCACATTCCAAGTAATATTCGGCATGCTAATTACGTTGCCGATTGCCAAATTGCATTATCTCTTAGAGTTTCCGAGATATGGACTATCGACATCTTTCAATATTGGCTCTGCTTCTAACTTGGGCCAGAATTGTAAAATGGCCTTATGAATTAGCGATTTCGTTGTAATTCACATTCCAAGTAATATTCGGCATGCTAATTACGTTGCCGATTGCCAAATTGCTTTATCTCTTATAGTTTCCGAGATATGGACTATCGACATCTTGCAATATTGGCTCTGCTTCTAACTTGGGCCAGAATTGTAAAATGGTCTTATGAATTATCGATTTTGTTGTAATTCACATTCCAAGTAATATTCGGCATGCTAATTACGTTGCCGATTGCCAAATTCCATTATCTCTTATAGTTTCCGAGATATGGACTATCGACATCTTGCAATATTGGCTCTGCTTCTAACTTGGGCCAGAATTGTAAAATGGTCTTATGAATTAGCGATTTCGTTGTAATTCACATTCCAAGTAATATTCGGCATGCTAATTACACTGCCGATGGCCAAATTGCATTATCTCTTATAGTTTCCGAGATATGGACTATCGACATTTTACAATATTGGCTTTTCTTCTAACTTGGGTCAAAATTGTAAATTGGTCTTATGAATTAGCGATTTCGCTCCAGTTCACATCCCAAGTAATATTCGGCATGCTAATTACGTTGTCGATTGCCAAATTGCATTATCTCTTATAGTTTCCGAGATATGGACTATCGACATCTTGCAATATTGGCTCTGCTTCTAACTTGGGCCAGAATTGTAAAATGGTCTTATGAATTAGCGATTTCGCTCCAATTCACATTCCAAGTAATATTCGGCATGCTAATTACGTTGCCGATTGCCAAATTGCATTATCTCTTATAGTTTCCGAGATATGGACTATCGACATCTTGCAATATTGGCTCTGCTTCTAACTTGGGCCAGAATTGTAAAATGGTCTTATGAATTAGCGATTTCGTTGTAATTCACATTCCAAGTAATATTCGGCATGCTAATTACGTTGCCGATTGCCAAATTGCATTATCTCTTATAGTTTCCGAGATATGGACTATCGACATTTTACAATATTGGCTCTGCTTCTAACTTGGGTCAAAATTGTAAAATGGTCTTATGAATTAGCAATTTCGCTCCAATTCACATTCCAAGTAATATTCGGCATGCTAGTTACGTTGCCGATTGCCAGATTGCATTATCTCTTATAGTTTCCGAGATATGGACTATCGACATCTTGCAATATTGGCTCTGCTTCTAACTTGAGCCAGAATTGTAAAATGGTCTTATGAATTAGCGATTTCGTTGTAATTCACATTCCAAGTAATATTCGGCATGCTAATTACACTGCCGATGGCCAAATTGCATTATCTCTTATAGTTTCCGAGATATGGACTATCGACATTTTACAATATTGGCTTTTCTTCTAACTTGGGTCAAAATTGTAAATTGGTCTTATGAATTAGCGATTTCGCTCCAGTTCACATTCCAAGTAATATTCGGCATGCTAATTACGTTGCCGATTGCCAAATTGCTTTATCTCTTATAGTTTCCGAGATATGGACTATCGACATCTTGCAATATTGGCTCTGCTTCTAACTTGGGCCAGAATTGTAAAATGGTCTTATGAATTAGCGATTTCTTTGTAATTCACATTCCAAGTAATATTCGGCATGCTAATTACACTGTCGATGGCCAAATTGCATTATCTCTTATAGTTTCCGAGATATGGACTATCGACATTTTACAATATTGGCTTTTCTTCTAACTTGGGTCAAAATTGTAAATTGGTCTTATGAATTAGCGATTTCGCTCCAGTTCACATTCCAAGTAATATTCGGCATGCTAATTACGTTGTCGATTGCCAAATTGCATTATCTCTTATAGTTTCCGAGATATGGACTATCGACATCTTGCAATATTGGCTCTGCTTCTAACTTGGGCCAGAATTGTAAAATGGCCTTATGAATTAGCGATTTCGTTGTAATTCACATTCCAAGTAATATTCGGCATGCTAATTACGTTGCCGATTGCCAAATTGCATTATCTCTTATAGTTTCCGAGATATGGACTATCGACATTTTACAATATTGGCTCTGCTTCTAACTTGGGTCAAAATTGTAAAATGGTCTTATGAATTAGCAATTTCGCTCCAATTCACATTCCAAGTAATATTCGGCATGCTAATTACGTTGCCGATTGCCAAATTGCATTATCTCTTATAGTTTCCGAGATATGGACTATCGACATCTTGCAATATTGGCTTTGCTTCTAACTTGAGCCAGAATTGTAAAATGGTCTTATGAATTAGCGATTTCGTTGTAATTCACATTCCAAGTAATATTCGGCATGCTAATTACGTTGCCGATGGCCAAATTGCATTATCTCTTATAGTTTCCGAGATATGGACTATCGACATTTTACAATATTGGCTTTTCTTCTAACTTGGGTCAAAATTGTAAATTGGTCTTATGAATTAGCGATTTCGTTATAATTCACATTCCAAGTAATATTCGGCATGCTAATTACGTTGCCGATTGCCAAATTGCATTATCTCTTATAGTTTCCGAGATGTGGACTATCGACATCTTGCAATATTGGCTCTGCTTCTAACTTGGGCCAGAATTGTAAAATGGTCTTATGAATTAGCGATTTTGTTGTAATTCACATTCCAAGTAATATTCGGCATGCTAATTACGTTGCCGATTGCCAAATTGCATTATCTCTTATAGTTTCCGAGATATGGACTATCGACATCTTGCAATATTGGCTCTGCTTCTAACTTGGGCCAGAATTGTAAAATGGTCTTATGAATTAGCGATTTCGTTGTAATTCACATTCCAGGTAATATTCGGCATGCTAATTACGTTGCCGATTGCCAAATTGCATTATCTCTTATAGTTTCCGAGATATGGACTATCGACATCTTGCAATATTGGCTCTGCTTCTAACTTGGGCCAGAATTGTAAAATGGTCTTATGAATTAGCGATTTCGTTGTAATTCACATTCCAAGTAATATTCGGCATGCTAATTACGTTGCCGATTGCCAAATTGCATTATCTCTTATAGTTTCCGAGATGTGGACTATCGACATCTTGCAATATTGGCTCTGCTTCTAACTTGGGCCAGAATTGTAAAATGGTCTTATGAATTAGCGATTTTGTTGTAATTCACATTCCAAGTAATATTCGGCATGCTAATTACGTTGCCGATTGCCAAATTGCATTATCTCTTATAGTTTCCGAGATATGGACTATCGACATCTTGCAATATTGGCTCTGCTTCTAACTTGGGCCAGAATTGTAAAATGGTCTTATGAATTAGCGATTTCGTTGTAATTCACATTCCAGGTAATGTTCGGCATGCTAATTACGTTGCCGATTGCCAAATTGCATTATCTCTTATAGTTTCCGAGATATGGACTATCGACATTTTACAATATTGGCTCTGCTTCTAACTTGGGTCAAAATTGTAAAATGGTCTTATGAATTAGCGATTTCGCTCCAATTCACATTCCAAGTAATATTCGGCATGCTAATTACGTTGCCGATTGCCAAATTGCATTATCTCTTATAGTTTCCGAGATATGGACTATCGACATCTTGCAATATTGGCTCTGTTTCTAACTTGGGCCAGAATTGTAAAATGGTCTTATGAATTAGCGATTTCGTTGTAATTCACATTCCAAGTAATATTCGGCATGCTAATTACGTTGCCGATTGCCAAATTGCTTTATCTCTTATAGTTTCCGAGATATGGACTATCGACATCTTGCAATATTGGCTCTGCTTCTAACTTGGGCCAGAATTGTAAAATGGTCTTATGAATTAGCGATTTTGTTGTAATTCACATTCCAAGTAATATTCGGCATGCTAATTACGTTGCCGATTGCCAAATTGCATTATCTCTTATAGTTTCCGAGATATGGACTATCGACATCTTGCAATATTGGCTCTGCTTCTAACTTGGGCCAGAATTGTAAAATGGTCTTATGAATTAGCGATTTCGTTGTAATTCACATTCCAAGTAATATTCGGCATGCTAATTACACTGCCGATGGCCAAATTGGATTATCTCTTATAGTGTCCGAGATATGGACTATCGACATTTTACAATATTGGCTCTGCTTCTAACTTGGGTCAAAATTGTAAAATGGTCTTATGAATTAGCGATTTCGCTCCAATTCACATTCCAAGTAATATTCGGCATGCTAATTACGTTGCCGATTGCCAAATTGCATTATCTCTTAGAGTTTCCGAGATATGGACTATCGACATCTTGCAATATTGGCTCTGCTTCTAACTTGGGCCAGAATTGTAAAATGGTCTTATGAATTAGCGATTTCGTTGTAATTCACATTCCAAGTAATATTCGGCATGCTAATTACGTTGCCGATTGCCAAATTGCTTTATCTCTTATAGTTTCCGAGATATGGACTATCGACATCTTGCAATATTGGCTCTGCTTCTAACTTGGGCCAGAATTGTAAAATGGTCTTATGAATTAGCGATTTCTTTGTAATTCACATTCCAAGTAATATTCGGCATGCTAATTACACTGCCGATGGCCAAATTGCATTATCTCTTATAGTTTCCGAGATATGGACTATCGACATTTTACAATATTGGCTTTTCTTCTAACTTGGGTCAAAATTGTAAATTGGTCTTATGAATTAGCGATTTCGCTCCAGTTCACATTCCAAGTAATATTCGGCATGCTAATTACGTTGTCGATTGCCAAATTGCATTATCTCTTATAGTTTCCGAGATATGGACTATCGACATCTTGCAATATTGGCTCTGCTTCTAACTTGGGCCAGAATTGTAAAATGGTCTTATGAATTAGCGATTTCGCTCCAATTCACATTCCAAGTAATATTCGGTATGCTATTTACGTTGCCGATTGCCAAATTGCATTATCTCTTATAGTTTCCGAGATATGGACTATCGACATCTTGCAATATTGGCTCTGCTTCTAACTTGGGCCAGAATTGTAAAATGGCCTTATGAATTTGCGATTTCGTTGTAATTCACATTCCAAGTAATATTCGGCATGCTAATTACGTTGCCGATTGCCAAATTGCATTATCTCTTATAGTTTCCGAGATATGGACTATCGACATTTTACAATATTGGCTCTGCTTCTAACTTGGGTCAAAATTGTAAAATGGTCTTATGAATTAGCAATTTCGCTCCAATTCACATTCCAAGTAATATTCGGCATGCTAATTACGTTGCCGATTGCCAAATTGCATTATCTCTTATTGTTTCCGAGATATGGACTATCGACATCTTGCAATATTGGCTTTGCTTCTAACTTGAGCCAGAATTGTAAAATGGTCTTATGAATTAGCGATTTCGTTGTAATTCACATTCCAAGTAATATTCGGCATGCTAATTACACTGCCGATGGCCAAATTGCATTATCTCTTATAGTTTCCGAGATATGGACTATCGACATTTTACAATATTGGCTTTTCTTCTATCTTGGGTCAAAATTGTAAATTGGTCTTATGAATTAGCGATTTCGCTCGAGTTCACATTCCAAGTAATATTCGGCATGCTAATTACGTTGCCGATTGCCAAATTGCATTATCTCTTATAGTTTCCGAGATATGGACTATCGACATCTTGCAATATTGGCTCTGCTTCTAACTTGGGCCAGAATTGTAAAATGTTCTTATGAATTAGCGATTTCGCTCCAATTCACATTCCAAGTAATATTCGGCATGCTAATTACGTTGCCGATTGCCAAATTGCATTATATCTTATAGTTTCCGAGATATGGACTATCGACATTTTGCAATATTGGCTCTGCTTCTAACTTGGGCCAGAATTGTAAAATGGTCTTATGAATTAGCGATTTCGTTGTAATTCACATTCCAAGTAATATTCGGCATGCTAATTACGTTGCCGATTGCCAAATTGCATTATCTCTTAGAGTTTCCGAGATATGGACTATCGACATCTTGCAATATTGGCTCTGCTTCTAACTTGGGCCAGAATTGTAAAATGGTCTTATGAATTAGCGATTTCGTTGTAATTCACATTCCAAGTAATATTCGGCATGCTAATTACGTTGCCGATTGCCAAATTGCTTTATCTCTTATAGTTTCCGAGATATGGACTATCGACATCTTGCAATATTGGCTCTGCTTCTAACTTGGGCCAGAATTGTAAAATGGTCTTATGAATTAGCGATTTTGTTGTAATTCACATTCCAAGTAATATTCGGCATGCTAATTACGTTGCCGATTGCCAAATTGCATTATCTCTTATAGTTTCCGAGATATGGACTATCGACATCTTGCAATATTGGCTCTGCTTCTAACTTGGGCCAGAATTGTAAAATGGTCTTATGAATTAGCGATTTCGTTGTAATTCACATTCCAAGTAATATTCGGCATGCTAATTACACTGCCGATGGCCAAATTGGATTATCTCTTATAGTGTCCGAGATATGGACTATCGACATTTTACAATATTGGCTCTGCTTCTAACTTGGGTCAAAATTGTAAAATGGTCTTATGAATTAGCGATTTCGCTCCAATTCACATTCCAAGTAATATTCGGCATGCTAATTACGTTGCCGATTGCCAAATTGCATTATCTCTTAGAGTTTCCGAGATATGGACTATCGACATCTTGCAATATTGGCTCTGCTTCTAACTTGGGCCAGAATTGTAAAATGGTCTTATGAATTAGCGATTTCGTTGTAATTCACATTCCAAGTAATATTCGGCATGCTAATTACGTTGCCGATTGCCAAATTGCTTTATCTCTTATAGTTTCCGAGATATGGACTATCGACATCTTGCAATATTGGCTCTGCTTCTAACTTGGGCCAGAATTGTAAAATGGTCTTATGAATTAGCGATTTCTTTGTAATTCACATTCCAAGTAATATTCGGCATGCTAATTACACTGCCGATGGCCAAATTGCATTATCTCTTATAGTTTCCGAGATATGGACTATCGACATTTTACAATATTGGCTTTTCTTCTAACTTGGGTCAAAATTGTAAATTGGTCTTATGAATTAGCGATTTCGCTCCAGTTCACATTCCAAGTAATATTCGGCATGCTAATTACGTTGTCGATTGCCAAATTGCATTATCTCTTATAGTTTCCGAGATATGGACTATCGACATCTTGCAATATTGGCTCTGCTTCTAACTTGGGCCAGAATTGTAAAATGGTCTTATGAATTAGCGATTTCGCTCCAATTCACATTCCAAGTAATATTCGGTATGCTATTTACGTTGCCGATTGCCAAATTGCATTATCTCTTATAGTTTCCGAGATATGGACTATCGACATCTTGCAATATTGGCTCTGCTTCTAACTTGGGCCAGAATTGTAAAATGGCCTTATGAATTTGCGATTTCGTTGTAATTCACATTCCAAGTAATATTCGGCATGCTAATTACGTTGCCGATTGCCAAATTGCATTATCTCTTATAGTTTCCGAGATATGGACTATCGACATTTTACAATATTGGCTCTGCTTCTAACTTGGGTCAAAATTGTAAAATGGTCTTATGAATTAGCAATTTCGCTCCAATTCACATTCCAAGTAATATTCGGCATGCTAATTACGTTGCCGATTGCCAAATTGCATTATCTCTTATTGTTTCCGAGATATGGACTATCGACATCTTGCAATATTGGCTTTGCTTCTAACTTGAGCCAGAATTGTAAAATGGTCTTATGAATTAGCGATTTCGTTGTAATTCACATTCCAAGTAATATTCGGCATGCTAATTACACTGCCGATGGCCAAATTGCATTATCTCTTATAGTTTCCGAGATATGGACTATCGACATTTTACAATATTGGCTTTTCTTCTATCTTGGGTCAAAATTGTAAATTGGTCTTATGAATTAGCGATTTCGCTCGAGTTCACATTCCAAGTAATATTCGGCATGCTAATTACGTTGCCGATTGCCAAATTGCATTATCTCTTATAGTTTCCGAGATATGGACTATCGACATCTTGCAATATTGGCTCTGCTTCTAACTTGGGCCAGAATTGTAAAATGTTCTTATGAATTAGCGATTTCGCTCCAATTCACATTCCAAGTAATATTCGGCATGCTAATTACGTTGCCGATTGCCAAATTGCATTATATCTTATAGTTTCCGAGATATGGACTATCGACATTTTGCAATATTGGCTCTGCTTCTAACTTGGGCCAGAATTGTAAAATGGTCTTATGAATTAGCGATTTCGTTGTAATTCACATTCCAAGTAATATTCGGCATGCTAATTACGTTGCCGATTGCCAAATTGCATTATCTCTTAGAGTTTCCGAGATATGGACTATCGACATCTTGCAATATTGGCTCTGCTTCTAACTTGGGCCAGAATTGTAAAATGGTCTTATGAATTAGCGATTTCGTTGTAATTCACATTCCAAGTAATATTCGGCATGCTAATTACGTTGCCGATTGCCAAATTGCTTTATCTCTTATAGTTTCCGAGATATGGACTATCGACATCTTGCAATATTGGCTCTGCTTCTAACTTGGGCCAGAATTGTAAAATGGTCTTATGAATTAGCGATTTTGTTGTAATTCACATTCCAAGTAATATTCGGCATGCTAATTACGTTGCCGATTGCCAAATTGCATTATCTCTTATAGTTTCCGAGATATGGACTATCGACATCTTGCAATATTGGCTCTGCTTCTAACTTGGGCCAGAATTGTAAAATGGTCTTATGAATTAGCGATTTCGTTGTAATTCACATTCCAAGTAATATTCGGCATGCTAATTACACTGCCGATGGCCAAATTGCATTATCTCTTATAGTGTCCGAGATATGGACTATCGACATTTTACAATATTGGCTCTGCTTCTAACTTGGGTCAAAATTGTAAAATGGTCTTATGAATTAGCGATTTCGCTCCAATTCACATTCCAAGTAATATTCGGCATTCTAATTACGTTGCCGATTGCCAAATTGCATTATCTCTTAGAGTTTCCGAGATATGGACTATCGACATCTTGCAATATTGGCTCTGCTTCTAACTTGGGCCAGAATTGTAAAATGGTCTTATGAATTAGCGATTTCGTTGTAATTCACATTCCAAGTAATATTCGGCATGCTAATTACGTTGCCGATTGCCAAATTGCTTTATCTCTTATAGTTTCCGATATATGGACTATCGACATCTTGCAATATTGGCTCTGCTTCTAACTTGGGCCAGAATTGTAAAATGGTCTTATGAATTAGCGATTTCTTTGTAATTCACATTCCAAGTAATATTCGACATGCTAATTACACTGCCGATGGCCAAATTGCATTATCTCTTATAGTTTCCGAGATATGGACTATCGACATTTTACAATATTGGCTTTTCTTCTAACTTGGGTCAAAATTGTAAATTGGCCTTATGAATTAGCGATTTCGCTCCAGTTCACATTCCAAGTAATATTCGGCATGCTAATTACGTTGTCTATTGCCAAATTGCATTATCTCTTATAGTTTCCGAGATATGGACTATCGACATCTTGCAATATTGGCTCTGCTTCTAACTTGGGCCAGAATTGTTAAATGGTCTTATGAATTAGCGATTTCGTTGTAATTCACATTCCAAGTAATATTCGGCATGCTAATTACGTTGCCGATTGCCAAATTGCTTTATCTCTTATAGTTTCCGAGATATGGACTATCGACATCTTGCAATATTGGCTCTGCTTCTAACTTGGGCCAGAATTGTTAAATGGTCTTATGAATTAGCGATTTCGTTGTAATTCACATTCCAAGTAATATTCGGCATGCTAATTACGTTGCCGATTGCCAAATTGCTTTATCTCTTATAGTTTCCGAGATATGGACTATCGACATCTTGCAATATTGGCTCTGCTTTTAACTTGGGCCAGAATTGTAAAATGGTCTTATGAATTAGCGATTTTGTTGTAATTCACATTCCAAGTAATATTCGGCATGCTAATTACGTTGCCGATTGCCAAATTGCATTATCTCTTATAGTTTCCGAGATATGGACTATCGACATCTTGCAATATTGGCTCTGCTTCTAACTTGGGCCAGAATTGTAAAATGGTCTTATGAATTAGCGATTTCGTTGTAATTCACATTCCAAGTAATATTCGGCATGCTAATTACGTTGCCGATTGCCAAATTGCATTATCTCTTATAGTTTCCGAGATATGGACTATCGACATTTTACAATATTGGCTCTGCTTCTAACTTGGGTCAAAATTGTAAAATGGTCTTATGAATTAGCGATTTCGCTCCAATTCACATTCCAAGTAATATTCGGCATGCTAATTACGTTGCCGATTGCCAAATTGCATTATCTCTTATAGTTTCCGAGATATGGACTATCGACATCTTGCAATATTGGCTCTGTTTCTAACTTGGGCCAGAATTGTAAAATGGTCTTATGAATTAGCGATTTCGTTGTAATTCACATTCCAAGTAATATTCGGCATGCTAATTACGTTGCCGATTGCCAAATTGCTTTATCTCTTATAGTTTCCGAGATATGGACTATCGACATCTTGCAATATTGGCTCTGCTTCTAACTTGGGCCAGAATTGTAAAATGGTCTTATGAATTAGCGATTTTGTTGTAATTCACATTCCAAGTAATATTCGGCATGCTAATTACGTTGCCGATTGCCAAATTGCATTATCTTTTATAGTTTCCGAGATATGGACTATCGACATCTTGCAATATTGGCTCTGCTTCTAACTTGGGCCAGAATTGTAAAATGGTCTTGTGAATTAGCGATTTCGTTGTAATTCACATTCCAAGTAATATTCGGCATGCTAATTACACTGCCGATGGCCAAATTGCATTATCTCTTATAGTTTCCGAGATATGGACTATCGACATTTTACAATATTGGCTCTGCTTCTAACTTGGGTCAAAATTGTAAAATGGTCTTATGAATTAGCGATTTCGCTCCAATTCACATTCCAAGTAATATTCGGCATGCTAATTACGTTGCCGATTGCCAAATTGCATTATCTCTTAGAGTTTCCGAGATATGGACTATCGACATCTTGCAATATTGGCTCTGCTTCTAACTTGGGCCAGAATTGTAAAATGGTCTTATGAATTAGCGATTTCGTTGTAATTCACATTCCAAGTAATATTCGGCATGCTAATTACGTTGCCGATTGCCAAATTGCTTTATCTCTTATAGTTTCCGAGATATGGACTATCGACATCTTGCAATATTGGCTCTGCTTCTAACTTGGGCCAGAATTGTAAAATGGTCTTATGAATTAGCGATTTTGTTGTAATTCACATTCCAAGTAATATTCGGCATGCTAATTACGTTGCCGATTGCCAAATTGCATTATCTCTTATAGTTTCCGAGATATGGACTATCGACATCTTGCAATATTGGCTCTGCTTCTAACTTGGGCCAGAATTGTAAAATGGTCTTATGAATTAGCGATTTCGTTGTAATTCCCATTCCAAGTAATATTCGGCATGCTAATTACACTGCCGATGGCCAAATTGCATTATCTCTTATAGTTTCCGAGATATGGACTATCGACATTTTACAATATTGGCTTTTCTTCTAACTTGGGTCAAAATTGTAAATTGGTCTTATGAATTAGCGATTTCGCTCGAGTTCACATTCCAAGTAATATTCGGCATGCTAATTACGTTGTCGATTGCAAAATTGCATTATCTCTTATAGTTTCCGAGATATGGACTATCGACATCTTGCAATATTGGCTCTGCTTCTAACTTGGGCCAGAATTGTAAAATGGTCTTATGAATTAGCGATTTCGCTCCAATTCACATTCCAAGTAATATTCGGCATGCTAATTACGTTGCCGATTGCCAAATTGCATTATCTCTTATAGTTTCCGAGATATGGACTATCGACATCTTGCAATATTGGCTCTGCTTCTAACTTGGGCCAGAATTGTAAAATGGTCTTATGAATTAGCGATTTCGTTGTAATTCACATTCCAAGTAATATTCGGCATGCTAATTACGTTGCCGATTGCCAAATTGCATTATCTCTTATAGTTTCCGAGATATGGACTATCGACATTTTACAATATTGGCTCTGCTTCTAACTTGGGTCAAAATTGTAAAATTTTCTTATGAATTAGCAATTTCGCTCCAATTCACATTCCAAGTAATATTCGGCATGCTAATTACGTTGCCGTTTGCCAGATTGCATTATCTCTTATAGTTTCCGAGATATGGACTATCGACATCTTGCAATATTGGCTCCGCTTCTAACTTGAGCCAGAATTGTAAAATGGTCTTATGAATTAGCGATTTCGTTGTAATTCACATTCCAAGTAATATTCGGCATGCTAATTACACTGCCGATGGCCAAATTGCCTTATCTCTTATAGTTTCCGAGATATGGACTATCGACATTTTACAATATTGGCTTTTCTTCTAACTTGGGTCAAAATTGTAAATTGGTCTTATGAATTAGCGATTTCGCTCCAGTTCACATTCCAAGTAATATTCGGCATGCTAATTACTTTGCCGATTGCCAAATTGCATTATCTCTTATAGTTTCCGAGATATGGACTATCGACATCTTGCAATATTGGCTCTGCTTCTAACTTGGGCCAGAATTGTAAAATGGTCCTATGAATTAGCGATTTCGCTCCAATTCACATTCCAAGTAATATTCGGCATGCTAATTACGTTGCCGATTGCCAAATTGCATTATCTCTTATAGTTTCCGAGATATGGACTATCGACATCTTGCAATAATTTCTCTGCTTCTAACTTGGGCCAGAATTGTAAAATGGTCTTATGAATTAGCGATTACGCTCCAATTCACATTCCAAGTAATATTCGGCATGCTAATTACGTTGCCGATTGCCAAATTGCATTATCTCTTATAGTTTCCGAGATATGGACTATCGACATCTTGCAATATTGGCTCTGTTTCTAACTTGGGCCAGAATTGTAAAATGGTCTTATGAATTAGCGATTTCGTTGTAATTCACATTCCAAGTAATATTCGGCATGTTAATTACGTTGCCGATTGCCAAATTGCTTTATCTCTTATAGTTTCCGAGATATGGACTATCGACATCTTGCAATATTGGCTCTGCTTCTAGCTTGGGCCAGAATTGTAAAATGGTCTTATGAATTAGCGATTTTGTTGTAATTCACATTCCAAGTAATATTCGGCATGCTAATTACGTTGCCGATTGCCAAATTGCATTATCTCTTATAGTTTCCGAGATATGGACTATCGACATCTTGCAATATTGGCTCTGCTTCTAACTTGGGCCAGAATTGTAAAATGGTCTTATGAATTAGCGATTTCGTTGTAATTCACATTCCTAGTAATATTCGGCATGCTAATTACACTGCCGATGGCCAAATTGCATTATCTCTTATAGTTTCCGAGATATGGACTATCGACATTTTACAATATTGGCTTTTCTTCTAACTTGGGTCAAAATTGTAAATTGGTCTTATGAATTAGCGATTTCGCTCCAGTTCACATTCCAAGTAATATTCGGCATGCTAATTACGTTGTCGATTGCCAAATTGCATTATCTCTTATAGTTTCCGAGATATGGACTATCGACATCTTGCAATATTGGCTCTGCTTCTAACTTGGGCCAGAATTGTAAAATGGTCTTATGAATTAGCGATTTCGCTCCAATTCACATTCCAAGTAATATTCGGCATGCTAATTACGTTGCCGATTGCCAAATTGCATTATCTCTTATAGTTTCCGAGATATGGACTATCGACATCTTGCAATATTGGCTCTGCTTCTAACTTGGGCCAGAATTGTAAAATGGTCTTATGAATTAGCGATTTCGTTGTAATTCACATTCCAAGTAATATTCGGCATGCTAATTACGTTGCCGATTGCCAAATTGCATTATCTCTTATAGTTTCCGAGATATGGACTATCGACATTTTACAATATTGGCTCTGCTTCTAACTTGGGTCAAAATTGTAAAATGGTCTTATGAATTAGCAATTTCGCTCCAATTCACATTCCAAGTAATATTCGGCATGCTAGTTACGTTGCCGATTGCCAAATTGCATTATCTCTTATAGTTTCCGAGATATGGACTATCGACATCTTGCAATATTGGCTCTGCTTCTAACTTGAGCCAGAATTGTAAAATGGTCTTATGAATTAGCGATTTCGTTGTAATTCACATTCCAAGTAATATTCGGCATGCTAATTACACTGCCGATGGCCAAATTGCATTATCTCTTATAGTTTCCGAGATATGGACTATCGACATTTTACAATATTGGCTTTTCTTCTAACTTGGGTCAAAATTGTAAATTGGTCTTATGAATTAGCGATTTCGCTCCAGTTCACATTCCAAGTAATATTCGGCATGCTAATTACGTTGCCGATTGCCAAATTGCATTATCTCTTATAGTTTCCGAGATATGGACTATCGACATCTTGCAATAATTTCTCTGCTTCTAACTTGGGCCAGAATTGTAAAATGGTCTTATGAATTAGCGATTTCGTTGTAATTCACATTCCTAGTAATATTCGGCATGCTAATTACGTTGCCGATTGCCAAATTGCATTATCTCTTATAGTCTCCGAGATATGGACTATCGACATTTTACAATATTGGCTCTGCTTCTAACTTGGGCCAGAATTGTTAAATGGTCTTATGAATTAGCGATTTCGTTGTAATTCACATTCCAAGTAATATTCGGCATGCTAATTACGTTGCCGATTGCCAAATTGCATTATCTCTTATAGTTTCCGAGATATGGACTATCGACATCTTGCAATATTGGCTCTGCTTCTAACTTGGGCCAGAATTGTAAAATGGTCTTATGAATTAGCGATTTCGTTGTAATTCACATTCCAAGTAATATTCGGCATGCTAATTACGTTGCCGATTGCCAAATTGCATTATCTCTTATAGTTTCCGAGATATGGACTATCGACATTTTACAATATTGGTTCTGCTTCTAACTTGTGTCAAAATTGTAAAATGGTCTTATGAATTAGCGATTTCGCTCCAATTCACATTCCAAGTAATATTCGGCATGCTAATTACGTTGCCGATTGCCAAATTGCATTATCTCTTATAGTTTCCGAGATATGGACTATCGACATCTTGCAATATTGGCTCTGTTTCTAACTTGGGCCAGAATTGTAAAATGGTCTTATGAATTAGCGATTTCGTTGTAATTCACATTCCAAGTAATATTCGGCATGTTAATTACGTTGCCGATTGCCAAATTGCTTTATCTCTTATAGTTTCCGAGATATGGACTATCGACATCTTGCAATATTGGCTCTGCTTCTAGCTTGGGCCAGAATTGTAAAATGGTCTTATGAATTAGCGATTTTGTTGTAATTCACATTCCAAGTAATATTCGGCATGCTAATTACGTTGCCGATTGCCAAATTGCATTATCTCTTATAGTTTCCGAGATATGGACTATCGACATCTTGCAATATTGGCTCTGCTTCTAACTTGGGCCAGAATTGTAAAATGGTCTTATGAATTAGCGATTTCGTTGTAATTCACATTCCAAGTAATATTCGGCATGCTAATTACACTGCCGATGGCCAAATTGCATTATCTCTTATAGTTTCCGAGATATGGACTATCGACATTTTACAATATTGGCTCTGCTTCTAACTTGGGTCAAAATTGTAAAATGGTCTTATGAATTAGCGATTTCGCTCCAATTCACATTCCAAGTAATATTCGGCATGCTAATTACGTTGCCGATTGCCAAATTGCATTATCTCTTAGAGTTTCCGAGATATGGACTATCGACATCTTGCAATATTGGCTCTGCTTCTAACTTGGGCCAGAATTGTAAAATGGTCTTATGAATTAGCGATTTCGTTGTAATTCACATTCCAAGTAATATTCGGCATGCTAATTACGTTGCCGATTGCCAAATTCCATTATCTCTTATAGTTTCCGAGATATGGACTATCGACATCTTGCAATATTGGCTCTGCTTCTAACTTGGGCCAGAATTGTAAAATGGTCTTATGAATTAGCGATTTCGTTGTAATTCACATTCCAAGTAATATTCGGCATGCTAATTACACTGCCGATGGCCAAATTGCATTATCTCTTATAGTTTCCGAGATATGGACTATCGACATTTTACAATATTGGCTTTTCTTCTAACTTGGGTCAAAATTGTAAATTGGTCTTATGAATTAGCGATTTCGCTCCAGTTCACATTCCAAGTAATATTCGGCATGCTAATTACGTTGTCGATTGCCAAATTGCATTATCTCTTATAGTTTCCGAGATATGGACTATCGACATCTTGCAATATTGGCTCTGCTTCTAACTTGGGCCAGAATTGTAAAATGGTCTTATGAATTAGCGATTTCGCTCCAATTCACATTCCAAGTAATATTCGGCATGCTAATTACGTTGCCGATTGCCAAATTGCATTATCTCTTATAGTTTCCGAGATATGGACTATCGACATCTTGCAATATTGGCTCTGCTTCTAACTTGGGCCAGAATTGTAAAATGGTCTTATGAATTAGCGATTTCGTTGTAATTCACATTCCAAGTAATATTCGGCATGCTAATTACGTTGCCGATTGCCAAATTGCATTATCTCTTATAGTTTCCGAGATATGGACTATCGACATTTTACAATATTGGCTCTGCTTCTAACTTGGGTCAAAATTGTAAAATGGTCTTATGAATTAGCAATTTCGCTCCAATTCACATTCCAAGTAATATTCGGCATGCTAGTTACGTTGCCGATTGCCAAATTGCATTATCTCTTATAGTTTCCGAGATATGGACTATCGACATCTTGCAATATTGGCTCTGCTTCTAACTTGAGCCAGAATTGTAAAATGGTCTTATGAATTAGCGATTTCGTTGTAATTCACATTCCAAGTAATATTCGGCATGCTAATTACACTGCCGATGGCCAAATTGCATTATCTCTTATAGTTTCCGAGATATGGACTATCGACATTTTACAATATTGGCTTTTCTTCTAACTTGGGTCAAAATTGTAAATTGGTCTTATGAATTAGCGATTGCGCTCCAGTTCACATTCCAAGTAATATTCGGCATGCTAATTACGTTGCCGATTGCCAAATTGCATTATCTCTTATAGTTTCCGAGATATGGACTATCGACATCTTGCAATATAGGCTCTGCTTCTAACTTGGGCCAGAATTGTAAAATGGTCTTATGAATTAGCGATTTCGCTCCAATTCACATTCCAAGTAATATTCGGCATGCTAATTACGTTGCCGATTGCCAAATTGCATTATCTCTTATAGTTTCCGAGATATGGACTATCGACATCTTGCAATATTGGCTCTGCTTCTAACTTGGGCCAGAATTGTAAAATGGTCTTATGAATTAGCGATTTCGTTGTAATTCACATTCCAAGTAATATTCGGCATGCTAATTACGTTGCCGATTGCCAAATTGCATTATCTCTTATAGGTTCCGAGATATGGACTATCGACATTTTACAATATTGGCTCTGCTTCTAACTTGGGTCAAAATTGTAAAATGGTCTTATGAATTAGCAATTTCGCTCCAATTCACATTCCAAGTAATATTCGGCATGCTAATTACGTTGTCGATTGCCAGATTGCATTATCTCTTATAGTTTCCGATATATGGACTATCGACATCTTGCAATATTGGCTCTGCTTCTAACTTGGGCCAGAATTGTAAAATGGTCTTATGAATTAGCGATTTCGCTCCAATTCACATTCCAAGTAATATTCGGCATGCTAATTACGTTGCCGATTGCCAAATTCCATTATCTCTTATAGTTTCCGAGATATGGACTATCGACATCTTGCAATATTGGCTCTGCTTCTAACTTGGGCCAGAATTGTAAAATGGTCTTATGAATTAGCGATTTCGTTGTAATTCACATTCCAAGTAATATTCGGCATGCTAATTACACTGCCGATGGCCAAATTGCATTATCTCTTATAGTTTCCGAGATATGGACTATCGACATTTTACAATATTGGCTTTTCTTCTAACTTGGGTCAAAATTGTAAATTGGCCTTATGAATTAGCAATTTCGCTCCAATTCACATTCCAAGTAATATTCGGCATGCTAATTAGGTTGTCGATTGCCAAATTGCATTATCTCTTATAGTTTCCGAGATATGGACTATCGACATCTTGCAATATTGGCTCTGCTTCTAACTTGGGCCAGAATTGTAAGATGGTCTTATGAATAAGCGATTTCGCTCCAATTCACATTCCAAGTAATATTCGGCATGCTAATTACGTTGCCGATTGCCAAATTGCATTATCTCTTATAGTTTCCGAGATATGGACTATCGACATCTTGCAATATTGGCTCTGCTTCTAACTTGGGCCAGAATTGTAAAATGGTCTTATGAATTAGCGATTTCGTTGTAATTCACATTCCAAGTAATATTCGGCATGCTAATTACGTTGCCGATTGCCAAATTGCATTATCTCTTATAGTTTCCGAGATATGGACTATCGACATTTTACAATATTGGCTCTGCTTCTAACTTGATTCAAAATTGTAAAATGGTCTTATGAATTAGCAATTTCGCTCCAATTCAAATTCCAAGTAATATTCGGCATGCTAATTACGTTGCCGATTGCCAGATTGCATTATCTCTTATAGTTTCCGAGATATGGACTATCGACATCTTGCAATATTGGCTCTGCTTCTAACTTGAGCCAGAATTGTAAAATGGTCTTATGAATAAGCGATTTCGTTGTAATTCACATTCCAAGTAATATTCGGCATGCTAATTACACTGCCGATGGCCAAATTGCATTATCTCTTATAGTTTCCGAGATATGGACTATCGACATTTTACAATATTGGCTCTGCTTCTAACTTGGGTCAAAATTGTAAAATGGTCTTATGAATTAGCGATTTCGCTCCAATTCACATTCCAAGTAATATTCGGCATGCTAATTACGTTGCCGATTGCCAAATTGCATTATCTCTTAGAGTTTCCGAGATATGGACTATCGACATCTTTCAATATTGGCTCTGCTTCTAACTTGGGCCAGAATTGTAAAATGGCCTTATGAATTAGCGATTTCGTTGTAATTCACATTCCAAGTAATATTCGGCATGCTAATTACGTTGCCGATTGCCAAATTGCTTTATCTCTTATAGTTTCCGAGATATGGACTATCGACATCTTGCAATATTGGCTCTGCTTCTAACTTGGGCCAGAATTGTAAAATGGTCTTATGAATTATCGATTTTGTTGTAATTCACATTCCAAGTAATATTCGGCATGCTAATTACGTTGCCGATTGCCAAATTCCATTATCTCTTATAGTTTCCGAGATATGGACTATCGACATCTTGCAATATTGGCTCTGCTTCTAACTTGGGCCAGAATTGTAAAATGGTCTTATGAATTAGCGATTTCGTTGTAATTCACATTCCAAGTAATATTCGGCATGCTAATTACACTGCCGATGGCCAAATTGCATTATCTCTTATAGTTTCCGAGATATGGACTATCGACATTTTACAATATTGGCTTTTCTTCTAACTTGGGTCAAAATTGTAAATTGGTCTTATGAATTAGCGATTTCGCTCCAGTTCACATCCCAAGTAATATTCGGCATGCTAATTACGTTGTCGATTGCCAAATTGCATTATCTCTTATAGTTTCCGAGATATGGACTATCGACATCTTGCAATATTGGCTCTGCTTCTAACTTGGGCCAGAATTGTAAAATGGTCTTATGAATTAGCGATTTCGCTCCAATTCACATTCCAAGTAATATTCGGCATGCTAATTACGTTGCCGATTGCCAAATTGCATTATCTCTTATAGTTTCCGAGATATGGACTATCGACATCTTGCAATATTGGCTCTGCTTCTAACTTGGGCCAGAATTGTAAAATGGTCTTATGAATTAGCGATTTCGTTGTAATTCACATTCCAAGTAATATTCGGCATGCTAATTACGTTGCCGATTGCCAAATTGCATTATCTCTTATAGTTTCCGAGATATGGACTATCGACATTTTACAATATTGGCTCTGCTTCTAACTTGGGTCAAAATTGTAAAATGGTCTTATGAATTAGCAATTTCGCTCCAATTCACATTCCAAGTAATATTCGGCATGCTAGTTACGTTGCCGATTGCCAGATTGCATTATCTCTTATAGTTTCCGAGATATGGACTATCGACATCTTGCAATATTGGCTCTGCTTCTAACTTGAGCCAGAATTGTAAAATGGTCTTATGAATTAGCGATTTCGTTGTAATTCACTTTCCAAGTAATATTCGGCATGCTAATTACACTGCCGATGGCCAAATTGCATTATCTCTTATAGTTTCCGAGATATGGACTATCGACATTTTACAATATTGGCTTTTCTTCTAACTTGGGTCAAAATTGTAAATTGGTCTTATGAATTAGCGATTTCGCTCCAGTTCACATTCCAAGTAATATTCGGCATGCTAATTACGTTGCCGATTGCCAAATTGCTTTATCTCTTATAGTTTCCGAGATATGGACTATCGACATCTTGCAATATTGGCTCTGCTTCTAACTTGGGCCAGAATTGTAAAATGGTCTTATGAATTAGCGATTTCTTTGTAATTCACATTCCAAGTAATATTCGGCATGCTAATTACACTGTCGATGGCCAAATTGCATTATCTCTTATAGTTTCCGAGATATGGACTATCGACATTTTACAATATTGGCTTTTCTTCTAACTTGGGTCAAAATTGTAAATTGGTCTTATGAATTAGCGATTTCGCTCCAGTTCACATTCCAAGTAATATTCGGCATGCTAATTACGTTGTCGATTGCCAAATTGCATTATCTCTTATAGTTTCCGAGATATGGACTATCGACATCTTGCAATATTGGCTCTGCTTCTAACTTGGGCCAGAATTGTAAAATGGCCTTATGAATTAGCGATTTCGTTGTAATTCACATTCCAAGTAATATTCGGCATGCTAATTACGTTGCCGATTGCCAAATTGCATTATCTCTTATAGTTTCCGAGATATGGACTATCGACATTTTACAATATTGGCTCTGCTTCTAACTTGGGTCAAAATTGTAAAATGGTCTTATGAATTAGCAATTTCGCTCCAATTCACATTCCAAGTAATATTCGGCATGCTAATTACGTTGCCGATTGCCAAATTGCATTATCTCTTATAGTTTCCGAGATATGGACTATCGACATCTTGCAATATTGGCTTTGCTTCTAACTTGAGCCAGAATTGTAAAATGGTCTTATGAATTAGCGATTTCGTTGTAATTCACATTCCAAGTAATATTCGGCATGCTAATTACGTTGCCGATGGCCAAATTGCATTATCTCTTATAGTTTCCGAGATATGGACTATCGACATTTTACAATATTGGCTTTTCTTCTAACTTGGGTCAAAATTGTAAATTGGTCTTATGAATTAGCGATTTCGTTATAATTCACATTCCAAGTAATATTCGGCATGCTAATTACGTTGCCGATTGCCAAATTGCATTATCTCTTATAGTTTCCGAGATGTGGACTATCGACATCTTGCAATATTGGCTCTGCTTCTAACTTGGGCCAGAATTGTAAAATGGTCTTATGAATTAGCGATTTTGTTGTAATTCACATTCCAAGTAATATTCGGCATGCTAATTACGTTGCCGATTGCCAAATTGCATTATCTCTTATAGTTTCCGAGATATGGACTATCGACATCTTGCAATATTGGCTCTGCTTCTAACTTGGGCCAGAATTGTAAAATGGTCTTATGAATTAGCGATTTCGTTGTAATTCACATTCCAGGTAATATTCGGCATGCTAATTACGTTGCCGATTGCCAAATTGCATTATCTCTTATAGTTTCCGAGATATGGACTATCGACATCTTGCAATATTGGCTCTGCTTCTAACTTGGGCCAGAATTGTAAAATGGTCTTATGAATTAGCGATTTCGTTGTAATTCACATTCCAAGTAATATTCGGCATGCTAATTACGTTGCCGATTGCCAAATTGCATTATCTCTTATAGTTTCCGAGATGTGGACTATCGACATCTTGCAATATTGGCTCTGCTTCTAACTTGGGCCAGAATTGTAAAATGGTCTTATGAATTAGCGATTTTGTTGTAATTCACATTCCAAGTAATATTCGGCATGCTAATTACGTTGCCGATTGCCAAATTGCATTATCTCTTATAGTTTCCGAGATATGGACTATCGACATCTTGCAATATTGGCTCTGCTTCTAACTTGGGCCAGAATTGTAAAATGGTCTTATGAATTAGCGATTTCGTTGTAATTCACATTCCAAGTAATATTCGGCATGCTAATTACGTTGCCGATTGCCAAATTGCATTATCTCTTATAGTTTCCGAGATGTGGACTATCGACATCTTGCAATATTGGCTCTGCTTCTAACTTGGGCCAGAATTGTAAAATGGTCTTATGAATTAGCGATTTCGTTGTAATTCACATTCCAAGTAATATTCGGCATGCTAATTACGTTGCCGATTGCCAAATTGCATTATCTCTTATAGTTTCCGAGATGTGGACTATCGACATCTTGCAATATTGGCTCTGCTTCTAACTTGGGCCAGAATTGTAAAATGGTCTTATGAATTAGCGATTTTGTTGTAATTCACATTCCAAGTAATATTCGGCATGCTAATTACGTTGCCGATTGCCAAATTGCATTATCTCTTATAGTTTCCGAGATATGGACTATCGACATCTTGCAATATTGGCTCTGCTTCTAACTTGGGCCAGAATTGTAAAATGGTCTTATGAATTAGCGATTTCGTTGTAATTCACATTCCAGGTAATGTTCGGCATGCTAATTACGTTGCCGATTGCCAAATTGCATTATCTCTTATAGTTTCCGAGATATGGACTATCGACATTTTACAATATTGGCTCTGCTTCTAACTTGGGTCAAAATTGTAAAATGGTCTTATGAATTAGCGATTTCGCTCCAATTCACATTCCAAGTAATATTCGGCATGCTAATTACGTTGCCGATTGCCAAATTGCATTATCTCTTATAGTTTCCGAGATATGGACTATCGACATCTTGCAATATTGGCTCTGTTTCTAACTTGGGCCAGAATTGTAAAATGGTCTTATGAATTAGCGATTTCGTTGTAATTCACATTCCAAGTAATATTCGGCATGCTAATTACGTTGCCGATTGCCAAATTGCTTTATCTCTTATAGTTTCCGAGATATGGACTATCGACATCTTGCAATATTGGCTCTGCTTCTAACTTGGGCCAGAATTGTAAAATGGTCTTATGAATTAGCGATTTTGTTGTAATTCACATTCCAAGTAATATTCGGCATGCTAATTACGTTGCCGATTGCCAAATTGCATTATCTCTTATAGTTTCCGAGATATGGACTATCGACATCTTGCAATATTGGCTCTGCTTCTAACTTGGGCCAGAATTGTAAAATGGTCTTATGAATTAGCGATTTCGTTGTAATTCACATTCCAAGTAATATTCGGCATGCTAATTACACTGCCGATGGCCAAATTGGATTATCTCTTATAGTGTCCGAGATATGGACTATCGACATTTTACAATATTGGCTCTGCTTCTAACTTGGGTCAAAATTGTAAAATGGTCTTATGAATTAGCGATTTCGCTCCAATTCACATTCCAAGTAATATTCGGCATGCTAATTACGTTGCCGATTGCCAAATTGCATTATCTCTTAGAGTTTCCGAGATATGGACTATCGACATCTTGCAATATTGGCTCTGCTTCTAACTTGGGCCAGAATTGTAAAATGGTCTTATGAATTAGCGATTTCGTTGTAATTCACATTCCAAGTAATATTCGGCATGCTAATTACGTTGCCGATTGCCAAATTGCTTTATCTCTTATAGTTTCCGAGATATGGACTATCGACATCTTGCAATATTGGCTCTGCTTCTAACTTGGGCCAGAATTGTAAAATGGTCTTATGAATTAGCGATTTCTTTGTAATTCACATTCCAAGTAATATTCGGCATGCTAATTACACTGCCGATGGCCAAATTGCATTATCTCTTATAGTTTCCGAGATATGGACTATCGACATTTTACAATATTGGCTTTTCTTCTAACTTGGGTCAAAATTGTAAATTGGTCTTATGAATTAGCGATTTCGCTCCAGTTCACATTCCAAGTAATATTCGGCATGCTAATTACGTTGTCGATTGCCAAATTGCATTATCTCTTATAGTTTCCGAGATATGGACTATCGACATCTTGCAATATTGGCTCTGCTTCTAACTTGGGCCAGAATTGTAAAATGGTCTTATGAATTAGCGATTTCGCTCCAATTCACATTCCAAGTAATATTCGGTATGCTATTTACGTTGCCGATTGCCAAATTGCATTATCTCTTATAGTTTCCGAGATATGGACTATCGACATCTTGCAATATTGGCTCTGCTTCTAACTTGGGCCAGAATTGTAAAATGGCCTTATGAATTTGCGATTTCGTTGTAATTCACATTCCAAGTAATATTCGGCATGCTAATTACGTTGCCGATTGCCAAATTGCATTATCTCTTATAGTTTCCGAGATATGGACTATCGACATTTTACAATATTGGCTCTGCTTCTAACTTGGGTCAAAATTGTAAAATGGTCTTATGAATTAGCAATTTCGCTCCAATTCACATTCCAAGTAATATTCGGCATGCTAATTACGTTGCCGATTGCCAAATTGCATTATCTCTTATTGTTTCCGAGATATGGACTATCGACATCTTGCAATATTGGCTTTGCTTCTAACTTGAGCCAGAATTGTAAAATGGTCTTATGAATTAGCGATTTCGTTGTAATTCACATTCCAAGTAATATTCGGCATGCTAATTACACTGCCGATGGCCAAATTGCATTATCTCTTATAGTTTCCGAGATATGGACTATCGACATTTTACAATATTGGCTTTTCTTCTATCTTGGGTCAAAATTGTAAATTGGTCTTATGAATTAGCGATTTCGCTCGAGTTCACATTCCAAGTAATATTCGGCATGCTAATTACGTTGCCGATTGCCAAATTGCATTATCTCTTATAGTTTCCGAGATATGGACTATCGACATCTTGCAATATTGGCTCTGCTTCTAACTTGGGCCAGAATTGTAAAATGGTCTTATGAATTAGCGATTTCGCTCCAATTCACATTCCAAGTAATATTCGGCATGCTAATTACGTTGCCGATTGCCAAATTGCATTATATCTTATAGTTTCCGAGATATGGACTATCGACATTTTGCAATATTGGCTCTGCTTCTAACTTGGGCCAGAATTGTAAAATGGTCTTATGAATTAGCGATTTCGTTGTAATTCACATTCCAAGTAATATTCGGCATGCTAATTACGTTGCCGATTGCCAAATTGCATTATCTCTTAGAGTTTCCGAGATATGGACTATCGACATCTTGCAATATTGGCTCTGCTTCTAACTTGGGCCAGAATTGTAAAATGGTCTTATGAATTAGCGATTTCGTTGTAATTCACATTCCAAGTAATATTCGGCATGCTAATTACGTTGCCGATTGCCAAATTGCTTTATCTCTTATAGTTTCCGAGATATGGACTATCGACATCTTGCAATATTGGCTCTGCTTCTAACTTGGGCCAGAATTGTAAAATGGTCTTATGAATTAGCGATTTTGTTGTAATTCACATTCCAAGTAATATTCGGCATGCTAATTACGTTGCCGATTGCCAAATTGCATTATCTCTTATAGTTTCCGAGATATGGACTATCGACATCTTGCAATATTGGCTCTGCTTCTAACTTGGGCCAGAATTGTAAAATGGTCTTATGAATTAGCGATTTCGTTGTAATTCACATTCCAAGTAATATTCGGCATGCTAATTACACTGCCGATGGCCAAATTGCATTATCTCTTATAGTGTCCGAGATATGGACTATCGACATTTTACAATATTGGCTCTGCTTCTAACTTGGGTCAAAATTGTAAAATGGTCTTATGAATTAGCGATTTCGCTCCAATTCACATTCCAAGTAATATTCGGCATTCTAATTACGTTGCCGATTGCCAAATTGCATTATCTCTTAGAGTTTCCGAGATATGGACTATCGACATCTTGCAATATTGGCTCTGCTTCTAACTTGGGCCAGAATTGTAAAATGGTCTTATGAATTAGCGATTTCGTTGTAATTCACATTCCAAGTAATATTCGGCATGCTAATTACGTTGCCGATTGCCAAATTGCTTTATCTCTTATAGTTTCCGATATATGGACTATCGACATCTTGCAATATTGGCTCTGCTTCTAACTTGGGCCAGAATTGTAAAATGGTCTTATGAATTAGCGATTTCTTTGTAATTCACATTCCAAGTAATATTCGACATGCTAATTACACTGCCGATGGCCAAATTGCATTATCTCTTATAGTTTCCGAGATATGGACTATCGACATTTTACAATATTGGCTTTTCTTCTAACTTGGGTCAAAATTGTAAATTGGCCTTATGAATTAGCGATTTCGCTCCAGTTCACATTCCAAGTAATATTCGGAATGCTAATTACGTTGTCTATTGCCAAATTGCATTATCTCTTATAGTTTCCGAGATATGGACTATCGACATCTTGCAATATTGGCTCTGCTTCTAACTTGGGCCAGAATTGTAAAATGGTCTTATGAATTAGCGATTTCGCTCCAATTCACATTCCAAGTAATATTCGGCATGCTAATTACGTTGCCGATTGCCAAATTGCATTATCTCTTATAGTTTCCGAGATATGGACTATCGACATCTTGCAATATTGGCTCTGCTTCTAACTTGGGCCAGAATTGTAAAATGGCCTTATGAATTAGCGATTTCGTTGTAATTCACATTCCAAGTAATATTCGGCATGCTAATTACGTTGCCGATTGCCAAATTGCATTATCTCTTATAGTTTCCGAGATATGGACTATCGACATTTTACAATATTGGCTCTGCTTCTAACTTGGGTCAAAATTGTAAAATGGTCTTATGAATTAGCAATTTCGCTCCAATTCACATTCCAAGTAATATTCGGCATGCTAATTACGTTGCCGATTGCCAAATTGCATTATCTCTTATAGTTTCCGAGATATGGACTATCGACATCTTGCAATATTGGCTCTGCTTCTAACTTGAGCCAGAATTGTAAAATGGTCTTATGAATTAGCGATTTCGTTGTAATTCACATTCCAAGTAATATTTGGCATGCTAATTACACTGCCGATGGCCAAATTGCATTATCTCTTATAGTTTCCGAGATATGGACTATCGACATTTTACAATATTGGCTTTTCTTCTAACTTGAGTCAAAATTGTAAATTGGTCTTATGAATTAGCGATTTCGCTCGAGTTCACATTCCAAGTAATATTCGGCATGCTAATTACGTTGCCGATTGCCAAATTGCATTATCTCTTATAGTTTCCGAGATATGGACTATCGACATCTTGCAATATTGGCTCTGCTTCTAACTTGGGCCAGAATTGTAAGATGGTCTTATGAATTAGCGATTTCGCTCCAATTCACATTCCAAGTAATATTCGGCATGCTAATTACGTTGCCGATTGCCAAATTGCATTATATCTTATAGTTTCCGAGATATGGACTATCGACATCTTGCAATATTGGCTCTGCTTCTAACTTGGGCCAGAATTGTAAAATGGTCTTATGAATTAGCGATTTCGTTGTAATTCACATTCCAAGTAATATTCGGCATGCTAATTACGTGCCGATTGCCAAATTGCATTATCTCTTATAGTTTCCGAGATATGGACTATCGACATTTTACAATATTGGCTCTGCTTCTAACTTGGGTCAAAATTGTAAAATGGTCTTATGAATTAGCAATTTCGCTCCAATTCACATTCCAAGTAATATTCGGCATGCTAATTACGTTGCCGATTGCCAGATTGCATTATCTCTTATAGTTTCCGAGATATGGACTATCGACATCTTGCAATATTGGCTCTGCTTCTAACTTGGGCCAGAATTGTTAAATGGTCTTATGAATTAGCGATTTCGTTGTAATTCACATTCCAAGTAATATTCGGCATGCTAATTACGTTGCCGATTGCCAAATTGCTTTATCTCTTATAGTTTCCGAGATATGGACTATCGACATCTTGCAATATTGGCTCTGCTTCTAACTTGGGCCAGAATTGTAAAATGGTCTTATGAATTAGCGATTTTGTTGTAATTCACATTCCAAGTAATATTCGGCATGCTAATTACGTTGCCGATTACCAAATTGCATTATCTCTTATAGTTTCCGAGATATGGACTATCGACATCTTGCAATATTGGCTCTGCTTCTAACTTGGGCCAGAATTGTAAAATGGTCTTATGAATTAGCGATTTCGTTGTAATTCACATTCCATGTAATATTCGGCATGCTAATTACGTTGCCGATTGCCAAATTGCATTATCTCTTATAGTTTCCGAGATATGGACTATCGACATCTTGCAATATTGGCTCTGCTTCTAACTTGGGCCAGAATTGTAAAATGGTCTTATGAATTAGCGATTTCGTTGTAATTCACATTCCAAGTAATATTCGGCATGCTAATTACGTTGCCGATTGCCAAATTGCATTATCTCTTATAGTTTCCGAGATATGGACTATCGACATCTTGCAATATTGGCTCTGCTTTTAACTTGGGCCAGAATTGTAAAATGGTCTTATGAATTAGCGATTTTGTTGTAATTCACATTCCAAGTAATATTCGGCATGCTAATTACGTTGCCGATTGCCAAATTGCATTATCTCTTATAGTTTCCGAGATATGGACTATCGACATCTTGCAATATTGGCTCTGCTTCTAACTTGGGCCAGAATTGTAAAATGGTCTTATGAATTAGCGATTTCGTTGTAATTCACATTCCAAGTAATATTCGGCATGCTAATTACGTTGCCGATTGCCAAATTGCATTATCTCTTATAGTTTCCGAGATATGGACTATCGACATTTTACAATATTGGCTCTGCTTCTAACTTGGGTCAAAATTGTAAAATGGTCTTATGAATTAGCGATTTCGCTCCAATTCACATTCCAAGTAATATTCGGCATGCTAATTACGTTGCCGATTGCCAAATTGCATTATCTCTTATAGTTTCCGAGATATGGACTATCGACATCTTGCAATATTGGCTCTGTTTCTAACTTGGGCCAGAATTGTAAAATGGTCTTATGAATTAGCGATTTCGTTGTAATTCACATTCCAAGTAATATTCGGCATGCTAATTACGTTGCCGATTGCCAAATTGCTTTATCTCTTATAGTTTCCGAGATATGGACTATCGACATCTTGCAATATTGGCTCTGCTTCTAACTTGGGCCAGAATTGTAAAATGGTCTTATGAATTAGCGATTTTGTTGTAATTCACATTCCAAGTAATATTCGGCATGCTAATTACGTTGCCGATTGCCAAATTGCATTATCTCTTATAGTTTCCGAGATATGGACTATCGACATCTTGCAATATTGGCTCTGCTTCTAACTTGGGCCAGAATTGTAAAATGGTCTTGTGAATTAGCGATTTCGTTGTAATTCACATTCCAAGTAATATTCGGCATGCTAATTACACTGCCGATGGCCAAATTGCATTATCTCTTATATTTTCCGAGATATGGACTATCGACATTTTACAATATTGGCTCTGCTTCTAACTTGGGTCAAAATTGTAAAATGGTCTTTTGAATTAGCGATTTCGCTCCAATTCACATTCCAAGTAATATTCGGCATGCTAATTACGTTGCCGATTGCCAAATTGCATTATCTCTTAGAGTTTCCGAGATATGGACTATCGACATCTTGCAATATTGGCTCTGCTTCTAACTTGGGCCAGAATTGTAAAATGGTCTTATGAATTAGCGATTTCGTTGTAATTCACATTCCAAGTAATATTCGGCATGCTAATTACGTTGCCGATTGCCAAATTGCTTTATCTCTTATAGTTTCCGAGATATGGACTATCGACATCTTGCAATATTGGCTCTGCTTCTAACTTGGGCCAGAATTGTAAAATGGTCTTATGAATTAGCGATTTTGTTGTAATTCACATTCCAAGTAATATTCGGCATGCTAATTACGTTGCCGATTGCCAAATTGCATTATCTCTTATAGTTTCCGAGATATGGACTATCGACATCTTGCAATATTGGCTCTGCTTCTAACTTGGGCCAGAATTGTAAAATGGTCTTATGAATTAGCGATTTCGTTGTAATTCACATTCCAAGTAATATTCGGCATGCTAATTACACTGCCGATGGCCAAATTGCATTATCTCTTATAGTGTCCGAGATATGGACTATCGACATTTTACAATATTGGCTCTGCTTCTAACTTGGGTCAAAATTGTAAAATGGTCTTATGAATTAGCGATTTCGCTCCAATTCACATTCCAAGTAATATTCGGCATTCTAATTACGTTGCCGATTGCCAAATTGCATTATCTCTTAGAGTTTCCGAGATATGGACTATCGACATCTTGCAATATTGGCTCTGCTTCTAACTTGGGCCAGAATTGTAAAATGGTCTTATGAATTAGCGATTTCGTTGTAATTCACATTCCAAGTAATATTCGGCATGCTAATTACGTTGCCGATTGCCAAATTGCTTTATCTCTTATAGTTTCCGATATATGGACTATCGACATCTTGCAATATTGGCTCTGCTTCTAACTTGGGCCAGAATTGTAAAATGGTCTTATGAATTAGCGATTTCTTTGTAATTCACATTCCAAGTAATATTCGACCTGCTAATTACACTGCCGATGGCCAAATTGCATTATCTCTTATAGTTTCCGAGATATGGACTATCGACATTTTACAATATTGGCTTTTCTTCTAACTTGGGTCAAAATTGTAAATTGGCCTTATGAATTAGCGATTTCGCTCCAGTTCACATTCCAAGTAATATTCGGCATGCTAATTACGTTGTCGATTGCCAAATTGCATTATCTCTTATAGTTTCCGAGATATGGACTATCGACATCTTGCAATATTGGCTCTGCTTCTAACTTGGGCCAGAATTGTAAAATGGTCTTATGAATTAGCGATTTCGCTCCAATTCACATTCCAAGTAATATTCGGCATGCTAATTACGTTGCCGATTGCCAAATTGCATTATCTCTTATAGTTTCCGAGATATGGACTATCGACATCTTGCAATATTGGCTCTGCTTCTAACTTGGGCCAGAATTGTAAAATGGCCTTATGAATTAGCGATTTCGTTGTAATTCACATTCCAAGTAATATTCGGCATGCTAATTACGTTGCCGATTGCCAAATTGCATTATCTCTTATAGTTTCCGAGATATGGACTATCGACATTTTACAATATTGGCTCTGCTTCTAACTTGGGTCAAAATTGTAAAATGGTCTTATGAATTAGCAATTTCGCTCCAATTCACATTCCAAGTAATATTCGGCATGCTAATTACGTTGCCGATTGCCAAATTGCATTATCTCTTATAGTTTCCGAGATATGGACTATCGACATCTTGCAATATTGGCTCTGCTTCTAACTTGGGCCAGAATTGTAAAATGGTCTTGTGAATTAGCGATTTCGTTGTAATTCACATTCCAAGTAATATTCGGCATGCTAATTACACTGCCGATGGCCAAATTGCATTATCTCTTATATTTTCTGAGATATGGACTATCGACATTTTACAATATTGGCTCTGCTTCTAACTTGGGTCAAAATTGTAAAATGGTCTTTTGAATTAGCGATTTCGCTCCAATTCACATTCCAAGTAATATTCGGCATGCTAATTACGTTGCCGATTGCCAAATTGCATTATCTCTTAGAGTTTCCGAGATATGGACTATCGACATCTTGCAATATTGGCTCTGCTTCTAACTTGGGCCAGAATTGTAAAATGGTCTTATGAATTAGCGATTTCGTTGTAATTCACATTCCAAGTAATATTCGGCATGCTAATTACGTTGCCGATTGCCAAATTGCTTTATCTCTTATAGTTTCCGAGATATGGACTATCGACATCTTGCAATATTGGCTCTGCTTCTAACTTGGGCCAGAATTGTAAAATGGTCTTATGAATTAGCGATTTTGTTGTAATTCACATTCCAAGTAATATTCGGCATGCTAATTACGTTGCCGATTGCCAAATTGCATTATCTCTTATAGTTTCCGAGATATGGACTATCGACATCTTGCAATATTGGCTCTGCTTCTAACTTGGGCCAGAATTGTAAAATGGTCTTATGAATTAGCGATTTCGTTGTAATTCACATTCCAAGTAATATTCGGCATGCTAATTACACTGCCGATGGCCAAATTGCATTATCTCTTATAGTGTCCGAGATATGGACTATCGACATTTTACAATATTGGCTCTGCTTCTAACTTGGGTCAAAATTGTAAAATGGTCTTATGAATTAGCGATTTCGCTCCAATTCACATTCCAAGTAATATTCGGCATTCTAATTACGTTGCCGATTGCCAAATTGCATTATCTCTTAGAGTTTCCGAGATATGGACTATCGACATCTTGCAATATTGGCTCTGCTTCTAACTTGGGCCAGAATTGTAAAATGGTCTTATGAATTAGCGATTTCGTTGTAATTCACATTCCAAGTAATATTCGGCATGCTAATTACGTTGCCGATTGCCAAATTGCTTTATCTCTTATAGTTTCCGAGATATGGACTATCGACATCTTGCAATATTGGCTCTGCTTCTAACTTGGGCCAGAATTGTAAAATGGTCTTATGAATTAGCGATTTCTTTGTAATTCACATTCCAAGTAATATTCGACATGCTAATTACACTGCCGATGGCCAAATTGCATTATCTCTTATAGTTTCCGAGATATGGACTATCGACATTTTACAATATTGGCTTTTCTTCTAACTTGGGTCAAAATTGTAAATTGGCCTTATGAATTAGCGATTTCGCTCCAGTTCACATTCCAAGTAATATTCGGCATGCTAATTACGTTGTCGATTGCCAAATTGCATTATCTCTTATAGTTTCCGAGATATGGACTATCGACATCTTGCAATATTGGCTCTGCTTCTAACTAGGGCCAGAATTGTAAAATGGTCTTTTGAATTAGCGATTTCGCTCCAATTCACATTCCAAGTAATATTCGGCATGCTAATTACGTTGCCGATTGCCAAATTGCATTATCTCTTATAGTTTCCGAGATATGGACTATCGACATCTTGCAATATTGGCTCTGCTTTTAACTTGGGCCAGAATTGTAAAATGGCCTTATGAATTAGCGATTTCGTTGTAATTCACATTCCAAGTAATATTCGGCATGCTAATTACGTTGCCGATTGCCAAATTGCATTATCTCTTATAGTTTCCGAGATATGGACTATCGACATTTTACAATATTGGCTCTGCTTCTAACTTGGGTCAAAATTGTAAAATGGTCTTATGAATTAGCAATTTCGCTCCAATTCACATTCCAAGTAATATTCGGCATGCTAATTACGTTGCCGATTGCCAAATTGCATTATCTCTTATAGTTTCCGAGATATGGACTATCGACATCTTGCAATATTGGCTCTGCTTCTAACTTGAGCCAGAATTGTAAAATGGTCTTATGAATTAGCGATTTCGTTGTAATTCACATTCTAAGTAATATTCGGCATGCTAATTACACTGCCGATTGCCAAATTGCATTATCTCTTATAGTTTCCGAGATATGGACTATCGACATTTTACAATATTGGCTTTTCTTCTAACTTGGGTCAAAATTGTAAATTGGTCTTATGAATTAGCGATTTCGCTCGAGTTCACATTCCAAGTAATATTCGGCATGCTAATTACGTTGCCGATTGCCAAATTGCATTATCTCTTATAGTTTCCGAGATATGGACTATCGACATCTTGCAATATTGGCTCTGCTTCTAACTTGGGCCAGAATTGTAAAATGGTCTTATGAATTAGCGATTTCGCTCCAATTCGCATTCCAAGTAATATTCGGCATGCTAATTACGTTGCCGATTGCCAAATTGCATTATATCTTATAGTTTCCGAGATATGGACTATCGACATCTTGCAATATTGGCTCTGCTTCTAACTTGGGCCAGAATTGTAAAATGGTCTTATGAATTAGCGATTTCGTTGTAATTCACATTCCAAGTAATATTCGGCATGCTAATTACGTGCCGATTGCCAAATTGCATTATCTCTTATAGTTTCCGAGATATGGACTATCGACATTTTACAATATTGGCTCTGCTTCTAACTTGGGTCAAAATTGTAAAATGGTCTTATGAATTAGCAATTTCGCTCCAATTCACATTCCAAGTAATATTCGGCATGCTAATTACGTTGCCGATTGCCAGATTGCATTATCTCTTATAGTTTCCGAGATATGGACTATCGACATCTTGCAATATTGGCTCTGCTTCTAACTTGGGCCAGAATTGTTAAATGGTCTTATGAATTAGCGATTTCGTTGTAATTCACATTCCAAGTAATATTCGGCATGCTAATTACGTTGCCGATTGCCAAATTGCTTTATCTCTTATAGTTTCCGAGATATGGACTATCGACATCTTGCAATATTGGCTCTGCTTCTAACTTGGGCCAGAATTGTAAAATGGTCTTATGAATTAGCGATTTTGTTGTAATTCACATTCCAAGTAATATTCGGCATGCTAATTACGTTGCCGATTACCAAATTGCATTATCTCTTATAGTTTCCGAGATATGGACTATCGACATCTTGCAATATTGGCTCTGCTTCTAACTTGGGCCAGAATTGTAAAATGGTCTTATGAATTAGCGATTTCGTTGTAATTCACATTCCATGTAATATTCGGCATGCTAATTACGTTGCCGATTGCCAAATTGCATTATCTCTTATAGTTTCCGAGATATGGACTATCGACATCTTGCAATATTGGCTCTGCTTCTAACTTGGGCCAGAATTGTAAAATGGTCTTATGAATTAGCGATTTCGTTGTAATTCACATTCCAAGTAATATTCGGCATGCTAATTACGTTGCCGATTGCCAAATTGCATTATCTCTTATAGTTTCCGAGATATGGACTATCGACATCTTGCAATATTGGCTCTGCTTTTAACTTGGGCCAGAATTGTAAAATGGTCTTATGAATTAGCGATTTTGTTGTAATTCACATTCCAAGTAATATTCGGCATGCAAATTACGTTGCCGATTGCCAAATTGCATTATCTCTTATAGTTTCCGAGATATGGACTATCGACATCTTGCAATATTGGCTCTGCTTCTAACTTGGGCCAGAATTGTAAAATGGTCTTATGAATTAGCGATTTCGTTGTAATTCACATTCCAAGTAATATTCGGCATGCTAATTACGTTGCCGATTGCCAAATTGCATTATCTCTTATAGTTTCCGAGATATGGACTATCGACATTTTACAATATTGGCTCTGCTTCTAACTTGGGTCAAAATTGTAAAATGGTCTTATGAATTAGCGATTTCGCTCCAATTCACATTCCAAGTAATATTCGGCATGCTAATTACGTTGCCGATTGCCAAATTGCATTATCTCTTATAGTTTCCGAGATATGGACTATCGACATCTTGCAATATTGGCTCTGTTTCTAACTTGGGCCAGAATTGTAAAATGGTCTTATGAATTAGCGATTTCGTTGTAATTCACATTCCAAGTAATATTCGGCATGCTAATTACGTTGCCGATTGCCAAATTGCTTTATCTCTTATAGTTTCCGAGATATGGACTATCGACATCTTGCAATATTGGCTCTGCTTCTAACTTGGGCCAGAATTGTAAAATGGTCTTATGAATTAGCGATTTTGTTGTAATTCACATTCCAAGTAATATTCGGCATGCTAATTACGTTGCCGATTGCCAAATTGCATTATCTCTTATAGTTTCCGAGATATGGACTATCGACATCTTGCAATATTGGCTCTGCTTCTAACTTGGGCCAGAATTGTAAAATGGTCTTGTGAATTAGCGATTTCGTTGTAATTCACATTCCAAGTAATATTCGGCATGCTAATTACACTGCCGATGGCCAAATTGCATTATCTCTTATATTTTCCGAGATATGGACTATCGACATTTTACAATATTGGCTCTGCTTCTAACTTGGGTCAAAATTGTAAAATGGTCTTTTGAATTAGCGATTTCGCTCCAATTCACATTCCAAGTAATATTCGGCATGCTAATTACGTTGCCGATTGCCAAATTGCATTATCTCTTAGAGTTTCCGAGATATGGACTATCGACATCTTGCAATATTGGCTCTGCTTCTAACTTGGGCCAGAATTGTAAAATGGTCTTATGAATTAGCGATTTCGTTGTAATTCACATTCCAAGTAATATTCGGCATGCTAATTACGTTGCCGATTGCCAAATTGCTTTATCTCTTATAGTTTCCGAGATATGGACTATCGACATCTTGCAATATTGGCTCTGCTTCTAACTTGGGCCAGAATTGTAAAATGGTCTTATGAATTAGCGATTTTGTTGTAATTCACATTCCAAGTAATATTCGGCATGCTAATTACGTTGCCGATTGCCAAATTGCATTATCTCTTATAGTTTCCGAGATATGGACTATCGACATCTTGCAATATTGGCTCTGCTTCTAACTTGGGCCAGAATTGTAAAATGGTCTTATGAATTAGCGATTTCGTTGTAATTCACATTCCAAGTAATATTCGGCATGCTAATTACGTTGCCGATTGCCAAATTGCATTATCTCTTATAGTTTCCGAGATATGGACTATCGACATTTTACAATATTGGTTCTGCTTCTAACTTGGGTCAAAATTGTAAAATGGTCTTATGAATTAGCGATTTCGCTCCAATTCACATTCCAAGTAATATTCGGCATGCTAATTACGTTGCCGATTGCCAAATTGCATTATCTCTTATAGTTTCCGAGATATGGACTATCGACATCTTGCAATATTGGCTCTGTTTCTAACTTGGGCCAGAATTGTAAAATGGTCTTATGAATTAGCGATTTCGTTGTAATTCACATTCCAAGTAATATTCGGCATGTTAATTACGTTGCCGATTGCCAAATTGCTTTATCTCTTATAGTTTCCGAGATATGGACTATCGACATCTTGCAATATTGGCTCTGCTTCTAGCTTGGGCCAGAATTGTAAAATGGTCTTATGAATTAGCGATTTTGTTGTAATTCACATTCCAAGTAATATTCGGCATGCTAATTACGTTGCCGATTGCCAAATTGCATTACCTCTTATAGTTTCCGAGATATGGACTATCGACATCTTGCAATATTGGCTCTGCTTCTAACTTGAGCCAGAATTGTAAATTGGTCTTATGAATTAGCGATTTCGCTCGAGTTCACATTCCAAGTAATATTCGGCATGCTAATTACGTTGCCGATTGCCAAATTGCATTATCTCTTATAGTTTCCGAGATATGGACTATCGACATCTTGCAATATTGGCTCTGCTTCTAACTTGGGCCAGAATTGTAAAATGGTCTTATGAATTAGCGATTTCGCTCCAATTCACATTCCAAGTAATATTCGGCATGCTAATTACGTTGCCGATTACCAAATTGCATTATATCTTATAGTTTCCGAGATATGGACTATCGACATCTTGCAATATTGGCTCTGCTTCTAACTTGGGCCAGAATTGTAAAATGGTCTTATGAATTAGCGATTTCGTTGTAATTCACATTCCAAGTAATATTCGGCATGCTAATTACGTGCCGATTGCCAAATTGCATTATCTCTTATAGTTTCCGAGATATGGACTATCGACATTTTACAATATTGGCTCTGCTTCTAACTTGGGTCAAAATTGTAAAATGGTCTTATGAATTAGCAATTTCGCTCCAATTCACATTCCAAGTAATATTCGGCATGCTAATTACGTTGCCGATTGCCAGATTGCATTATCTCTTATAGTTTCCGAGATATGGACTATCGACATCTTGCAATATTGGCTCTGCTTCTAACTTGGGCCAGAATTGTTAAATGGTCTTATGAATTAGCGATTTCGTTGTAATTCACATTCCAAGTAATATTCGGCATGCTAATTACGTTGCTGATTGCCAAATTGCTTTATCTCTTATAGTTTCCGAGATATGGACTATCGACATCTTGCAATATTGGCTCTGCTTCTAACTTGGGCCAGAATTGTAAAATGGTCTTATGAATTAGCGATTTTGTTGTAATTCACATTCCAAGTAATATTCGGCATGCTAATTACGTTGCCGATTACCAAATTGCATTATCTCTTATAGTTTCCGAGATATGGACTATCGACATCTTGCAATATTGGCTCTGCTTCTAACTTGGGCCAGAATTGTAAAATGGTCTTATGAATTAGCGATTTCGTTGTAATTCACATTCCATGTAATATTCGGCATGCTAATTACGTTGCCGATTGCCAAATTGCATTATCTCTTATAGTTTCCGAGATATGGACTATCGACATCTTGCAATATTGGCTCTGCTTCTAACTTGGGCCAGAATTGTAAAATGGTCTTATGAATTAGCGATTTCGTTGTAATTCACATTCCAAGTAATATTCGGCATGCTAATTACGTTGCCGATTGCCAAATTGCATTATCTCTTATAGTTTCCGAGATATGGACTATCGACATCTTGCAATATTGGCTCTGCTTTTAACTTGGGCCAGAATTGTAAAATGGTCTTATGAATTAGCGATTTTGTTGTAATTCACATTCCAAGTAATATTCGGCATGCTAATTACGTTGCCGATTGCCAAATTGCATTATCTCTTATAGTTTCCGAGATATGGACTATCGACATCTTGCAATATTGGCTCTGCTTCTAACTTGGGCCAGAATTGTAAAATGGTCTTATGAATTAGCGATTTCGTTGTAATTCACATTCCAAGTAATATTCGGCATGCTAATTACGTTGCCGATTGCCAAATTGCATTATCTCTTATAGTTTCCGAGATATGGACTATCGACATTTTACAATATTGGCTCTGCTTCTAACTTGGGTCAAAATTGTAAAATGGTCTTATGAATTAGCGATTTCGCTCCAATTCACATTCCAAGTAATATTCGGCATGCTAATTACGTTGCCGATTGCCAAATTACATTATCTCTTATAGTTTCCGAGATATGGACTATCGACATCTTGCAATATTGGCTCTGTTTCTAACTTGGGCCAGAATTGTAAAATGGTCTTATGAATTAGCGATTTCGTTGTAATTCACATTCCAAGTAATATTCGGCATGCTAATTACGTTGCCGATTGCCAAATTGCTTTATCTCTTATAGTTTCCGAGATATGGACTATCGACATCTTGCAATATTGGCTCTGCTTCTAACTTGGGCCAGAATTGTAAAATGGTCTTATGAATTAGCGATTTTGTTGTAATTCACATTCCAAGTAATATTCGGCATGCTAATTACGTTGCCGATTGCCAAATTGCATTATCTTTTATAGTTTCCGAGATATGGACTATCGACATCTTGCAATATTGGCTCTGCTTCTAACTTGGGCCAGAATTGTAAAATGGTCTTGTGAATTAGCGATTTCGTTGTAATTCACATTCCAAGTAATATTCGGCATGCTAATTACACTGCCGATGGCCAAATTGCATTATCTCTTATAGTTTCCGAGATATGGACTATCGACATTTTACAATATTGGCTCTGCTTCTAGCTTGGGTCAAAATTGTAAAATGGTCTTATGAATTAGCGATTTCGCTCCAATTCACATTCCAAGTAATATTCGGCATGCTAATTACGTTGCCGATTGCCAAATTGCATTATCTCTTAGAGTTTCCGAGATATGGACTATCGACATCTTGCAATATTGGCTCTGCTTCTAACTTGGGCCAGAATTGTAAAATGGTCTTATGAATTAGCGATTTCGTTGTAATTCACATTCCAAGTAATATTCGGCATGCTAATTACGTTGCCGATTGCCAAATTGCTTTATCTCTTATAGTTTCCGAGATATGGACTATCGACATCTTGCAATATTGGCTCTGCTTCTAACTTGGGCCAGAATTGTAAAATGGTCTTATGAATTAGCGATTTTGTTGTAATTCACATTCCAAGTAATATTCGGCATGCTAATTACGTTGTCGATTGCCAAATTGCATTATCTCTTATAGTTTCCGAGATATGGACTATCGACATCTTGCAATATTGGCTCTGCTTCTAACTTGGGCCAGATTTGTAAAATGGTCTTATGAATTAGCGATTTCGCTCCAATTCACATTCCAAGTAATATTCGGCATGCTAATTACGTTGCCGATTGCCAAATTGCATTATCTCTTATAGTTTCCGAGATATGGACTATCGACATCTTGCAATATTGGCTCTGCTTCTAACTTGGGCCAGAATTGTAAAATGGTCTTATGAATTAGCGATTTCGTTGTAATTCACATTCCAAGTAATATTCGGCATGCTAATTACGTTGCCGATTGCCAAATTGCATTATCTCTTATAGTTTCCGAGATATGGACTATCGACATTTTACAATATTGGCTCTGCTTCTAACTTGGGTCAAAATTGTAAAATTTTCTTATGAATTAGCAATTTCGCTCCAATTCACATTCCAAGTAATATTCGGCATGCTAATTACGTTGCCGATTGCCAGATTGCATTATCTCTTATAGTTTCCGAGATATGGACTATCGACATCTTGCAATATTGGCTCCGCTTCTAACTTGAGCCAGAATTGTAAAATGGTCTTATGAATTAGCGATTTCGTTGTAATTCACATTCCAAGTAATATTCGGCATGCTAATTACACTGCCGATGGCCAAATTGCCTTATCTCTTATAGTTTCCGAGATATGGACTATCGACATTTTACAATATTGGCTTTTCTTCTAACTTGGGTCAAAATTGTAAATTGGTCTTATGAATTAGCGATTTCGCTCCAGTTCACATTCCAAGTAATATTCGGCATGCTAATTACTTTGCCGATTGCCAAATTGCATTATCTCTTATAGTTTCCGAGATATGGACTATCGACATCTTGCAATATTGGCTCTGCTTCTAACTTGGGCCAGAATTGTAAAATGGTCCTATGAATTAGCGATTTCGCTCCAATTCACATTCCAAGTAATATTCGGCATGCTAATTACGTTGCCGATTGCCAAATTGCATTATCTCTTATAGTTTCCGAGATATGGACTATCGACATCTTGCAATAATTTCTCTGCTTCTAACTTGGGCCAGAATTGTAAAATGGTCTTATGAATTAGCGATTACGCTCCAATTCACATTCCAAGTAATATTCGGCATGCTAATTACGTTGCCGATTGCCAAATTGCATTATCTCTTATAGTTTCCGAGATATGGACTATCGACATCTTGCAATATTGGCTCTGTTTCTAACTTGGGCCAGAATTGTAAAATGGTCTTATGAATTAGCGATTTCGTTGTAATTCACATTCCAAGTAATATTCGGCATGTTAATTACGTTGCCGATTGCCAAATTGCTTTATCTCTTATAGTTTCCGAGATATGGACTATCGACATCTTGCAATATTGGCTCTGCTTCTAGCTTGGGCCAGAATTGTAAAATGGTCTTATGAATTAGCGATTTTGTTGTAATTCACATTCCAAGTAATATTCGGCATGCTAATTACGTTGCCGATTGCCAAATTGCATTATCTCTTATAGTTTCCGAGATATGGACTATCGACATCTTGCAATATTGGCTCTGCTTCTAACTTGGGCCAGAATTGTAAAATGGTCTTATGAATTAGCGATTTCGTTGTAATTCACATTCCAAGTAATATTCGGCATGCTAATTACGTTGCCGATTGCCAAATTGCATTATCTCTTATAGTTTCCGAGATATGGACTATCGACATTTTACAATATTGGCTCTGCTTCTAACTTGGGTCAAAATTGTAAAATGGTCTTATGAATTAGCAATTTCGCTCCAATTCACATTCCAAGTAATATTCGGCATGCTAGTTACGTTGCCGATTGCCAAATTGCATTATCTCTTATAGTTTCCGAGATATGGACTATCGACATCTTGCAATATTGGCTCTGCTTCTAACTTGAGCCAGAATTGTAAAATGGTCTTATGAATTAGCGATTTCGTTGTAATTCACATTCCAAGTAATATTCGGCATGCTAATTACACTGCCGATGGCCAAATTGCATTATCACTTATAGTTTCCGAGATATGGACTATCGACATTTTACAATATTGGCTTTTCTTCTAACTTGGGTCAAAATTGTAAATTGGTCTTATGAATTAGCGATTTCGCTCCAGTTCACATTCCAAGTAATATTCGGCATGCTAATTACGTTGCCGATTGCCAAATTGCATTATCTCTTATAGTTTCCGAGATATGGACTATCGACATCTTGCAATAATTTCTCTGCTTCTAACTTGGGCCAGAATTGTAAAATGGTCTTATGAATTAGCGATTTCGTTGTAATTCACATTCCTAGTAATATTCGGCATGCTAATTACGTTGCCGATTGCCAAATTGCATTATCTCTTATAGTCTCCGAGATATGGACTATCGACATTTTACAATATTGGCTCTGCTTCTAACTTGGGCCAGAATTGTTAAAAGGTCTTATGAATTAGCGATTTCGTTGTAATTCACATTCCAAGTAATATTCGGCATGCTAATTACGTTGCCGATTGCCAAATTGCATTATCTCTTATAGTTTCCGAGATATGGACTATCGACATCTTGCAATATTGGCTCTGCTTCTAACTTGGGCCAGAATTGTAAAATGGTCTTATGAATTAGCGATTTCGTTGTAATTCACATTCCAAGTAATATTCGGCATGCTAATTACGTTGCCGATTGCCAAATTGCATTATCTCTTATAGTTTCCGAGATATGGACTATCGACATTTTACAATATTGGTTCTGCTTCTAACTTGTGTCAAAATTGTAAAATGGTCTTATGAATTAGCGATTTCGCTCCAATTCACATTCCAAGTAATATTCGGCATGCTAATTACGTTGCCGATTGCCAAATTGCATTATCTCTTATAGTTTCCGAGATATGGACTATCGACATCTTGCAATATTGGCTCTGTTTCTAACTTGGGCCAGAATTGTAAAATGGTCTTATGAATTAGCGATTTCGTTGTAATTCACATTCCAAGTAATATTCGGCATGTTAATTACGTTGCCGATTGCCAAATTGCTTTATCTCTTATAGTTTCCGAGATATGGACTATCGACATCTTGCAATATTGGCTCTGCTTCTAGCTTGGGCCAGAATTGTAAAATGGTCTTATGAATTAGCGATTTTGTTGTAATTCACATTCCAAGTAATATTCGGCATGCTAATTACGTTGCCGATTGCCAAATTGCATTATCTCTTATAGTTTCCGAGATATGGACTATCGACATCTTGCAATATTGGCTCTGCTTCTAACTTGGGCCAGAATTGTAAAATGGTCTTATGAATTAGCGATTTCGTTGTAATTCACATTCCAAGTAATATTCGGCATGCTAATTACACTGCCGATGGCCAAATTGCATTATCTCTTATAGTTTCCGAGATATGGACTATCGACATTTTACAATATTGGCTCTGCTTCTAACTTGGGTCAAAATTGTAAAATGGTCTTATGAATTAGCGATTTCGCTCCAATTCACATTCCAAGTAATATTCGGCATGCTAATTACGTTGCCGATTGCCAAATTGCATTATCTCTTAGAGTTTCCGAGATATGGACTATCGACATCTTGCAATATTGGCTCTGCTTCTAACTTGGGCCAGAATTGTAAAATGGTCTTATGAATTAGCGATTTCGTTGTAATTCACATTCCAAGTAATATTCGGCATGCTAATTACGTTGCCGATTGCCAAATTCCATTATCTCTTATAGTTTCCGAGATATGGACTATCGACATCTTGCAATATTGGCTCTGCTTCTAACTTGGGCCAGAATTGTAAAATGGTCTTATGAATTAGTGATTTCGTTGTAATTCACATTCCAAGTAATATTCGGCATGCTAATTACACTGCCGATGGCCAAATTGCATTATCTCTTATAGTTTCCGAGATATGGACTATCGACATTTTACAATATTGGCTTTTCTTCTAACTTGGGTCAAAATTGTAAATTGGTCTTATGAATTAGCGATTTCGCTCCAGTTCACATTCCAAGTAATATTCGGCATGCTAATTACGTTGTCGATTGCCAAATTGCATTATCTCTTATAGTTTCCGAGATATGGACTATCGACATCTTGCAATATTGGCTCTGCTTCTAACTTGGGCCAGAATTGTAAAATGGTCTTATGAATTAGCGATTTCGCTCCAATTCACATTCCAAGTAATATTCGGCATGCTAATTACGTTGCCGATTGCCAAATTGCATTATCTCTTATAGTTTCCGAGATATGGACTATCGACATCTTGCAATATTGGCTCTGCTTTTAACTTGGGCCAGAATTGTAAAATGGTCTTATGAATTAGCGATTTTGTTGTAATTCACATTCCAAGTAATATTCGGCATGCTAATTACGTTGCCGATTGCCAAATTGCATTATCTCTTATAGTTTCCGAGATATGGACTATCGACATCTTGCAATATTGGCTCTGCTTCTAACTTGGGCCAGAATTGTAAAATGGTCTTATGAATTAGCGATTTCGTTGTAATTCACATTCCAAGTAATATTCGGCATGCTAATTACGTTGCCGATTGCCAAATTGCATTATCTCTTATAGTTTCCGAGATATGGACTATCGACATTTTACAATATTGGCTCTGCTTCTAACTTGGGTCAAAATTGTAAAATGGTCTTATGAATTAGCGATTTCGCTCCAATTCACATTCCAAGTAATATTCGGCATGCTAATTACGTTGCCGATTGCCAAATTACATTATCTCTTATAGTTTCCGAGATATGGACTATCGACATCTTGCAATATTGGCTCTGTTTCTAACTTGGGCCAGAATTGTAAAATGGTCTTATGAATTAGCGATTTCGTTGTAATTCACATTCCAAGTAATATTCGGCATGCTAATTACGTTGCCGATTGCCAAATTGCTTTATCTCTTATAGTTTCCGAGATATGGACTATCGACATCTTGCAATATTGGCTCTGCTTCTAACTTGGGCCAGAATTGTAAAATGGTCTTATGAATTAGCGATTTTGTTGTAATTCACATTCCAAGTAATATTCGGCATGCTAATTACGTTGCCGATTGCCAAATTGCATTATCTTTTATAGTTTCCGAGATATGGACTATCGACATCTTGCAATATTGGCTCTGCTTCTAACTTGGGCCAGAATTGTAAAATGGTCTTGTGAATTAGCGATTTCGTTGTAATTCACATTCCAAGTAATATTCGGCATGCTAATTACACTGCCGATGGCCAAATTGCATTATCTCTTATAGTTTCCGAGATATGGACTATCGACATTTTACAATATTGGCTCTGCTTCTAGCTTGGGTCAAAATTGTAAAATGGTCTTATGAATTAGCGATTTCGCTCCAATTCACATTCCAAGTAATATTCGGCATGCTAATTACGTTGCCGATTGCCAAATTGCATTATCTCTTAGAGTTTCCGAGATATGGACTATCGACATCTTGCAATATTGGCTCTGCTTCTAACTTGGGCCAGAATTGTAAAATGGTCTTATGAATTAGCGATTTCGTTGTAATTCACATTCCAAGTAATATTCGGCATGCTAATTACGTTGCCGATTGCCAAATTGCTTTATCTCTTATAGTTTCCGAGATATGGACTATCGACATCTTGCAATATTGGCTCTGCTTCTAACTTGGGCCAGAATTGTAAAATGGTCTTATGAATTAGCGATTTTGTTGTAATTCACATTCCAAGTAATATTCGGCATGCTAATTACGTTGCCGATTGCCAAATTGCATTATCTCTTATAGTTTCCGAGATATGGACTATCGACATCTTGCAATATTGGCTCTGCTTCTAACTTGGGCCAGAATTGTAAAATGGTCTTATGAATTAGCGATTTCGTTGTAATTCCCATTCCAAGTAATATTCGGCATGCTAATTACACTGCCGATGGCCAAATTGCATTATCTCTTATAGTTTCCGAGATATGGACTATCGACATTTTACAATATTGGCTTTTCTTCTAACTTGGGTCAAAATTGTAAATTGGTCTTATGAATTAGCGATTTCGCTCGAGTTCACATTCCAAGTAATATTCGGCATGCTAATTACGTTGTCGATTGCCAAATTGCATTATCTCTTATAGTTTCCGAGATATGGACTATCGACATCTTGCAATATTGGCTCTGCTTCTAACTTGGGCCAGATTTGTAAAATGGTCTTATGAATTAGCGATTTCGCTCCAATTCACATTCCAAGTAATATTCGGCATGCTAATTACGTTGCCGATTGCCAAATTGCATTATCTCTTATAGTTTCCGAGATATGGACTATCGACATCTTGCAATATTGGCTCTGCTTCTAACTTGGGCCAGAATTGTAAAATGGTCTTATGAATTAGCGATTTCGTTGTAATTCACATTCCAAGTAATATTCGGCATGCTAATTACGTTGCCGATTGCCAAATTGCATTATCTCTTATAGTTTCCGAGATATGGACTATCGACATTTTACAATATTGGCTCTGCTTCTAACTTGGGTCAAAATTGTAAAATTTTCTTATGAATTAGCAATTTCGCTCCAATTCACATTCCAAGTAATATTCGGCATGCTAATTACGTTGCCGATTGCCAGATTGCATTATCTCTTATAGTTTCCGAGATATGGACTATCGACATCTTGCAATATTGGCTCCGCTTCTAACTTGAGCCAGAATTGTAAAATGGTCTTATGAATTAGCGATTTCGTTGTAATTCACATTCCAAGTAATATTCGGCATGCTAATTACACTGCCGATGGCCAAATTGCCTTATCTCTTATAGTTTCCGAGATATGGACTATCGACATTTTACAATATTGGCTTTTCTTCTAACTTGGGTCAAAATTGTAAATTGGTCTTATGAATTAGCGATTTCGCTCCAGTTCACATTCCAAGTAATATTCGGCATGCTAATTACTTTGCCGATTGCCAAATTGCATTATCTCTTATAGTTTCCGAGATATGGACTATCGACATCTTGCAATATTGGCTCTGCTTCTAACTTGGGCCAGAATTGTAAAATGGTCCTATGAATTAGCGATTTCGCTCCAATTCACATTCCAAGTAATATTCGGCATGCTAATTACGTTGCCGATTGCCAAATTGCATTATCTCTTATAGTTTCCGAGATATGGACTATCGACATCTTGCAATATTGGCTCTGTTTCTAACTTGGGCCAGAATTGTAAAATGGTCTTATGAATTAGCGATTTCGTTGTAATTCACATTCCAAGTAATATTCGGCATGTTAATTACGTTGCCGATTGCCAAATTGCTTTATCTCTTATAGTTTCCGAGATATGGACTATCGACATCTTGCAATATTGGCTCTGCTTCTAGCTTGGGCCAGAATTGTAAAATGGTCTTATGAATTAGCGATTTTGTTGTAATTCACATTCCAAGTAATATTCGGCATGCTAATTACGTTGCCGATTGCCAAATTGCATTATCTCTTATAGTTTCCGAGATATGGACTATCGACATCTTGCAATATTGGCTCTGCTTCTAACTTGGGCCAGAATTGTAAAATGGTCTTATGAATTAGCGATTTCGTTGTAATTCACATTCCAAGTAATATTCGGCATGCTAATTACGTTGCCGATTGCCAAATTGCATTATCTCTTATAGTTTCCGAGATATGGACTATCGACATTTTACAATATTGGCTCTGCTTCTAACTTGGGTCAAAATTGTAAAATGGTCTTATGAATTAGCAATTTCGCTCCAATTCACATTCCAAGTAATATTCGGCATGCTAGTTACGTTGCCGATTGCCAAATTGCATTATCTCTTATAGTTTCCGAGATATGGACTATCGACATCTTGCAATATTGGCTCTGCTTCTAACTTGGGCCAGAATTGTAAAATGGTCTTATGAATTAGCGATTTCGTTGTAATTCACATTCCAAGTAATATTCGGCATGCTAATTACGTTGCCGATTGCCAAATTGCATTATCTCTTATAGTTTCCGAGATATGGACTATCGACATTTTACAATATTGGCTCTGCTTCTAACTTGGGCCAGAATTGTAAAATGGTCTTATGAATTAGCGATTTTGTTGTAATTCACATTCCAAGTAATATTCGGCATGCTAATTACGTTGCCGATTGCCAAATTGCATTATCTTTTATAGTTTCCGAGATATGGACTATCGACATCTTGCAATATTGGCTCTGCTTCTAACTTGGGCCAGAATTGTAAAATGGTCTTGTGAATTAGCGATTTCGTTGTAATTCACATTCCAAGTAATATTCGGCATGCTAATTACACTGCCGATGGCCAAATTGCATTATCTCTTATAGTTTCCGAGATATGGACTATCGACATTTTACAATATTGGCTCTGCTTCTAGCTTGGGTCAAAATTGTAAAATGGTCTTATGAATTAGCGATTTCGCTCCAATTCACATTCCAAGTAATATTCGGCATGCTAATTACGTTGCCGATTGCCAAATTGCATTATCTCTTAGAGTTTCCGAGATATGGACTATCGACATCTTGCAATATTGGCTCTGCTTCTAACTTGGGCCAGAATTGTAAAATGGTCTTATGAATTAGCGATTTCGTTGTAATTCACATTCCAAGTAATATTCGGCATGCTAATTACGTTGCCGATTGCCAAATTGCTTTATCTCTTATAGTTTCCGAGATATGGACTATCGACATCTTGCAATATTGGCTCTGCTTCTAACTTGGGCCAGAATTGTAAAATGGTCTTATGAATTAGCGATTTTGTTGTAATTCACATTCCAAGTAATATTCGGCATGCTAATTACGTTGCCGATTGCCAAATTGCATTATCTCTTATAGTTTCCGAGATATGGACTATCGACATCTTGCAATATTGGCTCTGCTTCTAACTTGGGCCAGAATTGTAAAATGGTCTTATGAATTAGCGATTTCGTTGTAATTCCCATTCCAAGTAATATTCGGCATGCTAATTACACTGCCGATGGCCAAATTGCATTATCTCTTATAGTTTCCGAGATATGGACTATCGACATTTTACAATATTGGCTTTTCTTCTAACTTGGGTCAAAATTGTAAATTGGTCTTATGAATTAGCGATTTCGCTCGAGTTCACATTCCAAGTAATATTCGGCATGCTAATTACGTTGTCGATTGCCAAATTGCATTATCTCTTATAGTTTCCGAGATATGGACTATCGACATCTTGCAATATTGGCTCTGCTTCTAACTTGGGCCAGATTTGTAAAATGGTCTTATGAATTAGCGATTTCGCTCCAATTCACATTCCAAGTAATATTCGGCATGCTAATTACGTTGCCGATTGCCAAATTGCATTATCTCTTATAGTTTCCGAGATATGGACTATCGACATCTTGCAATATTGGCTCTGCTTCTAACTTGGGCCAGAATTGTAAAATGGTCTTATGAATTAGCGATTTCGTTGTAATTCACATTCCAAGTAATATTCGGCATGCTAATTACGTTGCCGATTGCCAAATTGCATTATCTCTTATAGTTTCCGAGATATGGACTATCGACATTTTACAATATTGGCTCTGCTTCTAACTTGGGTCAAAATTGTAAAATTTTCTTATGAATTAGCAATTTCGCTCCAATTCACATTCCAAGTAATATTCGGCATGCTAATTACGTTGCCGATTGCCAGATTGCATTATCTCTTATAGTTTCCGAGATATGGACTATCGACATCTTGCAATATTGGCTCCGCTTCTAACTTGAGCCAGAATTGTAAAATGGTCTTATGAATTAGCGATTTCGTTGTAATTCACATTCCAAGTAATATTCGGCATGCTAATTACACTGCCGATGGCCAAATTGCCTTATCTCTTATAGTTTCCGAGATATGGACTATCGACATTTTACAATATTGGCTTTTCTTCTAACTTGGGTCAAAATTGTAAATTGGTCTTATGAATTAGCGATTTCGCTCCAGTTCACATTCCAAGTAATATTCGGCATGCTAATTACTTTGCCGATTGCCAAATTGCATTATCTCTTATAGTTTCCGAGATATGGACTATCGACATCTTGCAATATTGGCTCTGCTTCTAACTTGGGCCAGAATTGTAAAATGGTCCTATGAATTAGCGATTTCGCTCCAATTCACATTCCAAGTAATATTCGGCATGCTAATTACGTTGCCGATTGCCAAATTGCATTATCTCTTATAGTTTCCGAGATATGGACTATCGACATCTTGCAATATTGGCTCTGTTTCTAACTTGGGCCAGAATTGTAAAATGGTCTTATGAATTAGCGATTTCGTTGTAATTCACATTCCAAGTAATATTCGGCATGTTAATTACGTTGCCGATTGCCAAATTGCTTTATCTCTTATAGTTTCCGAGATATGGACTATCGACATCTTGCAATATTGGCTCTGCTTCTAGCTTGGGCCAGAATTGTAAAATGGTCTTATGAATTAGCGATTTTGTTGTAATTCACATTCCAAGTAATATTCGGCATGCTAATTACGTTGCCGATTGCCAAATTGCATTATCTCTTATAGTTTCCGAGATATGGACTATCGACATCTTGCAATATTGGCTCTGCTTCTAACTTGGGCCAGAATTGTAAAATGGTCTTATGAATTAGCGATTTCGTTGTAATTCACATTCCAAGTAATATTCGGCATGCTAATTACGTTGCCGATTGCCAAATTGCATTATCTCTTATAGTTTCCGAGATATGGACTATCGACATTTTACAATATTGGCTCTGCTTCTAACTTGGGTCAAAATTGTAAAATGGTCTTATGAATTAGCAATTTCGCTCCAATTCACATTCCAAGTAATATTCGGCATGCTAGTTACGTTGCCGATTGCCAAATTGCATTATCTCTTATAGTTTCCGAGATATGGACTATCGACATCTTGCAATATTGGCTCTGCTTCTAACTTGAGCCAGAATTGTAAAATGGTCTTATGAATTAGCGATTTCGTTGTAATTCACATTCCAAGTAATATTCGGCATGCTAATTACACTGCCGATGGCCAAATTGCATTATCTCTTATAGTTTCCGAGATATGGACTATCGACATTTTACAATATTGGCTTTTCTTCTAACTTGGGTCAAAATTGTAAATTGGTCTTATGAATTAGCGATTTCGCTCCAGTTCACATTCCAAGTAATATTCGGCATGCTAATTACTTTGCCGATTGCCAAATTGCATTATCTCTTATAGTTTCCGAGATATGGACTATCGACATCTTGCAATATTGGCTCTGCTTCTAACTTGGGCCAGAATTGTAAAATGGTCCTATGAATTAGCGATTTCGCTCCAATTCACATTCCAAGTAATATTCGGCATGCTAATTACGTTGCCGATTGCCAAATTGCATTATCTCTTATAGTTTCCGAGATATGGACTATCGACATCTTGCAATAATTTCTCTGCTTCTAACTTGGGCCAGAATTGTAAAATGGTCTTATGAATTAGCGATTACGCTCCAATTCACATTCCAAGTAATATTCGGCATGCTAATTACGTTGCCGATTGCCAAATTGCATTATCTCTTATAGTTTCCGAGATATGGACTATCGACATCTTGCAATATTGGCTCTGTTTCTAACTTGGGCCAGAATTGTAAAATGGTCTTATGAATTAGCGATTTCGTTGTAATTCACATTCCAAGTAATATTCGGCATGTTAATTACGTTGCCGATTGCCAAATTGCTTTATCTCTTATAGTTTCCGAGATATGGACTATCGACATCTTGCAATATTGGCTCTGCTTCTAGCTTGGGCCAGAATTGTAAAATGGTCTTATGAATTAGCGATTTTGTTGTAATTCACATTCCAAGTAATATTCGGCATGCTAATTACGTTGCCGATTGCCAAATTGCATTATCTCTTATAGTTTCCGAGATATGGACTTTCGACATCTTGCAATATTGGCTCTGCTTCTAACTTGGGCCAGAATTGTAAAATGGTCTTATGAATTAGCGATTTCGTTGTAATTCACATTCCAAGTAATATTCGGCATGCTAATTACGTTGCCGATTGCCAAATTGCATTATCTCTTATAGTTTCCGAGATATGGACTATCGACATTTTACAATATTGGCTCTGCTTCTAACTTGGGTCAAAATTGTAAAATGGTCTTATGAATTAGCAATTTCGCTCCAATTCACATTCCAAGTAATATTCGGCATGCTAGTTACGTTGCCGATTGCCAAATTGCATTATCTCTTATAGTTTCCGAGATATGGACTATCGACATCTTGCAATATTGGCTCTGCTTCTAACTTGAGCCAGAATTGTAAAATGGTCTTATGAATTAGCGATTTCGTTGTAATTCACATTCCAAGTAATATTCGGCATGCTAATTACACTGCCGATGGCCAAATTGCATTATCTCTTATAGTTTCCGAGATATGGACTATCGACATTTTACAATATTGGCTTTTCTTCTAACTTGGGTCAAAATTGTAAATTGGTCTTATGAATTAGCGATTTCGCTCCAGTTCACATTCCAAGTAATATTCGGCATGCTAATTACGTTGCCGATTGCCAAATTGCATTATCTCTTATAGTTTCCGAGATATGGACTATCGACATCTTGCAATAATTTCTCTGCTTCTAACTTGGGCCAGAATTGTAAAATGGTCTTATGAATTAGCGATTTCGTTGTAATTCACATTCCTAGTAATATTCGGCATGCTAATTACGTTGCCGATTGCCAAATTGCATTATCTCTTATAGTCTCCGAGATATGGACTATCGACATTTTACAATATTGGCTCTGCTTCTAACTTGGGCCAGAATTGTTAAATGGTCTTATGAATTAGCGATTTCGTTGTAATTCACATTCCAAGTAATATTCGGCATGCTAATTACGTTGCCGATTGCCAAATTGCATTATCTCTTATAGTTTCCGAGATATGGACTATCGACATCTTGCAATATTGGCTCTGCTTCTAACTTGGGCCAGAATTGTAAAATGGTCTTATGAATTAGCGATTTCGTTGTAATTCACATTCCAAGTAATATTCGGCATGCTAATTACGTTGCCGATTGCCAAATTGCATTATCTCTTATAGTTTCCGAGATATGGACTATCGACATTTTACAATATTGGTTCTGCTTCTAACTTGTGTCAAAATTGTAAAATGGTCTTATGAATTAGCGATTTCGCTCCAATTCACATTCCAAGTAATATTCGGCATGCTAATTACGTTGCCGATTGCCAAATTGCATTATCTCTTATAGTTTCCGAGATATGGACTATCGACATCTTGCAATATTGGCTCTGTTTCTAACTTGGGCCAGAATTGTAAAATGGTCTTATGAATTAGCGATTTCGTTGTAATTCACATTCCAAGTAATATTCGGCATGTTAATTACGTTGCCGATTGCCAAATTGCTTTATCTCTTATAGTTTCCGAGATATGGACTATCGACATCTTGCAATATTGGCTCTGCTTCTAGCTTGGGCCAGAATTGTAAAATGGTCTTATGAATTAGCGATTTTGTTGTAATTCACATTCCAAGTAATATTCGGCATGCTAATTACGTTGCCGATTGCCAAATTGCATTATCTCTTATAGTTTCCGAGATATGGACTATCGACATCTTGCAATATTGGCTCTGCTTCTAACTTGGGCCAGAATTGTAAAATGGTCTTATGAATTAGCGATTTCGTTGTAATTCACATTCCAAGTAATATTCGGCATGCTAATTACACTGCCGATGGCCAAATTGCATTATCTCTTATAGTTTCCGAGATATGGACTATCGACATTTTACAATATTGGCTCTGCTTCTAACTTGGGTCAAAATTGTAAAATGGTCTTATGAATTAGCGATTTCGCTCCAATTCACATTCCAAGTAATATTCGGCATGCTAATTACGTTGCCGATTGCCAAATTGCATTATCTCTTAGAGTTTCCGAGATATGGACTATCGACATCTTGCAATATTGGCTCTGCTTCTAACTTGGGCCAGAATTGTAAAATGGTCTTATGAATTAGCGATTTCGTTGTAATTCACATTCCAAGTAATATTCGGCATGCTAATTACGTTGCCGATTGCCAAATTCCATTATCTCTTATAGTTTCCGAGATATGGACTATCGACATCTTGCAATATTGGCTCTGCTTCTAACTTGGGCCAGAATTGTAAAATGGTCTTATGAATTAGTGATTTCGTTGTAATTCACATTCCAAGTAATATTCGGCATGCTAATTACACTGCCGATGGCCAAATTGCATTATCTCTTATAGTTTCCGAGATATGGACTATCGACATTTTACAATATTGGCTTTTCTTCTAACTTGGGTCAAAATTGTAAATTGGTCTTATGAATTAGCGATTTCGCTCCAGTTCACATTCCAAGTAATATTCGGCATGCTAATTACGTTGTCGATTGCCAAATTGCATTATCTCTTATAGTTTCCGAGATATGGACTATCGACATCTTGCAATATTGGCTCTGCTTCTAACTTGGGCCAGAATTGTAAAATGGTCTTATGAATTAGCGATTTCGCTCCAATTCACATTCCAAGTAATATTCGGCATGCTAATTACGTTGCCGATTGCCAAATTGCATTATCTCTTATAGTTTCCGAGATATGGACTATCGACATCTTGCAATATTGGCTCTGCTTCTAACTTGGGCCAGAATTGTAAAATGGTCTTATGAATTAGCGATTTCGTTGTAATTCACATTCCAAGTAATATTCGGCATGCTAATTACGTTGCCGATTGCCAAATTGCATTATCTCTTATAGTTTCCGAGATATGGACTATCGACATTTTACAATATTGGCTCTGCTTCTAACTTGGGTCAAAATTGTAAAATGGTCTTATGAATTAGCAATTTCGCTCCAATTCACATTCCAAGTAATATTCGGCATGCTAGTTACGTTGCCGATTGCCAAATTGCATTATCTCTTATAGTTTCCGAGATATGGACTATCGACATCTTGCAATATTGGCTCTGCTTCTAACTTGAGCCAGAATTGTAAAATGGTCTTATGAATTAGCGATTTCGTTGTAATTCACATTCCAAGTAATATTCGGCATGCTAATTACACTGCCGATGGCCAAATTGCATTATCTCTTATAGTTTCCGAGATATGGACTATCGACATTTTACAATATTGGCTTTTCTTCTAACTTGGGTCAAAATTGTAAATTGGTCTTATGAATTAGCGATTGCGCTCCAGTTCACATTCCAAGTAATATTCGGCATGCTAATTACGTTGCCGATTGCCAAATTGCATTATCTCTTATAGTTTCCGAGATATGGACTATCGACATCTTGCAATATAGGCTCTGCTTCTAACTTGGGCCAGAATTGTAAAATGGTCTTATGAATTAGCGATTTCGCTCCAATTCACATTCCAAGTAATATTCGGCATGCTAATTACGTTGCCGATTGCCAAATTGCATTATCTCTTATAGTTTCCGAGATATGGACTATCGACATCTTGCAATATTGGCTCTGCTTCTAACTTGGGCCAGAATTGTAAAATGGTCTTATGAATTAGCGATTTCGTTGTAATTCACATTCCAAGTAATATTCGGCATGCTAATTACGTTGCCGATTGCCAAATTGCATTATCTCTTATAGGTTCCGAGATATGGACTATCGACATTTTACAATATTGGCTCTGCTTCTAACTTGGGTCAAAATTGTAAAATGGTCTTATGAATTAGCAATTTCGCTCCAATTCACATTCCAAGTAATATTCGGCATGCTAATTACGTTGTCGATTGCCAGATTGCATTATCTCTTATAGTTTCCGATATATGGACTATCGACATCTTGCAATATTGGCTCTGCTTCTAACTTGGGCCAGAATTGTAAAATGGTCTTATGAATTAGCGATTTCGCTCCAATTCACATTCCAAGTAATATTCGGCATGCTAATTACGTTGCCGATTGCCAAATTCCATTATCTCTTATAGTTTCCGAGATATGGACTATCGACATCTTGCAATATTGGCTCTGCTTCTAACTTGGGCCAGAATTGTAAAATGGTCTTATGAATTAGCGATTTCGTTGTAATTCACATTCCAAGTAATATTCGGCATGCTAATTACACTGCCGATGGCCAAATTGCATTATCTCTTATAGTTTCCGAGATATGGACTATCGACATTTTGCAATATTGGCTTTTCTTCTAACTTGGGTCAAAATTGTAAATTGGCCTTATGAATTAGCAATTTCGCTCCAATTCACATTCCAAGTAATATTCGGCATGCTAATTAGGTTGTCGATTGCCAAATTGCATTATCTCTTATAGTTTCCGAGATATGGACTATCGACATCTTGCAATATTGGCTCTGCTTCTAACTTGGGCCAGAATTGTAAAATGGTCTTATGAATAAGCGATTTCGCTCCAATTCACATTCCAAGTAATATTCGGCATGCTAATTACGTTGCCGATTGCCAAATTGCATTATCTCTTATAGTTTCCGAGATATGGACTATCGACATCTTGCAATATTGGCTCTGCTTCTAACTTGGGCCAGAATTGTAAAATGGTCTTATGAATTAGCGATTTCGTTGTAATTCACATTCCAAGTAATATTCGGCATGCTAATTACGTTGCCGATTGCCAAATTGCATTATCTCTTATAGTTTCCGAGATATGGACTATCGACATTTTACAATATTGGCTCTGCTTCTAACTTGATTCAAAATTGTAAAATGGTCTTATGAATTAGCAATTTCGCTCCAATTCAAATTCCAAGTAATATTCGGCATGCTAATTACGTTGCCGATTGCCAGATTGCATTATCTCTTATAGTTTCCGAGATATGGACTATCGACATCTTGCAATATTGGCTCTGCTTCTAACTTGAGCCAGAATTGTAAAATGGTCTTATGAATAAGCGATTTCGTTGTAATTCACATTCCAAGTAATATTCGGCATGCTAATTACACTGCCGATGGCCAAATTGCATTATCTCTTATAGTTTCCGAGATATGGACTATCGACATTTTACAATATTGGCTCTGCTTCTAACTTGGGTCAAAATTGTAAAATGGTCTTATGAATTAGCGATTTCGCTCCAATTCACATTCCAAGTAATATTCGGCATGCTAATTACGTTGCCGATTGCCAAATTGCATTATCTCTTAGAGTTTCCGAGATATGGACTATCGACATCTTTCAATATTGGCTCTGCTTCTAACTTGGGCCAGAATTGTAAAATGGCCTTATGAATTAGCGATTTCGTTGTAATTCACATTCCAAGTAATATTCGGCATGCTAATTACGTTGCCGATTGCCAAATTGCTTTATCTCTTATAGTTTCCGAGATATGGACTATCGACATCTTGCAATATTGGCTCTGCTTCTAACTTGGGCCAGAATTGTAAAATGGTCTTATGAATTATCGATTTTGTTGTAATTCACATTCCAAGTAATATTCGGCATGCTAATTACGTTGCCGATTGCCAAATTCCATTATCTCTTATAGTTTCCGAGATATGGACTATCGACATCTTGCAATATTGGCTCTGCTTCTAACTTGGGCCAGAATTGTAAAATGGTCTTATGAATTAGCGATTTCGTTGTAATTCACATTCCAAGTAATATTCGGCATGCTAATTACACTGCCGATGGCCAAATTGCATTATCTCTTATAGTTTCCGAGATATGGACTATCGACATTTTACAATATTGGCTTTTCTTCTAACTTGGGTCAAAATTGTAAATTGGTCTTATGAATTAGCGATTTCGCTCCAGTTCACATCCCAAGTAATATTCGGCATGCTAATTACGTTGTCGATTGCCAAATTGCATTATCTCTTATAGTTTCCGAGATATGGACTATCGACATCTTGCAATATTGGCTCTGCTTCTAACTTGGGCCAGAATTGTAAAATGGTCTTATGAATTAGCGATTTCGCTCCAATTCACATTCCAAGTAATATTCGGCATGCTAATTACGTTGCCGATTGCCAAATTGCATTATCTCTTATAGTTTCCGAGATATGGACTATCGACATCTTGCAATATTGGCTCTGCTTCTAACTTGGGCCAGAATTGTAAAATGGTCTTATGAATTAGCGATTTTGTTGTAATTCACATTCCAAGTAATATTCGGCATGCTAATTACGTTGCCGATTGCCAAATTGCATTATCTCTTATAGTTTCCGAGATATGGACTATCGACATTTTACAATATTGGCTCTGCTTCTAACTTGGGTCAAAATTGTAAAATGGTCTTATGAATTAGCAATTTCGCTCCAATTCACATTCCAAGTAATATTCGGCATGCTAGTTACGTTGCCGATTGCCAGATTGCATTATCTCTTATAGTTTCCGAGATATGGACTATCGACATCTTGCAATATTGGCTCTGCTTCTAACTTGAGCCAGAATTGTAAAATGGTCTTATGAATTAGCGATTTCGTTGTAATTCACATTCCAATTAATATTCGGCATGCTAATTACACTGCCGATGGCCAAATTGCATTATCTCTTATAGTTTTGCGAGATATGGACTATCGACATTTTACAATATTGGCTTTTCTTCTAACTTGGGCCAAAATTGTAAATTGGTCTTATGAATTAGCGATTTCGCTCCAGTTCACATTCCAAGTAATATTCGGCATGCTAATTACGTTGCCGATTGCCAAATTGCATTATCTCTTATAGTTTCCGAGATATGGACTATCGACATCTTGCAATATAGGCTCTGCTTCTAACTTGGGTCAGAATTGTAAAATGGTCTTATGAATTAGCGATTTCGCTCCAATTCACATTCCAAGTAATATTCGGCATGCTAATTACGTTGCCGATTGCCAAATTGCATTATCTCTTATAGTTTCCGAGATATGGACTATCGACATCTTGCAATATTGGCTCTGCTTCTAACTTGGGCCAGAATTGTAAAATGGTCTTATGAATTAGCGATTTCGTTGTAATTCACATTCCAAGTAATATTCGGCATGCTAATTACGTTGCCGATTGCCAAATTGCATTATCTCTTATAGTTTCCGAGATATGGACTATCGACATTTTACAATATTGGCTCTGCTTCTAACTTGGGTCAAAATTGTAAAATGGTCTTATGAATTAGCAATTTTGCTCCAATTCACATTCCAAGTAATATTCGGCACGCTAATTACGTTGTCGATTGCCAGATTGCATTATCTCTTATAGTTTCCGAGATATGGACTATCGACTTCTTGCAATATTGGCTCTGCTTCTAACTTGGGCCAGAATTGTAAAATGGTCTTATGAATTAGCGATTTCGCTCCAATTCACATTCCAAGTAATATTCGGCGTGCTAATTACGTTGCCGATTGCCAAATTCCATTATCTCTTATAGTTTCCGAGATATGGACTATCGACATCTTGCAATATTGGCTCTGCTTCTAACTTGGGCCAGAATTGTAAAATGGTCTTATGAATTAGCGATTTCGCTCCAATTCACATTCCAAGTAATATTCGGCATGCTAATTACGTTGCCGATTGCCAAATTGCATTATCTCTTATAGTTTCCGAGATATGGACTATCGACATCTTGCAATATTGGCTCTGCTTCTAACTTGGGCCAGAATTGTAAAATGGTCTTATGAATTAGCGATTTCGTTGTAATTCACATTCCAAGTAATATTCGGCATGTTAATTACGTTGCCGATTGCCAATTGCATTATCTCTTATAGTTTCCGAGATATGGACTATCGACATTTTACAATATTGGCTCTGCTTCTAACTTGGGTCAAAATTGTAAAATGGTCTTATGAATTAGCAATTTCGCTCCAATTCACATTCCAAGTAATATTCGGCATGCTAATTACGTTGCCGATTGCCAGATTGCATTATCTCTTATAGTTTCCGAGATATGGACTATCGACATCTTGCAATATTGGCTCTGCTTCTAACTTGAGCCAGAATTGTAAAATGGTCTTATGAATTAGCGATTTCGTTGTAATTCACATTCCAAGTAATATTCGGCATGCTAATTACACTGCCGATGGCCAAATTGCATTATCTCTTATAGTTTCCGAGATATGGACTATCGACATTTTACAATATTGGCTCTGCTTCTAACTTGGGTCAAAATTGTAAAATGGTCTTATGAATTAGCGATTTCGCTCCAATTCACATTCCAAGTAATATTCGGCATGCTAATTACGTTGCCGATTGCCAAATTGCATTATCTCTTAGAGTTTCCGAGATATGGACTATCGACATCTTGCAATATTGGCTCTGCTTCTAACTTGGGCCAGAATTGTAAAATGGTCTTATGAATTAGCGATTTCGTTGTAAAACACATTCCAAGTAATATTCGGCATGCTAATTACGTTGCCGATTGCCAAATTGCTTTATCTCTTATAGTTTCCGAGAGATGGACTATCGACATCTTGCAATATTGGCTCTGCTTCTAACTTGGGCCAGAATTGTAAAATGGTCTTATGAATTAGCGATTTTGTTGTAATTCACATTCCAAGTAATATTCGGCATGCTAATTACGTTGCCGATTGCCAAATTCCATTATCTCTTATAGTTTCCGAGATATGGACTATCGACATCTTGCAATATTGGCTCTGCTTCTAACTTGGGCCAGAATTGTAAAATGGTCTTATGAATTAGCGATTTCGTTGTAATTCACATTCCAAGTAATATTCGGCATGCTAATTACACTGCCGATGGCCAAATTGCATTATCTCTTATAGTTTCCGAGATATGGACTATCGACATTTTACAATATTGGCTTTTCTTCTAACTTGGGTCAAAATTGTAAATTGGTCTTATGAATTAGCGATTTCGCTCCAGTTCACATTCCAAGTAATATTCGGCATGCTAATTACGTTGTCGATTGCCAAATTGCATTATCTCTTATAGTTTCCGAGATATGGACTATCGACATCTTGCAATATTGGCTCTGCTTCTAACTTGGGCCAGAATTGTAAAATGGTCTTATGAATTAGCGATTTCGTTGTAATTCACATTCCAAGTAATATTCGGCATGCTAATTACGTTGCCGATTGCCAAATTGCATTATCTCTTATAGTTTCCGAGATATGGACTATCGACATTTTACAATATTGGCTCTGCTTCTAACTTGGGTCAAAATTGTAAAATGGTCTTATGAATTAGCAATTTTGCTCCAATTCACATTCCAAGTAATATTCGGCATGCTAATTACGTTGTCGATTGCCAGATTGCATTATCTCTATGGACTATCGACTTCTTGCAATATTGGCTCTGCTTCTAACTTGGGCCAGAATTGTAAAATGGTCTTATGAATTAGCGATTTCGCTCCAATTCACATTCCAAGTAATATTCGGCATGCTAATTACGTTGCCGATTGCCAAATTCCATTATCTCTTATAGTTTCCGAGATATGGACTATCGACATCTTGCAATATTGGCTCTGCTTCTAACTTGGGCCAGAATTGTAAAATGGTCTTATGAATTAGCGATTTCGCTCCAATTCACATTCCAAGTAATATTCGGCATGCTAATTACGTTGCCGATTGCCAAATTGCATTATCTCTTATAGTTTCCGAGATATGGACTATCGACATCTTTGCAATATTGGCTCTGCTTCTAACTTGGGCCAGAATTGTAAAATGGTCTTATGAATTAGCGATTTCGTTGTAATTCACATTCCAAGTAATATTCGGCATGCTAATTACACTGCCGATGGCCAAATTGCATTATCTCTTATAGTTTCCGAGATATGGACTATCGACATTTTGACAATATTGGCTCTGCTTCTAACTTGGGTCAAAATTGTAAAATGGTCTTATGAATTAGCGATTTCGCTCCAATTCACATTCCAAGTAATATTCGGCATGCTAATTACGTTGCCGATTGCCAAATTGCATTATCTCCTAGAGTTTCCGAGATATGGACTATCGACATCTTGCAATATTGGCTCTGCTTCTAACTTGGGCCAGAATTGTAAAATGGTCTTATGAATTAGCGATTTCGTTGTAATTCACATTCCAAGTAATATTCGGCATGCTAATTACGTTGCCGATTGCCAAATTGCTTTATCTCTTATAGTTTCCGAGATATGGACTATCGACATCTTGCAATATTGGCTCTGCTTCTAACTTGGGCCAGAATTGTAAAATGGTCTTATGAATTAGCGATTTTGTTGTAATTCACATTCCAAGTAATATTCGGCATGCTAATTACGTTGCCGATTGCCAAATTCCATTATCTCTTATAGTTTCCGAGATATGGACTATCGACATCTTGCAATATTGGCTCTGCTTCTAACTTGGGCCAGAATTGTAAAATGGTCTTATGAATTAGCGATTTCGTTGTAATTCACATTCCAAGTAATATTCGGCATGCTAATTACACTGCCGATGGCCAAATTGCATTATCTCTTATAGTTTCCGAGATATGGACTATCGACATTTTACAATATTGGCTTTTCTTCTAACTTGGGTCAAAATTGTAAATTGGTCTTATGAATTAGCGATTTCGCTCCAGTTCACATTCCAAGTAATATTCGGCATGCTAATTACGTTGTCGATTGCCAAATTGCATTATCTCTTATAGTTTCCGAGATATGGACTATCGACATCTTGCAATATTGGCTCTGCTTCTAACTTGGGCCAGAATTGTAAAATGGTCTTATGAATTAGCGATTTCGCTCCAATTCACATTCCAAGTAATATTCGGCATGCTAATTACGTTGTCGATTGCCAAATTACATTATCTCTTATAGTTTCCGAGATATGGACTATCGACATCTTGCAATATTGGCTCTGCTTCTAACTTGGGCCAGAATTGTAAAATGGTCTTATGAATTAGCGATTTCGTTGTAATTCACATTCCAAGTAATATTCGGCATGCTAATTACGTTGCCGATTGCCAAATTGCATTATCTCTTATAGTTTCCGAGATATGGACTATCGACATTTTACAATATTGGCTCTGCTTCTAACTTGGGTCAAAATTGTAAAATGGTCTTATGAATTAGCGATTTCGTTGTAATTCACATTCCAAGTAATATTCGGCATGCTAATTACGTTGCCGAATGCCAAATTGCATTATCTCTTATAGTTTCCGAGATATGGACTATCGACATTTTACAATATTGGCTCTGCTTCTAACTTGGGTCAAAATTGTAAAATGGTTTTATGAATTAGCGATTTCGCTCCAATTCACTTTCCAAGTAATATTCGGCATGCTAATTATGTTGCCGATTGCCAAATTGCATTATCTCTTATAGTTTCCGAGATATGGACTATCGACATCTTGCAATATTGGCTCTGCTTCTAACTTGGGCCAGAATTGTAAAATGGTCTTATGAATTAGCGATTTCGTTGTAATTCACATTCCAAGTAATATTCGGCATGCTAATTACACTGCCGATGGCCAAATTGCATTATCTCTTATAGTTTCCGAGATATGGACTATCGACATTTTACAATATTGGCTCTGCTTCTAACTTGGGTCAAAATTGTAAAATGGTCTTATGAATTAGCGATTTCGCTCCAATTCACATTCCAAGTAATATTCGGCATGCTAATTACGTTGCCGATTGCCAAATTGCATTATCTCTTAGAGTTTCCGAGATATGGACTATCGACATCTTGCAATATTGGCTCTGCTTCTAACTTGGGCCAGAATTGTAAAATGGTCTTATGAATTAGCGATTTTGTTGTAATTCACATTCCAAGTAATATTCGGCATGCTAATTACGTTGCCGATTGCCAAATTGCATTATCTCTTATAGTTTCCGAGATATGGACTATCGACATCTTGCAATATTGGCTCTGCTTCTGACTTGGGCCAGAATTGTAAAATGGTCTTATGAATTAGCGATTTCGTTGTAATTCCCATTCCAAGTAATATTCGGCATGCTAATTACACTGCCGATGGCCAAATTGCATTATCTCTTATAGTTTCCGAGATATGGACTATCGACATTTTACAATATTGGCTTTTCTTCTAACATGGGTCAAAATTGTAAATTGGTCTTATGAATTAGCGATTTCGCTCCAGTTCACATTCCAAGTAATATTCGGCATGCTAATTACGTTGTCGATTGCCTAATTGCATTATCTCTTATAGTTTCCGAGATATGGACTATCGACATCTTGCAATATTGGCTCTGCTTCTAACTTGGGCCAGAATTGTAAAATGGTCTTATGAATTAGCGATTTCGCTCCAATTCACATTCCAAGTAATATTCGGCATGCTAATTACGTTGCCGATTGCCAAATTGCATTATCTCTTATAGTTTCCGAGATATGGACTATCGACATCTTGCAATATTGGCTCTGCTTCTAACTTGGGCCAGAATTGTAAAATGGTCTTATGAATTAGCGATTTCGTTGTAATTCACATTCCAAGTAATATTCGGCATGCTAATTACGTTGCCGATTGCCAAATTGCATTATCTCTTATAGTTTCCGAGATATGGACTATCGACATTTTACAATATTGGCTCTGCTTCTAACTTGGGTCAAAATTGTAAAATTTTCTTATGAATTAGCAATTTCGCTCCAATTCACATTCCAAGTAATATTCGGCATGCTAATTACGTTGCCGATTGCCAGATTGCATTATCTCTTATAGTTTCCGAGATATGGACTATCGACATCTTGCAATATTGGCTCTGCTTCTAACTTGAGCCAGAATTGTAAAATGGTCTTATGAATTAGCGATTTCGTTGTAATTCACATTCCAAGTAATATTCGGCATGCTAATTACACTGCCGATGGCCAAATTGCATTATCTCTTATAGTTTCCGAGATATGGACTATCGACATTTTGACAATATTGGCTTTTCTTCTAACTTGGGTCAAAATTGTAAATTGGTCTTATGAATTAGCGATTTCGCTCCAGTTCACATTCCAAGTAATATTCGGCATGCTAATTACGTTGCCGATTTCCAAATTGCATTATCTCTTATAGTTTCCGAGATATGGACTATCGACATCTTGCAATATTGGCTCTGCTTCTAACTTGGGCCAGAATTGTAAAATGGTCTTATGAATTAGCGATTTCGCTCCAATTCACATTCCAAGTAATATTCAGCATGCTAATTACGTTGCCGATTGCCAAATTGCATTATCTCTTATAGTTTCCGAGATATGGACTATCGACATCTTGCAATATTGGCTCTGCTTCTAACTTGGGCCAGAATTGTAAAATGGTCTTATGAATTAGCGATTTCGTTGTAATTCACATTCCAAGTAATATTCGGCATGCTAATTACGTTGACGATTGCCAAATTGCATTATCTCTTATAGTTTCCGAGATATGGACTATCGACATTTTACAATATTGGCTCTGCTTCTAACTTGGGTCAAAATTGTAAAATGGTCTTATGAATTAGCAATTTCGCTACAATTCACATTCCAAGTAATATTCGGCATGCTAATTACGTTGCCGATTGCCAGATTGCATTATCTCTTATAGTTTCCGAGATATGGACTATCGACATCTTGCAATATTGGCTCTGCTTCTAACTTGGGCCAGAATTGTAAAATGGTCTTATGAATTAGCGATTTCGTTGTAATTCACATTCCAAGTAATATTCGGCATGCTAATTACGTTGCCGATTGCCAAATTGCATTATCTCTTATAGTTTCCGAGATATGGACTATCGACATTTTACAATATTGGCTTTTCTTCTAACTTAGGTCAAAATTGTAAATTGGTCTTATGAATTAGCGATTTCGCTCCAGTTCACATTCCAAGTAATATTCGGCATGCTAATTACGTTGCCGATTGCCAAATTGCATTATCTCTTATAGTTTCCGAGATATGGACTATCGACTTCTTGCAATATTGGCTCTGCTTCTAACTTGGGCCAGAATTGTAAAATGGTCTTATGAATTAGCGATTTCGCTCCAATTCACATTCCAAGTAATATTCGGCATGCTAATTACGTTGCCGATTGCCAAATTGCATTATCTCTTATAGTTTCCGAGATATGGACTATCGACATCTTGCAATATTGGCTCTGCTTCTAACTTGGGCCAGAATTGTAAAATGATCTTATGAATTAGCGATTTCGTTGTAATTCACATTCCAAGTAATATTCGGCATGCTAATTACACTGCCGATGGCCAAATTGCATTATCTCTTATAGTTTCCGAGATATGGACTATCGACATTTTACAATATTGGCTTTTCTTCTAACTTGGGTCAAAATTGTAAATTGGTCTTATGAATTAGCGATTTCGCTCCAGTTCACATTCCAAGTAATATTCGGCATGCTAATTACGTTGCCGATTTCCAAATTGCATTATCTCTTATAGTTTCCGAGATATGGACTATCGACATCTTGCAATATTGGCTCTGCTTCTAACTTGGGCCAGAATTGTAAAATGGTCTTATGAATTAGCGATTTCGCTCCAATTCACATTCCAAGTAATATTCGGCATGCTAATTACGTTGCCGATTGCCAAATTGCATTATCTCTTATAGTTTCCGAGATATGGACTATCGACATCTTGCAATATTGGCTCTGCTTCTAACTTGTGCCAGAATTGTAAAATGGTCTTATGAATTAGCGATTTCGTTGTAATTCACATTCCAAGTAATATTCGGCATGCTAATTACGTTGACGATTGCCAAATTGCATTATCTCTTATAGTTTCCGAGATATGGACTATCGACATTTTACAATATTGGCTCTGCTTCTAACTTGGGTCAAAATTGTAAAATTGTCTTATGAATTAGCAATTTCGCTACAATTCACATTCCAAGTAATATTCGGCATGCTAATTACGTTGCCGATTGCCAGATTGCATTATCTCTTATAGTTTCCGAGATATGGACTATCGACATCTTGCAATATTGGCTCTGCTTCTAACTTGGGCCAGAATTGTAAAATGGTCTTATGAATTAGCGATTTCGTTGTAATTCACATTCCAAGTAATATTCGGCATGCTAATTACGTTGCCGATTGCCAAATTGCATTATCTCTTATAGTTTCCGAGATATGGACTATCGACATTTTACAATATTGGCTTTTCTTCTAACTTGGGTCAAAATTGTAAATTGGTCTTATGAATCAGCGATTTCGCTCCAGTTCACATTCCAAGTAATATTCGGCATGCTAATTACGTTGCCGATTGCCAAATTGCATTATCTCTTATAGTTTCCGAGATATGGACTATCGACATCTTGCAATATTGGCTCTGCTTCTAACTTGGGCCAGTATTGTAAAATGGTCTTATGAATTAGCGATTTCGCTCCAATTCACATTCCAAGTAATATTCGGCATGCTAATTACGTTGCCGATTGCCAAATTGCATTATCTCTTATAGTTTCCGAGATATGGACTATCGACATTTTACAATATTGGCTTTTCTTCTAACTTGGGTCAAAATTGTAAATTGGTCTTATGAATTAGCGATTTCGCTCCAGTTCACATTCCAAGTAATATTCGGCATGCTAATTACGTTGCCGATTGCCAAATTGCATTATCTCTTATAGTTTCCGAGATATGGACTATCGACATTTTACAATATTGGCTCTGCTTCTAACTTGGGTCAAAATTGTAAAATGGTCTTATGAATTAGCGATTTCGCTCCAATTCACATTCCAAGTAATATTCGGCATGCTAATTACGTTGCCGATTGCCAAATTGCATTATCTCTTATAGTTTCCGAGATATGGACTATCGACATCTTGCAATATTGGCTCTGTTTCTAACTTGGGCCAAGAATTGTGAAATGGTCTTATGAATTAGCGATTTCGTTGTAATTCACATTCCAAGTAATATTCGGCATGCTAATTACGTTGCCGATTGCCAAATTGCTTTATCTCTTATAGTTTCCGAGATATGGACTATCGACATCTTGCAATATTGGCTCTGCTTCTAACTTGGGCCAGAATTGTAAAATGGTCTTATGAATTAGCGATTTTGTTGTAATTCACATTCCAAGTAATAGTCGGCATGCTAATTACGTTGCCGATTGCCAAATTGCATTATCTCTTATAGTTTCCGAGATATGGACTATCGACATCTTGCAATATTGGCTCTGCTTCTAACTTGGGCCAGAATTGTAAAATGGTCTTATGAATTAGCGATTTCGTTTTAATTCCCATTCCAAGTAATATTCGGCATGCTAATTACACTGCCGATGGCCAAATTGCATTATCTCTTATAGTTTCCGAGATATGGACTATCGACATTTTACAATATTGGCTTTTCTTCTAACTTGGGTCAAAATTGTAAATTGGTCTTATGAATTAGCGATTTCGCTCCAGTTCACATTCCAAGTAATACTCGGCATGCTAATTACGTTGTCGATTGCCAAATTGCATTATCTCTTATAGTTTCCGAGATATGGATTATCGACATCTTGCAATATTGGCTCTGCTTCTAACTTGGGCCCAAATTGTAAAATGGTCTTATCAATTAGCGATTTCGCTCCAATTCACATTCCAAGTAATATTCGGCATGCTAATTACGTTGCCGATTGACAAATTGCATTATCTCTTATAGTTTCCGAGATATGGACTATCGACATCTTGCAATATTGGCTCTGCTTCTAACTTGGGCCAGAATTGTAAAACGGTCTTATGAATTAGCGATTTCGTTGTAATTCACATTCCAAGTAATATTCGGCATGCTAATTACGTTGCCGATTGCCAAATTGCATTATCTCTTATAGTTTCCGAGATATGGACTATCGACATTTTACAATATTGGCTCTGCTTCTAATTTGGGTCAAAATGGTAAAATTTTCTTATGAATTAGCAATTTCGCTCCAATTCACATTCCAAGTAATATTCGGCATGCTAATTACGTTGCCGATTGCCAGATTGCATTATCTCTTATAGTTTCCGAGATATGGACTATCGACATATTGCAATATTGGCTCTGCTTCTAACTTGAGCCAGAATTGTAAAATGGTCTTATGAATTAGCGATTTCGTTGTAATTCACATTCCAAGTAATATTCGGCATGCTAATTACACTGCCGATGGCCAAATTGTATTATCTCTTATAGTTTGCGAGATATGGACTATCGACATTTTACAATATTGGCTTTTCTTCTAACTTGGGTCAAAATTGTAAATTGGTCTTATGAATTAGCGATTTCGCTCCAGTTCACATTCCAAGTAATATTCGGCATGCTAATTACGTTGCCGATTGCCAAATTGCATTATCTCTTATAGTTTCCGAGATATGGACTATCGACATCTTGCAATATTGGCTCTGCTTCTAACTTGGGCCAGAATTGTAAAATGGTCTTATGAATTTGCGATTTCGCTCCAATTCACATTCCAAGTAATATTCGGCATGCTAATTACGTTGCCGATTGCCAAATTGCATTATCTCTTATAGTTTCCGAGATATGGACTATCGACATCTTGCAATATTGGCTCTGCTTCTAACTTGGGCCAGAATTGTAAAATGGTCTTATGAATTAGCGATTTCGTTGTAATTCACATTCCAAGTAATATTCGGCATGCTAATTACGTTGCCGATTGCCAAATTGCATTATCTCTTATAGTTTCCGAGATATGGACTATCGACATTTTACAATATTGGCTCTGCTTCTAACTTGGGTCAAAATTGTAAAATGGTCTTATGAATTAGCAATTTCGCTCCAATTCACATTCCAAGTAATATTCGGCATGCTAATTACGTTGCCGATTGCCAGATTGCATTATCTCTTATATTTTCCGAGATATGGACTATCGACATCTTGCAATATTGGCTCTGCTTCTAACTTGGGCCAGAATTGTAAAATGGTCTTATGAATTAGCGATTTCGTTGTAATTCACATTCCAAGTAATATTCGGCATGCTAATTACGTTGCCGATTGCCAAATTGCATTATCTCTTATAGTTTCCGAGATATGGACTATCGACATTTTACAATATTGGCTCTGCTTCTAACTTGGGCCAGAATTGTTAAATGGTCTTATGAATTAGCGATTTCGTTGTAATTCACATTCCAAGTAATATTCGGCATGCTAATTACGTTGCCGATTGCCAAATTGCATTATCTCTTATAGTTTCCGAGATATGGACTATCGACATCTTGCAATATTGGCTCAGCTTCTAACTTGGGCCAGAATTGTAAAATGGTCTTATGAATTAGCGATTTTGTTGTAATTCACATTCCAAGTAATATTCGGCATGCTAATTACGTTGCCGATTGCCAAATTGCATTATCTCTTATAGTTTCCGAGATATGGACTATCGACATCTTGCAATATTGGCTCTGCTTCTAACTTGGGCCCGAATTGTAAAATGGTCTTATGAATTAGCGATTTCGTTGTAATTCACATTCCAAGTAATATTCGGCATGCTAATTACGTTGCCGATTGCCAAATTGCATTATCTCTTATAGTTTCCGAGATATGGACTATCGACATTTTACAATATTGGCTCTGCTTCTAACATGGGTCAAAATTGTAAAATGGTCTTATGAATTAGCGATTTCGCTCCAATTCACATTCCAAGTAATATTCGGCATGCTAATTACGTTGCCGATTGCCAAATTGCATTATCTCTTATAGTTTCCGAGATATGGACTATCGACATCTTGCAATATTGGCTCTGTTTCTAACTTGGGCCAGAATTGTAAAATGGTCTTATGAATTAGCGATTTCGTTGTAATTCACATTCCAAGTAATATTCGGCAAGCTAATTACGTTGCCGATTGCCAAATTGCTTTATCTCTTATAGTTTCCGAGATATGGACTATCGACATCTTGCAATATTGGCTCTGCTTCTAGCTTGGGCCAAAATTGTAAAATGGTCTTATGAATTAGCGATTTTGTTGTAATTCACATTCCAAGTAATATTCGGCATGCTAATTACGTTGCCGATTGCCAAATTGCATTATCTCTTATAGTTTCCGAGATATGGACTATCGACATCTTGCAATATTGGCTCTGCTTCTAACTTGGGCCAGAATTGTAAAATGGTCTTATGAATTAGCGATTTCGTTGTAATTCACATTCCAAGTAATATTCGGCATGCTAATTACACTGCCGATGGCCAAATTGCATTATCTCTTATAGTGTCCGAGATATGGACTATCGACATTTTACAATATTGGCTCTGCTTCTAACTTGGGTCAAAATTGTAAAATGGTCTTATGAATTAGCGATTTCGCTCCAATTCACATTCCAAGTAATATTCGGCATGCTAATTACGTTGCCGATTGCCAAATTGCATTATCTCTTAGAGTTTCCGAGATATGGACTATCGACATCTTGCAATATTGGCTCTGCTTCTAACTTGGGCCAGAATTGTAAAATGGTCTTATGAATTAGCGATTTCGTTGTAATTCACATTCCAAGTAATATTCGGCATGCTAATTACGTTGCCAATTGCCAAATTGCTTTATCTCTTATAGTTTCCGAGATATGGACTATCGACATCTTGCAATATTGGCTCTGCTTCTAACTTGGGCCAGAATTGTAAAATGGTCTTATGAATTAGCGATTTTGTTGTAATTCACATTCCAAGTAATATTCGGCATGCTAATTACGTTGCCGATTGCCAAATTCCATTATCTCTTATAGTTTCCGAGATATGGACTATCGACATCTTGCAATATTGGCTCTGCTTCTAACTTGGGCCAGAATTGTAAAATGGTCTTATGAATTAGCGATTTCGTTGTAATTCACATTCCAAGTAATATTCGGCATGCTAATTACACTGCCGATGGCCAAATTGCATTATCTCTTATAGTTTCCGAGATATGGACTATCGACATTTTACAATATTGGCTTTTCTTCTAACTTGGGTCAAAATAGTAAATTGGTCTTATGAATTAGCGATTTCGCTCCAGTTCACATTCCAAATAATATTCGGCATGCTAATTACGTTGTCGATTGCCAAATTGCATTATCTCTTATAGTTTCCGAGATATGGACTATCGACATCTTGCAATATTGGCTCTGCTTCTAACTTGGGCCAGAATTGTAAAATGGTCTTATGAATTAGCGATTTCGCTCCAATTCACATTCCAAGTAATATTCGGCATGCTAATTACGTTGCCGATTGCCAAATTGCATTATCTCTTATAGTTTCCGAGATATGGACTATCGACATCTTGCAATATTGGCTCTGCTTCTAACTTGGGCCAGAATTGTAAAATGGTCTTATGAATTAGCGATTTCGTTGTAATTCACATTCCAAGTAATATTCGGCATGCTAATTACGTTGCCGATTGCCAAATTGCATTATCTCTTATAGTTTCCGAGATATGGACTATCGACATTTTACAATATTGGCTCTGCTTCTAACTTGGGTCAAAATTGTAAAATGGTCTTATGAATTAGCAATTTCGCTCCAATTCACATTCCAAGTAATATTCGGCATGCTAATTACGTTGCCGATTGCCAGATTGCATTATCTCTTATAGTTTCCGAGATATGGACTATCGACATCTTGCAATATTGGCTCTGCTTCTAACTTGAGCCAGAATTGTAAAATGGTCTTATGAATTAGCGATTTCGTTGTAATTCACATTCCAAGTAATATTCGGCATGCTAATTACACTGCCGATGGCCAAATTGCATTATCTCTTATAGTTTCCGAGATATGGACTATCGACATTTTACAATATTGGCTTTTCTTCTAACTTGGGTCAAAATTGTAAATTGGTCTTATGAATTAGCGATTTCGCTCCAGTTCACATTCCAAGTAATATTCGGCATGCTAATTACGTTGCCGATTGCCAAATTGCATTATCTCTTATAGTTTCCGAGATATGGACTATCGACATTTTACAATATTGGCTTTTCTTCTAACTTGGGTCAAAATTGTAAATTGGTCTTATGAATTAGCGATTTCGCTCCAGTTCACATTCCAAGTAATATTCGGCATGCTAATTACGTTGCCGATTGCCAAATTGCATTATCTCTTATAGTTTCCGAGATATGGACTATCGACATTTTACTTATTAGCGACATTGGCTTTTCTTCTAACTTGGGTCAAAATTGTAAATTGGTCTTATGAATTAGCGATTTCGCTCCAGTTCACATTCCAAGTAATACTCGGCATGCTAATTACGTTGTCGATTGCCAAATTGCATTATCTCTTATAGTTTCCGAGATATGGACTATCGACATCTTGCAATATTGGCTCTGCTTCTAACTTGGGCCAGTATTGTAAAATGGTCTTATGAATTAGCGATTTCGCTCCAATTCACATTCCAAGTAATATTCGGCATGCTAATTACGTTGCCGATTGACAAATTGCATTATCTCTTATAGTTTCCGAGATATGGACTATCGACATCTTGCAATATTGCCTCTGCTTCTAACTTGGGCCAGAATTGTAAAATGGTCTTATGAATTAGCGATTTCGTTGTAATTCACATTCCAAGTAATATTCGGCATGCTAATTACGTTGCCGATTGCCAAATTGCATTATCTCTTATAGTTTCCGAGATATGGACTATCGACATTTTACAATATTGGCTCTGCTTCTAACTTGGGTCAAAATTGTAAAATTTTCTTATGAATTAGCAATTTCGCTCCAATTCACATTCCAAGTAATATTCGGCATGCTAATTACGTTGCCGATTGCCAGATTGCATTATCTCTTATAGTTTCCGAGATATGGACTATCGACATCTTGCAATATTGGCTCTGCTTCTAACTTGAGCCAGAATTGTAAAATGGTCTTATGAATTAGCGATTTCGTTGTAATTCACATTCCAAGTAATATTCGGCATGCTAATTACACTGCCGATGGCCAAATTGCATTATCTCTTATAGTTTCCGAGATATGGACTATCGACATTTTACAATATTGGCTTTTCTTCTAACTTGGGTCAAAATTGTAAATTGGTCTTATCAATTAGCGATTTCGCTCCACTTCACATTCCAAGTAATATTCGGCATGCTAATTACGTTGCCGATTGCCAAATTGCATTATCTCTTATAGTTTCCGAGATATGGACTATCGACATCTTGCAATATTGGCTCTGCTTCTAACTTGGGCCAGAATTGTAAAATGGTCTTATGAATTTGCGATTTCGCTCCAATTCACATTCCAAGTAATATTCGGCATGCTAATTACGTTGCCGATTGCCAAATTGCATTATCTCTTATAGTTTCCGAGATATGGACTATCGACATCTTGCAATATTGGCTCTGCTTCTAACTTGGGCCAGAATTGTAAAATGGTCTTATGAATTAGCGATTTCGTTGTAATTCACATTCCAAGTAATATTCGGCATGCTAATTACGTTGCCGATTGCCAAATTGCATTATCTCTTATAGTTTCCGAGATATGGACTATCGACATCTTGCAATATTGGCTCTGCTTCTAACTTGGGCCAGAATTGAAAAATGGTCTTATGAATTAGCGATTTCGTTGTAATTCACATTCCAAGTAATATTCGGCATGCTAATTACGTTGCCGATTGCCAAATTGCATTATCTCTTATAGTTTCCGAGATATGGACTATCGACATTTTACAATATTGGCTCTGCTTCTAACTTGGGTCAAAATTGTAAAATGGTCTTATGAATTAGCAATTTCGCTCCAATTCACATTCCAAGTAATATTCGGCATGCTAATTACGTTGCCGATTGCCAGATTGCATTATCTCTTATAGTTTCCGAGATATGGACTATCGACATCTTGCAATATTGGCTCTGCTTCTAACTTGAGCCAGAATTGTAAAATGGTCTTATGAATTAGCGATTTCGTTGTAATTCACATTCCAAGTAATATTCGGCATGCTAATTACACTGCCGATGGCCAAATTGCATTATCTCTTATAGTTTCCGAGATATGGACTATCGACATTTTACAATATTGGCTTTTCTTCTAACTTGGGTCAAAATTGTAAATTGGTCTTATGAATTAGCGATTTCGCTCCAGTTCACATTCCAAGTAATATTCGGCATGCTAATTACGTTGCCGATTGCCAAATTGCATTATCTCTTATAGTTTCCGAGATATGGACTATCGACATTTTACAATATTGGCCTTTCTTCTAACTTGGGTCAAAATTGTAAATTGGTCTTATGAATTAGCGATTTCGCTCCAGTTCACATTCCAAGTAATATTCGGCATGCTAATTACGTTGCCGATTGCCAAATTGCATTATCTCTTATAGTTTCCGAGATATGGACTATCGACATTTTACTTATTAGCGACATTGGCTTTTCTTCTAACTTGGGTCAAAATTGTAAATTGGTCTTATGAATTAGCGATTTCGCTCCAGTTCACATTCCAAGTAATACTCGGCATGCTAATTACGTTGTCGATTGCCAAATTGCATTATCTCTTATAGTTTCCGAGATATGGACTATCGACATCTTGCAATATTGGCTCTGCTTCTAACTTGGGCCAGAATTGTAAAATGGTCTTATGAATTAGCGATTTCGCTCCAATTCACATTCCAAGTAATATTCGGCATGCTAATTACGTTGCCGATTGACAAATTGCATTATCTCTTATAGTTTCCGAGATATGGACTATCGACATCTTGCAATATTGGCTCTGCTTCTAACTTGGGCCAGAATTGTAAAATGGTCTTATGAATTAGCGATTTCGTTGTAATTCACATTCCAAGTAATATTCGGCATGCTAATTACGTTGCCGATTGCCAAATTGCATTATCTCTTATAGTTTCCGAGATATGGACTATCGACATTTTACAATATTGGCTCTGCTTCTAACTTGGGTCAAAATTGTAAAATTTTCTTATGAATTAGCAATTTCGCTCCAATTCACATTCGAAGTAATATTCGGCATGCTAATTACGTTGCCGATTGCCAGATTGCATTATCTCTTATAGTTTCCGAGATATTGACTATCGACATCTTGCAATATTGGCTCTGCTTCTAACTTGAGCCAGAATTGTAAAATGGTCTTATGAATTAGCGATTTCGTTGTAATTCACATTCCAAGTAATATTCGGCATGCTAATTACACTGCCGATGGCCAAATTGCATTATCTCTTATAGTTTCCGAGATATGGACTATCGACATTTTACAATATTGGCTTTTCTTCTAACTTGGGTCAAAATTGTAAATTGGTCTTATGAATTAGCGATTTCGCTCCAGTTCACATTCCAAGTAATATTCGGCATGCTAATTACGTTGCCGATTGCCAAATTGCATTATCTCTTATAGTTTCCGAGATATGGACTATCGACATCTTGCAATATTGGCTCTGCTTCTAACTTGGGCCAGAATTGTAAAATGGTCTTATGAATTTGCGATTTCGCTCCAATTCACATTCCAAGTAATATTCGGCATGCTAATTACGTTGCCGATTGCCAAATTGCATTATCTCTTATAGTTTCCGAGATATGGACTATCGACATCTTGCAATATTGGCTCTGCTTCTAACTTGGGCCAGAATTGTAAAATGGTCTTATGAATTAGCGATTTCGTTGTAATTCACATTCCAAGTAATATTCGGCATGCTAATTACGTTGCCGATTGCCAAATTGCATTATCTCTTATAGTTTCCGAGATATGGACTATCGACATTTTACAATATTTGCTCTGTTTCTAACTTGGGTCAAAATTGTAAAATGGTCTTATGAATTAGCAATTTCGCTCCAATTTACATTCCAAGTAATATTCGGCATGCTAATTACGTTGCCGATTGCCAGATTGCATTATCTCTTATAGTTTCCGAGATATGGACTATCGACATCTTGCAATATTGGCTCTGCTTCTAACTTGGGCCAGAATTGTAAAATGGTCTTATGAATTAGCGATTTCGTTGTAATTCACATTCCAAGTAATATTCGGCATGCTAATTACGTTGCCGATTGCCAAATTGCATTATCTCTTATAGTTTCCGAGATATGGACTATCGACATTTTACAATATTGGCTCTGCTTCTAACTTGGGCCAGAATTGTTAAATGGTCTTATGAATTAGCGATTTCGTTGTAATTCACATTCCAAGTAATATTCGGCATGCTAATTACGTTGCCGTTTGCCAAATTGCATTATCTCTTATAGTTTCCGAGATATGGACTATCGACATCTTGCAATATTGGCTCTGCTTCTAACTTGGGCCAGAATTGTAAAATGGTCTTATGAATTAGCGATTTTGTTGTAATTCACATTCCAAGTAATATTCGGCATGCTAATTACGTTGCCGATTGCCAAATTGCATTATCTCTTATAGTTTCCGAGATATGGACTATCGACATCTTGCAATATTGGCTCTGCTTCTAACTTGGGCCAGAATTGTAAAATGGTCTTATGAATTAGCGATTTCGTTGTAATTCACATTCCAAGTAATATTCGGCATGCTAATTACGTTGCCGATTGCCAAATTGCATTATCTCTTATAGTTTCCGAGATATGGACTATCGACATTTTACAATATTGGCTCTGCTTCTAACTTGGGTCAAAATTGTAAAATGGTCTTATGAATTAGCGATTTCGCTCCAATTCACATTCCAAGTAATATTCGGCATGCTAATTACGTTGCCGATTGCCAAATTGCATTATCTCTTATAGTTTCCGAGATATGGACTATCGACATCTTGCAATATTGGCTCTGTTTCTAACTTGGGCCAGAATTGTAAAATGGTCTTATGAATTAGCGATTTCGTTGTAATTCACATTCCAAGTAATATTCGGCATGCTAATTACGTTGCCGATTGCCAAATTGCTTTATCTCTTATAGTTTCCGAGATATGGACTATCGACATCTTGCAATATTGGCTCGGCTTCTAGCTTGGGCCAGAATTGTAAAATGGTCTTATGAATTAGCGATTTTGTTGTAATTCACATTCCAAGTAATATTCGGCATGCTAATTACGTTGCCGATTGCCAAATTGCATTATCTCTTATAGTTTCCGAGATATGGACTATCGACATCTTGCAATATTGGCTCTGCTTCTAACTTGGACCAGAATTGTAAAATGGTCTTATGAATTAGCGATTTCGTTGTAATTCACATTCCAAGTAATATTCGGCATGCTAATTACACTGCCGATGGCCTAATTGCATTATCTCTTATAGTTTCCGAGATATGGACTATCGACATTTTACAATATTGGCTCTGCTTCTAACTTGGGTCAAAATTGTAAAATGGTCTTATGAATTAGCGATTTCGCTCCAATTCACATTCCAAGTAATATTCGGCATGCTAATTACGTTGCCGATTGCCAAATTGCATTATCTCTTAGAGTTTCCGAGATATGGACTATCGACATCTTGCAATATTGGCTCTGCTTCTAACTTGGACCAGAATTGTAAAATGGTCTTATGAATTAGCGATTTCGTTGTAATTCACATTCCAAGTAATATTCGGCATGCTAATTACGTTGCCGATTGCCAAATTGCTTTATCTCTTATAGTTTCCGAGATATGGACTATCGACATCTTGCAATATTGGCTCTGCTTCTAACTTGGGCCAGAATTGTAAAATGGTCTTATGAATTAGCGATTTTGTTGTAATTCACATTCCAAGTAATATTCGGCATGCTAATTACGTTGCCGATTGCCAAATTCCATTATCTCTTATAGTTTCCGAGATATGGACTATCGACATCTTGCAATATTGGCTCTGCTTCTAACTTGGACCAGAATTGTAAAATGGTCTTATGAATTAGCGATTTCGTTGTAATTCACATTCCAAGTAATATTCGGCATGCTAATTACACTGCCGATGGCCAAATTGCATTATCTCTTATAGTTTCCCAGATATGGACTATCGACATTTTACAATATTGGCTTTTCTTCTAACTTGGGTCAAAATTGTAAATTGGTCTTATGAATTAGCGATTTCGCTCCATTTCACATTCCAAGTAATATTCGGCATGCTAATTACGTTGTCGATTGCCAAATTGCATTATCTCTTATAGTTTCCGAGATATGGACTATCGACATCTTGCAATATTGGCTCTGCTTCTAACTTGGGCCAGAATTGTAAAATGGTCTTATGAATTAGCGATTTCGCTCCAATTCACATTCCAAGTAATATTCGGCATGCTAATTACGTTGCCGATTGCCAAATTGCATTACCTCTTATAGTTTCCGAGATATGGACTATCGACATCTTGCAATATTGGCTCTGCTTCTAACTTGGGCCAGAATTGTAAAATGGTCTTATGAATTAGCGATTTCGTTGTAATTCACATTCCAAGTAATATTCGGCATGCTAATTACGTTGCCGATTGCCAAATTGCATTATCTCTTATAGTTTCCGAGATATGGACTATCGACATTTTACAATATTGGCTCTGCTTCTAACTTGGGTCAAAATTGTAAAATGGTCTTATGAATTAGCAATTTCGCTCCAATTCACATTCCAAGTAATATTCGGCATGCTAATTACGTTGCCGATTGCCAGATTGCATTATCTCTTATAGTTTCCGAGATATGGATTATCGACATTTTGCAATATTGGCTCTGCTTCTAACTTGGGCCAGAATTGTAAAATGGTCTTATGAATTAGCGATTTCGCTCCAATTCACATTCCAAGTAATATTCGGCATGCTAATTACGTTGCCGATTGCCAAATTGCATTACCTCTTATAGTTTCCGAGATATGGACTATCGACATCTTGCAATATTGGCTCTGCTTCTAACTTGGGCCAGAATTGTAAAATGGTCTTATGAATTAGCGATTTTGTTGTAATTCACATTCCAAGTAATATTCGGCATGCTAATTACGTTGCCGATTGCCAAATTCCATTATCTCTTATAGTTTCCGAGATATGGACTATCGACATCTTGCAATATTGGCTCTGCTTCTAACTTGGACCAGAATTGTAAAATGGTCTTATGAATTAGCGATTTCGTTGTAATTCACATTCCAAGTAATATTCGGCATGCTAATTACACTGCCGATGGCCAAATTGCATTATCTCTTATAGTTTCCGAGATATGGACTATCGACATTTTACAATATTGGCTTTTCTTCTAACTTGGGTCAAAATTGTAAATTGGTCTTATGAATTAGCGATTTCGCTCCAGTTCACATTCCAAGTAATATTCGGCATGCTAATTACGTTGCCGATTGCCAAATTGCATTATCTCTTATAGTTTCCGAGATATGGACTATCGACATCTTGCAATATTGGCTCTGCTTCTAACTTGGGCCAGAATTGTAAAATGGTCTTATGAATTAGCGATTTCGCTCCAATTCACATTCCAAGTAATATTCGGCATGCTAATTACGTTGCCGATTGCAAAATTGCATTATCTCTTATAGTTTCCGAGATATGGACTATCGACATCTTGCAATATTGGCTCTGCTTCTAACTTGGGCCAGAATTGTAAAATGGTCTTATGAATTAGCGATTTCGCTCCAATTCACATTCTAAGTAATATTCGGCATGCTAATTACGTTGCCGATTGCAAAATTGCATTATCTCTTATAGTTTCCGAGATATGGACTATCGACATCTTGCAATATTGGCTCTGCTTCTAACTTGGGCTAGAATTGTAAAATGGTCTTATGAATTAGCGATTTTGTTGTAATTCACATTCCAAGTAATATTCGGCATGCTAATTACGTTGCCGATTGCCAAATTGCATTATCTCTTATAGTTTCCGAGATATGGACTATCGACATTTTACAATATTGGCTCTGCTTCTAACTTGGGTCAAAATTGTAAAATGGTCTTATGAATTAGCGATTTCGCTCCAATTCACATTCCAAGTAATATTCGGCATGCTTATTACGTTGCCGATTGCAAAATTGCATTATCTCTTATAGTTTCCGAGATATGGACTATCGACATCTTGCAATATTGGCTCTGCTTCTAACTTGGGCCAGAATTGTAAAATGGTCTTATGAATTAGCGATTTTGTTGTAATTCACATTCCAAGTAATATTCAGCATGCTAATTATGTTGCCGATTGCCAAATTGCATTATCTCTTATAGTTTCCGAGATATGGACTATCGACATCTTGCAATATTGGCTCTGCTTCTAACTTGGGCCAGAATTGTAAAATGGTCTTATGAATTAGCGATTTCGTTGTAATTCACATTCCATGTAATATTCGGCATGCTAATTACGTTGCCGATTGCCAAATTGCATTATCTCTTATAGTTTCCGAGATATGGACTATCGACATCTTGCAATATTGGCTCTGCTTCTAACTTGGGCCAGAATTGTAAAATGGTCTTATGAATTAGCGATTTCGTTGTAATTCACATTCCAAGTAATATTCAGCATGCTAATTACGTTGCCGATTGCCAAGTTGCATTATCTCTTATAGTTTCCGAGATATGGACTATCGACATCTTGCAATATTGGCTCTGCTTCTAACTTGGACCAGAATTGTAAAATGGACTTATGAATTAGCGATTTCGTTGTAATTCACATTCCAAGTAATATTCGGCATGCTAATTACGTTGCCGATTGCCAAATTGCATTATCTCTTATAGTTTCCGAGATATGGACTATCGACATTTTACAATATTGGCTTTTCTTCTAACTTGGGTCAAAATTGTAAATTGGTCTTATGAATTAGCGATTTCGCTCCAGTTCACATTCCAAGTAATATTCGGCATGCTAATTACGTTGCCGATTGCCTAATTGCATTATCTCTTATAGTTTCCGAGATATGGACTATCGACATTTTACTTATTAGCGACATTGGCTTTTCTTCTAACTTGGGTCAAAATTGTAAATTGGTCTTATGAATTAGCGATTTCGCTCCAGTTCACATTCCAAGTAATACTCGGCATGCTAATTACGTTGTCGATTGCCAAATTGCATTATCTCTTATAGTTTCCGAGATATGGACTATCGACATCTTGCAATATTGGCTCTGCTTCTAACTTGGGCCAGAATTGTAAAGTGGTCTTATGAATTAGCGATTTCGCTCCAATTCACATTCCAAGTAATATTCGGCATGCTAATTACGTTGCCGATTGACAAATTGCATTATCTCTTATAGTTTCCGAGATATGGACTATCGACATCTTGCAATATTGGCTCTGCTTCTAACTTGGGCCAGAATTGTAAAATGGTCTTATGAATTAGCGATTTCGTTGTAATTCACATTCCAAGTAATATTCGGCATGCTAATTACGTTGCCGATTGCCAAATTGCATTATCTCTTATAGTTTCCGAGATATGGACTATCGACATTTTACAATATTGGCTCTGCTTCTAACTTGGGTCAAAATTGTAAAATTTCCTTATGAATTAGCAATTTCGCTCCAATTCACATTCCAAGTAATATTCGGCATGCTAATTACGTTGCCGATTGCCAGATTGCATTATCTCTTATAGTTTCCGAGATATGGACTATCGACATCTTGCAATATTGGCACTAACTGCTAACTTGAGCCAGAATTGTAAAATGGTCTTATGAATTAGCGATTTCGTTGTAATTCACATTCCAAGTAATATTCGGCATGCTAATTACACTGCCGATGGCCAAATTGCATTATCTCTTATAGTTTCCGAGATATGGACTATCGACATTTTACAATATTGGCTTTTCTTCTAACTTGGATCAAAATTGTAAATTGGTCTTATGAATTAGCGATTTCGCTCCAGTTCACATTCCAAGTAATATTCGGCATGCTAATTACGTTGCCGATTGCCAAATTGCATTATCTCTTATAGTTTCCGAGATATGGACTATCGACATCTTGCAATATTGGCTCTGCTTCTAACTTGGGCCAGAATTGTAAAATTGTCTTATGAATTTGCGATTTCGCTCCAATTCACATTCCAAGTAATATTCGGCATGCTAATTACGTTGCCGATTGCCAAATTGCATTATCTCTTATAGTTTCCGAGATATGGACTATCGACATCTTGCAATATTGGCTCTGCTTCTAACTTGGGCCAGAATTGTAAAATGGTCTTATGAATTAGCGATTTCGTTGTAATTCACATTCCAAGTAATATTCGGCATGCTAATTACGTTGCCGATTGCCAAATTGCATTATCTCTTATAGTTTCCGAGATATGGACTATCGACATTTTACAATATTTGCTCTGCTTCTAACTTGGGTCAAAATTGTAAAATGGTCTTATGAATTAGCAATTTCGCTCCAATTTACATTCCAAGTAATATTCGGCATGCTAATTACGTTGCCGATTGCCAGATTGCATTATCTCTTATAGTTTCCGAGATATGGACTATCGACATCTTGCAATATTGGCTCTGCTTCTAACTTGGGCCAGAATTGTAAAATGGTCTTATGAATTAGCGATTTCGTTGTAATTCACATTCCAAGTAATATTCGGCATGCTAATTACGTTGCCGATTGCCAAATTGCCTTATCTCTTATAGTTTCCGAGATATGGACTATCGACATTTTACAATATTGGCTCTGCTTCTAACTTGGGCCAGAATTGTTAAATGGTCTTATGAATTAGCGATTTCGTTGTAATTCACATTCCAAGTAATATTCGGCATGCTAATTACGTTGCCGATTGCCAAATTGCATTATCTCTTATAGTTTCCGAGATATGGACTATCGACATCTTGCAATATTGGCTCTGCTTCTAACTTGGGCCAGAATTGTAAAATGGTCTTATGAATTAGCGATTTTGTTGTAATTCACATTCCAAGTAATATTCGGCATGCTAATTACGTTGCCGATTGCCAAATTGCATTATCTCTTATAGTTTCCGAGATATGGACTATCGACATCTTGCAATATTGGCTCTGCTTCTAACTTGGGCCAGAATTGTAAAATGGTCTTATGAATTAGCGATTTCGTTGTAATTCACATTCCAAGTAATATTCGGCATGCTAATTACGTTGCCGATTGCCAAATTGCATTATCTCTTATAGTTTCCGAGATATGGACTATCGACATTTTACAATATTGGCTCTGCTTCTAACTTGGGTCAAAATTGTAAAATGGTCTTATGAATTAGCGATTTCGCTCCAATTCACATTCCAAGTAATATTCGGCATGCTAATTACGTTGCCGATTGCCAAATTGCATTATCTCTTATAGTTTCCGAGATATGGACTATCGACATCTTGCAATATTGGCTCTGTTTCTAACTTGGGCCAGAATTGTAAAATGGTCTTATGAATTAGCGATTTCGTTGTAATTCACATTCCAAGTAATATTCGGCATGCTAATTACGTTGCCGATTGCCAAATTGCTTTATCTCTTATAGTTTCCGAGATATGGACTATCGACATATTGCAATATTGGCTCTGCTTCTAACTTGAGCCAGAATTGTAAAATGGTCTTATGAATTAGCGATTTCGTTGTAATTCACATTCCAAGTAATATTCGGCATGCTAATTACGTTGCCGATTGCCAGATTGCATTATCTCTTATAGTTTCCGAGATATGGACTATCGACATCTTGCAATATTGGCTCTGCTTCTAGCTTGGGCCAGAATTGTAAAATGGTCTTATGAATTAGCGATTTTGTTGTAATTCACATTCCAAGTAATATTCGGCATGCTAATTACGTTGCCGATTGCCAAATTGCATTATCTCTTATAGTTTCCGAGATATGGACTATCGACATCTTGCAATATTGGCTCTGCTTCTAACTTGGGCCAGAATTGTAAAATGGTCTTATGAATTAGCGATTTCGTTGTAATTCACATTCCAAGTAATATTCGGCATGCTAATTACACTGCCGATGGCCAAATTGCATTATCTCTTATAGTTTCCGAGATATGGACTATCGACATATTGCAATATTGGCTCTGCTTCTAACTTGAGCCAGAATTGTAAAATGGTCTTATGAATTAGCGATTTCGTTGTAATTCACATTCCAAGTAATATTCGGCATGCTAATTACGTTGCCGATTGCCAGATTGCATTATCTCTTATAGTTTCCGAGATATGGACTATCGACATATTGCAATATTGGCTCTGCTTCTAACTTGAGCCAGAATTGTAAAATGGTCTTATGAATTAGCGATTTCGTTGTAATTCACATTCCAAGTAATATTCGGCATGCTAATTACACTGCCGATGGCCAAATTGCATTATCTCTTATAGTTTCCGAGATATGGACTATCGACATTTTACAATATTGGCTTTTCTTCTAACTTGGGTCAAAATTGTAAATTGGTCTTATGAATTAGCGATTTCGCTCCAGTTCACATTCCAAGTAATATTCGGCATGCTAATTACGTTGCCGATTGCCAAATTGCATTATCTCTTATAGTTTCCGAGATATGGACTATCGACATCTCGCAATATTGGCTCTGCTTCTAACTTGGGCCAGAATTGTAAAATGGTCTTATGAATTTGCGATTTCGCTCCAATTCACATTCCAAGTAATATTCGGCATGCTAATTACGTTACCGATTGCCAAATTGCATTATCTCTTATAGTTTCCGAGATATGGACTATCGACATCTTGCAATATTGGCTCTGCTTCTAACTTGGGCCAGAATTGTAAAATGGTCTTATGAATTAGCGATTTCGTTGTAATTCACATTCCAAGTAATATTCGGCATGCTAATTACGTTGCCGATTGCCAAATTGCATTATCTCTTATAGTTTCCGAGATATGGACTATCGACATTTTACAATATTGGCTCTGCTTCTAACTTGGGTCAAAATTGTAAAATGGTCTTATGAATTAGCAATTTCGCTCCAATTCACATTCCAAGTCATATTCGGCATGCTAATTACGTTGCCGATTGCCAGATTGCATTATCTCTTATATTTTCCGAGATATGGACTATCGACATCTTGCAATATTGGCTCTGCTTCTAACTTGGGCCAGAATTGTAAAATGGTCTTATGAATTAGCGATTTCGTTGTAATTCACATTCCAAGTAATATTCGGCATGCTAATTACGTTGCCGATTGCCAAATTGCATTATCTCTTATAGTTTCCGAGATATGGACTATCGACATTTTACAATATTGGCTCTGCTTCTAACTTGGGCCAGAATTGTAAAATGGTCTTATGAATTTGCGATTTCGTTGTAATTCACATTCCAAGTAATATTCGGCATGCTAATTACGTTGCCGATTGCCAAATTGCATTATCTCTTATAGTTTCCGAGATATGGACTATCGACATTTTACAATATTGGCTCTGCTTCTAACATGGGTCAAAATTGTAAAATGGTCTTATGAATTAGCGATTTCGCTCCAATTCACATTCCAAGTAATATTCGGCATGCTAATTACGTTGCCGATTGCCAAATTGCATTATCTCTTATAGTTTCCGAGATATGGACTATCGACATCTTGCAATATTGGCTCTGTTTCTAACTTGGGCCAGAATTGTAAAATGGTCTTATGAATTAGCGATTTCGTTGTAATTCACATTCCAAGTAATATTCGGCATGCTAATTACGTTGCCGATTGCCAAATTGCTTTATCTCTTATAGTTTCCGAGATATGGACTATCGACATCTTGCAATATTGGCTCTGCTTCTAGCTTGGGCCAAAATTGTAAAATGGTCTTATGAATTAGCGATTTTGTTGTAATTCACATTCCAAGTAATATTCGGCATGCTAATTACGTTGCCGATTGCCAAATTGCATTATCTCTTATAGTTTCCGAGATATGGACTATCGACATCTTGCAATATTGGCTCTGCTTCTAACTTGGGCCAGAATTGTAAAATGGTCTTATGAATTAGCGATTTCGTTGTAATTCACATTCCAAGTAATATTCGGCATGCTAATTACACTGCCGATGGCCAAATTGCATTATCTCTTATAGTTTCCGAGATATGGACTCTCGACATTTTACAATATTGGCTCTGCTTCTAACTTGGGTCAAAATTGTAAAATGGTCTTATGAATTAGCGATTTCGCTCCAATTCACATTCCAAGTAATATTCGGCATGCTAATTACGTTGCCGATTGCCAAATTGCATTATCTCTTAGAGTTTCCGAGATATGGACTATCGACATCTTGCAATATTGGCTCTGCTTCTAACTTGGGCCAGAATTGTAAAATGGTCTTATGAATTAGCGATTTCGTTGTAATTCACATTCCAAGTAATATTCGGCATGCTAATTACGTTGCCGATTGCCAAATTGCTTTATCTCTTATAGTTTCCGAGATATGGACTATCGACATCTTGCAATATTGGCTCTGCTTCTAACTTGGGCCAGAATTGTAAAATGGTCTTATGAATTAGCGATTTTGTTGTAATTCACATTCCAAGTAATATTCGGCATGCTAATTACGTTGCCGATTGCCAAATTCCATTATCTCTTATAGTTTCCGAAATATGGACTATCGACATCTTGCAATATTGGCTCTGCTTCTAACTTGGGCCAGAATTGTAAAATGGTCTTATGAATTAGCGATTTCGTTGTAATTCACATTCCAAGTAATATTCGGCATGCTAATTACACTGCCGATGGCCAAATTGCATTATCTCTTATAGTTTCCGAGATATGGACTATCGACATTTTACAATGTTGGCTTTTCTTCTAACTTGGGTCAAAATTGTAAATTGGTCTTATGAATTAGCGATTTCGCTCCAGTTCACATTCCAAGTAATATTCGGCATGCTAATTACGTTGTCGATTGCCAAATTGCATTATCTCTTATAGTTTCCGAGATATGGACTATCGACATCTTGCAATATTGGCTCTGCTTCTAACTTGGGCCAGAATTGTAAAATGGTCTTATGAATTAGCGATTTCGCTCCAATTCACATTCCAAGTAATATTCGGCATGCTAATTACGTTGCCGATTGCCAAATTGCATTATCTCTTATAGTTTCCGAGATATGGACTATCGACATCTTGCAATATTGGCTCTGCTTCTAACTTGGGCCAGAATTGTAAAATGGTCTTATGAATTAGCGATTTCGTTGTAATTCACATTCCAAGTAATATTCGGCATGCTAATTACGTTGCCGATTGCCAAATTGCATTATCTCTTATAGTTTCCGAGATATGGACTATCGACATTTTACAATATTGGCTCTGCTTCTAACTTGGGTCAAAATTGTAAAATGGTCTTATAAATTAGCAATTTCGCTCCAATTCACATTCCAAGTAATATTCGGCATGCTAATTACGTTGCCGATTGCCAGATTGCATTATCTCTTATAGTTTCCGAGATATGGACTATCGACATCTTGCAATATTGGCTCTGCTTCTAACTTGAGCCAGAATTGTAAAATGGTCTTATGAATTAGCGATTTCGTTGTAATTCACATTCCAAGTAATATTCGGCATGCTAATTACACTGCCGATGGCCAAATTGCATTATCTCTTATAGTTTCCGAGATATGGACTATCGACATTTTACAATATTGGCTTTTCTTCTAACTTGGGTCAAAATTGTAAATTGGTCTTATGAATTAGCGATTTCGCTCCAGTTCACATTCCAAGTAATATTCGGCATGCTAATTACGTTGCCGATTGCCAAATTGCATTATCTCTTATAGTTTCCGAGATATGGACTATCGACATTTTACAATATTGGCTTTTCTTCTAACTTGGGTCAAAATTGTAAATTGGTCTTATGAATTAGCGATTTCGCTCCAGTTCACATTCCAAGTAATATTCGGCATGCTAATTACGTTGCCGATTGCCAAATTGCATTATCTCTTATAGTTTCCGAGATATGGACTATCGACATTTTACTTATTAGCGACATTGGCTTTTCTTCTAACTTGGGTCAAAATTGTAAATTGGTCTTATGAATTAGCGATTTCGCTCCAGTTCACATTCCAAGTAATACTCGGCATGCTAATTACGTTGTCGATTGCCAAATTGCATTATCTCTTATAGTTTCCGAGATATGGACTATCGACATCTTGCAATATTGGCTCTGCTTCTAACTTGGGCCAGAATTATAAAATGGTCTTATGAATTAGCGATTTCGCTCCAATTCACATTCCAAGTAATATTCGGCATGCTAATTACGTTGCCGATTGACAAATTGCATTATCTCTTATAGTTTCCGAGATATGGACTATCGACATCTTGCAATATTGGCTCTGCTTCTAACTTGGGCCAGAATTGTAAAATGGTCTTATGAATTAGCGATTTCGTTGTAATTCACATTCCAAGTAATATTCGGCATGCTAATTACGTTGCCGATTGCCAAATTGCATTATCTCTTATAGTTTCCGAGATATGGACTATCGACATTTTACAATATTGGCTCTGCTTCTAACTTGGGTCAAAATTGTAAAATTTTCTTATGAATTAGCAATTTCGCTCCAATTCACATTCCAAGTAATATTCGGCATGCTAATTACGTTGCCGATTGCCAGATTGCATTATCTCTTATAGTTTCCGAGATATGGACTATCGACATCTTGCAATATTGGCTCTGCTTCTAACTTGAGCCAGAATTGTAAAATGGTCTTATGAATTAGCGATTTCGTTGTAATTCACATTCCAAGTAATATTCGGCATGCTAATTACACTGCCGATGGCCAAATTGCATTATCTCTTATAGTTTCCGAGATATGGACTATCGACATTTTACAATATTGGCTTTTCTTCTAACTTGGGTCAAAATTGTAAATTGGTCTTATGAATTAGCGATTTCGCTCCAGTTCACATTCCAAGTAATATTCGGCATGCTAATTACGTTGCCGATTGCCAAATTGCATTATCTCTTATAGTTTCCGAGATATGGACTATCGACATCTTGCAATATTGGCTCTGCTTCTAACTTGGGCCAGAATTGTAAAATGGTCTTATGAATTTGCGATTTCGCTCCAATTCACATTCCAAGTAATATTCGGCATGCTAATTACGTTGCCGATTGCCAAATTGCATTATCTCTTATAGTTTCCGAGATATGGACTATCGACATCTTGCAATATTGGCTCTGCTTCTAACTTGGGCCAGAATTGTAAAATGGTCTTATGAATTAGCGATTTCGTTGTAATTCACATTCCAAGTAATATTCGGCATGCTAATTACGTTGCCGATTGCCAAATTGCATTATCTCTTATAGTTTCCGAGATATGGACTATCGACATCTTGCAATATTGGCTCTGCTTCTAACTTGGGCCAGAATTGTAAAATGGTCTTATGAATTAGCCATTTCGTTGTAATTCACATTCCAAGTAATATTCGGCATGCTAATTACACTGCCGATGGCCAAATTGCATTATCTCTTATAGTTTCCCTGATATGGACTATCGACATCTTGCAATATTGTCTCTGCTTCTAACTTGGGCCAGAATTGTAAAATGGTCTTATGAATTAGCGATTTCGCTCCAATTCACATTCCAAGTAATATTCGGCATGCTAATTACGTTGCCGATTGCCAAATTGCATTATCTCTTATAGTTTCCGAGATATGGACTATCGACATCTTGCAATATTGGCTCTGCTTCTAACTTGGGCCAGAATTGTAAAATGGTCTTATGAATTAGCGATTTCGCTCCAGTTCACATTCCAAGTAATATTCGGCATGCTAACTACGTTGCCGATTGCCAAATTGCATTATCTCTTATAGTTTCCGAGATATGGACTATCGACATCTTGCAATATTGGCTCTGCTTCTAACTTGGGCCAGAATTGTAAAATGGTCTTATGAATTAGCGATTTCGTTGTAATTCACATTCCAAGTAATATTCGGCATGCTTATTACGTTGCCGATTGCCAAATTGCATTATCTCTTATAGTTTCCGAGATATGGACTATCGACATCTTGCAATATTGGCTCTGCTTCTAACTTGGGCCAGAATTGTAAAATGGTCTTATGAATTAGCGATTTCGTTGTAATTCACATTCCAAGTAATATTCGGCATGCTAATTACGTTGCCGATTGCCAAATTGCATTATCTCTTATAGTTTCCGAGATATGGAATATCGACATCTTGCAATATTGGCTCTGCTTCTAACTTGGGCCAGAATTGTAAAATGGTCTTATGAATTAGCGATTTCGTTGTAATTCACATTCCAAGTAATATTCGGCATGCTAATTACGTTGCCGATTGCCAAATTGCATTATCTCTTATAGTTTCCGAGATATGGAGTATCGACATCTTGCAATATTGGCTCTGCTTCTAACTTGGGCCAGAATTGTAAAATGGTCTTATGAATTAGCGATTTCGTTGTAATTCACATTCCAAGTAATATTCGGCATGCTAATTACGTTGCCGATTGCCAAATTGCATTATCTCTTATAGTTTCCGAGATATGGACTATCGACATTTTACAATATTTCTCTGCTTCTAACTTGGGTCAAAATTGTAAAATGGTCTTATGAATTAGCGATTTCGTTGTAATTCACATTCCAAGTAATATTCGGCATGCTAATTACGTTGCCGATTGCCAGATTGCATTATCTCTTATAGTTTCCGAGATATGGACTATCGACATATTGCAATATTGGCTCTGCTTCTAACTTGAGCCAGAATTGTAAAATGGTCTTATGAATTAGCGATTTCGTTGTAATTCACATTCCAAGTAATATTCGGCATGCTAATTACACTGCCGATGGCCAAATTGCATTATCTCTTATAGTTTCCGAGATATGGACTATCGACATTTTACAATATTGGCTTTTCTTCTAACTTGGGTCAAAATTGTAAATTGGTCTTATGAATTAGCGATTTCGCTCCAGTTCACATTCCAAGTAATATTCGGCATGCTAATTACGTTGCCGATTGCCAAATTGCATTATCTCTTATAGTTTCCGAGATATGGACTATCGACATCTCGCAATATTGGCTCTGCTTCTAACTTGGGCCAGAATTGTAAAATGGTCTTATGAATTTGCGATTTCGCTCCAATTCACATTCCAAGTAATATTCGGCATGCTAATTACGTTACCGATTGCCAAATTGCATTATCTCTTATAGTTTCCGAGATATGGACTATCGACATCTTGCAATATTGGCTCTGCTTCTAACTTGGGCCAGAATTGTAAAATGGTCTTATGAATTAGCGATTTCGTTGTAATTCACATTCCAAGTAATATTCGGCATGCTAATTACGTTGCCGATTGCCAAATTGCATTATCTCTTATAGTTTCCGAGATATGGACTATCGACATTTTACAATATTGGCTCTGCTTCTAACTTGGGTCAAAATTGTAAAATGGTCTTATGAATTAGCAATTTCGCTCCAATTCACATTCCAAGTCATATTCGGCATGCTAATTACGTTGCCGATTGCCAGATTGCATTATCTCTTATATTTTCCGAGATATGGACTATCGACATCTTGCAATATTGGCTCTGCTTCTAACTTGGGCCAGAATTGTAAAATGGTCTTATGAATTAGCGATTTCGTTGTAATTCACATTCCAAGTAATATTCGGCATGCTAATTACGTTGCCGATTGCCAAATTGCATTATCTCTTATAGTTTCCGAGATATGGACTATCGACATTTTACAATATTGGCTCTGCTTCTAACTTGGGCCAGAATTGTAAAATGGTCTTATGAATTTGCGATTTCGTTGTAATTCACATTCCAAGTAATATTCGGCATGCTAATTACGTTGCCGATTGCCAAATTGCATTATCTCTTATAGTTTCCGAGATATGGACTATCGACATTTTACAATATTGGCTCTGCTTCTAACATGGGTCAAAATTGTAAAATGGTCTTATGAATTAGCGATTTCGCTCCAATTCACATTCCAAGTAATATTCGGCATGCTAATTACGTTGCCGATTGCCAAATTGCATTATCTCTTATAGTTTCCGAGATATGGACTATCGACATCTTGCAATATTGGCTCTGTTTCTAACTTGGGCCAGAATTGTAAAATGGTCTTATGAATTAGCGATTTCGTTGTAATTCACATTCCAAGTAATATTCGGCATGCTAATTACGTTGCCGATTGCCAAATTGCTTTATCTCTTATAGTTTCCGAGATATGGACTATCGACATCTTGCAATATTGGCTCTGCTTCTAGCTTGGGCCAAAATTGTAAAATGGTCTTATGAATTAGCGATTTTGTTGTAATTCACATTCCAAGTAATATTCGGCATGCTAATTACGTTGCCGATTGCCAAATTGCATTATCTCTTATAGTTTCCGAGATATGGACTATCGACATCTTGCAATATTGGCTCTGCTTCTAACTTGGGCCAGAATTGTAAAATGGTCTTATGAATTAGCGATTTCGTTGTAATTCACATTCCAAGTAATATTCGGCATGCTAATTACACTGCCGATGGCCAAATTGCATTATCTCTTATAGTTTCCGAGATATGGACTCTCGACATTTTACAATATTGGCTCTGCTTCTAACTTGGGTCAAAATTGTAAAATGGTCTTATGAATTAGCGATTTCGCTCCAATTCACATTCCAAGTAATATTCGGCATGCTAATTACGTTGCCGATTGCCAAATTGCATTATCTCTTAGAGTTTCCGAGATATGGACTATCGACATCTTGCAATATTGGCTCTGCTTCTAACTTGGGCCAGAATTGTAAAATGGTCTTATGAATTAGCGATTTCGTTGTAATTCACATTCCAAGTAATATTCGGCATGCTAATTACGTTGCCGATTGCCAAATTGCTTTATCTCTTATAGTTTCCGAGATATGGACTATCGACATCTTGCAATATTGGCTCTGCTTCTAACTTGGGCCAGAATTGTAAAATGGTCTTATGAATTAGCGATTTTGTTGTAATTCACATTCCAAGTAATATTCGGCATGCTAATTACGTTGCCGATTGCCAAATTCCATTATCTCTTATAGTTTCCGAAATATGGACTATCGACATCTTGCAATATTGGCTCTGCTTCTAACTTGGGCCAGAATTGTAAAATGGTCTTATGAATTAGCGATTTCGTTGTAATTCACATTCCAAGTAATATTCGGCATGCTAATTACACTGCCGATGGCCAAATTGCATTATCTCTTATAGTTTCCGAGATATGGACTATCGACATTTTACAATGTTGGCTTTTCTTCTAACTTGGGTCAAAATTGTAAATTGGTCTTATGAATTAGCGATTTCGCTCCAGTTCACATTCCAAGTAATATTCGGCATGCTAATTACGTTGTCGATTGCCAAATTGCATTATCTCTTATAGTTTCCGAGATATGGACTATCGACATCTTGCAATATTGGCTCTGCTTCTAACTTGGGCCAGAATTGTAAAATGGTCTTATGAATTAGCGATTTCGCTCCAATTCACATTCCAAGTAATATTCGGCATGCTAATTACGTTGCCGATTGCCAAATTGCATTATCTCTTATAGTTTCCGAGATATGGACTATCGACATCTTGCAATATTGGCTCTGCTTCTAACTTGGGCCAGAATTGTAAAATGGTCTTATGAATTAGCGATTTCGTTGTAATTCACATTCCAAGTAATATTCGGCATGCTAATTACGTTGCCGATTGCCAAATTGCATTATCTCTTATAGTTTCCGAGATATGGACTATCGACATTTTACAATATTGGCTCTGCTTCTAACTTGGGTCAAAATTGTAAAATGGTCTTATGAATTAGCAATTTCGCTCCAATTCACATTCCAAGTAATATTCGGCATGCTAATTACGTTGCCGATTGCCAGATTGCATTATCTCTTATAGTTTCCGAGATATGGACTATCGACATCTTGCAATATTGGCTCTGCTTCTAACTTGAGCCAGAATTGTAAAATGGTCTTATGAATTAGCGATTTCGTTGTAATTCACATTCCAAGTAATATTCGGCATGCTAATTACACTGCCGATGGCCAAATTGCATTATCTCTTATAGTTTCCGAGATATGGACTATCGACATTTTACAATATTGGCTTTTCTTCTAACTTGGGTCAAAATTGTAAATTGGTCTTATGAATTAGCGATTTCGCTCCAGTTCACATTCCAAGTAATATTCGGCATGCTAATTACGTTGCCGATTGCCAAATTGCATTATCTCTTATAGTTTCCGAGATATGGACTATCGACATTTTACAATATTGGCTTTTCTTCTAACTTGGGTCAAAATTGTAAATTGGTCTTATGAATTAGCGATTTCGCTCCAGTTCACATTCCAAGTAATATTCGGCATGCTAATTACGTTGCCGATTGCCAAATTGCATTATCTCTTATAGTTTCCGAGATATGGACTATCGACATTTTACTTATTAGCGACATTGGCTTTTCTTCTAACTTGGGTCAAAATTGTAAATTGGTCTTATGAATTAGCGATTTCGCTCCAGTTCACATTCCAAGTAATACTCGGCATGCTAATTACGTTGTCGATTGCCAAATTGCATTATCTCTTATAGTTTCCGAGATATGGACTATCGACATCTTGCAATATTGGCTCTGCTTCTAACTTGGGCCAGAATTATAAAATGGTCTTATGAATTAGCGATTTCGCTCCAATTCACATTCCAAGTAATATTCGGCATGCTAATTACGTTGCCGATTGACAAATTGCATTATCTCTTATAGTTTCCGAGATATGGACTATCGACATCTTGCAATATTGGCTCTGCTTCTAACTTGGGCCAGAATTGTAAAATGGTCTTATGAATTAGCGATTTCGTTGTAATTCACATTCCAAGTAATATTCGGCATGCTAATTACGTTGCCGATTGCCAAATTGCATTATCTCTTATAGTTTCCGAGATATGGACTATCGACATTTTACAATATTGGCTCTGCTTCTAACTTGGGTCAAAATTGTAAAATTTTCTTATGAATTAGCAATTTCGCTCCAATTCACATTCCAAGTAATATTCGGCATGCTAATTACGTTGCCGATTGCCAGATTGCATTATCTCTTATAGTTTCCGAGATATGGACTATCGACATCTTGCAATATTGGCTCTGCTTCTAACTTGAGCCAGAATTGTAAAATGGTCTTATGAATTAGCGATTTCGTTGTAATTCACATTCCAAGTAATATTCGGCATGCTAATTACACTGCCGATGGCCAAATTGCATTATCTCTTATAGTTTCCGAGATATGGACTATCGACATTTTACAATATTGGCTTTTCTTCTAACTTGGGTCAAAATTGTAAATTGGTCTTATGAATTAGCGATTTCGCTCCAGTTCACATTCCAAGTAATATTCGGCATGCTAATTACGTTGCCGATTGCCAAATTGCATTATCTCTTATAGTTTCCGAGATATGGACTATCGACATCTTGCAATATTGGCTCTGCTTCTAACTTGGGCCAGAATTGTAAAATGGTCTTATGAATTTGCGATTTCGCTCCAATTCACATTCCAAGTAATATTCGGCATGCTAATTACGTTGCCGATTGCCAAATTGCATTATCTCTTATAGTTTCCGAGATATGGACTATCGACATCTTGCAATATTGGCTCTGCTTCTAACTTGGGCCAGAATTGTAAAATGGTCTTATGAATTAGCGATTTCGTTGTAATTCACATTCCAAGTAATATTCGGCATGCTAATTACGTTGCCGATTGCCAAATTGCATTATCTCTTATAGTTTCCGAGATATGGACTATCGACATCTTGCAATATTGGCTCTGCTTCTAACTTGGGCCAGAATTGTAAAATGGTCTTATGAATTAGCCATTTCGTTGTAATTCACATTCCAAGTAATATTCGGCATGCTAATTACACTGCCGATGGCCAAATTGCATTATCTCTTATAGTTTCCCTGATATGGACTATCGACATCTTGCAATATTGTCTCTGCTTCTAACTTGGGCCAGAATTGTAAAATGGTCTTATGAATTAGCGATTTCGCTCCAATTCACATTCCAAGCAATATTCGGCATGCTAATTACGTTGCCGATTGCCAAATTGCATTATCTCTTATAGTTTCCGAGATATGGACTATCGACATCTTGCAATATTGGCTCTGCTTCTAACTTGGGCCAGAATTGTAAAATGGTCTTATGAATTAGCGATTTCGCTCCAGTTCACATTCCAAGTAATATTCGGCATGCTAACTACGTTGCCGATTGCCAAATTGCATTATCTCTTATAGTTTCCGAGATATGGACTATCGACATCTTGCAATATTGGCTCTGCTTCTAACTTGGGCCAGAATTGTAAAATGGTCTTATGAATTAGCGATTTCGTTGTAATTCACATTCCAAGTAATATTCGGCATGCTTATTACGTTGCCGATTGCCAAATTGCATTATCTCTTATAGTTTCCGAGATATGGACTATCGACATCTTGCAATATTGGCTCTGCTTCTAACTTGGGCCAGAATTGTAAAATGGTCTTATGAATTAGCGATTTCGTTGTAATTCACATTCCAAGTAATATTCGGCATGCTAATTACGTTGCCGATTGCCAAATTGCATTATCTCTTATAGTTTCCGAGATATGGAATATCGACATCTTGCAATATTGGCTCTGCTTCTAACTTGGGCCAGAATTGTAAAATGGTCTTATGAATTAGCGATTTCGTTGTAATTCACATTCCAAGTAATATTCGGCATGCTAATTACGTTGCCGATTGCCAAATTGCATTATCTCTTATAGTTTCCGAGATATGGAGTATCGACATCTTGCAATATTGGCTCTGCTTCTAACTTGGGCCAGAATTGTAAAATGGTCTTATGAATTAGCGATTTCGTTGTAATTCACATTCCAAGTAATATTCGGCATGCTAATTACGTTGCCGATTGCCAAATTGCATTATCTCTTATAGTTTCCGAGATATGGACTATCGACATTTTACAATATTTCTCTGCTTCTAACTTGGGTCAAAATTGTAAAATGGTCTTATGAATTAGCGATTTTGTTGTAATTCACATTCCAAGTAATATTCAGGATGCTAATTACGTTGCCGATTGCCAAATTGCATTATCTCTTATAGTTTCCGAGATATGGACTATCGACATCTTGCAATATTGGCTCTGCTTCTAACTTGGGTCAAAATTGTAAATTGGTCTTATGAATTAGCGATTTCGCTCCAGTTCACATTCCAAGTAATATTCGGCATGCGAATTACGTTGCCGATTGCCAAATTGCATTATCTCTTATAGTTTCCGAGATATGGACTATCGACATCTTGCAATATTGGCTCTGCTTCTAACTTGGGCCAGAATTGTAAAATGGTCTTATGAATTTGCGATTTCGCTCCAATTCACATTCCAAGTAATATTCGGCATGCTAATTACGTTGCCGATTGCCAAATTGCATTATCTCTTATAGTTTCCGAGATATGGACTATCGACATCTTGCAATATTGGCTCTGCTTCTAACTTGGGCCAGAATTGTAAAATGGTCTTATGAATTAGCGATTTCGTTGTAATTCACATTCCAAGTAATATTCGGCATGCTAATTACGTTGCCGATTGCCAAATTGCATTATCTCTTATAGTTTCCGAGATATGGACTATCGACATCTTGCAATATTGGCTCTGCTTCTAACTTGGGCCAGAATTGTAAAATGGTCTTATGAATTAGCCATTTCGTTGTAATTCACATTCCAAGTAATATTCGGCATGCTAATTACACTGCCGATGGCCAAATTGCATTATCTCTTATAGTTTCCCTGATATGGACTATCGACATCTTGCAATATTGTCTCTGCTTCTAACTTGGGCCAGAATTGTAAAATGGTCTTATGAATTAGCGATTTCGCTCCAATTCACATTCCAAGTAATATTCGGCATGCTAATTACGTTGCCGATTGCCAAATTGCATTATCTCTTATAGTTTCCGAGATATGGACTATCGACATCTTGCAATATTGGCTCTGCTTCTAACTTGGGCCAGAATTGTAAAATGGTCTTATGAATTAGCGATTTCGTTGTAATTCACATTCCAAGTAATATTCGGCATGCTAATTACACTGCCGATGGCCAAATTGCATTATCTCTTATAGTTTCCGAGATATGGACTATCGACATTTTACAATATTGGCTTTTCTTCTAACTTGGGTCAAAATTGTAAATTGGTCTTATGAATTAGCGATTTCGCTCCAGTTCACATTCCAAGTAATATTCGGCATGCTAATTACGTTGCCGATTGCCAAATTGCATTATCTCTTATAGTTTCCGAGATATGGACTATCGACATCTTGCAATATTGGCTCTGCTTCTAACTTGGGCCAGAATTGTAAAATGGTCTTATGAATTTGCGATTTCGCTCCAATTCACATTCCAAGTAATATTCGGCATGCTAATTACGTTGCCGATTGCCAAATTGCATTATCTCTTATAGTTTCCGAGATATGGACTATCGACATCTTGCAATATTGGCTCTGCTTCTAACTTGGGCCAGAATTGTAAAATGGTCTTATGAATTAGCGATTTCGTTGTAATTCACATTCCAAGTAATATTCGGCATGCTAATTACGTTGCCGATTGCCAAATTGCATTATCTCTTATAGTTTCCGAGATATGGACTATCGACATCTTGCAATATTGGCTCTGCTTCTAACTTGGGCCAGAATTGTAAAATGGTCTTATGAATTAGCCATTTCGTTGTAATTCACATTCCAAGTAATATTCGGCATGCTAATTACACTGCCGATGGCCAAATTGCATTATCTCTTATAGTTTCCCTGATATGGACTATCGACATCTTGCAATATTGTCTCTGCTTCTAACTTGGGCCAGAATTGTAAAATGGTCTTATGAATTAGCGATTTCGCTCCAATTCACATTCCAAGTAATATTCGGCATGCTAATTACGTTGCCGATTGCCAAATTGCATTATCTCTTATAGTTTCCGAGATATGGACTATCGACATCTTGCAATATTGGCTCTGCTTCTAACTTGGGCCAGAATTGTAAAATGGTCTTATGAATTAGCGATTTCGCTCCAGTTCACATTCCAAGTAATATTCGGCATGCTAACTACGTTGCCGATTGCCAAATTGCATTATCTCTTATAGTTTCCGAGATATGGACTATCGACATCTTGCAATATTGGCTCTGCTTCTAACTTGGGCCAGAATTGTAAAATGGTCTTATGAATTAGCGATTTCGTTGTAATTCACATTCCAAGTAATATTCGGCATGCTTATTACGTTGCCGATTGCCAAATTGCATTATCTCTTATAGTTTCCGAGATATGGACTATCGACATCTTGCAATATTGGCTCTGCTTCTAACTTGGGCCAGAATTGTAAAATGGTCTTATGAATTAGCGATTTCGTTGTAATTCACATTCCAAGTAATATTCGGCATGCTAATTACGTTGCCGATTGCCAAATTGCATTATCTCTTATAGTTTCCGAGATATGGAATATCGACATCTTGCAATATTGGCTCTGCTTCTAACTTGGGCCAGAATTGTAAAATGGTCTTATGAATTAGCGATTTCGTTGTAATTCACATTCCAAGTAATATTCGGCATGCTAATTACGTTGCCGATTGCCAAATTGCATTATCTCTTATAGTTTCCGAGATATGGACTATCGACATTTTACAATATTTCTCTGCTTCTAACTTGGGTCAAAATTGTAAAATGGTCTTATGAATTAGCGATTTTGTTGTAATTCACATTCCAAGTAATATTCGGCATGCTAATTACGTTGCCGATTGCCAAATTGCATTATCTCTTATAGTTTCCGAGATATGGACTATCGACATCTTGCAATATTGGCTCTGCTTCTAACTTGGGTCAAAATTGTAAAATGGTCTTATGAATTAGCGATTTCGTTGTAATTCACATTCCAAGTAATATTCGGCATGCTAATTACACTGCCGATGGCCAAATTGCATTATCTTTTATAGTTTCCGAGATATGGACCATCGACATTTTACAATATTGGCTCTGCTTCTAACTTGGGTCAAAATTGTAAAATGGTCTTATGAATTAGCAATTTCGCTCCAATTCACATTCCAAGTAATATTCGGCATGCTAATTACGTTGCCGATTGCCAAATTGCATTATCTCTTATAGTTTCTGAGATATGGACTATCGACATCTTGCAATATTGGCTCTGCTTCTAACTTGGGCCAGAATTGTAAAATGGTCTTATGAATTAGCGATTTCGTTGTAATTCACATTCCAAGTAATATTCGGCATGCTAATTACGTTGCCGATTGCCAAATTGCATTATCTCTTATAGTTTCCGAGATATGGACTATCGACATCTTGCAATATTGGCTCTGGTTCTAACTTGGGCCAGAATTGTAAAATGGTCTTATGAATTAGCGATTTCGTTGTAATTCACATTCCGAGTAATATTCGGCATGCTAATTACGTTGCCGATTGCCAAATTGCATTATCTCTTATAGTTTCCGAGATATGGACTATCGACATCTTGCAATATTGGCTCTGCTTCTAACTTGGGCCAGAATTGTAAAATGGTCTTATGAATTAGCGATTTCGTTGTAATTCACATTCCAAGTAATATTCGGCATGCTAATTACGTTGCCGATTGCCAAATTGCATTATCTCTTATAGTTTCCGAGATATGGACTATCGACATCTTGCAATATTGGCTCTGGTTCTAACTTGGGCCAGAATTGTAAAATGGTCTTATGAATTAGCCATTTCGGCTCCAATTCACATTCCAAGTAATATTCCGCATGCTAATTACGTTGCCGATTGCCAAATTGCATTATCTCTTATAGTTTCCGAGATTTGGACTATCGACATCTTGCAATATTGGCTCTGCTTCTAACTTGGGCCAGAATTGTAAAATGGTCTTATGAATTAGCGATTTCGTTGTAATTCACATTCCAAGTAATATTCGGCATGCTAATTACGTTGCCGATTGCCAAATTGCATTATCTCTTATAGTTTCCGAGATATGGACTATCGACATTTTACAATATTGGCTCTGCTTCTAACTTGGGTCAAAATTGTAAAGTGGTCTTATGAATTAGCGATTTCGCTCCAATTCACATTCCAAGTAATATTCGGCATGCTAATTACGTTGCCGATTGCCAAATTGCATTATCTCTTATAGTTTCCGAGATATGGACTATCGACATCTTGCAATATTGGCTCTGCTTCTAACTTGGGCCAGAATTGTAAAATGGTCTTATGAATTAGCGATTTCGTTGTAATTCACATTCCAAGTAATATTCGGCATGCTAATTACGTTGCCGATTGCCAAATTGCATTATCTCTTATAGTTTCCGAGATATGGACTATCGACATTTTACAATATTGGCTCTGCTTCTAACTTGGGTCAAAATTGTAAAGTGGTCTTATGAATTAGCGATTTCGCTCCAATTCACATTCCAAGTAATATTCGGCATGCTAATTACGTTGCCGATTGCCAAATTGCATTATCTCTTATAGTTTCCGAGATATGGACTATCGACATCTTGCAATATTGGCTCTGCTTCTAACTTGGGCCAGAATTGTAAAATGGTCTTATGAATTAGCGATTTCGTTGTAATTCACATTCCAAGTAATATTCGGCATGCTAATTACGTTGCCGATTGCCAAATTGCATTATCTCTTATAGTTTCCGAGATATGGACTATCGACATCTTGCAATATTGGCTCTGCTTCTAACTTGGGTCAGAATTGTAAAATGGTCTTATGAATTAGCGATTTCGTTGTAATTCACATTCCAAGTAATATTCGGCATGCTAATTACGTTGCCGATTGCCAAATTGCATTATCTCTTATAGTTTCCGAGATATGGACTATTGACATCTTGCAATATTGGCTCTGCTTCTAACTTGGGCCAGAATTGTAAAATGGTCTTATGAATTAGCGATTTTGTTGTAATTCACATTCCAAGTAATATTCGGCATGCTAATTACGTTGCCGATTGCCAAATTGCATTATCTCTTATAGTTTCCGAGATATGGACTATCGACATCTTGCAATATTGGCTCTGCTTCTAACTTGGGTCAAAATTGTAAAATGGTCTTATGAATTAGCGATTTCGTTGTAATTCACATTCCAAGTAATATTCGGCATGCTAATTACACTGCCGATGGCCAAATTGCATTATCTCTTATAGTTTCCGAGATATGGACCATCGACATTTTACAATATTGGCTCTGCTTCTAACTTGGGTCAAAATTGTAAAATGGTCTTATGAATTAGCAGTTTCGCTCCAATTCACATTCCAAGTAATATTTGGCATGCTAATTACGTTGCCGATTGCCAAATTGCATTATCTCTTATAGTTTCTGAGATATGGACTATCGACATCTTGCAATATTGGCTCTGCTTCTAACTTGGGTCAAAATTGTAAAGTGGTCTTATGAATTAGCGATTTCGCTCCAATTCACAGTCCAAGTAATATTCGGCATGCTAATTACGTTGCCGATTGCCAAATTGCATTATCTCTTATAGTTTCCGAGATATGGACTATCGACATCTTGCAATATTGGCTCTGCTTCTAACTTGGGCCAGAATTGTAAAATGGTCTTATGAATTAGCGATTTCGTTGTAATTCACATTCCAAGTAATATTCGGCATGCTAATTACGTTGCCGATTGCCAAATTGCATTATCTCTTATAGTTTCCGAGATATGGACTATCGACATCTTGCAATATTGGCTCTGCTTCTAACTTGGGCCAGAATTGTAAAATGGTCTTATGAATTAGCGATTTCGTTGTAATTCACATTCCAAGTTATATTCGGCATGCTAATTACGTTGCCGATTGCCAAATTGCATTATCTCTTATAGTTTCCGAGATATGGACTATCGACATCTTGCAATATTGGCTCTGCTTCTAACATGGACCAGAATTGTAAAATGGTCTTATGAATTAGCGATTTCGTTGTAATTCACATTCCAAGTAATATTCGGCATGCTAATTACGTTGCCGATTGCCAAATTGCATTATCTCTTATAGTTTCCGAGATATGGACTATCGACATTTTACAATATTGGCTCTGCTTCTAACTTGGGTCAAAATTGTAAAGTGGTCTTATGAATTAGCGATTTCGCTCCAATTCACATTCCAAGTAATATTCGGCATGCTAATTACGTTGCTGATTGCCAAATTGCATTATCTCTTATAGTTTCCGAGATATGGACTATCGACATCTTGCAATATTGGCTCTGCTTCTAACTTGGGCCAGAATTGTAAAATGGTCTTATGAATTAGCGATTTCGTTGTAATTCACATTCCAAGTAATATTCGGCATGCTAATTACGTTGCCGATTGCCAAATTGCATTATCTCTTATAGTTTCCGAGATATGGACTATCGACATCTTGCAATATTGACTCTGCTTCTAACTTGGGCCAGAATTGTAAAATGGTCTTATGATTTAGCGATTTCGTTGTAATTCACATTCCAAGAAATACTCGCCATGCTAATTACGTTGCCGATTGCCAAATTGCATTATCTCTTATAGTTTCCGAGATATGGACTATCGACATCTTGCAATATTGGCTCTGCTTCTAACTTGGGCCAGAATTGTAAAATGGTCTTATGAATTAGCGATTTCGTTGTAATTCACATTCCAAGTAATATTCGGCATGCTAATTACGTTGCCGATTGCCAAATTGCATTATCTCTTATAGTTTCCGAGATATGGACTATCGACATCTTGCAATATTGGCTCTGCTTCTAACTTGGGCCAGAATTGTAAAATGGTCTTATGAATTAGCGATTTCGTTGTAATTCACATTCCAAGTAATATTCGGCATGCTAATTACGTTGCCGATTGCCAAATTGCATTATCTCTTATAGTTTCCGAGATATGGACCATCGACATCTTGCAATATTGGCTCTGCTTCTAACTTGGGACAGAATTGTAAAATGGTCTTATGAATTACCGATTTCGTTGTAATTCACATTCCAAGTAATATTCGGCATGCTAATTACGTTGCCGATTGCCAAATTGCATTATCTCTTATAGTTTCCGAGATATGGACTATCGACATTTTACAATATTGGCTCTGCTTCTAACTTGGGTCAAAATTGTAAAGTGGTCTTATGAATTAGCGATTTCGCTCCAATTCACATTCCAAGTAATATTCGGCATGCTAATTACGTTGCCGATTGCCAAATTGCATTATCTCTTATAGTTTCCGAGATATGGACTATCGACATCTTGCAATATTGGGTCTGCTTCTAACTTGGGCCAGAATTGTAAAATGGTCTTATGAATTAGCGATTTCGTTGTAATTCACATTCCAAGTAATATTCGGCATGCTAATTACGTTGCCGATTGCCAGATTGCATTATCTCTTCGACATCTTGCAATATTGGCTCTGCTTCTAACTTGGGCCAGAATTGTAAAATGGTCTTATGAATTAGCGATTTTGTTGTAATTCACATTCCAAATAATATTCGGCATGCTAATTACGTTGCCGATTGCCAAATTGCATTATCTCTTATAGTTTCCGAGATATGGACTATCGACATCTTGCAATATTGGCTCTGCTTCTAACTTGGGTCAAAATTGTAAAATGGTCTTATGAATTAGCGATTTCGTTGTAATTCATATTCCAAGTAATATTCGGCATGCTAATTACACTGCCGATGGCCAAACTGCATTATCTCTTATAGTTTCCGAGATATGGACCATCGACATTTTACAATATTGGCTCTGCTTCTAACTTGGGTCAAAATTGTAAAATGGTCTTATGAATTAGCAGTTTCGCTCCAATTCACATTCCAAGTAATATTTGGCATGCTAATTACGTTGCCGATTGCCAAATTGCATTATCTCTTATAGTTTCTGAGATATGGACTATCGACATCTTGCAATATTGGCTCTGCTTCTAACTTGGGCCAGAATTGTAAAATGGTCTTATGAATTAGCGATTTCGTTGTAATTCACATTCCAAGTAATATTCGGCATGCTAATTACGTTGCCGATTGCCAAATTGCATTATCTCTTATAGTTTCCGAGATATGGACTATCGACATCTTGCTATATTGGCTCTGCTTCTAACTTGGGTCAAAATTGTAAAGTGGTCTTATGAATTAGCGATTTCGCTCCAATTCACATTCCAAGTAATATTCGGCATGCTAATTACGTTGCCGATTGCCAAATTGCATTATCTCTTATAGTTTCCGAGATATGGACTATCGACATCTTGCAATATTGGCTCTGCTTCTAACTTGGGCCAGAATTGTAAAATGGTCTTATGAATTAGCGATTTCGCTCCAATTCACATTCCAAGTAATATTCGGCATGCTAATTACGTTGCCGATTGCCAAATTGCATTATCTCTTATAGTTTCTGAGATATGGACTATCGACATCTTGCAATATTGGCTCTGCTTCTAACTTGGGCCAGAATTGTAAAATGGTCTTATGAATTAGCGATTTCGTTGTAATTCACATTCCAAGTAATATTCGGCATGCTAATTACGTTGCCGATTGCCAAATTGCATTATCTCTTATAGTTTCCGAGATATGGACTATCGACATCTTGCAATATTGGCTCTGCTTCTAACTTGGGCCAGAATTGTAAAATGGTCTTATGAATTAGCGATTTCGCTCCAATTCACATTCCAAGTAATATTCGGCATGCTAATTACGTTGCCGATTGCCAAATTGCATTATCTCTTATAGTTTCTGAGATATGGACTATCGACATCTTGCAATATTGGCTCTGCTTCTAACTTGGGCCAGAATTGTAAAATGGTCTTATGAATTAGCCATTTCGGCTCCAATTCACATTCCAAGTAATATTCCGCATGCTAATTACGTTGCCGATTGCCAAATTGCATTATCTCTTATAGTTTCCGAGATATGGACTATCGACATCTTGCAATATTGGCTCTGCCTCTAACTTGGGCCAGAATTGTAAAATGGTCTTATGAATTAGCGATTTCGTTGTAATTCACATTCCAAGTAATATTCGGCATGCTAATTACGTTGCCGATTGCCAGATTGCATTATCTCTTATAGTTTCCGAGATATGGACTATCGACATCTTGCAATATTGGCTCTGCTTCTAACTTGAGCCAGAATTGTAAAATGGTCTTATGAATTAGCGATTTCGTTGTAATTCACATTCCAAGTAATAATCGGCATGCTAATTACGTTGCCGATTGCCAAATTGCATTATCTCTTATAGTTTCCGAGATATGGACTATCGACATTTTACAATATTGGCTCTGCTTCTAACTTGGGTCAAAATTGTAAAATGGTCTTATGAATTAGCAATTTCGCTCCAATTCACATTCCAAGTAATATTCGGCATACTAATTACGTTGCCGATTGCCAAATTGCATTATCTCTTATAGTTTCTGAGATATGGACTATCGACATCTTGCAATATTGGCTCTGCTTCTAACTTGGGCCAGAATTGTAAAATGGTCTTATGAATTAGCGATTTCGTTGTAATTCACATTCCAAGTAATATTCGGCATGCTAATTACGTTGCCGATTGCCAAATTGCATTATCTCTTATAGTTTCCGAGATATAGACTATCGACATCTTGCAATATTGGCTCTGCTTCTAACTTGGGCCAGAATTGTAAAATGGTCTTATGAATTAGCCATTTCGGCTCCAATTCACATTCCAAGTAATATTCCGCATGCTAATTACGTTGCCGATTGCCAAATTGCATTATCTCTTATAGTTTCCGAGATATGGACTATCGACATCTTGCAATATTGGCTCTGCTTCTAACTTGGGCCAGAATTGTAAAATGGCCTTATGAATTAGCGATTTCGTTGTAATTCACATTCCAAGTAATATTCGGCATGCTAATTACGTTGCCGATTGCCAAATTGCATTATCTCTTATAGTTTCCGAGATATGGACTATCGACATCTTGCAATATTGGCTCTGCTTCTAACTTGGGCCAGAATTGTAAAATGGTCTTATGAATTAGCGATTTCGTTGTAATTCACATTCCAAGTAATATTCGGCATGATAATTACGTTGCCGATTGCCAAATTGCATTATCTCTTATAGTTTCCGAGATATGGACTATCGACATCTTGCAATATTGGCTCTGCTTCTAACTTGGGCCAGAATTGTAAAATGGTCTTATGAATTAGCGATTTCGTTGTAATTCACATTCCAAGTAATATTCGGCATGCTAATTACGTTGCCGATTGCCAGATTGCATTATCTCTTATAGTTTCCGAGATATGGACTATCGACATCTTGCAATATTGGCTCTGCTTCTAACTTGAGCCAGAATTGTAAAATGGTCTTATGAATTAGCGATTTCGTTGTAATTCACATTCCAAGTAATAATCGGCATGCTAATTACGTTGCCGATTGCCAAATTGCATTATCTCTTATAGTTTCCGAGATATGGACTATCGACATTTTACAATATTGGCTCTGCTTCTAACTTGGGTCAAAATTGTAAAATGGTCTTATGAATTAGCAATTTCGCTCCAATTCACATTCCAAGTAATATTCGGCATGCTAATTACGTTGCCGATTGCCAAATTGCATTATCTCTTATAGTTTCTGAGATATGGACTATCGACATCTTGCAATATTGGCTCTGCTTCTAACTTGGGCCAGAATTGTAAAATGGTCTTATGAATTAGCGATTTCGTTGTAATTCACATTCCAAGTAATATTCGGCATGCTAATTACGTTGCCGATTGCCAAATTGCATTATCTCTTATAGTTTCCGAGATATAGACTATCGACATCTTGCAATATTGGCTCTGCTTCTAACTTGGGCCAGAATTGTAAAATGGTCTTATGAATTAGCCATTTCGGCTCCAATTCACATTCCAAGTAATATTCCGCATGCTAATTACGTTGCCGATTGCCAAATTGCATTATCTCTTATAGTTTCCGAGATATGGACTATCGACATCTTGCAATATTGGCTCTGCTTCTAACTTGGGCCAGAATTGTAAAATGGCCTTATGAATTAGCGATTTCGTTGTAATTCACATTCCAAGTAATATTCGGCATGCTAATTACGTTGCCGATTGCCAAATTGCATTATCTCTTATAGTTTCCGAGATATGGACTATCGACATCTTGCAATATTGGCTCTGCTTCTAACTTGGGCCAGAATTGTAAAATGGTCTTATGAATTAGCGATTTCGTTGTAATTCACATTCCAAGTAATATTCGGCATGATAATTACGTTGCCGATTGCCAAATTGCATTATCTCTTATAGTTTCCGAGATATGGACCATCGACATTTTACAATATTGGCTCTGCTTCTAACTTGGGTCAAAATTGTAAAATGGTCTTATGAATTAGCGATTTCGTTGTAATTCACATTCCAAGTAATATTCGGCATGCTAATTACGTTGCCGATTGCCAAATTGCATTATCTCTTATAGTTTCCGAGATATAGACTATCGACATCTTGCAATATTGGCTCTGCTTCTAACTTGGGCCAGAATTGTAAAATGGTCTTATGAATTAGCCATTTCGGCTCCAATTCACATTCCAAGTAATATTCCGCATGCTAATTACGTTGCCGATTGCCAAATTGCATTATCTCTTATAGTTTCCGAGATATGGACTATCGACATCTTGCAATATTGGCTCTGCTTCTAACTTGGGCCAGAATTGTAAAATGGCCTTATGAATTAGCGATTTCGTTGTAATTCACATTCCAAGTAATATTCGGCATGCTAATTACGTTGCCGATTGCCAAATTGCATTATCTCTTATAGTTTCCGAGATATGGACTATCGACATCTTGCAATATTGGCTCTGCTTCTAACTTGGGCCAGAATTGTAAAATGGTCTTATGAATTAGCGATTTCGTTGTAATTCACATTCCAAGTAATATTCGGCATGCTAATTACACTGCCGATGGCCAAATTGCATTATCTCTTATAGTTCCCGAGATATGGACCATCGACATTTTACAATATTGGCTCTGCTTCTAACTTGGGTCAAAATTGTAAAATGGTCTTATGAATTAGCAGTTTCGCTCCAATTCACATTCCAAGTAATATTTGGCATGCTAATTACGTTGCCGATTGCCAAATTGCATTATCTCTTATAGTTTCTGAGATATGGACTATCGACCTCTTGCAATATTGGCTCTGCTTCTAACTTGGGCCAGAATTGTAAAATGGTCTTATGAATTAGCGATTTCGTTGTAATTCACATTCCAAGTAATATTCGGCATGCTAATTACGTTGCCGATTGCCAAATTGCATTATCTCTTATAGTTTCCGAGATATGGACTATCGACATCTTGCAATATTGGCTCTGCTTCTAACTTGGGCCAGAATTGTAAAATGGTCTTATGAATTAGCGATTTCGTTGTAATTCACATTCCAAGTAATATTCGGCATGCTAATTACACTGCCGATGGCCAAATTGCATTATCTCTTATAGTTCCCGAGATATGGACCATCGACATTTTACAATATTGGCTCTGCTTCTAACTTGGGTCAAAATTGTAAAATGGTCTTATGAATTAGCAGTTTCGCTCCAATTCACATTCCAAGTAATATTTGGCATGCTAATTACGTTGCCGATTGCCAAATTGCATTATCTCTTATAGTTTCTGAGATATGGACTATCGACCTCTTGCAATATTGGCTCTGCTTCTAACTTGGGCCAGAATTGTAAAATGGTCTTATGAATTAGCGATTTCGTTGTAATTCACATTCCAAGTAATATTCGGCATGCTAATTACGTTGCCGATTGCCAAATTGCATTATCTCTTATAGTTTCCGAGATATGGACTATCGACATCTTGCAATATTGGCTCTGCTTCTAACTTGGGCCAGAATTGTAAAATGGTCTTATGAATTAGCGATTTCGTTGTAATTCACATTCCAAGTAATATTCGGCATGCTAATTACGTTGCCGATTGCCAAATTGCATTATCTCTTATAGTTTCCGAGATATGGACTATCGACATCTTGCAATATTGGCTCTGCTTCTAACTTGGGCCAGAATTGTAAAATGGTCTTATGAATTAGCGATTTCGGTTCCAATTCACATTCCAAGTAATATTCGGCATGCTAATTACGTTGCCGATTGCCAAATTGCATTATCTCTTATAGTTTCCGAGATATGGACTATCGACATCTTGCAATATTGGCTCTGCTTCTAACTTGGGCCAGAATTGTAAAATGGTCTTATGAATTAGCGATTTCGTTGTAATTCACATTCCAAGTAATATTCGGCATGCTAATTACGTTGCCGATTGCCAAATTGCATTATCTCTTATAGTTTCCGAGATATGGACTATAGACATCTTGCAATATTGGCTCTGCTTCTAACTTGGGCCATAATTGTAAAATGGTCTTATGAATTAGCGATTTCGTTGTAATTCACATTCCAAGTAATATTCGGCATGCTAATTACGTTGCCGATTGCCAAATTGCATTATCTCTTATAGTTTCCGAGATATGGACTATCGACATCTTGCAATATTGGCTCTGCTTCTAACTTGGGCCAGAATTGTAAAATGGTCTTATGAATTAGCGATTTCGTTGTAATTCACATTCCAAGTAATATTCGGCATGCTAATTACACTGCCGATGGCCAAACTGCATTATCTCTTATAGTTTCCGAGATATGGACCATCGACATTTTACAATATTGGCTCTGCTTCTAACTTGGGTCAAAATTGTAAAATGGTCTTATGAATTAGCAGTTTCGCTCCAATTCACATTCCAAGTAATATTTGGCATGCTAATTACGTTGCCGATTGCCAAATTGCATTATCTCTTATAGTTTCTGAGATATGGACTATCGACATCTTGCAATATTGGCTCTGCTTCTAACTTGGGCCAGAATTGTAAAATGGTCTTATGAATTAGCGATTTCGTTGTAATTCACATTCCAAGTAATATTCGGCATGCTAATTACGTTGCCGATTGCCAAATTGCATTATCTCTTATAGTTTCCGAGATATGGACTATCGACATCTTGCTATATTGGCTCTGCTTCTAACTTGGGTCAAAATTGTAAAGTGGTCTTATGAATTAGCGATTTCGCTCCAATTCACATTCCAAGTAATATTCGGCATGCTAATTACGTTGCCGATTGCCAAATTGCATTATCTCTTATAGTTTCCGAGATATGGACTATCGACATCTTGCAATATTGGCTCTGCTTCTAACTTGGGCCAGAATTGTAAAATGGTCTTATGAATTAGCGATTTCGCTCCAATTCACATTCCAAGTAATATTCGGCATGCTAATTACGTTGCCGATTGCCAAATTGCATTATCTCTTATAGTTTCTGAGATATGGACTATCGACATCTTGCAATATTGGCTCTGCTTCTAACTTGGGCCGGAATTGTAAAATGGTCTTATGAATTAGCGATTTCGTTGTAATTCACATTCCAAGTAATATTCGGCATGCTAATTACGTTGCCGATTGCCAAATTGCATTATCTCTTATAGTTTCCGAGATATGGACTATCGACATCTTGCAATATTGGCTCTGCTTCTAACTTGGGCCAGAATTGTAAAATGGTCTTATGAATTAGCGATTTCGCTCCAATTCACATTCCAAGTAATATTCGGCATGCTAATTACGTTGCCGATTGCCAAATTGCATTATCTCTTATAGTTTCTGAGATATGGACTATCGACATCTTGCAATATTGGCTCTGCTTCTAACTTGGGCCAGAATTGTAAAATGGTCTTATGAATTAGCCATTTCGGCTCCAATTCACATTCCAAGTAATATTCCGCATGCTAATTACGTTGCCGATTGCCAAATTGCATTATCTCTTATAGTTTCCGAGATATGGACTATCGACATCTTGCAATATTGGCTCTGCTTCTAACTTGGGCCAGAATTGTAAAATGGTCTTATGAATTAGCGATTTCGTTGTAATTCACATTCCAAGTAATATTCGGCATGCTAATTACGTTGCCGATTGCCAGATTGCATTATCTCTTATAGTTTCCGAGATATGGACTATCGACATCTTGCAATATTGGCTCTGCTTCTAACTTGAGCCAGAATTGTAAAATGGTCTTATGAATTAGCGATTTCGTTGTAATTCACATTCCAAGTAATAATCGGCATGCTAATTACGTTGCCGATTGCCAAATTGCATTATCTCTTATAGTTTCCGAGATATGGACTATCGACATTTTACAATATTGGCTCTGCTTCTAACTTGGGTCAAAATTGTAAAATGGTCTTATGAATTAGCAATTTCGCTCCAATTCACATTCCAAGTAATATTCGGCATGCTAATTACGTTGCCGATTGCCAAATTGCATTATCTCTTATAGTTTCTGAGATATGGACTATCGACATCTTGCAATATTGGCTCTGCTTCTAACTTGGGCCAGAATTGTAAAATGGTCTTATGAATTAGCGATTTCGTTGTAATTCACATTCCAAGTAATATTCGGCATGCTAATTACGTTGCCGATTGCCAAATTGCATTATCTCTTATAGTTTCCGAGATATAGACTATCGACATCTTGCAATATTGGCTCTGCTTCTAACTTGGGCCAGAATTGTAAAATGGTCTTATGAATTAGCCATTTCGGCTCCAATTCACATTCCAAGTAATATTCCGCATGCTAATTACGTTGCCGATTGCCAAATTGCATTATCTCTTATAGTTTCCGAGATATGAACTATCGACATCTTGCAATATTGGCTCTGCTTCTAACTTGGGCCAGAATTGTAAAATGGCCTTATGAATTAGCGATTTCGTTGTAATTCACATTCCAAGTAATATTCGGCATGCTAATTACGTTGCCGATTGCCAAATTGCATTATCTCTTATAGTTTCCGAGATATGGACTATCGACATCTTGCAATATTGGCTCTGCTTCTAACTTGGGCCAGAATTGTAAAATGGTCTTATGAATTAGCGATTTCGTTGTAATTCACATTCCAAGTAATATTCGGCATGCTAATTACGTTGCCGATTGCCAAATTGCATTATCTCTTATAGTTTCCGAGATATGGACTATCGACATCTTGCAATATTGGCTCTGCTTCTAACTTGGGCCAGAATTGTAAAATGGTCTTATGAATTAGCGATTTCGTTGTAATTCACATTCCAAGTAATATTCGGCATGCTAATTACACTGCCGATGGCCAAATTGCATTATCTCTTATAGTTCCCGAGATATGGACCATCGACATTTTACAATATTGGCTCTGCTTCTAACTTGGGTCAAAATTGTAAAATGGTCTTATGAATTAGCAGTTTCGCTCCAATTCACATTCCAAGTAATATTTGGCATGCTAATTACGTTGCCGATTGCCAAATTGCATTATCTCTTATAGTTTCTGAGATATGGACTATCGACCTCTTGCAATATTGGCTCTGCTTCTAACTTGGGCCAGAATTGTAAAATGGTCTTATGAATTAGCGATTTCGTTGTAATTCACATTCCAAGTAATATTCAGCATGCTAATTACGTTGCCGATTGCCAAATTGCATTATCTCTTATAGTTTCCGAGATATGGACTATCGACATCTTGCAATATTGGCTCTGCTTCTAACTTGGGCCAGAATTGTAAAATGGTCTTATGAATTAGCGATTTCGTTGTAATTCACATTCCAAGTAATATTCGGCATGCTAATTACGTTGCCGATTGCCAAATTGCATTATCTCTTATAGTTTCCGAGATATGGACTATCGACATCTTGCAATATTGGCTCTGCTTCTAACTTGGGCCAGAATTGTAAAATGGTTTTATGAATTAGCGATTTCGGTTCCAATTCACATTCCAAGTAATATTCGGCATGCTAATTACGTTGCCGATTGCCAAATTGCATTATCTCTTATAGTTTCCGAGATATGGACTATCGACATCTTGCAATATTGGCTCTGCTTCTAACTTGGGCCAGAATTGTAAAATGGTCTTATGAATTAGCGATTTCGTTGTAATTCACATTCGAAGTAATATTCGGCATGCTAATTACGTTGCCGATTGCCTAATTGCATTATCTCTTATAGTTTCCGAGATATGGACTATAGACATCTTGCAATATTGGCTCTGCTTCTAACTTGGGCCAGAATTGTAAAATGGTCTTATGAATTAGCGATTTCGTTGTAATTCACATTCCAAGTAATATTCGGCATGCTAATTACGTTGCCGATTGCCAAATTGCATTATCTCTTATAGTTTCCGAGATATGGACTATCGACATCTTGCAATATTGGCTCTGCTTCTAACTTGGGCCAGAATTGTAAAATGGTCTTATGAATTAGCGATTTCGTTGTAATTCACATTCCAAGTAATATTCGGCATGCTAATTACGTTGCCGATTGCCAAATTGCATTATCTCTTATAGTTTCCGAGATATGGACTATCGACATTTTACAATATTGGCTCTGCTTCTAACTTGGGTCAAAATTGTAAAATGGTCTTATGAATTAGCAATTTCGCTCCAATTCACATTCCAAGTAATATTCGGCATGCTAATTACGTTGCCGATTGCCAGATTGCATTATCTCTTATAGTTTCCGAGATATGGACTATCGACATCTTGCAATATTGGCTCTGCTTCTAATTTGAGCCAGAATTGTAAAATGGTCTTATGAATTAGCGATTTCGCTCCAGTTCACATTCCAAGTAATATTCGGCATGCTAATTACGTTGCCGATTGCCAAATTGCATTATCTCTTATAGTTTCCGAGATATGGACTATCGACATCTTGCAATATTGGCTCTGCTTCTAACTTGGGCCAGAATTGTAAAATGGTCTTATGAATTAGCGATTTCGCTCCAATTCACATTCCAAGTAATATTCGGCATGCTAATTACGTTGCCGATTGCCAAATTGCATTATCTCTTATAGTTTCTGAGATATGGACTATCGACATCTTGCAATATTGGCTCTGCTTCTAACTTGGGCCAGAATTGTAAAATGGTCTTATGAATTAGCGATTTTGTTGTAATTCACATTCCAAGTAATATTCGGCATGCTAATTACGTTGCCGATTGCCAAATTGCATTATCTCTTATAGTTTCCGAGATATGGACTATCGACATCTTGCAATATTGGCTCTGCTTCTAACTTGGGTCAAAATTGTAAAATGGTCTTATGAATTAGCGATTTCGTTGTAATTCACATTCCAAGTAATATTCGGCATGCTAATTACACTGCCGATGGCCAAATTGCATTATCTCTTATAGTTTCCGAGATATGGACCATCGACATTTTACAATATTGGCTCTGCTTCTAACTTGGGTCAAAATTGTAAAATGGTCTTATGAATTAGCAATTTCACTCCAATTCACATTCCAAGTAATATTCGGCATGCTAATTACGTTGCCGATTGCCAAATTGCATTATCTCTTATAGTTTCTGAGATATGGACTATCGACATCTTGCAATATTGGCTCTGCTTCTAACTTGGGCCAGAATTGTAAAATGGTCTTATGAATTAGCGATTTCGTTTTAATTCACATTCCAAGTAATATTCGGCATGCTAATTACGTTGCCGATTGCCAAATTGCATTATCTCTTATAGTTTCCGAGATATGGACTATCGACATTTTACAATATTGGCTCTGCTTCTAACTTGGGCCAGAATTGTAAAATGGTCTTATGAATTAGCGATTTCGTTGTAATTCACATTCCAAGTAATATTCGGCATGCTAATTACGTTGCCGATTGCCAAATTGTATTATCTCTTATAGTTTCCGAGATATGGACTATCGACATCTTGCAATATTGGCTCTGCTTCTAACTTGGGCCAGAATTATAAAATGGTCTTATGAATTAGCGATTTCGTTGTAATTCACATTCCAAGTAATATTCGGCATGCTAATTACGTTGCCGATTGCCAAATTGCATTATCTCTTATAGTTTCCGAGATATGGACTATCGACATTTTACAATATTGGCTCTGCTTCTAACTTGGGTCAAAATTGTAAAATGGTCTTATGAATTAGCAATTTCGCTCCAATTCACATTCCAAGTAATATTCGGCATGCTAATTACGTTGCCGATTGCCAGATTGCATTATCTCTTATAGTTTCCGAGATATGGACTATCGACATCTTGCAATATTGGCTCTGCTTCTAATTTGAGCCAGAATTGTAAAATGGTCTTATGAATTAGCGATTTCGCTCCAGTTCACATTCCAAGTAATATTCGGCATGCTAATTACGTTGCCGATTGCCAAATTGCATTATCTCTTATAGTTTCCGAGATATGGACTATCGACATCTTGCAATATTGGCTCTGCTTCTAACTTGGGCCAGAATTGTAAAATGGTCTTATGAATTAGCGATTTCGCTCCAATTCACATTCCAAGTAATATTCGGCATGCTAATTACGTTGCCGATTGCCAAATTGCATTATCTCTTATAGTTTCTGAGATATGGACTATCGACATCTTGCAATATTGGCTCTGCTTCTAACTTGGGCCAGAATTGTAAAATGGTCTTATGAATTAGCGATTTTGTTGTAATTCACATTCCAAGTAATATTCGGCATGCTAATTACGTTGCCGATTGCCAAATTGCATTATCTCTTATAGTTTCCGAGATATGGACTATCGACATCTTGCAATATTGGCTCTGCTTCTAACTTGGGTCAAAATTGTAAAATGGTCTTATGAATTAGCGATTTCGTTGTAATTCACATTCCAAGTAATATTCGGCATGCTAATTACACTGCCGATGGCCAAATTGCATTATCTCTTATAGTTTCCGAGATATGGACCATCGACATTTTACAATATTGGCTCTGTTTCTAACTTGGGTCAAAATTGTAAAATGGTCTTATGAATTAGCCATTTCGGCTCCAATTCACATTCCAAGTAATATTCGGCATGCTAATTACGTTGCCGATTGCCAAATTGCATTATCTCTTATAGTTTCTGAGATATGGACTATCGACATCTTGCAATATTGGCTCTGCTTCTAACTTGATCCAGAATTGTTAAATGCTCTTATGAATTAGCGATTTCGTTGTAATTCACATTCCAAGTAATATTCGGCATGCTAATTACGTTGCCGATTGCCAAATTGCATTATCTCTTATAGTTTCCGAGATATGGACTATCGACATCTTGCAATATTGGCTCTGCTTCTAACTTGGGCCAGAATTGTAAAATGGTCTTATGAATTAGCGATTTCGTTGTAATTCACATTCCAAGTAATATTCGGCATGCTAATTACGTTGCCGATTGCCAAATTGCATTATCTCTTATAGTTTCCGAGATATGGACTATCGACATCTTGCAATATTGGCTCTGCTTCTAACTTGGGCCAGAATTGTAAAATGGCCTTATGAATTAGCGATTTCGTTGTAATTCACATTCCAAGTAATATTTGGCATGCTAATTACGTTGCCAATTGCCAAATTGCATTATCTCTTATAGTTTCCGAGATATGGACTATCGACATCTTGCAATATTGGCTCTGCTTCTAACTTGGGCCAGAATTGTAAAATGGTCTTATGAATTAGCCATTTCGGCTCCAATTCACATTCCAAGTAATATTCCGCATGCTAATTACGTTGCCGATTGCCAAATTGTATTATCTCTTATAGTTTCCGAGATATGGACTATCGACATCTTGCAATATTGGCTCTGCTTCTAACTTGGGCCAGAATTGTAAAATGGTCTTATGAATTAGCGATTTCGTTGTAATTCACATTCCAGGTAATATTCGGCATGCTAATTACGTTGCCGATTGCCAAATTGCATTATCTCTTATAGTTTCCGAGATATGGACTATCGACATTTTACAATATTGGCTCTGCTTCTAACTTGGGTCAAAATTGTAAAGTGGTCTTATGAATTAGCGATTTCGCTCCAATTCACATTCCAAGTAATATTCGGCATGCTAATTACGTTGCCGATTGCCAAATTGCATTATCTCTTATAGTTTCCGAGATATGGACTATCGACATCTTGCAATATTGGCCCTGCTTCTAACTTGGGCCAGAATTGTAAAATGGTCTTATGAATTGGCGATTTCACTCCAATTCACATTCCAAGTAATATTCGGCATGCTAATTACGTTGCCGATTGCCAAATTGCATTATCTCTTATAGTTTCCGAGATATGGACTATCGACATCTTGCAATATTGGCTCTGCTTCTAACTTGGGTCAAAATTGTAAAATGGTCTTATGAATTAGCGATTTCGTTGTAATTCACATTCCAAGTAATATTCGGCATGCTAATTACACTGCCGATGGCCAAATTGCATTATCTCTTATAGTTTCCGAGATATGGACCATCGACATTTTACAATATTGTCTCTGCTTCTAACTTGGGTCAAAATTGTTAAATGGTCTTATGAATTAGCAATTTCGCTCCAATTCACATTCCAAGTAATATTCGGCATGCTAATTACGTTGCCGATTGCCAAATTGCATTATCTCTTATAGTTTCTGAGATATGGACTATCGACATCTTGCAATATTGGCTCTGCTTCTAACTTGGGCCAGAATTGTAAAATGGCCTTATGAATTAGCGATTTCGTTGTAATTCACATTCCAAGTAATATTCGGCATGCTAATTACGTTGCCGATTGCCAAATTGCATTATCTCTTATAGTTTCCGAGATATGGACTATCGACATCTTGCAATATTGGCTCTGCTTCTAACTTGGGCCAGAATTGTAAAATGGTCTTATGAATTAGCCATTTCGGCTCCAATTCACATTCCAAGTAATATTCCGCATGCTAATTACGTTGCCGATTGCCAAATTGTATTATCTCTTATAGTTTCCGAGATATGGACTATCGACATCTTGCAATATTGGCTCTGCTTCTAACTTGGGCCAGAATTGTAAAATGGTCTTATGAATTAGCGATTTCGTTGTAATTCACATTCCAGGTAATATTCGGCATGCTAATTACGTTGCCGATTGCCAAATTGCATTATCTCTTATAGTTTCCGAGATATGGACTATCGACATTTTACAATATTGGCCCTGCTTCTAACTTGGGTCAAAATTGTAAAGTGGTCTTATGAATTAGCGATTTCGCTCCAATTCACATTCCAAGTAATATTCGGCATGCTAATTACGTTGCCGATTGCCAAATTGCATTATCTCTTATAGTTTCCGAGATATGGACTATCGACCTCTTGCAATATTGGCCCTGCTTCTAACTTGGGCCAGAATTGTAAAATGGTCTTATGAATTGGCGATTTCACTCCAATTCACATTCCAAGTAATATTCGGCATGCTAATTACGTTGCCGATTGCCAAATTGCATTATCTCTTATAGTTTCCGAGATATGGACTATCGACATCTTGCAATATTGGCTCTGCTTCTAACTTGGGTCAAAATTGTAAAATGGTCTTATGAATTAGCGATTTCGTTGTAATTCACATTCCAAGTAATATTCGGCATGCTAATTACACTGCCGATGGCCAAATTGCATTATCTCTTATAGTTTCCGAGATATGGACCATCGACATTTTACAATATTGTCTCTGCTTCTAACTTGGGTCAAAATTGTTAAATGGTCTTATGAATTAGCAATTTCGCTCCAATTCACATTCCAAGTAATATTCGGCATGCTAATTACGTTGCCGATTGCCAAATTGCATTATCTCTTATAGTTTCTGAGATATGGACTATCGACATCTTGCAATATTGGCCCTGCTTCTAACTTGGGCCAGAATTGTAAAATGGTCTTATGAATTGGCGATTTCACTCCAATTCACATTCCAAGTAATATTCGGCATGCTAATTACGTTGCCGATTGCCAAATTGCATTATCTCTTATAGTTTCCGAGATATGGACTATCGACATCTTGCAATGTTGGCTCTGCTTCTAACTTGGGCCAGAATTGTAAAATGGTCTTATGAATTAGCGATTTCGTTGTAATTCACATTCCAAGTAATATTCGGCATGCTAATTACGTTGCCGATTGCCAAATTGCATTATCTCTTATAGTTTCCGAGATATGGACTATCGACATTTTACAATATTGGCTCTGTTTCTAACTTGGGTCAAAATTGTAAAATGGTCTTATGAATTAGCGATTTTGTTGTAATTCACATTCCAAGTAATATTCGGCATGCTAATTACGTTGCCGATTGCCAAATTGCATTATCTCTTATAGTTTCCGAGATATGGACTATCGACATCTTGCAATATTGGCTCTGCTTCTAACTTGGGTCAAAATTGTAAAATGGTCTTATGAATTAGCGATTTCGTTGTAATTCACATTCCAAGTAATATTCGGCATGCTAATTACACTGCCGATGGCCAAATTGCATTATCTCTTATAGTTTCCGAGATATGGACCATCGACATTTTACAATATTGTCTCTGCTTCTAACTTGGGTCAAAATTGTTAAATGGTCTTATGAATTAGCAATTTCGCTCCAATTCACATTCCAAGTAATATTCGGCATGCTAATTACGTTGCCGATTGCCAAATTGCATTATCTCTTATAGTTTCTGAGATATGGACTATCGACATCTTGCAATATTGGCTCTGCTTCTAACTTGGGCCAGAATTGTAAAATGGTCTTATGAATTAGCGATTTCGTTGTAATTCACATTCCAAGTAATATTCGGCATGCTAATTACGTTGCCGATTGCCAAATTGCATTATCTCTTATAGTTTCCGAGATATGGACTATCGACATCTTGCAATATTGGCCCTGCTTCTAACTTGGGCCAGAATTGTAAAATGGTCTTATGAATTAGCCATTTCGGCTCCAATTCACATTCCAAGTAATATTCCGCATGCTAATTACGTTGCCGATTGCCAAATTGCATTATCTCTTATAGTTTCCGAGATATGGACTATCGACATTTTACAATATTATCTCTGCTTCTAACTTGGGTCAAAATTGTAAAGTGGTCTTATGAATTAGCGATTTCGCTCCAATTCACATTCCAAGTAATATTCGGCATGCTAATTACGTTGCCGATTGCCAAATTGCATTATCTCTTATAGTTTCCGAGATATGGACTATCGACATCTTGCAATATTGGCCCTGCTTCTAACTTGGGCCAGAATTGTAAAATGGTCTTATGAATTAGCGATTTCGCTCCAATTCACATTCCAAGTAATATTCGGCATGCTAATTACGTTGCCGATTGCCAAATTGCATTATCTCTTATAGTTTCCGAGATATGGACTATCGACATCTTGCAATGTTGGCTCTGCTTCTAACTTGGGCCAGAATTGTAAAATGGTCTTATGAATTAGCGATTTCGTTGTAATTCACATTCCAAGTAATATTCGGCATGCTAATTACGTTGCCGATTGCCAAATTGCATTATCTCTTATAGTTTCCGAGATATGGACTATCGACATTTTACAATATTGGCTCTGCTTCTAACTTGGGTCAAAATTGTAAAATGGTCTTATGAATTAGCGATTTTGTTGTAATTCACATTCCAAGTAATATTCGGCATGCTAATTACGTTGCCGATTGCCAAATTGCATTATCTCTTATAGTTTCCGAGATATGGACTATCGACATCTTGCAATATTGGCTCTGCTTCTAACTTGGGTCAAAATTGTAAAATGGTCTTATGAATTAGCGATTTCGTTGTAATTCACATTCCAAGTAATATTCGGCATGCTAATTACACTGCCGATGGCCAAATTGCATTATCTCTTATAGTTTCCGAGATATGGACCATCGACATTTTACAATATTGTCTCTGCTTCTAACTTGGGTCAAAATTGTAAAATGGTCTTATGAATTAGCAATTTCGCTCCAATTCACATTCCAAGTAATATTCGGCATGCTAATTACGTTGCCGATTGCCAAATTGCATTATATCTTATAGTTTCTGAGATATGAACTATCGACATCTTGCAATATTGGCTCTGCTTCTAACTTGGGCCAGAATTGTAAAATGGTCTTATGAATTAGCGATTTCGTTGTAATTCACATTCCAAGTAATATTCGGCATGCTAATTACGTTGCCGATTGCCAAATTGCATTATCTCTTATAGTTTCCGAGATATGGACTATCGACATCTTGCAATATTGTCTCTGCTTCTAACTTGGGCCAGAATTGTAAAATGGTCTTATGAATTAGCGATTTCGTTGTAATTCACATTCCAAGTAATATTCGGCATGCTAATTACGTTGCCGATTGCCAAATTGCTTTATCTCTTATAGTTTCCGAGATATGGACTATCGACATCTTGCAATATTGGCTCTGCTTCTAACTTGGGCCAGAATTGTAAAATGGTCTTATGAATTAGCCAATTCGGCTCCAATTCACATTCCAAGTAATATTCCGCATGCGAATTACGTTGCCGATTGCCAAATTGCATTATCTCTTATAGTTTCCGAGATATGGACTATCGACATCTTGCAATATTGGCTCTGCTTCTAACTTGGGCCAGAATTGTAAAATGGTCTTATGAATTAGCGATTTCGTTGTAATTCACATTCTAAGTAATATTCGGCATGCTAATTACGTTGCCGATTGCCAAATTGCATTATCTCTTATAGTTTCCGAGATATGGACTATCGACATTTTACAATATTGGCTCTGCTTCTAACTTGGGTCAAAATTGTAAAGTGGTCTTATGAATTAGCGATTTCGCTCCAATTCACATTCCAAGTAATATTCGGCATGCTAATTACGTTGCCGATTGCCAAATTGCATTATCTCTTATAGTTTCCGAGATATGGACTATCGACATCTTGCAATATTGGCTCTGCTTCTAACATGGGCCAGAATTGTAAAATGGTCTTATGAATTAGCGATTTCGCTCCAATTCACATTCCAAGTAATATTCGGCATGCTAATTACGTTGCCGATTGCCAAATTGCATTATCTCTTATAGTTTCTGAGATATGGACTATCGACATCTTGCAATATTGGCTCTGCTTCTAACTTGGGCCAGAATTGTAAAATGGTCTTATGAATTAGCGATTTTGTTGTAATTCACATTCCAAGTAATATTCGGCATGCTAATTACGTTGCCGATTGCCAAATTGCATTATCTCTTATAGTTTCCGAGATATGGACTATCGACATCTTGCAATATTGGCTCTGCTTCTAACTTGGGTCAAAATTGTAAAATGGTCTTATGAATTAGCGATTTCGCTCCAATTCACATTCCAAGTAATATTCGGCATGCTAATTACGTTGCCGATTGCCAAATTGCATTATCTCTTATAGTTTCCGAGATATGGACTATCGACATCTTGCAATATTGGCTCTGCTTCTAACTTGGGCCAGAATTGTAAAATGGTCTTATGAATTAGCGATTTCGCTCCAATTCACATTCCAAGTAATATTCGGCATGCTAATTACGTTGCCGATTGCCAAATTGCATTATCTCTTATAGTTTCTGAGATATGGACTATCGACATCTTGCAATATTGGCTCTGCTTCTAACTTGGGCCAGAATTGTAAAATGGTCTTATGAATTAGCGATTTTGTTGTAATTCACATTCCAAGTAATATTCGGCATGCTAATTACGTTGCCGATTGCCAAATTGCATTATCTCTTATAGTTTCCGAGATATGGACTATCGACATCTTGCAATATTGGCTCTGCTTCTAACTTGGGTCAAAATTGTAAAATGGTCTTATGAATTAGCGATTTCGTTGTAATTCACATTCCAAGTAATATTCGGCATGCTAATTACACTGCCGATGGCCAAATTGCATTATCTCTTATATTTTCCGAGATATGGACCATCGACATTTTACAATATTGGCTCTGCTTCTAACTTGGGTCAAAATTGTAAAATGGTCTTATGAATTAGCAATTTCGCTCCAATTCACATTCCAAGTAATATTCGGCATGCTAATTACGTTGCCGATTGCCAAATTGCATTATCTCTTATAGTTTCTGAGATATGGACTATCGACATCTTGCAATATTGGCTCTGCTTCTAACTTGGGCCAGAATTGTAAAATGGTCTTATGATTTAGCGATTTCGTTGTAATTCACATTCCAAGTAATATTCGGCATGCTAATTACGTTGCCGATTGCCAAATTGCATTATCTCTTATAGTTTCCGAGATATGGACTATCGACATCTTGCAATATTGGCTCTGCTTCTAACTTGGGCCAGAATTGTAAAATGGTCTTATGAATTAGCGATTTCGTGGTAATTCACATTCCAAGTAATATTCGGCATGCTAATTACGTTGCCGATTGATAAATTGCATTATCTCTTATAGTTTCCGAGATATGGACTATCGACATCTTGCAATATTGGCTCTGCTTCTAACTTGGGACAGAATTGTAAAATGGTCTTATGAATTAGCCATTTCGGCTCCAATTCACATTCCAAGTAATATTCCGCATGCTAATTACGTTGCCGATTGCCAAATTGCATTATCTCTTATAGTTTCCGAGATATGGACTATCGACATCTTGCAATATTGGCTCTGCTTCTAACTTGGGCCAGAATTGTAAAATGGTCTTATGAATTAGCGATTTCGTTGTAATTCTCATTCCAAGTAATATTCGGCATGCTAATTACGTTGCCGATTGCCAGATTGCATTATCTCTTATAGTTTCCGAGATATGGACTATCGACATCTTGCAATATTGGCTCTGCTTCTAACTTGAGCCAGAATTGTAAAATGGTCTTATGAATTAGCGATTTCGTTGTAATTCACATTCCAAGTAATATTCGGCATGCTAATTACGTTGCCGATTGCCAAATTGCATTATCTCTTATAGTTTCCGAGATATGGACTATCGACATTTTACAATATTGGCTCTTCTTCTAACTTGGGTCAAAATTGTAAAATGGTCTTATGAATTAGCGATTTCGCTCCAGTTCACATTCCAAGTAATATTCGGAATGCTAATTACGTTGCCGATTGCCAAATTGCATTATCTCTTATAGTTTCCGAGATATGGACTATCGACATCTTGCAATATTGGCTCTGCTTCTAACTTGGGCCAGAATTGTAAAATGGTCTTATGAATTAGCGATTTTGTTGTAATTCACATTCCAAGTAATATTCGGCATGCTAATTACGTTGCCGATTGCCAAATTGCATTATCTCTTATAGTTTCCGAGATATGGACTATCGACATCTTGCAATATTGGCTCTGCTTCTAACTTGGGTCAAAATTGTAAAATGGTCTTATGAATTAGCGATTTCGTTGTAATTCACATTCCAAGTAATATTCGGCATGCTAATTACACTGCCGATGGCCAAATTGCATTATCTCTTATAGTTTCCGAAATATGGACCATCGACATTTTACAATATTGGCTCTGCTTCTAACTTGGGTCAAAATTGTAAAATGGTCTTATGAATTAGCAATTTCGCTCCAATTCAAATTCCAAGTTATATTCGGCATGCTAATTACGTTGCCGATTGCCAAATTGCATTATCTCTTATAGTTTCTGAGATATGGATTATCGACATCTTGCAATATTGGCTCTGCTTCTAACTTGGGCCAGAATTGTAAAATGGTCTTATGAATTAGCGATTTCGTTGTAATTCACATTCCATGTAATATTCGGCATGCTAATTACGTTGCCGATTGCCAAATTGCATTATCTCTTATAGTTTCCGAGATATGGACTATCGACATCTTGCAATATTGGCTCTGCTTCTAACTTGGGCCAGAATTGTAAAATGGTCTTATGAATTAGCGATTTCGTTGTAATTCACATTCCAAGTAATATTCGGCATGCTAATTACGTTGCCGATTGCCAAATTGCATTATCTCTTATAGTTTCCGAGATATGGACTATCGACATCTTGCAATATTGGCTCTGCTTCTAACTTGGGCCAGAATTGTAAAATGGTCTTATGAATTAGCCATTTCGGCTCCAATTCACATTCCAAGTAATATTCGGCATGCTAATTACGTTGCCGATTGCCAAATTGCATTATCTCTTATAGTTTCCGAGATATGGACTATCGACATCTTGCAATATTGGCTCTGCTTCTAACTTGGGCCAGAATTGTAAAATGGTCTTATGAATTAGCGATTTCGTTGTAATTCACATTCCAAGTAATATTCGGCATGCTAATTACGTTGCCGATTGCCAAATTGCATTATGTCTTATAGTTTCCGAGATATGGACTATCGACATTTTACAATATTGGCTCTGCTTCTAACTTGGGTCAAAATTGTAAAGTGGTCTTATGAATTAGCGATTTCGCTCCAATTCACATTCCAAGTAATATTCGGCATGCTAATTACGTTGCCGATTGCCAAATTGCATTATCTCTTATAGTTTCCGAGATATGGACTATCGACATCTTGCAATATTGGCTCTGCTTCTAACTTGGGCCAGAATTGTAAAATGGTCTTATGAATTAGCGATTTCGTTGTAATTCACATTCCAAGTAATATTCGGCATGCTAATTACATTGCCGGTTGCCGAATTGCATTATCTCTTATAGTTTCCGAGATATGGACTATCGACATTTTACAATATTGGCTCTGCTTCTAACTTGGGTCAAAATTGTAAAGTGGTCTTATGAATTAGCGATTTCGCTCCTATTCACATTCCAAGTAATATTCGGCATGCTAATTACGTTGCCGATTGCCAAATTGCATTATCTCTTATAGTTTCCGTGATATGGACTATCGACATCTTGCAATATTGGCTCTGCTTCTAACTTGGGCCAGAATTGTAAAATGGTCTTATGAATTAGCGATTTCGTTGTAATTCACATTCCAAGTAATATTCGGCATGCTAATTACGTTGCCGATTGCCAAATTGCATTATCTCTTATAGTTTCCGAGATATGGACTATCGACATCTTGCAATATTGGCTCTGCTTCTAACTTGGGTCAGAATTGTAAAATGGTCTTATGAATTAGCGATTTCGTTGTAATTCACATTCCAAGTAATATTCGGCATGCTAATTACGTTGCCGATTGCTAAATTGCATTATCTCTTATAGTTTCCGAGATATGGACTATCGACATTTTACAATATTGGCTCTGCTTCTAACTTGGGTCAAAATTGTAAAATGGTCTTATGAATTAGCAATCTCGCTCCAATTCACATTCCAAGTAATATTCGGCATGCTAATTACGTTGCCGATTGCCAAATTGCATTATCTCTTATAGTTTCCGAGATATGGACTATCGACATCTTGCAATATTGGCTCTACTTCTAACTTGGGCCAGAATTGTAAAATGGTCTTATGAATTAGCGATTTCGTTGTAATTCACATTCCAAGTAATATTCGGCATGCTAATTACGTTGCCGATTGCCAAATTGCATTATCTCTTATAGTTTCCGAGATATGGACTATCGACATCTTGCAATATTGGCTCTGCTTCTAACTTGGGCCAGAATTGTAAAATGGTCTTATGAATTAGCGATTTCGGCTTCAATTCACATTCCAAGTAATATTCGGCATATTAATTACGTTGCCGATTGCCAAATTGCATTATCTCTTATAGTTTCCGAGATATGGACTATCGACATCTTGCAATATTGGCTCTGCTTCTAACTTGGGCCAGAATTGTAAAATGGTCTTATGAATTAGCGATTTCGTTGTAATTCATATTCAAAGTAATATTCGGCATGCTAATTACGTTGCCGATTGCCAAATTGCATTATCTCTTATAGTTTCCGAGATATGGACTATCGACATCTTGCAATATTGGCTCTGCTTCTAACTTGGGCCAGAATTGTAAAATGGTCTTATAAATTAGCGATTTCGTTGTAATTCACATTCCAAGTAATATTCGGCATGCTAATTACGTTGCCGATTGCCAAATTGCATTATCTCTTATAGTTTTCGAGATATGGACTATCGACATCTTGCAATATTGGCTCTGCTACTAACTTGGGCCAGAATTGTAAAATGGTCTTATGAATTAGCGATTTCGTTGTAATTCACATTCCAAGTAATATTCGGCATGCTAATTACGTTGCCGATTGCCAAATTGCATTATCTCTTATAGTTTCCGAGATATGGACTATCGACATCTTGCAATATTGGCTCTGCTTCTAACTTGGGCCAGAATTGTAAAATGGTCTTATGAATTAGCGATTTCGTTGTAATTCACATTCCAAGTAATATTCGGCATGCTAATTACGTTGCCGATTGCCAAATTGCATTATCTCTTATAGTTTCCGAGATATGGAGTATCGACATTTTACAATATTGGCTCTGCTTCTAACTTGGGTCAAAATTGTAAAATGGTCTTATGAATTAGCAATTTCGCTCCAATTCACATTCCAAGTAATATTCGGCATGCTAATTACGTTGCCGATTGCCAAATTGCATTATCTCTTATAGTTTCCGAGATATGGACTATCGACATCTTGCAATATTGGCTCTGCTTCTAACTTGAGCCAGAATTGTAAAATGGTCTTATGAATTAGCGATTTCGTTGTAATTCACATTCCAAGTAATATTCGGCATGCTAATTACGTTGCCGATTGCCAAATTGCATTATCTCTTATAGTTTCCGAGATATGGACTATCGACATTTTACAATATTGGCTCTTCTTCTAACTTGGGTCAAAATTGTAAAATGGTCTTATGAATTAGCGATTTCGCTCCAGTTCACATTCCAAGTAATATTCGGCATGCTAATTACGTTGCCGATTGCCAAATTGCATTATCTCTTATAGTTTCCGAGATATGGACTATCGACATCTTGCAATATTGACTCTGCTTCTAACTTGGGCCAGAATTGTAAAATGGTCTTATGAATTAGCGATTTCGCTCCAATTCACATTCCAAGTAATATTCGGCATGCTAATTACGTTGCTGATTGCCAAATTGCATTATCTCTTATAGTTTCCGAGATATGGACTATCGACATCTTGCAATATTGGCTCTGCTTCTAACTTGGGCCAGAATTGTAAAATGGTCTTATGAATTAGCGATTTTGTTGTAATTCACATTCCAAGTAATATTCGGCATGCTAATTACGTTGCCGATTGCCAAATTGCATTATCTCTTATAGTTTCCGAGATATGGACTATCGACATCTTGCAATATTGGCTCTGCTTCTAACTTGGGTCAAAATTGTAAAATGGTCTTATGAATTAGCGATTTCGTTGTAATTCACATTCCAAGTAATATTCGGCATGCTAATTACACTGCCGATGGCCAAATTGCATTATCTCTTATAGTTTCCGAGATATGGACCATCGACATTTTACAATATTGGCTCTGCTTCTAACTTGGGTCAAAATTGTAAAATGGTCTTATGAATTAGCAGTTTCGCTCCAATTCACATTCCAAGTAATATTTGGCATGCTAATTACGTTGCCGATTGCCAAATTGCATTATCTCTTATAGTTTCTGAGATATGGACTATCGACATCTTGCAATATTGGCTCTGCTTCTAACTTGGGCCAGAATTGTAAAATGGTCTTATGAATTAGCGATTTCGTTGTAATTCACATTCCAAGTAATATTCGGCATGCTAATTACGTTGCCGATTGCCAAATTGCATTATCTCTTATAGTTTCCGAGATATGGACTATCGACATCTTGCAATATTGGCTCTGCTTCTAACTTGGGCCAGAATTGTAAAATGGTCTTATGAATTAGCGATTTCGGCTCCAATTCACATTCCAAGTAATATTCGGCATGCTAATTACGTTGCCGATTGCCAAATTGCATTATCTCTTATAGTTTCCGAGATATGGACTATCGACATCTTGCAATATTCGCTCTGCTTCTAACTTGGGCCAGAATTGTAAAATGGTCTTATGAATTAGCGATTTCGTTGTAATTCACATTCCAAGTAATATTCGGCTTGCTAATTACGTTGCCGATTGCCAAATTGCATTATCTCTTATAGTTTCCGAGATATGGACTATCGACATCTTGCAATATTGGCTCTGCTTCTAACTTGGGCCAGAATTGTAAAATGGTCTTATGAATTAGCGATTTCGTTGTAATTCACATTCCAAGTAATATTCGGCATGCTAATTACGTTGCCGATTGCCAAATTGCATTATCTCTTATAGTTTCCGAGATATGGACTATCGACATCTTGCAATATTGGCTCTGCTTCTAACTTGGGCCAGAATTGTAAAATGGTCTTATGAATTAGCGATTTCGTTGTAATTCACATTCCAAGTAATATTCGGCATGCTAATTACGTTGCCGATTGCCAAATTGCATTATCTCTTATAGTTTCCGAGATATGGACTACCGACATTTTACAATATTGGCTCTGCTTCTAACTTGGGTCAAAATTGTAAAATGGTCTTATGAATTAGCAATTTCGCTCCAATTCACATTCCAAGTAATATTCGGCATGCTAATTACGTTGCCGATTGCCAGATTGCATTATCTCTTATAGTTTCCGAGATATGGACTATCGACATCTTGCAATATTGGCTCTGCTTCTAACTTGAGCCAGAATTGTAAAATGGTCTTATGAATTAGCGATTTCGTTGTAATTCACATTCCAAGTAATATTCGGCATGCTAATTACGTTGCCGATTGCCAAATTGCATTATCTCTTATAGTTTCCGAGATATGGACTATCGACATTTTACAATATTGGCTCTCCTTCTAACTTGGGTCAAAATTGTAAAATGGTCTTATGAATTAGCGATTTCGCTCCAGTTCACATTCCAAATAATATTCGGCATGCTAATTACGTTGCCGATTGCCAAATTGCATTATCTCTTATAGTTTCCGAGATATGGACTATCGACATCTTGCAATATTGGCTCTGCATCTAACTTGGGCCAGAATTGTAAAATGGTCTTATGAATTAGCGATTTCGCTCCAATTCACATTCCAAGTAATATTCGGCATGCTAATTACGTTGCCGATTTCCAAATTGCATTATCTCTTATAGTTTCTGAGATATGGACTATCGACATCTTGCAATATTGGCTCTGCTTCTAACTTGGGCCAGAATTGTAAAATGGTCTTATGAATTAGCGATTTTGTTGTAATTCACATTCCAAGTAATATTCGGCATGCTAATTACGTTGCCGATTGCCAAATTGCATTATCCCTTATAGTTTCCGAGATATGGACTATCGACATCTTGCAATATTGGCTCTGCTTCTAACTTGGGTCAAAATTGTAAAATGGTCTTATGAATTAGCGATTTCGTTGTAATTCACATTCCAAGTAATATTCGGCATGCTAATTACACTGCCGATGGCCAAATTGCATTATCTCTTATAGTTTCCGAGATATGGACCATCGACATTTTACAATATTGGCTCTGCTTCTAACTTGGGTCAAAATTGTAAAATGGTCTTATGAATTAGCAATTTCGCTCCAATTCACATTCCAAGTAATATTCGGCATGCTAATTACGTTGCCGATTGCCAAATTGCATTATCTCTTATAGTTTCTGAGATATGGACTATCGACATCTTGCAATATTGGCTCTGCTTCTAACTTGGGCCAGAATTGTAAAATGGTCTTATGAATTAGCGATTTCGTTATAATTCACATTCCAAGTATTATTCGGCATGCTAATTACGTTGCCGATTGCCAAATTGCATTATCTCTTATAGTTTCCGAGATATGGACTATCGACATCTTGCAATATTGGCTCTGCTTCTAACTTGGGCCAGAATTGTAAAATGGTCTTATGAATTAGCGATTTCGTTGTAATTCACATTCCAAGTAATATTCGGCATGCTAATTACGTTGCCGATTGCCAAATTGCATTATCTCTTATAGTTTCCGAGATATGGACTATCGACATCTTGCAATATTGGCTCTGCTTCTAACTTGGGCCAGAATTGTAAAATGGTCTTATGAATTAGCGATTTCGTTGTAATTCACATTCCAAGTAATATTCGGCATGCTAATTACGTTGCCGATTGCCAAATTGCATTATCTCTTATAGTTTCCGAGATATGGACTATCGACATTTTACAATATTGGCTCTGCTTCTAACTTGGGTCAAAATTGTAAAATGGTCTTATGAATTAGCGATTTTGTTGTAATTCACATTCCAAGTAATATTCGGCATGCTAATTACGTTGCCGATTGCCAAATTGCATTATCTCTTAGAGTTTCCGAGATATGGACTATCGACATCTTGCAATATTGTCTCTGCTTCTAACTTGGGTCAAAATTGTAAAATGGTGTTATGAATTAGCGATTTCGTTGTAATTCACATTCCAAGTAATATTCGGCATGCTAATTACACTGCCGATGGCCAAATTGCATTATCTCTTATAGTTTCCGAGATATGGACCATCGACATTTTACAATATTGGCTCTGCTTCTAACTTGGGTCAAAATTGTAAAATGGTCTTATGAATTAGCAATTTCGCTCCAATTCACATTCCAAGTAATATTCGGCATGCTAATTACGTTGCCGATTGCCAAATTGCATTATCTCTTATAGTTTCCGAGATATGGACTATCGACATCTTGCAATATTGGCTCTGCTTCTAACTTGGGCCAGAATTGTAAAATGGTCTTATGAATTAGCGATTTCGTTGTAATTCACATTCCAAGTAATATTCGGCATGCTAATTACGTTGCCGATTGCCAAATTGCATTATCTCTTATAGTTTCCGAGATATGGAGTATCGACATTTTACAATATTGGCTCTGCTTCTAACTTGGGTCAAAATTGTTAAATGGTCTTATGAATTAGCAATTTCGCTCCAATTCACATTCCAAGTAATATTCGGCATGCTAATTACGTTGCCGATTGCCAAATTGCATTATCTCTTATAGTTTCCGAGATATGGACTATCGACATCTTGCAATATTGGCTCTGCTTCTAACTTGAGCCAGAATTGTAAAATGGTCTTATGAATTAGCGATTTCGTTGTAATTCACATTCCAAGTAATATTCGGCATGCTAATTACGTTGCCGATTGCCAAATTGCATTATCTCTTAAAGTTTCCGAGATATGGACTATCGACATTTTACAATATTGGCTCTTCTTCTAACTTGGGTCAAAATTGTAAAATGGTCTTATGAATTAGCGATTTCGCTCCAGTTCACATTCCAAGTAATATTCGGCATGCTAATTACGTTGCCGATTGCCAAATTGCATTATCTCTTATAGTTTCCGAGATATGGACTATCGACATCTTGCAATATTGGCTCTGCTTCTAACTTAGGCCAGAATTGTAAAATGGTCTTATGAATTAGCGATTTCGTTGTAATTCACATTCCAAGTAATATTCGGCATGCTAATTACGTTGCCGATTGCCAAATTGCATTATCTCTTATAGTTTCCGAGATATGGACTATCGACATCTTGCAATATTGGCTCTGCTTCTAACTTGGGCCAGAATTGTAAAATGGTCTTATAAATTAGCGATTTCGTTGTAATTCACAATCCAAGTAATATTCGGCATGCTAATTACGTTGCCGATTGCCAAATTGCATTATCTCTTATAGTTTTCGAGATATGGTCTATCGACATCTTGCAATATTGGCTCTGCTACTAACTTGGGCCAGAATTGTAAAATGGTCTTATGAATTAGCGATTTCGTTGTAATTCACATTCCAAGTAATATTCGGCATGCTAATTACGTTGCCGATTGCCAAATTGCATTATCTCTTATAGTTTCCGAGATATGGACTATCGACATCTTGCAATATTGGCTCTGCTTCTAACTTGGGCCAGAATTGTAAAATGGTCTTATAAATTAGCGATTTCGTTGTAATTCACATTCCAAGTAATATTCGGCATGCTAATTACGTTGCCGATTGCCAAATTGCATTATCTCCTATAGTTTTCGAGATATGGTCTATCGACATCTTGCAATATTGGCTCTGCTACTAACTTGGGCCAGAATTGTAAAATGGTCTTATGAATTAGCGATTTCGTTGTAATTCACATTCCAAGTAATATTCGGCATGCTAATTACGTTGCCGATTGGCAAATTGCATTATCTCTTATAGTTTCCGAGATATGGACTATCGACATCTTGCAATATTGGCTCTGCTTCTAACTTGGGCCAGAATTGTAAAATGGTCTTATGAATTAGCGATTTCGTTGTAATTCACATTCCAAGTAATATTCGGCATGCTAATTACGTTGCCGATTGCCAAATTGCATTATCTCTTATAGTTTCCGAGATATGGAGTATCGACATTTTACAATATTGGCTCTGCTTCTAACTTGGGTCAAAATTGTAAAATGGTCTTATGAATTAGCAATTTCGCTCCAATTCACATTCCAAGTAATATTCGGCATGCTAATTACGTTGCCGATTGCCAAATTGCATTATCTCTTATAGTTTTCGAGATATGGTCTATCGACATCTTGCAATATTGGCTCTGCTACTAACTTGGGCCAGAATTGTAAAATGGTCTTATGAATTAGCGATTTCGCTCCAGTTCACATTCCAAGTAATATTCGGCATGCTAATTACGTTGCCGATTGCCAAATTGCATTATCTCTTATAGTTTCCGAGATATGGACTATCGACATCTTGCAATATTGGCTCTGCTTCTAACTTGGGCCAGAATTGTAAAATGGTCTTATGAATTAGCGATTTCGTTGTAATTCACATTCCAAGTAATATTCGGCATGCTAATTACGTTGCCGATTGCCAAATTGCATTATCTCTTATAGTTTCCGAGATATGGACTATCGACATCTTGCAATATTGGCTCTGCTTCTAACTTGGGCCAGAATTGTAAAATGGTCTTATAAATTAGCGATTTCGTTGTAATTCACATTCCAAGTAAAATTCGGCATGCTAATTACGTTGCCGATTGCCAAATTGCATTATCTCTTATAGTTTTCGAGATATGGTCTATCGACATCTTGCAATATTGGCTCTGCTACTAACTTGGGCCAGAATTGTAAAATGGTCTTATGAATTAGCGATTTCGTTGTAATTCACATTCCAAGTAATATTCGGCATGCTAATTACGTTGCCGATTGCCAAATTGCATTATCTCTTATAGTTACCGAGATATGGACTATCGACATCTTGCAATATTGACTCTGCTTCTAACTTGGGCCAGAATTGTAAAATGGTCTTATGAATTAGCGATTTCGCTCCAATTCACATTCCAAGTAATATTCGGCATGCTAATTACGTTGCTGATTGCCAAATTGCATTATCTCTTATAGTTTCCGAGATATGGACTATCGACATCTTGCAATATTGGCTCTGCTTCTAACTTGGGCCAGAATTGTAAAATGGTCTTATGAATTAGCGATTTTGTTGTAATTCACATTCCAAGTAATATTCGGCATGCTAATTACGTTGCCGATTGCCAAATTGCATTATCTCTTATAGTTTCCGAGATATGGACTATCGACATCTTGCAATATTGGCTCTGCTTCTAACTTGGGTCAAAATTGTAAAATGGTCTTATGAATTAGCGATTTCGTTGTAATTCACATCCCAAGTAATATTCGGCATGCTAATTACACTGCCGATGGCCAAATTGCATTATCTCTTATAGTTTCCGAGATATGGACCATCGAAATTTTACAATATTGGCTCTGCTTCTAACTTGGGTCAAAATTGTAAAATGGTCTTATGAATTAGCAGTTTCGCTCCAATTCACATTCCAAGTAATATTTGGCATGCTAATTACGTTGCCGATTGCCAAATTGCATTATCTCTTATAGTTTCTGAGATATGGACTATCGACATCTTGCAATATTGGCTCTGCTTCTAACTTGGGCCAGAATTGTAAAATGGTCTTATGAATTAGCGATTTCGTTGTAATTCACATTCCAAGTAATATTCGGCATGCTAATTACGTTGCCGATTGCCAAATTGCATTATCTCTTATAGTTTCCGAGATATGGACTATCGACATCTTGCAATATTGGCTCTGCTTCTAACTTGGGCCAGAATTGTAAAATGGTCTTATGAATTAGCGATTTCGTTGTAATTCACATTCCAAGTAATATTCGGCATGCTAATTACGTTGCCGATTGCCAAATTGCATTATCTCTTATAGTTTCCGAGATATGGACTATCGACATCTTGCAATATTGGCTCTGCTTCTAACTTGGGCCAGAATTGTAAAATGGTCTTATGAATTAGCGATTTCGTTGTAATTCACATTCCAAGTAATATTCGGCATGCTAATTACGTTGCCGATTGCCAAATTGCATTATCTCTTATAGTTTCCGAGATATGGACCATCGACGTTTTACAATATTGGCTCTGCTTCTAACTTGGGTCAAAATTGTAAAATAGTCTTATGAATTAGCAATTTCGCTCCAATTCACATTCCAAGTAATATTCGGCATGCTAATTACGTTGCCGATTGCCAAATTGCATTATCTCTTATAGTTTCTGAGATATGGACTATCGACATCTTGCAATATTGGCTCTGCTTCTAACTTGGGCCAGAATTGTAAAATGGTCTTATGAATTAGCGATTTCGTTATAATTCACATTCCAAGTATTATTAGGCATGCTAATTACGTTGCCGATTGCCAAATTGCATTATCTCTTATAGTTTCCGAGATATGGACTATCGACATCTTGCAATATTGGCTCTGCTTCTAACTTGGGCCAGAATTGTAAAATGGTCTTATGAATTAGCGATTTCGTTGTAATTCACATTCCAAGTAATATTCGGCATGCTAATTACGTTGCCGATTGCCAAATTGCATTATCTCTTATAGTTTCCGAGATATGGACTATCGACATCTTGCAATATTGGGTCTGCTTCTAACTTGGGCCAGAATTGTAAAATGGTCTTATGAATTAGCGATTTCGTTGTAATTCACATTCCAAGTAATATTCGGCATGCTAATTACGTTGCCGATTGCCAAATTGCATTATCTCTTATAGTTTCCGAGATATGGACTATCGACATCTTGCAATATTGGCTCTGCTTCTAACTTGGGCCAGAATTGTAAAATGGTCTTATGAATTAGCGATTTCGTTGTAATTCACATTCCAAGTAATATTCGGCATGCTAATTACGTTGCCGATTGCCAAATTGCATTATCTCTTATAGTTTCCGAGATATGGACTATCGACATCTTGCAATATTGGCTCTGCTTCTAACTTGGGCCAGAATTGTAAAATGGTCTTATAAATTAGCGATTTCGTTGTAATTCACATTCCAAGTAATATTCGGCATGCTAATTACGTTGCCGATTGCCAAATTGCATTATCTCTTATAGTTTTCGAGATATGGACTATCGACATCTTGCAATATTGGCTCTGCTACTAACTTGGGCCAGAATTGTAAAATGGTCTTATGAATTAGCGATTTCGTTGTAATTCACATTCCAAGTAATATTCGGCATGCTAATTACGTTGCCGATTGCCAAATTGCATTATCTCTTATAGTTTCCGAGATATGGACCATCGACGTTTTACAATATTGGCTCTGCTTCTAACTTGGGTCAAAATTGTAAAATGGTCTTATGAATTAGCAATTTCGCTCCAATTCACATTCCAAGTAATATTCGGCATGCTAATTACGTTGCCGATTGCCAAATTGCATTATCTCTTATAGTTTCTGAGATATGGACTATCGACATCTTGCAATATTGGCTCTGCTTCTAACTTGGGCCAGAATTGTAAAATGGTCTTATGAATTAGCGATTTCGTTATAATTCACATTCCAAGTATTATTAGGCATGCTAATTACGTTGCCGATTGCCAAATTGCATTATCTCTTATAGTTTCCGAGATATGGACTATCGACATCTTGCAATATTGGCTCTGCTTCTAACTTGGGCCAGAATTGTAAAATGGTCTTATGAATTAGCGATTTCGTTGTAATTCACATTCCAAGTAATATTCGGCATGCTAATTACGTTGCCGATTGCCAAATTGCATTATCTCTTATAGTTTCCGAGATATGGACTATCGACATCTTGCAATATTGGGTCTGCTTCTAACTTGGGCCAGAATTGTAAAATGGTCTTATGAATTAGCGATTTCGTTGTAATTCACATTCCAAGTAATATTCGGCATGCTAATTACGTTGCCGATTGCCAAATTGCATTATCTCTTATAGTTTCCGAGATATGGACTATCGACATCTTGCAATATTGGCTCTGCTTCTAACTTGGGCCAGAATTGTAAAATGGTCTTATGAATTAGCGATTTCGTTGTAATTCACATTCCAAGTAATATTCGGCATGCTAATTACGTTGCCGATTGCCAAATTGCATTATCTCTTATAGTTTCCGAGATATGGACTATCGACATCTTGCAATATTGGCTCTGCTTCTAACTTGGGCCAGAATTGTAAAATGGTCTTATAAATTAGCGATTTCGTTGTAATTCACATTCCAAGTAATATTCGGCATGCTAATTACGTTGCCGATTGCCAAATTGCATTATCTCTTATAGTTTTCGAGATATGGACTATCGACATCTTGCAATATTGGCTCTGCTACTAACTTGGGCCAGAATTGTAAAATGGTCTTATGAATTAGCGATTTCGTTGTAATTCACATTCCAAGTAATATTCGGCATGCTAATTACGTTGCCGATTGCCAAATTGCATTATCTCTTATAGTTTCCGAGATATGGACTATCGACATCTTGCAATATTGGCTCTGCTTCTAACTTGGGCCAGAATTGTAAAATGGTCTTATGAATTAGCGATTTCGTTGTAATTCACATTCCAAGTAATATTCGGCATGCTAATTACGTTGCCGATTGCCAAATTGCATTATCTCTTATAGTTTCCGAGATATGGAGTATCGACATTTTACAATATTGGCTCTGCTTCTAACTTGGGTCAAAATTGTAAAATGGTCTTATGAATTAGCAATTTCGCTCCAATTCACATTCCAAGTAATATTCGGCATGCTAATTACGTTGCCGATTGCCAAATTGCATTATCTCTTATAGTTTCCGAGATATGGACTATCGACATCTTGCAATATTGGCTCTGCTTCTAACTTGAGCCAGAATTGTAAAATGGTCTTATGAATTAGCGATTTCGTTGTAATTCACATTCCAAGTAATATTCGGCATGCTAATTACGTTGCCGATTGCCAAATTGCATTATCTCTTATAGTTTCCGAGATATGGACTATCGACATTTTACAATATTGGCTCTTCTTCTAACTTGGGTCAAAATTGTAAAATGGTCTTATGAATTAGCGATTTCGCTCCAGTTCACATTCCAAGTAATATTCGGCATGCTAATTACGTTGCCGATTGCCAAATTGCATTATCTCTTATAGTTTCCGAGATATGGACTATCGACATCTTGCAATATTGACTCTGCTTCTAACTTGGGCCAGAAATGTAAAATGGTCTTATGAATTAGCGATTTCGCTCCAATTCACATTCCAAGTAATATTCGGCATGCTAATTACGTTGCTGATTGCCAAATTGCATTATCTCTTATAGTTTCCGAGATATGGACTATCGACATCTTGCAATATTGGCTCTGCTTCTAACTTGGGCCAGAATTGTAAAATGGTCTTATGAATTAGCGATTTTGTTGTAATTCACATTCCAAGTAATATTCGGCATGCTAATTACGTTGCCGATTGCCAAATTGCATTATCCCTTATAGTTTCCGAGATATGGACTATCGACATCTTGCAATATTGGCTCTGCTTCTAACTTGGGTCAAAATTGTAAAATGGTCTTATGAATTAGCGATTTCGTTGTAATTCACATCCCAAGTAATATTCGGCATGCTAATTACACTGCCGATGGCCAAATTGCATTATCTCTTATAGTTTCCGAGATATGGACCATCGACATTTTACAATATTGGCTCTGCTTCTAACTTGGGTCAAAATTGTAAAATGGTCTTATGAATTAGCAGTTTCGCTCCAATTCACATTCCAAGTAATATTTGGCATGCTAATTACGTTGCCGATTGCCAAATTGCATTATCTCTTATAGTTTCTGAGATATGGACTATCGACATCTTGCAATATTGGCTCTGCTTCTAACTTGGGCCAGAATTGTAAAATGGTCTTATGAATTAGCGATTTCGTTGTAATTCACATTCCAAGTAATATTCGGCATGCTAATTACGTTGCCGATTGCCAAATTGCATTATCTCTTATAGTTTCCGAGATATGGACTATCGACATCTTGCAATATTGGCTCTGCTTCTAACTTGGGCCAGAATTGTAAAATGGTCTTATGAATTAGCGATTTCGTTGTAATTCACATTCCAAGTAATATTCGGCATGCTAATTACGTTGCCGATTGCCAAATTGCATTATCTCTTATAGTTTCCGAGATATGGACTATCGACATCTTGCAATATTGGCTCTGCTTCTAACTTGGGCCAGAATTGTAAAATGGTCTTATGAATTAGCGATTTCGGCTCCAATTCACATTCCAAGTAATATTCGGCATGCTAATTACGTTGCCGATTGCCAAATTGCATTATCTCTTATAGTTTCCGAGATATGGACTATCGACATCTTGCAATATTGGCTCTGCTTCTAACTTGGGCCAGAATTGTAAAATGGTCTTATGAATTAGCGATTTCGTTGTAATTCACATTCCAAGTAATATTCGGCATGCTAATTACGTTGCCGATTGCCAAATTGCATTATCTCTTATAGTTTCCGAGATATGGACTATCGACATCTTGCAATATTGGCTCTGCTTCTAACTTGGGCCAGAATTGTAAAATGGTCTTATGAATTAGCGATTTCGTTGTAATTCACATTCCAAGTAATATTCGGCATGCTAATTACGTTGCCGATTGCCAAATTGCATTATCTCTTATAGTTTCCGAGATATGGACTATCGACATCTTGCAATATTGGCTCTGCTTCTAACTTGGGCCAGAATTGTAAAATGGTCTTATGAATTAGCGATTTCGTTGTAATTCACATTCCAAGTAATATTCGGCATGCTAATTACGTTGCCGATTGCCAAATTGCATTATCTCTTATAGTTTCCGAGATATGGACTATCGACATTTTACAATATTGGCTCTGCTTCTAACTTGGGTCAAAATTGTAAAATGGTCTTATGAATTAGCAATTTCGCTCCAATTCACATTCCAAGTAATATTCGGCATGCTAATTACGTTGCCGATTGCCAGATTGCATTATCTCTTATAGTTTCCGAGATATGGACTATCGACATCTTGCAATATTGGCTCTGCTTCTAACTTGAGCCAGAAATGTAAAATGGTCTTATGAATTAGCGATTTCGTTGTAATTCACATTCCAAGTAATATTCGGCATGCTAATTACGTTGCCGATTGCCAAATTGCATTATCTCTTATAGTTTCCGAGATATTTACTATCGACATTTTACAATATTGGCTCTCCTTCTAACTTGGGTCAAAATTGTAAAATGGTCTTATGAATTAGCGATTTCGCTCCAGTTCACATTCCAAATAATATTCGGCATGCTAATTACGTTGCCGATTGCCAAATTGCATTATCTCTTATAGTTTCCGAGATATGGACTATCGACATCTTGCAATATTGGCTCTGTTTCTAACTTGGGTCAGAATTGTAAAATGGTCTTATGAATTAGCGATTTTGCTCCAATTCACATTCCAAGTAATATTCGGCATGCTAATTACGTTGCCGATTTCCAAATTGCATTATCTCTTATAGTTTCTGAGATATGGACTATGGACATCTTGCAATATTGGCTCTGCTTCTAACTTGGGCCAGAATTGTAAAATGGTCTTATGAATTAGCGATTTTGTTGTAATTCACATTCCAAGTAATATTCGGCATGCTAATTACGTTGCCGATTGCCAAATTGCATTATCCCTTATAGTTTCCGAGATATGGACTATCGACATCTTGCAATATTGGCTCTGCTTCTAACTTGGGTCAAAATTGTAAAATGGTCTTATGAATTAGCGATTTCGTTGTAATTCACATTCCAAGTAATATTCGGCATGCTAATTACACTGCCGATGGCCAAATTGCATTATCTCTTATAGTTTCCGAGATATGGACCATCGACATTTTACAATATTGGCTCTGCTTCTAACTTGGGTCAAAATTGTAAAATGGTCTTATGAATTAGCAATTTCGCTCCAATTCACATTCCAAGTAATATTCGGCATGCTAATTACGTTGCCGATTGCCAAATTGCATTATCTCTTATAGTTTCTGAGATATGGACTATCGACATCTTGCAATATTGGCTCTGCTTCTAACTTGGGCCAGAATTGTAAAATGGTCTTATGAATTAGCGATTTCGTTATAATTCACATTCCAAGTATTATTCGGCATGCTAATTACGTTGCCGATTGCCAAATTGCATTATCTCTTATAGTTTCCGAGATATGGACTATCGACATCTTGCAATATTGGCTCTGCTTCTAACTTGGGCCAGAATTGTAAAATGGTCTTATGAATTAGCGATTTCGTTGTAATTCACATTCCAAGTAATATTCGGCATGCTAATTACGTTGCCGATTGCCAAATTGCATTATCTCTTATAGTTTCCGAGATATGGACTATCGACATCTTGCAATATTGGCTCTGCTTCTAACTTGGGCCAGAATTGTAAAATGGTCTTATGAATTAGCGATTTCGTTGTAATTCACATTCCAAGTAATATTCGGCATGCTAATTACGTTGCCGATTGCCAAATTGCATTATCTCTTATAGTTTCCGAGATATGGACTATCGACATTTTACAATATTGGCTCTGCTTCTAACTTGGGTCAAAATTGTAAAATGGTCTTATGAATTAGCGATTTTGTTGTAATTCACATTCCAAGTAATATTCGGCATGCTAATTACGTTGCCGATTGCCAAATTGCATTATCTCTTAGAGTTTCCGAGATATGGACTATCGACATCTTGCAATATTGGCTCTGCTTCTAACTTGGGTCAAAATTGTAAAATGGTCTTATGAATTAGCGATTTCGTTGTAATTCACATTCCAAGTAATATTCGGCATGCTAATTACACTGCCGATGGCCAAATTGCATTATCTCTTATAGTTTCCGAGATATGGACCATCGACATTTTACAATATTGGCTCTGCTTCTAACTTGGGTCAAAATTGTAAAATGGTCTTATGAATTAGCAATTTCGCTCCAATTCACATTCCAAGTAATATTCGGCATGCTAATTACGTTGCCGATTGCCAAATTGCATTATCTCTTATAGTTTCTGAGATATGGACTATCGACATCTTGCAATATTGGCTCTGCTTCTAACTTGGGCCAGAATTGTAAAATGGTCTTATGAATTAGCGATTTCGTTGTAATTCACATTCCAAGTAATATTCGGCATGCTAATTACGTTGCCGATTGCCAAATTGCATTATCTCTTATAGTTTCCGAGATATGGACTATCGACATCTTGCAATATTGGCTCTGCTTCTAACTTGGGCCAGAATTGTAAAATGGTCTTATGAATTAGCGATTTCGTTGTAATTCACATTCCAAGTAATATTCGGCATGCTAATTACGTTGCCGATTGCCAAATTGCATTATCTCTTATAGTTTCCGAGATATGGACTATCGACATCTTGCAATATTGGCTCTGCTTCTAACTTGGGCCAGAATTGTAAAATGGTCTTATGAATTAGCGATTTCGTTGTAATTCACATTCCAAGTAATATTCGGCATGCTAATTACGTTGCCGATTGCCAAATTGCATTATCTCTTATAGTTTCCGAGATATGGACTATCGACATTTTACAATATTGGCTCTGCTTCTAACTTGGGTCAAAATTGTAAAATGGTCTTATGAATTAGCAATTTCGCTCCAATTCACATTCCAAGTAATATTCGGCATGCTAATTACGTTGCCGATTGCCAGATTGCATTATCTCTTATAGTTTCCGAGATATGGACTATCGACATCTTGCAATATTGGCTCTGCTTCTAACTTGAGCCAGAATTGTAAAATGGTCTTATGAATTAGCGATTTCGTTGTAATTCACATTCCAAGTAATATTCGGCATGCTAATTACGTTGCCGATTGCCAAATTGCATTATCTCTTATAGTTTCCGAGATATGGACTATCGACATTTTACAATATTGGCTCTCCTTCTAACTTGGGTCAAAATTGTAAAATGGTCTTATGAATTAGCGATTTCGCTCCAGTTCACATTCCAAATAATATTCGGCATGCTAATTACGTTGCCGATTGCCAAATTGCATTATCTCTTATAGTTTCCGAGATATGGACTATCGACATCTTGCAATATTGGCTCTGCTTCTAACTTGGGCCAGAATTGTAAAATGGTCTTAAGAATTAGCGATTTCGCTCCAATTCACATTCCAAGTAATATTCGGCATGCTAATTACGTTGCCGATTTCCAAATTGCATTATCTCTTATAGTTTCTGAGATATGGACTATCGACATCTTGCAATATTGGCTCTGCTTCTAACTTGGGCCAGAATTGTAAAATGGTCTTATGAATTAGCGATTTTGTTGTAATTCACATTCCAAGTAATATTCGGCATGCTAATTACGTTGCCGATTGCCAAATTGCATTATCCCTTATAGTTTCCGGGATATGGACTATCGACATCTTGCAATATTGGCTCTGCTTCTAATTTGGGTCAAAATTGTAAAATGGTCTTATGAATTAGCGATTTCGTTGTAATTCACATTCCAAGTAATATTCGGCATGCTAATTACACTGCCGATGGCCAAATTGCATTATCTCTTATAGTTTCCGAGATATGGACCATCGACGTTTTACAATATTGGCTCTGCTTCTAACTTGGGTCAAAATTGTAAAATGGTCTTATGAATTAGCAATTTCGCTCCAATTCACATTCCAAGTAATATTCGGCATGCTAATTACGTTGCCGATTGCCAAATTGCATTATCTCTTATAGTTTCTGAGATATGGACTATCGACATCTTGCAATATTGGCTCTGCTTCTAACTTGGGCCAGAATTGTAAAATGGTCTTATGAATTAGCGATTTCGTTATAATTCACATTCCAAGTATTATTAGGCATGCTAATTACGTTGCCGATTGCCAAATTGCATTATCTCTTATAGTTTCCGAGATATGGACTATCGACATCTTGCAATATTGGCTCTGCTTCTAACTTGGGCCAGAATTGTAAAATGGTCTTATGAATTAGCGATTTCGTTGTAATTCACATTCCAAGTAATATTCGGCATGCTAATTACGTTGCCGATTGCCAAATTGCATTATCTCTTATAGTTTCCGAGATATGGACTATCGACATCTTGCAATATTGGGTCTGCTTCTAACTTGGGCCAGAATTGTAAAATGGTCTTATGAATTAGCGATTTCGTTGTAATTCACATTCCAAGTAATATTCGGCATGCTAATTACGTTGCCGATTGCCAAATTGCATTATCTCTTATAGTTTCCGAGGTATGGACTATCGACATCTTGCAATATTGGCTCTGCTTCTAACTTGGGCCAGAATTGTAAAATGGTCTTATGAATTAGCGATTTCGTTGTAATTCACATTCCAAGTAATATTCGGCATGCTAATTACGTTGCCGATTGCCAAATTGCATTATCTCTTATAGTTTCCGAGATATGGACTATCGACATCTTGCAATATTGGCTCTGCTTCTAACTTGGGCCAGAATTGTAAAATGGTCTTATAAATTAGCGATTTCGTTGTAATTCACATTCCAAGTAATATTCGGCATGCTAATTACGTTGCCGATTGCCAAATTGCATTATCTCTTATAGTTTTCGAGATATGGACTATCGACATCTTGCAATATTGGCTCTGCTACTAACTTGGGCCAGAATTGTAAAATGGTCTTATGAATTAGCGATTTCGTTGTAATTCACATTCCAAGTAATATTCGGCATGCTAATTACGTTGCCGATTGCCAAATTGCATTATCTCTTATAGTTTCCGAGATATGGACTATCGACATCTTGCAATATTGGCTCTGCTTCTAACTTGGGCCAGAATTGTAAAATGGTCTTATGAATTAGCGATTTCGTTGTAATTCACATTCCAAGTAATATTCGGCATGCTAATTACGTTGCCGATTGCCAAATTGCATTATCTCTTATAGTTTCCGAGATATGGAGTATCGACATTTTACAATATTGGCTCTGCTTCTAACTTGGGTCAAAATTGTAAAATGGTCTTATGAATTAGCAATTTCGCTCCAATTCACATTCCAAGTAATATTCGGCATGCTAATTACGTTGCCGATTGCCAAATTGCATTATCTCTTATAGTTTCCGAGATATGGACTATCGACATCTTGCAATATTGGCTCTGCTTCTAACTTGAGCCAGAATTGTAAAATGGTCTTATGAATTAGCGATTTCGTTGTAATTCACATTCCAAGTAATATTCGGCATGCTAATTACGTTGCCGATTGCCAAATTGCATTATCTCTTATAGTTTCCGAGATATGGACTATCGACATTTTACAATATTGGCTCTTCTTCTAACTTGGGTCAAAATTGTAAAATGGTCTTATGAATTAGCGATTTCGCTCCAGTTCACATTCCAAGTAATATTCGGCATGCTAATTACGTTGCCGATTGCCAAATTGCATTATCTCTTATAGTTTCCGAGATATGGACTATCGACATCTTGCAATATTGACTCTGCTTCTAACTTGGGCCAGAATTGTAAAATGGTCTTATGAATTAGCGATTTCGCTCCAATTCACATTCCAAGTAATATTCGGCATGCTAATTACGTTGCTGATTGCCAAATTGCATTATCTCTTATAGTTTCCGAGATATGGACTATCGACATCTTGCAATATTGGCTCTGCTTCTAACTTGGGCCAGAATTGTAAAATGGTCTTATGAATTAGCGATTTTGTTGTAATTCACATTCCAAGTAATATTCGGCATGCTAATTACGTTGCCGATTGCCAAATTGCATTATCCCTTATAGTTTCCGAGATATGGACTATCGACATCTTGCAATATTGGCTCTGCTTCTAACTTGGGTCAAAATTGTAAAATGGTCTTATGAATTAGCGATTTCGTTGTAATTCACATCCCAAGTAATATTCGGCATGCTAATTACACTGCCGATGGCCAAATTGCATTATCTCTTATAGTTTCCGAGATATGGACTATCGACATCTTGCAATATTGGCTCTGCTTCTAACTTGGGCCAGAATTGTAAAATGGTCTTATGAATTAGCGATTTCGTTGTAATTCACATTCCAAGTAATATTCGGCATGCTAATTACGTTGCCGATTGCCAAATTGCATTATCTCTTATAGTTTCCGAGATATGGACTATCGACATCTTGCAATATTGGGTCTGCTTCTAACTTGGGCCAGAATTGTAAAATGGTCTTATGAATTAGCGATTTCGTTGTAATTCACATTCCAAGTAATATTCGGCATGCTAATTACGTTGCCGATTGCCAAATTGCATTATCTCTTATAGTTTCCGAGGTATGGACTATCGACATCTTGCAATATTGGCTCTGCTTCTAACTTGGGCCAGAATTGTAAAATGGTCTTATGAATTAGCGATTTCGTTGTAATTCACATTCCAAGTAATATTCGGCATGCTAATTACGTTGCCGATTGCCAAATTGCATTATCTCTTATAGTTTCCGAGATATGGACTATCGACATCTTGCAATATTGGCTCTGCTTCTAACTTGGGCCAGAATTGTAAAATGGTCTTATAAATTAGCGATTTCGTTGTAATTCACATTCCAAGTAATATTCGGCATGCTAATTACGTTGCCGATTGCCAAATTGCATTATCTCTTATAGTTTTCGAGATATGGACTATCGACATCTTGCAATATTGGCTCTGCTACTAACTTGGGCCAGAATTGTAAAATGGTCTTATGAATTAGCGATTTCGTTGTAATTCACATTCCAAGTAATATTCGGCATGCTAATTACGTTGCCGATTGCCAAATTGCATTATCTCTTATAGTTTCCGAGATATGGACTATCGACATCTTGCAATATTGGCTCTGCTTCTAACTTGGGCCAGAATTGTAAAATGGTCTTATGAATTAGCGATTTCGTTGTAATTCACATTCCAAGTAATATTCGGCATGCTAATTACGTTGCCGATTGCCAAATTGCATTATCTCTTATAGTTTCCGAGATATGGAGTATCGACCTTTTACAATATTGGCTCTGCTTCTAACTTGGGTCAAAATTGTAAAATGGTCTTATGAATTAGCAATTTCGCTCCAATTCACATTCCAAGTAATATTCGGCATGCTAATTACGTTGCCGATTGCCAAATTGCATTATCTCTTATAGTTTCCGAGATATGGACTATCGACATCTTGCAATATTGGCTCTGCTTCTAACTTGAGCCAGAATTGTAAAATGGTCTTATGAATTAGCGATTTCGTTGTAATTCACATTCCAAGTAATATTCGGCATGCTAATTACGTTGCCGATTGCCAAATTGCATTATCTCTTATAGTTTCCGAGATATGGACTATCGACATTTTACAATATTGGCTCTTCTTCTAACTTGGGTCAAAATTGTAAAATGGTCTTATGAATTAGCGATTTCGCTCCAGTTCACATTCCAAGTAATATTCGGCATGCTAATTACGTTGCCGATTGCCAAATTGCATTATCTCTTATAGTTTCCGAGATATGGACTATCGACATCTTGCAATATTGACTCTGCTTCTAACTTGGGCCAGAATTGTAAAATGGTCTTATGAATTAGCGATTTCGCTCCAATTCACATTCCAAGTAATATTCGGCATGCTAATTACGTTGCTGATTGCCAAATTGCATTATCTCTTATAGTTTCCGAGATATGGACTATCGACATCTTGCAATATTGGCTCTGCTTCTAACTTGGGCCAGAATTGTAAAATGGTCTTATGAATTAGCGATTTTGTTGTAATTCACATTCCAAGTAATATTCGGCATGCTAATTACGTTGCCGATTGCCAAATTGCATTATCCCTTATAGTTTCCGAGATATGGACTATCGACATCTTGCAATATTGGCTCTGCTTCTAACTTGGGTCAAAATTGTAAAATGGTCTTATGAATTAGCGATTTCGTTGTAATTCACATCCCAAGTAATATTCGGCATGCTAATTACACTGCCGATGGCCAAATTGCATTATCTCTTATAGTTTCCGAGATATGGACCATCGACATTTTACAATATTGGCTCTGCTTCTAACTTGGGTCAAAATTGTAAAATGGTCTTATGAATTAGCAGTTTCGCTCCAATTCACATTCCAAGTAATATTTGGCATGCTAATTACGTTGCCGATTGCCAAATTGCATTATCTCTTATAGTTTCTGAGATATGGACTATCGACATCTTGCAATATTGGCTCTGCTTCTAACTTGGGCCAGAATTGTAAAATGGTCTTATGAATTAGCGATTTCGTTGTAATTCACATTCCAAGTAATATTCGGCATGCTAATTACGTTGCCGATTGCCAAATTGCATTATCTCTTATAGTTTCCGAGATATGGACTATCGACATCTTGCAATATTGGCTCTGCTTCTAACTTGGGCCAGAATTGTAAAATGGTCTTATGAATTAGCGATTTCGTTGTAATTCACATTCCAAGTAATATTCGGCATGCTAATTACGTTGCCGATTGCCAAATTGCATTATCTCTTATAGTTTCCGAGATATGGACTATCGACATCTTGCAATATTGGCTCTGCTTCTAACTTGGGCCAGAATTGTAAAATGGTCTTATGAATTAGCGATTTCGGCTCCAATTCACATTCCAAGTAATATTCGGCATGCTAATTACGTTGCCGATTGCCAAATTGCATTATCTCTTATAGTTTCCGAGATATGGACTATCGACATCTTGCAATATTGGCTCTGCTTCTAACTTGGGCCAGAATTGTAAAATGGTCTTATGAATTAGCGATTTCGTTGTAATTCACATTCCAAGTAATATTCGGCATGCTAATTACGTTGCCGATTGCCAAATTGCATTATCTCTTATAGTTTCCGAGATATGGACTATCGACATCTTGCAATATTGGCTCTGCTTCTAACTTGGGCCAGAATTGTAAAATGGTCTTATGAATTAGCGATTTCGTTGTAATTCACATTCCAAGTAATATTCGGCATGCTAATTACGTTGCCGATTGCCAAATTGCATTATCTCTTATAGTTTCCGAGATATGGACTATCGACATCTTGCAATATTGGCTCTGCTTCTAACTTGGGCCAGAATTGTAAAATGGTCTTATGAATTAGCGATTTCGTTGTAATTCACATTCCAAGTAATATTCGGCATGCTAATTACGTTGCCGATTGCCAAATTGCATTATCTCTTATAGTTTCCGAGATATGGACTATCGACATTTTACAATATTGGCTCTGCTTCTAACTTGGGTCAAAATTGTAAAATGGTCTTATGAATTAGCAATTTCGCTCCAATTCACATTCCAAGTAATATTCGGCATGCTAATTACGTTGCCGATTGCCAGATTGCATTATCTCTTATAGTTTCCGAGATATGGACTATCGACATCTTGCAATATTGGCTCTGCTTCTAACTTGAGCCAGAAATGTAAAATGGTCTTATGAATTAGCGATTTCGTTGTAATTCACATTCCAAGTAATATTCGGCATGCTAATTACGTTGCCGATTGCCAAATTGCATTATCTCTTATAGTTTCCGAGATATGGACTATCGACATTTTACAATATTGGCTCTCCTTCTAACTTGGGTCAAAATTGTAAAATGGTCTTATGAATTAGCGATTTCGCTCCAGTTCACATTCCAAATAATATTCGGCATGCTAATTACGTTGCCGATTGCCAAATTGCATTATCTCTTATAGTTTCCGAGATATGGACTATCGACATCTTGCAATATTGGCTCTGTTTCTAACTTGGGCCAGAATTGTAAAATGGTCTTATGAATTAGCGATTTTGCTCCAATTCACATTCCAAGTAATATTCGGCATGCTAATTACGTTGCCGATTTCCAAATTGCATTATCTCTTATAGTTTCTGAGATATGGACTATCGACATCTTGCAATATTGGCTCTGCTTCTAACTTGGGCCAGAATTGTAAAATGGTCTTATGAATTAGCGATTTTGTTGTAATTCACATTCCAAGTAATATTCGGCATGCTAATTACGTTGCCGATTGCCAAATTGCATTATCCCTTATAGTTTCCGAGATATGGACTATCGACATCTTGCAATATTGGCTCTGCTTCTAACTTGGGTCAAAATTGTAAAATGGTCTTATGAATTAGCGATTTCGTTGTAATTCACATTCCAAGTAATATTCGGCATGCTAATTACACTGCCGATGGCCAAATTGCATTATCTCTTATAGTTTCCGAGATATGGACCATCGACATTTTACAATATTGGCTCTGCTTCTAACTTGGGTCAAAATTGTAAAATGGTCTTATGAATTAGCAATTTCGCTCCAATTCACATTCCAAGTAATATTCGGCATGCTAATTACGTTGCCGATTGCCAAATTGCATTATCTCTTATAGTTTCTGAGATATGGACTATCGACATCTTGCAATATTGGCTCTGCTTCTAACTTGGGCCAGAATTGTAAAATGGTCTTATGAATTAGCGATTTCGTTATAATTCACATTCCAAGTATTATTCGGCATGCTAATTACGTTGCCGATTGCCAAATTGCATTATCTCTTATAGTTTCCGAGATATGGACTATCGACATCTTGCAATATTGGCTCTGCTTCTAACTTGGGCCAGAATTGTAAAATGGTCTTATGAATTAGCGATTTCGTTGTAATTCACATTCCAAGTAATATTCGGCATGCTAATTACGTTGCCGATTGCCAAATTGCATTATCTCTTATAGTTCCCGAGATATGGACTATCGACATCTTGCAATATTGGCTCTGCTTCTAACTTGGGCCAGAATTGTAAAATGGTCTTATGAATTAGCGATTTCGTTGTAATTCACATTCCAAGTAATATTCGGCATGCTAATTACGTTGCCGATTGCCAAATTGCATTATCTCTTATAGTTTCCGAGATATGGACTATCGACATTTTACAATATTGGCTCTGCTTCTAACTTGGGTCAAAATTGTAAAATGGTCTTATGAATTAGCGATTTTGTTGTAATTCACATTCCAAGTAATATTCGGCATGCTAATTACGTTGCCGATTGCCAAATTGCATTATCTCTTAGAGTTTCCGAGATATGGACTATCGACATCTTGCAATATTGGCTCTGCTTCTAACTTGGGTCAAAATTGTAAAATGGTCTTATGAATTAGCGATTTCGTTGTAATTCACATTCCAAGTAATATTCGGCATGCTAATTACACTGCCGATGGCCAAATTGCATTATCTCTTATAGTTTCCGAGATATGGACCATCGACATTTTACAATATTGGCTCTGCTTCTAACTTGGGTCAAAATTGTAAAATGGTCTTATGAATTAGCAATTTCGCTCCAATTCACATTCCAAGTAATATTCGGCATGCTAATTACGTTGCCGATTGCCAAATTGCATTATCTCTTATAGTTTCTGAGATATGGACTATCGACATCTTGCAATATTGGCTCTGCTTCTAACTTGGGCCAGAATTGTAAAATGGTCTTATGAATTAGCGATTTCGTTGTAATTCACATTCCAAGTAATATTCGGCATGCTAATTACGTTGCCGATTGCCAAATTGCATTATCTCTTATAGTTTCCGAGATATGGACTATCGACATCTTGCAATATTGGCTCTGCTTCTAACTTGGGCCAGAATTGTAAAATGGTCTTATGAATTAGCGATTTCGTTGTAATTCACATTCCAAGTAATATTCGGCATGCTAATTACGTTGCCGATTCGCAAATTGCATTATCTCTTATAGTTTCCGAGATATGGACTATCGACATCTTGCAATATTGGCTCTGCTTCTAACTTGGGCCAGAATTGTAAAATGGTCTTATGAATTAGCCATTTCGGCTCCAATTCACATTCCAAGTAATATTCCGCATGCTAATTACGTTGCCGATTGCCAAATTGCATTATCTCTTATAGTTTCCGAGATATGGACTATCGACATCTTGCAATATTGGCTCTGCTTCTAACTTGGGCCAGAATTGTAAAATGGTCTTATGAATTAGCGATTTCGTTGTAATTCACATTCCAAGTAATATTCGGCATGCTAATTACGTTGCCGATTGCCAAATTGCATTATCTCTTATAGTTTCCGAGATATGGACTATCGACATTTTACAATATTGGCTCTGCTTCTAACTTGGGTCAAAATTGTAAAGTGGTCTTATGAATTAGCGATTTCGCTCCAATTCACATTCCAAGTAATATTCGGCATGCTAATTACGTTGCCGATTGCCAAATTGCATTATCTCTTATAGTTTCCGAGATATGGACTATCGACATCTTGCAATATTGGCTCTGCTTCTAACTTGGGCCAGAATTGTAAAATGGTCTTATGAATTAGCGATTTCGCTCCAATTCACATTCCAAGTAATATTCGGCATGCTAATTACGTTGCCGATTGCCAAATTGCATTATCTCTTATAGTTTCTGAGATATGGACTATCGACATCTTGCAATATTGGCTCTGATTCTAACTTGGGCCAGAATTGTAAAATGGTCTTATGAATTAGCGATTTTGTTGTAATTCACATTCCAAGTAATATTCGGCATGCTAATTACGTTGCCGATTGCCAAATTGCATTATCTCTTATAGTTTCCGAGATATGGACTATCGACATCTTGCAATATTGGCTCTGCTTCTAACTTGGGTCAAAATTGTAAAATGGTCTTATGAATTAGCGATTTCGTTGTAATTCACATTCCAAGTAATATTCGGCATGCTAATTACACTGCCGATGGCCAAATTGCATTATCTCTTATAGTTTCCGAGATATGGACTATCGACATTTTACAATATTGGCTCTGTTTCTAACTTGGGTCAAAATTGTAAAATGGTCTTATGAATTAGCAATTTCGCTCCAATTCACATTCCAAGTAATATTCGGCATGCTAATTACGTTGCCGATTGCCAAATTGCATTATCTCTTATAGTTTCTGAGATATGGACTATCGACATCTTGCAATATTGGCTCTGCTTCTAACTTGGGCCAGAATTGTAAAATGGTCTTATGAATTAGCGATTTCGTTGTAATTCACATTCGAAGTAATATTCGGCATGCTAATTACGTTGCCGATTGCCAAATTGCATTATCTCTTATAGTTTCCGAGATATGGACTATCGACATCTTGCAATATTGGTTCTGCTTCTAACTTGGGCCAGAATTGTAAAATGGTCTTATGAATTAGCGATTTCGTTGTAATTCACATTCCAAGTAATATTCGGCATGCTAATTACGTTGCCGATTGCCAAATTGCATTATCTCTTATAGTTTCCGAGATATGGACTATTGACATCTTGCAATATTGGCTCTGCTTCTAACTTGGGCCAGAATTGTAAAATGGTCTTATGAATTAGCCATTTCGGCTCCAATTCACATTCCAAGTAATATTCCGCATGCTAATTAGGTTGCCGATTGCCAAATTGCATTATCTCTTATAGTTTCCGAGATATGGACTATCGACATCTTGCAATATTGGCTCTGCTTCTAACTTGGGCCAGAATTGTAAAATGGTCTTATGAATTAGCGATTTCGTTGTAATTCACATTCCAAGTAATATTCGGCATGCTAATTACGTTGCCGATTGCCAGATTGCATTATCTCTTATAGTTTCCGAGATATGGACTATCGACATCTTGCAATATTGGCTCTGCTTCTAACTTGAGCCAGAATTGTAAAATGGTCTTATGAATTAGCGATTTCGTTGTAATTCACATTCCAAGTAATATTCGGCATGCTAATTACGTTGCCGATTGCCAAATTGCATTATCTCTTATAGTTTCCGAGATATGGACTATCGACATTTTACAATATTGGCTCTTCTTCTAACTTGGGTCAAAATTGTAAAATGGTCTTATGAATTAGCGATATCGCTCCAGTTCACATTCCAAGTAATATTCGGCATGCTAATTACATTGCCGGTTGCCAAATTGCATTATCTCTTATAGTTTCCGAGATATGGACTATCGACATCTTGCAATATTGGCTCTGCTTCTAACTTGGGCCAGAATTGTAAAATGGTCTTATGAATTAGCGATTTTGTTGTAATTCACATTCCAAGTAATATTCGGCATGCTAATTACGTTGCCGATTGCCAAATTGCATTATCTCTTATAGTTTCCGAGATATGGACTATCGACATCTTGCAATATTGGCTCTGCTTCTAACTTGGGTCAAAATTGTAAAATGGTCTTATGAATTAGCGATTTCGTTGTAATTCACATTCCAAGTAATATTCGGCATGCTAATTACACTGCCGATGGCCAAATTGCATTATCTCTTATAGTTTCCGAGATATGGACCATCGACATTTTACAATATTGGCTCTGCTTCTAACTTGGGTCAAAATTGTAAAATGGTCTTATGAATTAGCAATTTCGCTCCAATTCACATTCCAAGCAATATTCGGCATGCTAATTACGTTGCCGATTGCCAAATTGCATTATCTCTTATAGTTTCCGAGATATGGACTATCGACATCTTGCAATATTGGCTCTGCTTCTAACTTGGGCCAGAATTGTAAAATGGCCTTATGAATTAGCGATTTCGTTGTAATTCACATTCCAAGTAATATTCGGCATGCTAATTACGTTGCCGATTGCCAAATTGCATTATCTCTTATAGTTTCCGAGATATGGACTATCGACATCTTGCAATATTGGCTCTGCTTCTAACTTGGGCCAGAATTGTAAAATGGTCTTATGAATTAGCCATTTCGGCTCCAATTCACATTCCAAGTAATATTCCGCATGCTAATTACGTTGCCGATTGCCAAATTGCATTATCTCTTATAGTTTCCGAGATATGGACTATCGACATCTTGCAATATTGGCTCTGCTTCTAACTTGGGCCAGAATTGTAAAATGGTCTTATGAATTAGCGATTTCGTTGTAATTCACATTCCAAGTAATATTCGGCATGCTAATTACGTTGCCGATTGCCAAATTGCATTATCTCTTATAGTTTCCGAGATATGGACTATCGACATTTTACAATATTGGCTCTGCTTCTAACTTGGGTCAAAATTGTAAAGCGGTCTTATGAATTAGCGATTTCGCTCCAATTCACATTCCAAGTAATAATCGGCATGCTAATTACGTTGCCGATTGCCAAATTGCATTATCTCTTATAGTTTCCGAGATATGGACTATCGACATCTTGCAATATTGGCTCTGCTTCTAACTTGGGCCAGAATTGTAAAATGGTCTTATGAATTAGCGATTTCGTTGTAATTCACATTCCAAGTAATATTCGGCATGCTAATTACGTTGCCGATTGCCAAATTGCATTATCTCTTATAGTTTCCGAGATATGGACTATCGACATTTTACAATATTGGCTCTGCTTCTAACTTGGGTCAAAATTGTAAAGTGGTCTTATGAATTAGCGATTTCGCTCCAATTCACATTCCAAGTAATATTCGGCATGCTAATTACGTTGCCGATTGCCAAATTGCATTATCTCTTATAGTTTCCGAGATATGGACTATCGACATCTTGCAATATTGGCTCTGCTTCTAACTTGGGTCAGAATTGTAAAATGGCCTTATGAATTAGCGATTTCGTTGTAATTCACATTCCAAGTAATATTCGGCATGCTAATTACGTTGCCGATTGCCAAATTGCATTATCTCTTATAGTTTCCGAGATATGGACCATCGACATCTTGCAATATTGGCTCTGCTTCTAACTTGGGTCAGAATTGTAAAATGGTCTTATGAATTAGCGATTTCGTTGTAATTCACATTCCAAGTAATATTCGGCATGCTAATTACGTTGCCGATTGCCAAATTGCATTATCTCTTATAGTTTCCGAGATATGGACTATCGACATTTTACAATATTGGCTCTCCTTCTAACTTGGGTCAAAATTGTAAAATGGTCTTATGAATTAGCGATTTCGCTCCAGTTCACATTCCAAATAATATTCGGCATGCTAATTACGTTGCCGATTGCCAAATTGCATTATCTCTTATAGTTTCCGAGATATGGACTATCGACATCTTGCAATATTGGCTCTGCTTCTAACTTGGGCCAGAATTGTAAAATGGTCTTATGAATTAGCGATTTCGGCTCCAATTCACATTCCAAGTAATATTCGGCATGCTAATTACGTTGCCGATTGCCAAATTGCATTATCTCTTATAGTTTCCGAGATATGGACTATCGACATCTTGCAATATTGGCTCTGCTTCTAACTTGGGCCAGAATTGTAAAATGGTCTTATGAATTAGCGATTTCGTTGTAATTCACATTCCAAGTAATATTCGGCATGCTAATTACGTTGCCGATTGCCAAATTGCATTATCTCTTATAGTTTCCGAGATATGGACTATCGACATCTTGCAATATTGGCTCTGCTTCTAACTTGGGCCAGAATTGTAAAATGGTCTTATGAATTAGCGATTTCGTTGTAATTCACATTCCAAGTAATATTCGGCATGCTAATTACGTTGCCGATTGCCAAATTGCATTATCTCTTATAGTTTCCGAGATATGGACTATCGACATCTTGCAATATTGGCTCTGCTTCTAACTTGGGCCAGAATTGTAAAATGGTCTTATGAATTAGCGATTTCGTTGTAATTCACATTCCAAGTAATATTCGGCATGCTAATTACGTTGCCGATTGCCAAATTGCATTATCTCTTATAGTTTCCGAGATATGGACTATCGACATTTTACAATATTGGCTCTGCTTCTAACTTGGGTCAAAATTGTAAAATGGTCTTATGAATTAGCAATTTCGCTCCAATTCACATTCCAAGTAATATTCGGCATGCTAATTACGTTGCCGATTGCCAGATTGCATTATCTCTTATAGTTTCCGAGATATGGACTATCGACATCTTGCAATATTGGCTCTGCTTCTAACTTGAGCCAGAATTGTAAAATGGTCTTATGAATTAGCGATTTCGTTGTAATTCACATTCCAAGTAATATTCGGCATGCTAATTACGTTGCCGATTGCCAAATTGCATTATCTCTTATAGTTTCCGAGATATGGACTATCGACATTTTACAATATTGGCTCTCCTTCTAACTTGGGTCAAAATTGTAAAATGGTCTTATGAATTAGCGATTTCGCTCCAGTTCACATTCCAAATAATATTCGGCATGCTAATTACGTTGCCGATTGCCAAATTGCATTATCTCTTATAGTTTCCGAGATATGGACTATCGACATCTTGCAATATTGGCTCTGTTTCTAACTTGGGCCAGAATTGTAAAATGGTCTTATGAATTAGCGATTTTGCTCCAATTCACATTCCAAGTAATATTCGGCATGCTAATTACGTTGCCGATTTCCAAATTGCATTATCTCTTATAGTTTCTGAGATATGGACTATCGACATCTTGCAATATTGGCTCTGCTTCTAACTTGGGCCAGAATTGTAAAATGGTCTTATGAATTAGCGATTTTGTTGTAATTCACATTCCAAGTAATATTCGGCATGCTAATTACGTTGCCGATTGCCAAATTGCATTATCCCTTATAGTTTCCGAGATATGGACTATCGACATCTTGCAATATTGGCTCTGCTTCTAACTTGGGTCAAAATTGTAAAATGGTCTTATGAATTAGCGATTTCGTTGTAATTCACATTCCAAGTAATATTCGGCATGCTAATTACACTGCCGATGGCCAAATTGCATTATCTCTTATAGTTTCCGAGATATGGACCATCGACATTTTACAATATTGGCTCTGCTTCTAACTTGGGTCAAAATTGTAAAATGGTCTTATGAATTAGCAATTTCGCTCCAATTCACATTCCAAGTAATATTCGGCATGCTAATTACGTTGCCGATTGCCAAATTGCATTATCTCTTATAGTTTCTGAGATATGGACTATCGACATCTTGCAATATTGGCTCTGCTTCTAACTTGGGCCAGAATTGTAAAATGGTCTTATGAATTAGCGATTTCGTTATAATTCACATTCCAAGTATTATTCGGCATGCTAATTACGTTGCCGATTGCCAAATTGCATTATCTCTTATAGTTTCCGAGATATGGACTATCGACATCTTGCAATATTGGCTCTGCTTCTAACATGGGCCAGAATTGTAAAATGGTCTTATGAATTAGCGATTTCGTTGTAATTCACATTCCAAGTAATATTCGGCATGCTAATTACGTTGCCGATTGCCAAATTGCATTATCTCTTATAGTTTCCGAGATATGGACTATCGACATCTTGCAATATTGGCTCTGCTTCTAACTTGGGCCAGAATTGTAAAATGGTCTTATGAATTAGCGATTTCGTTGTAATTCACATTCCAAGTAATATTCGGCATGCTAATTACGTTGCCGATTGCCAAATTGCATTATCTCTTATAGTTTCCGAGATATGGACTATCGACATTTTACAATATTGGCTCTGCTTCTAACTTGGGTCAAAATTGTAAAATGGTCTTATGAATTAGCGATTTTGTTGTAATTCACATTCCAAGTAATATTCGGCATGCTAATTACGTTGCCGATTGCCAAATTGCATTATCTCTTAGAGTTTCCGAGATATGGACTATCGACATCTTGCAATATTGGCTCTGCTTCTAACTTGGGTCAAAATTGTAAAATGGTCTTATGAATTAGCGATTTCGTTGTAATTCACATTCCAAGTAATATTCGGCATGCTAATTACACTGCCGATGGCCAAATTGCATTATCTCTTATAGTTTCCGAGATATGGACCATCGACATTTTACAATATTGGCTCTGCTTCTAACTTGGGTCAAAATTGTAAAATGGTCTTATGAATTAGCAATTTCGCTCCAATTCACATTCCAAGTAATATTCGGCATGCTAATTACGTTGCCGATTGCCAAATTGCATTATCTCTTATAGTTTCTGAGATATGGACTATCGACATCTTGCAATATTGGCTCTGCTTCTAACTTGGGCCAGAATTGTAAAATGGTCTTATGAATTAGCGATTTCGTTGTAATTCACATTCCAAGTAATATTCGGCATGCTAATTACGTTGCCGATTGCCAAATTGCATTATCTCTTATAGTTTCCGAGATATGGACTATCGACATCTTGCAATATTGGCTCTGCTTCTAACTTGGGCCAGAATTGTAAAATGGTCTTATGAATTAGCGATTTCGTTGTAATTCACATTCCAAGTAATATTCGGCATGCTAATTACGTTGCCGATTCGCAAATTGCATTATCTCTTATAGTTTCCGAGATATGGACTATCGACATCTTGCAATATTGGCTCTGCTTCTAACTTGGGCCAGAATTGTAAAATGGTCTTATGAATTAGCCATTTCGGCTCCAATTCACATTCCAAGTAATATTCCGCATGCTAATTACGTTGCCGATTGCCAAATTGCATTATCTCTTATAGTTTCCGAGATATGGACTATCGACATCTTGCAATATTGGCTCTGCTTCTAACTTGGGCCAGAATTGTAAAATGGTCTTATGAATTAGCGATTTCGTTGTAATTCACATTCCAAGTAATATTCGGCATGCTAATTACGTTGCCGATTGCCAAATTGCATTATCTCTTATAGTTTCCGAGATATGGACTATCGACATTTTACAATATTGGCTCTGCTTCTAACTTGGGTCAAAATTGTAAAGTGGTCTTATGAATTAGCGATTTCGCTCCAATTCACATTCCAAGTAATATTCGGCATGCTAATTACGTTGCCGATTGCCAAATTGCATTATCTCTTATAGTTTCCGAGATATGGACTATCGACATCTTGCAATATTGGCTCTGCTTCTAACTTGGGCCAGAATTGTAAAATGGTCTTATGAATTAGCGATTTCGCTCCAATTCACATTCCAAGTAATATTCGGCATGCTAATTACGTTGCCGATTGCCAAATTGCATTATCTCTTATAGTTTCTGAGATATGGACTATCGACATCTTGCAATATTGGCTCTGATTCTAACTTGGGCCAGAATTGTAAAATGGTCTTATGAATTAGCGATTTTGTTGTAATTCACATTCCAAGTAATATTCGGCATGCTAATTACGTTGCCGATTGCCAAATTGCATTATCTCTTATAGTTTCCGAGATATGGACTATCGACATCTTGCAATATTGGCTCTGCTTCTAACTTGGGTCAAAATTGTAAAATGGTCTTATGAATTAGCGATTTCGTTGTAATTCACATTCCAAGTAATATTCGGCATGCTAATTACACTGCCGATGGCCAAATTGCATTATCTCTTATAGTTTCCGAGATATGGACTATCGACATTTTACAATATTGGCTCTGTTTCTAACTTGGGTCAAAATTGTAAAATGGTCTTATGAATTAGCAATTTCGCTCCAATTCACATTCCAAGTAATATTCGGCATGCTAATTACGTTGCCGATTGCCAAATTGCATTATCTCTTATAGTTTCTGAGATATGGACTATCGACATCTTGCAATATTGGCTCTGCTTCTAACTTGGGCCAGAATTGTAAAATGGTCTTATGAATTAGCGATTTCGTTGTAATTCACATTCGAAGTAATATTCGGCATGCTAATTACGTTGCCGATTGCCAAATTGCATTATCTCTTATAGTTTCCGAGATATGGACTATCGACATCTTGCAATATTGGTTCTGCTTCTAACTTGGGCCAGAATTGTAAAATGGTCTTATGAATTAGCGATTTCGTTGTAATTCACATTCCAAGTAATATTCGGCATGCTAATTACGTTGCCGATTGCCAAATTGCATTATCTCTTATAGTTTCCGAGATATGGACTATCGACATCTTGCAATATTGGCTCTGCTTCTAACTTGGGCCAGAATTGTAAAATGGTCTTATGAATTAGCCATTTCGGCTCCAATTCACATTCCAAGTAATATTCCGCATGCTAATTAGGTTGCCGATTGCCAAATTGCATTATCTCTTATAGTTTCCGAGATATGGACTATCGACATCTTGCAATATTGGCTCTGCTTCTAACTTGGGCCAGAATTGTAAAATGGTCTTATGAATTAGCGATTTCGTTGTAATTCACATTCCAAGTAATATTCGGCATGCTAATTACGTTGCCGATTGCCAGATTGCATTATCTCTTATAGTTTCCGAGATATGGACTATCGACATCTTGCAATATTGGCTCTGCTTCTAACTTGAGCCAGAATTGTAAAATGGTCTTATGAATTAGCGATTTCGTTGTAATTCACATTCCAAGTAATATTCGGCATGCTAATTACGTTGCCGATTGCCAAATTGCATTATCTCTTATAGTTTCCGAGATATGGACTATCGACATTTTACAATATTGGCTCTTCTTCTAACTTGGGTCAAAATTGTAAAATGGTCTTATGAATTAGCGATTTCGCTCCAGTTCACATTCCAAGTAATATTCGGCATGCTAATTACGTTGCCGATTGCCAAATTGCATTATCTCTTATAGTTTCCGAGATATGGACTATCGACATCTTGCAATATTGGCTCTGCTTCTAACTTGGGCCAGAATTGTAAAATGGTCTTATGAATTAGCGATTTTGTTGTAATTCACATTCCAAGTAATATTCGGCATGCTAATTACGTTGCCGATTGCCAAATTGCATTATCTCTTATAGTTTCCGAGATATGGACTATCGACATCTTGCAATATTGGCTCTGCTTCTAACTTGGGTCAAAATTGTAAAATGGTCTTATGAATTAGCGATTTCGTTGTAATTCACATTCCAAGTAATATTCGGCATGCTAATTACACTGCCGATGGCCAAATTGCATTATCTCTTATAGTTTCCGAGATATGGACCATCGACATTTTACAATATTGGCTCTGCTTCTAACTTGGGTCAAAATTGTAAAATGGTCTTATGAATTAGCAATTTCGCTCCAATTCACATTCCAAGCAATATTCGGCATGCTAATTACGTTGCCGATTGCCAAATTGCATTATCTCTTATAGTTTCCGAGATATGGACTATCGACATCTTGCAATATTGGCTCTGCTTCTAACTTGGGCCAGAATTGTAAAATGGCCTTATGAATTAGCGATTTCGTTGTAATTCACATTCCAAGTAATATTCGGCATGCTAATTACGTTGCCGATTGCCAAATTGCATTATCTCTTATAGTTTCCGAGATATGGACTATCGACATCTTGCAATATTGGCTCTGCTTCTAACTTGGGCCAGAATTGTAAAATGGTCTTATGAATTAGCCATTTCGGCTCCAATTCACATTCCAAGTAATATTCCGCATGCTAATTACGTTGCCGATTGCCAAATTGCATTATCTCTTATAGTTTCCGAGATATGGACTATCGACATCTTGCAATATTGGCTCTGCTTCTAACTTGGGCCAGAATTGTAAAATGGTCTTATGAATTAGCGATTTCGTTGTAATTCACATTCCAAGTAATATTCGGCATGCTAATTACGTTGCCGATTGCCAAATTGCATTATCTCTTATAGTTTCCGAGATATGGACTATCGACATTTTACAATATTGGCTCTGCTTCTAACTTGGGTCAAAATTGTAAAGCGGTCTTATGAATTAGCGATTTCGCTCCAATTCACATTCCAAGTAATAATCGGCATGCTAATTACGTTGCCGATTGCCAAATTGCATTATCTCTTATAGTTTCCGAGATATGGACTATCGACATCTTGCAATATTGGCTCTGCTTCTAACTTGGGCCAGAATTGTAAAATGGTCTTATGAATTAGCGATTTCGTTGTAATTCACATTCCAAGTAATATTCGGCATGCTAATTACGTTGCCGATTGCCAAATTGCATTATCTCTTATAGTTTCCGAGATATGGACTATCGACATTTTACAATATTGGCTCTGCTTCTAACTTGGGTCAAAATTGTAAAGTGGTCTTATGAATTAGCGATTTCGCTCCAATTCACATTCCAAGTAATATTCGGCATGCTAATTACGTTGCCGATTGCCAAATTGCATTATCTCTTATAGTTTCCGAGATATGGACTATCGACATCTTGCAATATTGGCTCTGCTTCTAACTTGGGTCAGAATTGTAAAATGGCCTTATGAATTAGCGATTTCGTTGTAATTCACATTCCAAGTAATATTCGGCATGCTAATTACGTTGCCGATTGCCAAATTGCATTATCTCTTATAGTTTCCGAGATATGGACCATCGACATCTTGCAATATTGGCTCTGCTTCTAACTTGGGTCAGAATTGTAAAATGGTCTTATGAATTAGCGATTTCGTTGTAATTCACATTCCAAGTAATATTCGGCATGCTAATTACGTTGCCGATTGCCAAATTGCATTATCTCTTATAGTTTCCGAGATATGGACTATCGACATTTTACAATATTGGCTCTGCTTCTAACTTGGGTCAAAATTGTAAAATGGTCTTATGAATTAGCGATTTCGCTCCAATTCACATTCCAAGTAATATTCGGCATGCTAATTACGTTGCCGATTGCCAAATTGCATTATCTCTTATAGTTTCCTAGATATGGACTATCGACATCTTGCAATATTGGCTCTGCTTCTAACTTGGGCCAGAATTGTAAAATGGTCTTATGAATTAGCGATTTCGTTGTAATTCACATTCCAAGTAATATTCGGCATGCTAATTACGTTGCCGATTGCCAAATTGCATTATCTCTTATAGTTTCCGAGATATGGACTATCGACATCTTGCAATATTGGCTCTGCTTCTAACTTGGGCCAGAATTGTAAAATGGTCTTATGAATTAGCGATTTCGTTGTAATTCACATTCCAAGTAATATTCGGCATGCTAATTACGTTGCCGATTGCCAAATTGCATTATCTCTTATAGTTTCCGAGATATGGACTATCGACATCTTGCAATATTGGCTCTGCTTCTAACTTGGGCCAGAATTGTAAAATGGTCTTATGAATTAGCCATTTCGGCTCCAATTCACATTCCAAGTAATATTCCGCCTGCTAATTACGTTGCCGATTGCCAAATTGCATTATCTCTTATAGTTTCCGAGATATGGACTATCGACATCTTGCAATATTGGCTCTGCTTCTAACTTGGGCCAGAATTGTAAAATGGTCTTATGAATTAGCGATTTCGTTGTAATTCACATTCCAAGTAATATTCGGCATGCTAATTACGTTGCCGATTGCCAAATTGCATTATCTCTTATAGTTTCCGAGATATGGACTATCGACATTTTACAATATTGGCTCTGCTTCTAACTTGGGTCAAAATTGTAAAGTGGTCTTATGAATTAGCGATTTCGCTCCAATTCACATTCCAAGTAATATTCGGCATGCTAATTACGTTGCCGATTGCCAAATTGCATTATCTCTTACAGTTTCCGAGATATGGACTATCGACATTTTACAATATTGGCTCTTCTTCTAACTTGGGTCAAAATTGTAAAATGGTTTTATGAATTAGCGATTTCGCTCCAGTTCACATTCCAAGTAATATTCGGCATGCTAATTACGTTGCCGATTGCCAAATTGCATTATCTCTTATAGTTTCCGAGATATGGACTATCGACATCTTGCAATATTGGCTCTGCTTCTAACTTGGGCCAGAATTGTAAAATGGTCTTATGAATTAGCGATTTTGTTGTAATTCACATTCCAAGTAATATTCGGCATGCTAATTACGTTGCCGATTGCCAAATTGCATTATCTCTTATAGTTTCCGAGATATGGACTATCGACATCTTGCAATATTGGCTCTGCTTCTAACTTGGGCCAGAATTGTAAAATGGTCTTATGAATTAGCGATTTCGTTGTAATTCACATTCCAAGTAATATTCGGCATGCTAATTACGTTGCCGATTGCCAAATTGCATTATCTCTTATAGTTTCCGAGATATGGACTATCGACATCTTGCAATATTGGCTCTGCTTCTAACTTGGGCCAGAAATGTAAAATGGTCTTATGAATTAGCGATTTCGTTGTAATTCACATTCCAAGTAATATTCGACATGCTAATTACGTTGCCGATTGCCAAATTGCATTATCTCTTATAGTTTCCGAGATATGGACTATCGACATCTTGCAATATTGGCTCTGCTTCTAACTTGAGCCAGAATTGTAAAATGGTCTTATGAATTAGCGATTTCGTTGTAATTCACATTCCAAGTAATATTCGGCATGCTAATTACGTTGCCGATTGCCAAATTGCATTATCTCTTATAGTTTCCGAGATATCGACTATCGACATTTTACAATATTGGCTCTTCTTCTAACTTGGGTCAAAATTGTAAAATGGTCTTATGAATTAGCGATTTCGCTCCAGTTCACATTCCAAGTAATATTCGGCATGCTAATTACGTTGCCGATTGCCAAATTGCATTATCTCTTATAGTTTCCGAGATATGGACTATCGACATCTTGCAATATTGGCTCTGCTTATAACTTGGGCCAGAATTGTAAAATGGTCTTATGAATTAGCGATTTTGTTGTAATTCACATTCCAAGTAATATTCGGCATGCTAATTACGTTGCCGATTGCCAAATTGCATTATCTCTTATAGTTTCCGAGATATGGACTATCGACATCTTGCAATATTGGCTCTGCTTCTAACTTGGGTCAAAATTGTAAAATGGTCTTATGAATTAGCGATTTCGTTGTAATTCACATTCCAAGTAATATTCGGCATGCTAATTACACTGCCGATGGCCAAATTGCATTATCTCTTATAGTTTCCGAGATATGGACCATCGACATTTTACAATATTGGCTCTGCTTCTAACTTGGGTCAAAATTGTAAAATGGTCTTATGAATTAGCAATTTCGCTCCAATTCACATTCCAAGCAATATTCGGCATGCTAATTACGTTGCCGATTGCCAAATTGCATTATCTCTTATAGTTTCCGAGATATGGACTATCGACATCTTGCAATATTGGCTCTGCTTCTAACTTGGGCCAGAATTGTAAAATGGTCTTATGAATTAGCGATTTCGTTGTAATTCACATTCCAAGTAATATTCGGCATGCTAATTACGTTGCCGATTGCCAAATTGCATTATCTCTTATAGTTTCCGAGATATGGACTATCGACTTCTTGCAATATTGGCTCTGCTTCTAACTTGGGCCAGAATTGTAAAATGGTCTTATGAATTAGCCATTTCGGCTCCAATTCACATTCCAAGTAATATTCCGCATGCTAATTACGTTGCCGATTGCCAAATTGCATTATCTCTTATAGTTTCCGAGATATGGACTATCGACATCTTGCAATATTGGCTCTGCTTCTAACTTGGGCCAGAATTGTAAAATGGTCTTATGAATTAGCGATTTCGTTGTAATTCACATTCCAAGTAATATTCGGCATGCTAATTACGTTGCCGATTGCCAAATTGCATTATCTCTTATAGTTTCCGAGATATGGACTATCGACATTTTACAATATTGGCTCTGCTTCTAACTTGGGTCAAAATTGTAAAGCGGTCTTATGAATTAGCGATTTCGCTCCAATTCACATTCCAAGTAATATTCGGCATGCTAATTACGTTGCCGATTGCCAAATTGCATTATCTCTTATAGTTTCCGAGATATGGACTATCGACATCTTGCAATATTGGCTCTGCTTCTAACTTGGGCCCGAATTGTAAAATGGTCTTATGAATTAGCGATTTCGTTGTAATTCACATTCCAAGTAATATTCGGCATGCTAATTACGTTGCCGATTGCCAAATTGCATTATCTCTTATAGTTTCCGAGATATGGACTATCGACATTTTACAATATTGGCTCTGCTTCTAACTTGGGTCAAAATTGTAAAGTGGTCTTTTGAATTAGCGATTTCGCTCCAATTCACATTCCAAGTAATATTCGGCATGCTAATTACGTTGCCGATTGCCAAATTGCATTATCTCTTATAGTTTCCGAGATATGGACTATCGACATCTTGCAATATTGGCTCTGCTTCTAACTTGGGCCAGAATTGTAAAATGGCCTTATGAATTAGCGATTTCGTTGTAATTCACATTCCAAGTAATATTCGGCATGCTAATTACGTTGCCGATTGCCAAATTGCATTATCTCTTATAGTTTCCGAGATATGGACTATCGACATCTTGCAATATTGGCTCTGCTTCTAACTTGGGTCAGAATTGTAAAATGGTCTTATGAATTAGCGATTTCGTTGTAATTCACATTCCAAGTAATATTCGGCATGCTAATTACGTTGCCGATTGCCAAATTGCATTATCTCTTATAGTTTCCGAGATATGGACTATCGACATTTTACAATATTGGCTCTGCTTCTAACTTGGGTCAAAATTGTAAAATGGTCTTATGAATTAGCGATTTCGCTCCAATTCACATTCCAAGTAATATTCGGCATGCTAATTACGTTGCCGATTGCCAAATTGCATTATCTCTTATAGTTTCCGAGATATGGACTATCGACATCTTGCAATATTGGCTCTGCTTCTAACTTGGGCCAGAATTGTAAAATGGTCTTATGAATTAGCGATTTCGTTGTAATTCACATTCCAAGTAATATTCGGCATGCTAATTACGTTGCCGATTGCCAAATTGCATTATCTCTTATAGTTTCCGAGATATGGACTATCGACATCTTGCAATATTGGCTCTGCTTCTAACTTGGGCCAGAATTGTAAAATGGTCTTATGAATTAGCGATTTCGTTGTAATTCACATTCCAAGTAATATTCGGCATGCTAATTACGTTGCCGATTGCCAAATTGCATTATCTCTTATAGTTTCCGAGATATGGACTATCGACATTTTACAATATTGGCTCTGCTTCTAACTTGGGTCAAAATTGTAAAGTGGTCTTATGAATTAGCGATTTCGCTCCAATTCACATTCCAAGTAATATTCGGCATGCTAATTACGTTGCCGATTGCCAAATTGCATTATCTCTTATAGTTTCCGAGATATGGACTATCGACATCTTGCAATATTGGCTCTGCTTCTAACTTGGGCCAGAATTGTAAAATGGTCTTATGAATTAGCGATTTCGTTGTAATTCACATTCCAAGTTATATTCGGCATGCTAATTACGTTGCCGATTGCCAAATTGCATTATCTCTTATAGTTTCCGAGATATGGACTATCGACATCTTGCAATATTGGCTCTGCTTCTAACTTGGGCCAGAATTGTAAAATGGTCTTATGAATTAGCCATTTCGGCTCCAATTCACATTCCAAGTAATATTCCGCCTGCTAATTACGTTGCCGATTGCCAAATTGCATTATCTCTTATAGTTTCCGAGATATGGACTATCGACATCTTGCAATATTGGCTCTGCTTCTAACTTGGACCAGAATTGTAAAATGGTCTTATGAATTAGCGATTTCGTTGTAATTCACATTCCAAGTAATATTCGGCATGCTAATTACGTTGCCGATTGCCAAATTGCATTATCTCTTATAGTTTCCGAGATATGGACTATCGACATTTTACAATATTGGCTCTGCTTCTAACTTGGGTCAAAATTGTAAAGTGGTCTTATGAATTAGCGATTTCGCTCCAATTCACATTCCAAGTAATATTCGGCATGCTAATTACGTTGCCGATTGCCAAATTGCATTATCTCTTATAGTTTCCGAGATATGGACTATCGACATCTTGCAATATTGGCTCTGCTTCTAACTTGGGCCAGAATTGTAAAATGGTCTTATGAATTAGCGATTTCGTTGTAATTCACATTCCAAGTAATATTCGGCATGCTAATTACGTTGCCGATTGCCAAATTGCATTATCTCTTATAGTTTCCGAGATATGGACTATCGACATCTTGCAATATTGGCTCTGCTTCTAACTTGGGTCAGAATTGTAAAATGGTCTTATGAATTAGCGATTTCGTTGTAATTCACATTCCAAGTAATATTCGGCATGCTAATTACGTTGCCGATTGCCAAATTGCATTATCTCTTATAGTTTCCGAGATATGGACTATCGACATTTTACAATATTGGCTCTGCTTCTAACTTGGGTCAAAATTGTAAAATGGTCTTATGAATTAGCAATCTCGCTCCAATTCACATTCCAAGTAATATTCGGCATGCTAATTACGTTGCCGATTGCCAAATTGCATTATCTCTTATAGTTTCCGAGATATGGACTATCGACATCTTGCAATATTGGCTCTGCTTCTAACTTGGGCCAGAATTGTAAAATGGTCTTATGAATTAGCGATTTCGTTGTAATTCACATTCCAAGTAATATTCGGCATGCTAATTACGTTGCCGATTGCCAAATTGCATTATCTCTTATAGTTTCCGAGATATGGACTATCGACATCTTGCAATATTGGCTCTGCTTCTAACTTGGGCCAGAATTGTAAAATGGTCTTATGAATTAGCGATTTCGTTGTAATTCACATTCCAAGTAATATTCGGCATGCTAATTACGTTGCCGATTGCCAAATTGCATTATCTCTTATAGTTTCCGAGATATGGACTATCGACATCTTGCAATATTGGCTCTGCTTCTAACTTGGGCCAGAATTGTAAAATGGTCTTATGAATTAGCGATTTCGTTGTAATTCACATTCCAAGTAATATTCGGCATGCTAATTACGTTGCCGATTGCCAAGTTGCATTATCTCTTATAGTTTCCGAGATGTGGACTATCGACATCTTGCAATATTGGCTCTGCTTCTAACTTGGGCCAGAATTGTAAAATGGTCTTATGAATTAGCGATTTCGTTGTAATTCACATTCCAAGTAATATTCGGCCTGCTAATTACGTTGCCGATTGCCAAATTGCATTATCTCTTATAGTTTCCGAGATATGGACTATCGACATCTTGCAATATTGGCTCTGCTTCTAATTTGGGCCAGAATTGTAAAATGGTCTATGAATTAGTGATTTCGTTGTAATTCACATTCCAAGTAATATTCGGCATGCTAATTACGTTGCCGATTGCCAAATTGCATTATCTCTTATAGTTTCCGAGATATGGACTATCGACATCTTGCAATATTGGCTCTGCTACTAACTTGGGCCAGAATTGTAAAATGGTCTTATGAATTAGCGATTTCGTTGTAATTCACATTCCAAGTAATATTCGGCATGCGAATTACGTTGCCGATTGCCAAATTGCATTATCTCTTATAGTTTCCGAGATATGGACTATCGACATCTTGCAATATTGGCTCTGCTTCTAACTTGGGCCAGAATTGTAAAATGGTCTTATGAATTAGCGATTTCGTTGTAATTCACATTCCAAGTAATATTCGGCATGCTAATTACGTTGCCGATTGCCAAATTGCATTATCTCTTATAGTTTCCGAGATATGGACTATCGACATTTTACAATATTGGCTCTGCTTCTAACTTGGGTCAAAATTGTAAAATGGTCTTATGAATTAGCGATTTCGCTCCAGTTCACATTCCAAGTAATATTCGGCATTCTAATTACGTTGCCGATTGCCAAATTGCATTATCTCTTATAGTTTCCGAGATATGGACTATCGACATCTTGCAATATTGACTCTGCTTCTAACTTGGGCCAGAATTGTAAAATGGTCTTATGAATTAGCGATTTCGCTCCAATTCACATTCCAAGTAATATTCGGCATGCTAATTACGTTGCTGATTGCCAAATTGCATTATCTCTTATAGTTTCCGAGATATGGACTATCGACATCTTGCAATATTGGCTCTGCTTCTAACTTGGGCCAGAATTGTAAAATGGTCTTATGAATTAGCGATTTTGTTGTAATTCACATTCCAAGTAATATTCGGCATGCTAATTACGTTGCCGATTGCCAAATTGCATTATCTCTTATAGTTTCCGAGATATGGACTATCGACATCTTGCAATATTGGCTCTGCTTCTAACTTGGGTCAAAATTGTAAAATGGTCTTATGAATTAGCGATTTCGTTGTAATTCACATTCCAAGTAATATTCGGCATGCTAATTACACTGCCGATGGCCAAATTGCATTATCTCTTATAGTTTCCGAGATATGGACCATCGACATTTTACAATATTGGCTCTGCTTCTAACTTGGGTCAAAATTGTAAAATGGTCTTATGAATTAGCAATTTCGCTCCAATTCACATTCCAAGTAATATTTGGCATGCTAATTACGTTGCCGATTGCCAAATTGCATTATCTCTTATAGTTTCCGAGATATGGACTATCGACATCTTGCAATATTGGCTCTGCTTCTAACTTGGGTCAAAATTGTAAAATGGTCTTATGAATTAGCGATTTCGTTGTAATTCACATTCCAAGTAATATTCGGCATGCTAATTACACTGCCGATGGCCAAATTGCATTATCTCTTATAGTTTCCGAGATATGGACCATCGACATTTTACAATATTGGCTCTGCTTCTAACTTGGGTCAAAATTGTAAAATGGTCTTATGAATTAGCAATTTCGCTCCAATTCACATTCCAAGTAATATTCGGCATGCTAATTACGTTGCCGATTGCCAAATTGCATTATCTCTTATAGTTTCTGAGATATGGACTATCGACATCTTGCAATATTGGCTCTGCTTCTAACTTGGGCCAGAATTGTAAAATGGTCTTATGAATTAGCGATTTCGTTATAATTCATATTCCAAGTAATATTCGGCATGCTAATTACGTTGCCGATTGCCAAATTGCATTATCTCTTATAGTTTCCGAGATATGGACTATCGACATCTTGCAATATTGGCTCTGCTTCTAATTTGGGCCAGAATTGTAAAATGGTCTTATGAATTAGCGATTTCGTTGTAAATCACATTCCAAGTAATATTCGGCATTCTAATTACGTTGCCGATTGCCAAATTGCATTATCTCTTATAGTTTCTGAGATATGGACTATCGACATCTTGCAATATTGGTTCTGCTTCTAACTTGGGCCAGAATTGTAAAATGGTCTTATGAATTAGCGATTTCGTTGTAATTCACATTCCAAGTAATATTCGGCATGCTAATTACGTTGCCGATTGCCAAATTGCATTATCTCTTATAGTTTCCGAGATATGGACTATCGACATCTTGCAATATTGGCTCTGCTTCTAACTTGGGCCAGAATTGTAAAATGGTCTTATGAATTAGCGATTTCGTTGTAATTCACATTCCAAGTAATATTCGGCATGCTAATTACGTTGCTGATTGCCAAATTGCATTATCTCTTATAGTTTCCGAGATATGGACTATCGACATCTTGCAATATTGGCTCTGCTTCTAACTTGGGCCAGAATTGTAAAATGGTCTTATGAATTAGCCATTTCGGCTCCAATTCACATTCCAAGTAATATTCCGCATGCTAATTACGTTGCCGATTGCCAAATTGCATTATCTCTTATAGTTTCCGAGATATGGACTATCGACATCTTTCAATATTGGCTCTGCTTCTAACTTGGGCCAGAATTGTAAAATGGTCTTATGAATTAGCGATTTCGTTGTAATTCACATTCCAAGTAATATTCGGCATGCTAATTACGTTGCCGATTGTCAAATTGCATTATCTCTTATAGTTTCCGAGATATGGACTATCGACATTTTACAATATTGGCTCTGCTTCTAACTTGGGTCAAAATTGTAAAGTGGTCTTATGAATTAGCGATTTCGCTCCAATTCACATTCCAAGTAATATTCGGCATGCTAATTACGTTGCCGATTGCCAAATTGCATTATCTCTTATAGTTTCCGAGATATGGACTATCGACATCTTGCAATATTGGCTCTGCTTCTAACTTGGGCCAGAATTGTAAAATGGTCTTATGAATTAGCGATTTTGTTGTAATTCACATTCCAAGTAATATTCGGCATGCTAATTACGTTGCCGATTGCCAAATTGCATTATCTCTTATAGCTTCCGAGATATGGACTATCGACATCTTGCAATATTGGCTCTGCTTCTAACTTGGGTCAAAATTGTATAATGGTCTTATGAATTAGCGATTTCGTTGTAATTCACATTCCAAGTAATATTCGGCATGCTAATTACACTGCCGATGGCCAAATTGCATTATCTCTTATAGTTTCCGAGATATGGACCATCGACATTTTACAATATTGGCTCTGCTTCTAACATGGGTCAAAATTGTAAAATGGTCTTATGAATTAGCAATTTCGCTCCAATTCACATTCCAAGTAATATTCGGCATGCTAATTACGTTGCCGATTGCCAAATTGCATTATCTCTTATAGTTTCTGAGATATGGACTATCGACATCTTGCAATATTGGCTCTGCTTCTAACTTGGGCCAGAATTGTAAAATGGTCTTATGAATTAGCGATTTCGTTGTAATTCACATTCCAAGTAATATTCGGCATGCTAATTACGTTGCCGATTGCCAAATTGCATTATCTCTTATAGTTTCCGAGATATGGACTATCGACATCTTGCAATATTGGCTCTGCTTCTAACTTGGGCCAGAATTGTAAAATGGTCTTATGAATTAGCGATTTCGTTGTAATTCACATTCCAAGTAATATTCGGCATGCTAATTACGTTGCCGATTGCCAAATTGCATTATCTCTTATAGTTTCCGAGATATGGACTATCGACATCTTGCAATATTGGCTCTGCTTCTAACTTGTGTCAAAATTGTAAAATGGTCTTATGAATTAGCGATTTCGTTGAAATTCACATTCCAAGTAATATTCGGCATGCTAATTACGTTGCCGATTGCCAAATTGCATTATCTCTTATAGTTTCCGAGATATGGACTATCGACATTTTACAATATTGGCTCTTCTTCTAACTTGGGTCAAAATTGTAAAATGGTCTTATGAATTAGCGATTTCGCTCCAGTTCACATTCCAAGTAATATTCGGCATGCTAATTACGTTGCCGATTGCCAAATTGCATTATCTCTTATATTTTCCGAGATATGGACTATCGACATTTTACAATATTGGCTCTGCTTCTAACTTGGGTCAAAATTGTAAAATGGTCTTATGAATTAGCAATTTCGCTCCAATTCACATTCCAAGTAATATTCGGCATGCTAATTACGTTGCCGATTGCCAGATTGCATTATCTCTTATAGTTTCCGAGATATGGACTATCGACATCTTGCAATATTGGCGCTGCTTCTAACTTGAGCCAGAATTGTAAAATGGTCTTATGAATTAGCGATTTCGTTATAATTCACATTCCAAGTAATATTCGGCATGCTAATTACGTTGCCGATTGCCAAATTGCATTATCTCTTATAGTTTCCGAGATATGGACTATCGACATTTTACAATATTGGCTCTTCTTCTAACTTGGGTCAAAATTGTAAAATGGTCTTATGAATTAGCGATTTCGCTCCAGTTCACATTCCAAGTAATATTCGGCATGCTAATTACGTTGCCGATTGCCAAATTGCATTATCTCTTATAGTTTCCGAGATATGGACTATCGACATCTTGCAATATTGGCTCTGCTTCTAACTTGGGCCAGAATTGTAAAATGGTCTTATGAATTAGCGATTTCGCTCCAATTCACATTCCAAGTAATATTCGGCATGCTAATTACGTTGCCGATTGCCAAATTGCATTATCTCTTATAGTTTCTGAGATATGGACTATGGACATCTTGCAATATTGGCTCTGCTTCTAACTTGGGCCAGAATTGTAAAATGGTCTTATGAATTAGCGATTTTGTTGTAATTCACATTCCAAGTAATATTCGGCATGCTAATTACGTTGCCGATTGCCAAATTGCATTATCTCTTATAGTTTCCGAGATATGGACTATCGACATCTTGCAATATTGGCTCTGCTTCTAACTTGGGGCAAAATTGTAAAATGGTCTTATGAATTAGCGATTTCGTTGTAATTCACATTCCAAGTAATATTCGGCATGCTAATTACACTGCCGATGGCCAAATTGCATTATCTCTTATAGTTTCCGAGATATGGACCATCGACATTTTACAATATTGGCTCTGCTTCTAACTTGGGTCAAAATTGTAAAATGGTCTTATGAATTAGCAATTTCGCTCCAATTCACATTCCAAGTAATATTCGGCATGCTAATTACGTTGCCGATTGCCAAATTGCATTATCTCTTATAGTTTCTGAGATATGGACTATCGACATCTTGCAATATTGGCTCTGCTTCTAACTTGGGCCAGAAATGTAAAATGGTCTTATGAATTAGCGATTTCGTTATAATTCATATTCCAAGTAATATTCGGCATGCTAATTACGTTGCCGATTGCCAAATTGCATTATCTCTTATAGTTTCCGAGATATGGACTATCGACATCTTGCAATATTGGCTCTGCTTCTAACTTGGGCCAGAATTGTAAAATGGTCTTATGAATTAGCGATTTTGTTGTAATTCACATTCCAAGTAATATTCGGCATGCTAATTACGTTGCCGATTGCCAAATTGCATTATCTCTTATAGTTTCCGAGATATGGACTATCGACATTTTACAATATTGGCTCTGCTTCTAACTTGGGTCAAAATTGTAAAATGGTCTTATGAATTAGCAATTTCGCTCCAATTCACATTCCAAGTAATATTCGGCATGCTAATTACGTTGCCGATTGCCAGATTGCATTATCTCTTATAGTTTCCGAGATATGGACTATCGACATCTTGCAATATTGGCGCTGCTTCTAACTTGAGCCAGAATTGTAAAATGGTCTTATGAATTAGCGATTTCGTTATAATTCACATTCCAAGTAATATTCGGCATGCTAATTACGTTGCCGATTGCCAAATTGCATTATCTCTTATAGTTTCCGAGATATGGACTATCGACATCTTGCAATATTGGCTCTGCTTCTAACTTGGGCCAGAATTGTAAAATGGTCTTATGAATTAGCGATTTTGTTGTAATTCACATTCCAAGTAATATTCGGCATGCTAATTACGTTGCCGATTGTCAAATTGCATTATCTCTTATAGTTTCCGAGATATGGACTATCGACATTTTACAATATTGGCTCTGCTTCTAACTTGGGTCAAAATTGTAAAATGGTCTTATGAATGGTCTAATTACGTTGCCGATTGCCAGATTGCATTATCTCTTATAGTTTCCGAGATATGGACTATCGACATCTTGCAATATTGGCGCTGCTTCTAACTTGAGCCAGAATTGTAAAATGGTCTTATGAATTAGCGATTTCGTTATAATTCACATTCCAAGTAATATTCGGCATGCTAATTACGTTGCCGATTGCCAAATTGCATTATCTCTTATAGTTTCCGAGATATGGACTATCGACATTTTACAATATTGGCTCTTCTTCTAACTTGGGTCAAAATTGTAAAATGGTTTTATGAATTAGCGATTTCGCTCCAGTTCACATTCCAAGTAATATTCGGCATGCTAATTACGTTGCCGATTGCCAAATTGCATTATCTCTTATAGTTTCCGAGATATGGACTATCGACATCTTGCAATATTGGCTCTTCTTCTAACTTGGGCCAGAATTGTAAAATGGTCTTATGAATTAGCGATTTCGCTCCAATTCACATTCCAAGTAATATTCGGCATGCTAATTACGTTGCCGATTGCCAAATTGCATTATCTCTTATAGTTTCTGAGATATGGACTATCGACATCTTGCAATATTGGCTCTGCTTCTAACTTGGGCCAGAATTGTAAAATGGTCTTATGAATTAGCGATTTTGTTGTAATTCACATTCCAAGTTATATTCGGCATGCTAATTACGTTGCCGATTGCCAAATTGCATTATCTCTTATAGTTTCCGAGATATGGACTATCGACATCTTGCAATATTGGCTCTGCTTCTAACTTGGGTCAAAATTGTAAAATGGTCTTATGAATTAGCGATTTCGTTGTAATTCACATTCCAAGTAATATTCGGCATGCTAATTACACTGCCGATGGCCAAATTGCATTATCTCTTATAGTTTCCGAGATATGGACCATCGACATTTTACAATATTGGCTCTGCTTCTAACTTGGGTCAAAATTGTAAAATGGTCTTATGAATTAGCAATTTCGCTCCAATTCACATTCCAAGTAATATTCGGCATGCTAATTACGTTGCCGATTGCCAAATTGCATTATCTCTTATAGTTTCTGAGATATGGACTATCGACATCTTGCAATATTGGCTCTGCTTCTAACTTGGGCCAGAATTGTAAAATGGTCTTATGAATTAGCGATTTCGTTATAATTCATATTCCAAGTAATATTCGGCATGCTAATTACGTTGCCGATTGCCAAATTGCATTATCTCTTATAGTTTCCGAGATATGGACTATCGACATCTTGCAATATTGGCTCTGCTTCTAACTTGGGCCAGAATTGTAAAATGGTCTTATGAATTAGCGATTTCGTTGTAAATCACATTCCAAGTAATATTCGGCATTCTAATTACGTTGCCGATTGCCAAATTGCATTATCTCTTATAGTTTCTGAGATATGGACTATCGACATCTTGCAATATTGGTTCTGCTTCTAACTTGGGCCAGAATTGTAAAATGGTCTTATGAATTAGCGATTTCGTTGTAATTCACATTCCAAGTAATATTCGGCATGCTAATTACGTTGCCGATTGCCAAATTGCTTTATCTCTTATAGTTTCCGAGATATGGACTATCGACATCTTGCAATATTGGCTCTGCTTCTAACTTGGGCCAGAATTGTAAAATGGTCTTATGAATTAGCCATTTCGGCTCCAATTCACATTCCAAGTAATATTCCGCATGCTAATTACGTTGCCGATTGCCAAATTGCATTGTCTCTTATAGTGTCCGAGATATGGACTATCGACATCTTTCAATATTGTCTCTGCTTCTAACTTGGGCCAGAATTGTAAAATGGTCTTATGAATTAGCGATTTCGTTGTAATTCACATTCCAAGTAATATTCGGCATGCTAATTACGTTGCCGATTGTCAAATTGCATTATCTCTTATAGTTTCCGAGATATGGACTATCGACATTTTACAATATTGGCTCTGCTTCTAACTTGGGTCAAAATTGTAAAGTGGTCTTATGAATTAGCGATTTCGCTCCAATTCACATTCCAAGTAATATTCGGCATGCTAATTACGTTGCCGATTGCCAAATTGCATTATCTCTTATAGTTTCCGAGATATGGACTATCGACATCTTGCAATATTGGCTCTGCTTCTAACTTGGGCCAGAATTGTAAAATGGTCTTATGAATTAGCGATTTCGCTCCAATTCACATTCCAAGTAATATTCGGCATGCTAATTACGTTGCCGATTGCCAAATTGCATTATCTCTTATAGTTTCTGAGATATGGACTATCGACATCTTGCAATATTGGCTCTGCTTCTAACTTGGGCCAGAATTGTAAAATGGTCTTATGAATTAGCGATTTTGTTGTAATTCACATTCCAAGTAATATTCGGCATGCTAATTACGTTGCCGATTGCCAAATTGCATTATCTCTTATAGCTTCCGAGATATGGACTATCGACATCTTGCAATATTGGCTCTGCTTCTAACTTGGGTCAAAATTGTATAATGGTCTTATGAATTAGCGATTTCGTTGTAATTCACATTCCAAGTAATATTCGGCATGCTAATTACACTGCCGATGGCCAAATTGCATTATCTCTTATAGTTTCCGAGATATGGACCATCGACATTTTACAATATTGGCTCTGCTTCTAACTTGGGTCAAAATTGTAAAATGGTCTTATGAATTAGCAATTTCGCTCCAATTCACATTCCAAGTAATATTCGGCATGCTAATTACGTTGCCGATTGCCAAATTGCATTATCTCTTATAGTTTCTGAGATATGGACTATCGACATCTTGCAATATTGGCTCTGCTTCTAACTTGGGCCAGAATTGTAAAATGGTCTTATGAATTAGCGATTTCGTTGTAATTCACATTCCAAGTAATATTCGGCATGCTAATTACGTTGCCGATTGCCAAATTGCATTATCTCTTATAGTTTCCGAGATATGGACTATCGACATCTTGCAATATTGGCTCTGCTTCTAACTTGGGCCAGAATTGTAAAATGGTCTTATGAATTAGCGATTTCGTTGTAATTCACATTCCAAGTAATATTTGGCATGCTAATTACACTGCCGATGGCCAAATTGCATTATCTCTTATAGTTTCCGAGATATGGACCATCGACATTTTACAATATTGGCTCTGCTTCTAACTTGGGTCAAAATTGTAAAATGGTCTTATGAATTAGCAATTTCGCTCCAATTCACATTCCAAGTAATATTCGGCATGCTAATTACGTTGCCGATTGCCAAATTGCATTATCTCTTATAGTTTCTGAGATATGGACTATCGACATCTTGCAATATTGGCTCTGCTTCTAACTTGGGCCAGAATTGTAAAATGGTCTTATGAATTAGCGATTTCGTTGTAATTCACATTCCAAGTAATATTCGGCATGCTAATTACGTTGACGATTGCCAAATTGCATTATCTCTTATAGTTTCCGAGATATGGACTATCGACATCTTGCAATATTGGCTCTGCTTCTAATTTGTGTCAAAATTGTAAAATGGTCTTATGAATTAGCGATTTCGTTGTAATTTACATTCCAAGTAATATTCGGCATGCTAATTACACTGCCGATGGCCAAATTGCATTATCTCTTATAGTTTCCGAGATATGGACCATCGACATTTTACAATATTGGCTCTGCTTCTAACTTGGGTCAAAATTGTAAAATGGTCTTATGAATTAGCAATTTCGCTCCAATTCACATTCCAAGTAATATTCGGCATGCTAATTACGTTGCCGATTGCCAAATTGCATTATCTCTTATAGTTTCTGAGATATGGACTATCGACATCTTGCAATATTGGCTCTGCTTCTAACTTGGGCCAGAATTGTAAAATGGTCTTATGAATTAGCGATTTCGTTGTAATTCACATTCCAAGTAATATTCGGCATGCTAATTACGTTGACGATTGCCAAATTGCATTATCTCTTATAGTTTCCGAGATATGGACTATCGACATCTTGCAATATTGGCTCTGCTTCTAACTTGGGCCAGAATTGTAAAATGGTCTTATGAATTAGCGATTTCGTTGTAATTCACATTCCAAGTAATATTCGGCATTCTAATTACGTTGCCGATTGCCAAATTGCATTATCTCTTATAGTTTCCGAGATATGGACTATCGACATCTTGCAATATTGGCTCTGCTTCTTACTTGGGCCAGAATTGTAAAATGGTCTTATGAATTAGCCATTTCGGCTCCAATTCACATTCCAAGTAATATTCCGCATGCTAATTACGTTGCCGATTGCCAAATTGCATTATCTCTTATAGTTTCCGAGATATGGACTATCGACATCTTGCAATATTGGCTCTGCTTCTAACTTGGGCCAGAATTGTAAAATGGTCTTATGAATTAGCGATTTCGTTGTAATTCACATTCCAAGTAATATTCGGCATGCTAATTACGTTGCCGATTGCCAAGTTACATTATCTCTTATAGTTTCCGAGATATGGACTATCGACATTTTACAATATTGGCTCTGCTTCTAACTTGGGTCAAAATTGTAAAGTGGTCTTATGAATTAGCGATTTCGCTCCAATTCACATTCCAAGTAATATTCGGCATGCTAATTACGTTGCCGATTGCCAAATTGCATTATCTCTTATAGTTTCCGAGATATGGACTATCGACATCTTGCAATATTGGCTCTGCTTCTAACTTGGGCCAGAATTGTAAAATGGTCTTATGAATTAGCGATTTCGTTGTAATTCACATTCCAAGTAATATTCGGCATGCTAATTACGTTGCCGATTGCCAAATTGCATTATCTCTTATAGTTTCCGAGATATGGACTATCGACATTTTACAATATTGGCTCTGCTTCTAACTTGGGTCAAAATTGTAAAGTGGTCTTATGAATTAGCGATTTCGCTCCAATTCACATTCCAAGTAATATTCGGCATGCTAATTACGTTGCCGATTGCCAAATTGCATTATCTCTTATAGTTTCCGAGATATGGACTATCGACATCTTGCAATATTGGCTCTGCTTCTAACTTGGGCCAGAATTGTAAAATGGTCTTATGAATTAGCGATTTCGTTGTAATTCACATTCCAAGTAATATTCGGCATGCTAATTACGTTGCCGATTGCCAAATTGCATTATCTCTTATAGTTTCCGAGATATGGACTATCGACATCTTGCAATATTGGCTCTGCTTCTAACTTGGGTCAGAATTGTAAAATGGTCTTATGAATTAGCGATTTCGTTGTAATTCACATTCCAAGTAATATTCGGCATGCTAATTACGTTGCCGATTGCCAAATTGCATTATCTCTTATAGTTTCCGAGATATGGACTATCGACATTTTACAATATTGGCTCTGCTTCTAACTTGGGTCAAAATTGTAAAGTGGTCTTATGAATTAGCGATTTCGCTCCAATTCACATTCCAAGTAATATTCGGCATGCTAATTACGTTGCCGATTGCCAAATTGCATTATCTCTTATAGTTTCCGAGATATGGACTATCGACATCTTGCAATATTGGCTCTGCTTCTAACTTGGGCCAGAATTGTAAAATGGTCTTATGAATTAGCGATTTCGTTGTAATTCACATTCCAATTAATATTCGGCATGCTAATTACGTTGCCGATTGCCAAATTGCATTATCTCTTATAGTTTCCGAGATATGGACTATCGACATCTTGCAATATTGGCTCTGCTTCTAACTTGGGCCAGAATTGTAAAATGGTCTTATGAATTAGCGATTTTGTTGTAATTCACATTCCAAGTAATATTCGGCATGCTAATTACGTTGCCGATTGCCAAATTGCATTATCTCTTATAGTTTCCGAGATATGGACTATCGACATCTTGCAATATTGGCTCTGCTTCTAACTTGGGTCAAAATTGTAAAATAGTCTTATGAATTAGCGATTTCGTTGTAATTCACATTCCAAGTAATATTCGGCATGCTAATTACACTGCCGATGGCCAAATTGCATTATCTCTTATAGTTCCCGAGATATGGACCATCGACATTTTACAATATTGGCTCTGCTTCTAACTTGGGTCAAAATTGTAAAATGGTCTTATGAATTAGCAGTTTCGCTCCAATTCACATTCCAAGTAATATTTGGCATGCTAATTACGTTGCCGATTGCCAAATTGCATTATCTCTTATAGTTTCTGAGATATGGACTATCGACATCTTGCAATATTGGCTCTGCTTCTAACTTGGGCCAGAATTGTAAAAGGGTCTTATGAATTAGCGATTTCGTTGTAATTCACATTCCAAGTAATATTCGGCATGCTAATTACGTTGCTGATTGCCAAATTGCATTATCTCTTATAGTTTCCGAGATATGGACTATCGACATCTTGCAATATTGGCTCTGCTTCTAACTTGGGCCAGAATTGTAAAATGGTCTTATGAATTAGCGACTTCGTTGTAATTCACATTCCAAGTAATATTCGGCATGCTAATTACGTTGCCGATTGCCAAATTGCATTATCTCTTATAGTTTCCGAGATATGGACTATCGACATCTTGCAATATTGGCTCTGCTTCTAACTTGGGCCAGAATTGTAAAATGGTCTTATGAATTAGCGATTTCGGCTCCAATTCACATTCCAAGTAATATTCGGCATGCTAATTACGTTGCCGACTGCCAAATTGTATTATCTCTTATAGTTTCCGAGATATGGACTATCGACATCTTGCAATATTGGCTCTGCTTCTAACTTGGGCCAGAATTGTAAAATGGTCTTATGAATTAGCGATTTCGTTGTAATTCACATTCCAAGTAATATTCGGCATGCTAATTACGTTGCCGATTGCCAAATTGCATTATCTCTTATAGTTTCCGAGATATGGACTATCGACATCTTGCAATATTGGCTCTGCTTCTAACTTGGGCCAGAATTGTAAAATGGTCTTATGAATTAGCGATTTCGTTGTAATTCACATTCCAAGTAATATTCGGCATGCTAATTACGTTGCCGATTGCCAAATTGCATTATCTCTTATAGTTTCCGAGATATGGACTATCGACATCTTGCAATATTGGCTCTGCTTCTAACTTGGGCCAGAATTGTAAAATGGTCTTATGAATTAGCGATTTCGTTGTAATTCACATTCCAAGTAATATTCGGCATGCTAATTACGTTGCCGATTGCCAAATTGCATTATCTCTTATAGTTTCCGAGATATGGACTATCGACATCTTGCAATATTGGCTCTGCTTCTAACTTGGGCCAGAATTGTAAAATGGTCTTATGAATTAGCGATTTCGTTGTAATTCACATTCCAAGTAATATTCGGCATTCTAATTACGTTGCCGATTGCCAAATTGCATTATCTCTTATAGTTTCCGAGATATGGACTATCGACATCTTGCAATATTGGCTCTGCTTCTTACTTGGGCCAGAATTGTAAAATGGTCTTATGAATTAGCCATTTCGGCTCCAATTCACATTCCAAGTAATATTCCGCATGCTAATTACGTTGCCGATTGCCAAATTGCATTATCTCTTATAGTTTCCGAGATATGGACTATCGACATCTTGCAATATTGGCTCTGCTTCTAACTTGGGCCAGAATTGTAAAATGGTCTTATGAATTAGCGATTTCGTTGTAATTCACATTCCAAGTAATATTCGGCATGCTAATTACGTTGCCGATTGCCAAATTGCATTATCTCTTATAGTTTCCGAGATATGGACTATCGACATTTTACAATATTGGCTCTGCTTCTAACTTGGGTCAAAATTGTAAAGTGGTCTTATGAATTAGCGATTTCGCTCCAATTCACATTCCAAGTAATATTCGGCATGCTAATTACGTTGCCGATTGCCAAATTGCATTATCTCTTATAGTTTCCGAGATATGGACTATCGACATCTTGCAATATTGGCTCTGCTTCTAACTTGGGCCAGAATTGTAAAATGGTCTTATGAATTAGCGATTTCGTTGTAATTCACATTCCAAGTAATATTCGGCATGCTAATTACGTTGCCGATTGCCAAATTGCATTATCTCTTATAGTTTCCGAGATATGGACTATCGACATTTTACAATATTGGCTCTGCTTCTAACTTGGGTCAAAATTGTAAAGTGGTCTTATGAATTAGCGATTTCGCTCCAATTCACATTCCAAGTAATATTCGGCATGCTAATTACGTTGCCGATTGCCAAATTGCATTATCTCTTATAGTTTCCGAGATATGGACTATCGACATCTTGCAATATTGGCTCTGCTTCTAACTTGGGCCAGAATTGTAAAATGGTCTTATGAATTAGCGATTTCGTTGTAATTCACATTCCAAGTAATATTCGGCATGCTAATTACGTTGCCGATTGCCAAATTGCATTATCTCTTATAGTTTCCGAGATATGGACTATCGACATCTTGCAATATTGGCTCTGCTTCTAACTTGGGTCAGAATTGTAAAATGGTCTTATGAATTAGCGATTTCGTTGTAATTCACATTCCAAGTAATATTCGGCATGCTAATTACGTTGCCGATTGCCAAATTGCATTATCTCTTATAGTTTCCGAGATATGGACTATCGACATTTTACAATATTGGCTCTGCTTCTAACTTGGGTCAAAATTGTAAAGTGGTCTTATGAATTAGCGATTTCGCTCCAATTCACATTCCAAGTAATATTCGGCATGCTAATTACGTTGCCGATTGCCAAATTGCATTATCTCTTATAGTTTCCGAGATATGGACTATCGACATCTTGCAATATTGGCTCTGCTTCTAACTTGGGCCAGAATTGTAAAATGGTCTTATGAATTAGCGATTTCGTTGTAATTCACATTCCAATTAATATTCGACATGCTAATTACGTTGCCGATTGCCAAATTGCATTATCTCTTATAGTTTCCGAGATATGGACTATCGACATCTTGCAATATTGGCTCTGCTTCTAACTTGGGCCAGAATTGTAAAATGGTCTTATGAATTAGCGATTTTGTTGTAATTCACATTCCAAGTAATATTCGGCATGCTAATTACGTTGCCGATTGCCAAATTGCATTATCTCTTATAGTTTCCGAGATATGGACTATCGACATCTTGCAATATTGGCTCTGCTTCTAACTTGGGTCAAAATTGTAAAATAGTCTTATGAATTAGCGATTTCGTTGTAATTCACATTCCAAGTAATATTCGGCATGCTAATTACACTGCCGATGGCCAAATTGCATTATCTCTTATAGTTCCCGAGATATGGACCATCGACATTTTACAATATTGGCTCTGCTTCTAACTTGGGTCAAAATTGTAAAATGGTCTTATGAATTAGCAGTTTCGCTCCAATTCACATTCCAAGTAATATTTGGCATGCTAATTACGTTGCCGATTGCCAAATTGCATTATCTCTTATAGTTTCTGAGATATGGACTATCGACATCTTGCAATATTGGCTCTGCTTCTAACTTGGGCCAGAATTGTAAAAGGGTCTTATGAATTAGCGATTTCGTTGTAATTCACATTCCAAGTAATATTCGGCATGCTAATTACGTTGCTGATTGCCAAATTGCATTATCTCTTATAGTTTCCGAGATATGGACTATCGACATCTTGCAATATTGGCTCTGCTTCTAACTTGGGCCAGAATTGTAAAATGGTCTTATGAATTAGCGACTTCGTTGTAATTCACATTCCAAGTAATATTCGGCATGCTAATTACGTTGCCGATTGCCAAATTGCATTATCTCTTATAGTTTCCGAGATATGGACTATCGACATCTTGCAATATTGGCTCTGCTTCTAACTTGGGCCAGAATTGTAAAATGGTCTTATGAATTAGCGATTTCGGCTCCAATTCACATTCCAAGTAATATTCGGCATGCTAATTACGTTGCCGATTGCCAAATTGTATTATCTCTTATAGTTTCCGAGATATGGACTATCGACATCTTGCAATATTGGCTCTGCTTCTAACTTGGGCCAGAATTGTAAAATGGTCTTATGAATTAGCGATTTCGTTGTAATTCACATTCCAAGTAATATTCGGCATGCTAATTACGTTGCCGATTGCCAAATTGCATTATCTCTTATAGTTTCCGAGATATGGACTATCGACATCTTGCAATATTGGCTCTGCTTCTAACTTGGGCCAGAATTGTAAAATGGTCTTATGAATTAGCGATTTCGTTGTAATTCACATTCCAAGTAATATTCGGCATGCTAATTACGTTGCCGATTGCCAAATTGCATTATCTCTTATAGTTTCCGAGATATGGACTATCGACATCTTGCAATATTGGCTCTGCTTCTAACTTGGGCCAGAATTGTAAAATGGTCTTATGAATTAGCGATTTCGTTGTAATTCACATTCCAAGTAATATTCGGCATGCTAATTACGTTGCCGATTGCCAAATTGCATTATCTCTTATAGTTTCCGAGATATGGACTATCGACATCTTGCAATATTGGCTCTGCTTCTAACTTGGGCCAGAATTGTAAAATGGTCTTATGAATTAGCGATTTCGTTGTAATTCACATTCCAAGTAATATTCGGCATGCTAATTACGTTGCCGATTGCCAAATTGCATTATCTCTTATAGTTTCCGAGATATGGACTATCGACATCTTGCAATATTGGCTCTGCTTCTTACTTGGGCCAGAATTGTAAAATGGTCTTATGAATTAGCCATTTCGGCTCCAATTCACATTCCAAGTAATATTCCGCATGCTAATTACGTTGCCGTTTGCCAAATTGCATTATCTCTTATAGTTTCCGAGATATGGACTATCGACATCTTGCAATATTGGCTCTGCTTCTAACTTGGGCCAGAATTGTAAAATGGTCTTATGAATTAGCGATTTCGTTGTAATTCACATTCCAAGTAATATTCGGCATGCTAATTACGTTGCCGATTGCCAAATTGCATTATCTCTTATAGTTTCCGAGATATGGACTATCGACATTTTACAATATTGGCTCTGCTTCTAACTTGGGTCAAAATTGTAAAGTGGTCTTATGAATTAGCGATTTCGCTCCAATTCACATTCCAAGTAATATTCGGCATGCTAATTACGTTGCCGATTGCCAAATTGCATTATCTCTTATAGTTTCCGAGATATGGACTATCGACATCTTGCAATATTGGCTCTGCTTCTAACTTGGGCCAGAATTGTAAAATGGTCTTATGAATTAGCGATTTCGTTGTAATTCACATTCCAAGTAATATTCGGCATGCTAATTACGTTGCCGATTGCCAAATTGCATTATCTCTTATAGTTTCCGAGATATGGACTATCGACATTTTACAATATTGGCTCTGCTTCTAACTTGGGTCAAAATTGTAAAGTGGTCTTATGAATTAGCGATTTCGCTCCAATTCACATTCCAAGTAATATTCGGCATGCTAATTACGTTGCCGATTGCCAAATTGCATTATCTCTTATAGTTTCCGAGATATGGACTATCGACATCTTGCAATATTGGCTCTGCTTCTAACTTGGGCCAGAATTGTAAAATGGTCTTATGAATTAGCGATTTCGTTGTAATTCACATTCCAAGTAATATTCGGCATGCTAATTACGTTGCCGATTGCCAAATTGCATTATCTCTTATAGTTTCCGAGATATGGACTATCGACATCTTGCAATATTGGCTCTGCTTCTAACTTGGGTCAGAATTGTAAAATGGTCTTATGAATTAGCGATTTCGTTGTAATTCACATTCCAAGTAATATTCGGCATGCTAATTACGTTGCCGATTGCCAAATTGCATTATCTCTTATAGTTTCCGAGATATGGACTATCGACATTTTACAATATTGGCTCTGCTTCTAACTTGGGTCAAAATTGTAAAGTGGTCTTATGAATTAGCGATTTCGCTCCAATTCACATTCCAAGTAATATTCGGCATGCTAATTACGTTGCCGATTGCCAAATTGCATTATCTCTTATAGTTTCCGAGATATGGACTATCGACATCTTGCAATATTGGCTCTGCTTCTAACTTGGGCCAGAATTGTAAAATGGTCTTATGAATTAGCGATTTCGTTGTAATTCACATTCCAATTAATATTCGGCATGCTAATTACGTTGCCGATTGCCAAATTGCATTATCTCTTATAGTTTCCGAGATATGGACTATCGACATCTTGCAATATTGGCTCTGCTTCTAACTTGGGCCAGAATTGTAAAATGGTCTTATGAATTAGCGATTTTGTTGTAATTCACATTCCAAGTAATATTCGGCATGCTAATTACGTTGCCGATTGCCAAATTGCATTATCTCTTATAGTTTCCGAGATATGGACTATCGACATCTTGCAATATTGGCTCTGCTTCTAACTTGGGTCAAAATTGTAAAATAGTCTTATGAATTAGCGATTTCGTTGTAATTCACATTCCAAGTAATATTCGGCATGCTAATTACACTGCCGATGGCCAAATTGCATTATCTCTTATAGTTCCCGAGATATGGACCATCGACATTTTACAATATTGGCTCTGCTTCTAACTTGGGTCAAAATTGTAAAATGGTCTTATGAATTAGCAGTTTCGCTCCAATTCACATTCCAAGTAATATTTGGCATGCTAATTACGTTGCCGATTGCCAAATTGCATTATCTCTTATAGTTTCTGAGATATGGACTATCGACATCTTGCAATATTGGCTCTGCTTCTAACTTGGGCCAGAATTGTAAAAGGGTCTTATGAATTAGCGATTTCGTTGTAATTCACATTCCAAGTAATATTCGGCATGCTAATTACGTTGCTGATTGCCAAATTGCATTATCTCTTATAGTTTCCGAGATATGGACTATCGACATCTTGCAATATTGGCTCTGCTTCTAACTTGGGCCAGAATTGTAAAATGGTCTTATGAATTAGCGACTTCGTTGTAATTCACATTCCAAGTAATATTCGGCATGCTAATTACGTTGCCGATTGCCAAATTGCATTATCTCTTATAGTTTCCGAGATATGGACTATCGACATCTTGCAATATTGGCTCTGCTTCTAACTTGGGCCAGAATTGTAAAATGGTCTTATGAATTAGCGATTTCGGCTCCAATTCACATTCCAAGTAATATTCGGCATGCTAATTACGTTGCCGATTGCCAAATTGTATTATCTCTTATAGTTTCCGAGATATGGACTATCGACATCTTGCAATATTGGCTCTGCTTCTAACTTGGGCCAGAATTGTAAAATGGTCTTATGAATTAGCGATTTCGTTGTAATTCACATTCCAAGTAATATTCGGCATGCTAATTACGTTGCCGATTGCCAAATTGCATTATCTCTTATAGTTTCCGAGATATGGACTATCGACATCTTGCAATATTGGCTCTGCTTCTAACTTGGGCCAGAATTGTAAAATGGTCTTATGAATTAGCGATTTCGTTGTAATTCACATTCCAAGTAATATTCGGCATGCTAATTACGTTGCCGATTGCCAAATTGCATTATCTCTTATAGTTTCCGAGATATGGACTATCGACATCTTGCAATATTGGCTCTGCTTCTAACTTGGGCCAGAATTGTAAAATGGTCTTATGAATTAGCGATTTCGTTGTAATTCACATTCCAAGTAATATTCGGCATGCTAATTACGTTGCCGATTGCCAAATTGCATTATCTCTTATAGTTTCCGAGATATGGACTATCGACATTTTACAATATTGGCTCTGCTTCTAACTTGGGTCAAAATTGTAAAATGGTCTTATGAATTAGAAATTTCGCTCCAATTCACATTCCAAGTAATATTCGGCATGCTAATTACGTTGCCGATTGCCAGATTGCATTATCTCTTATACTTTCCGAGATATGGACTATCGACATCTTGCAATATTGGCTCTGCTTCTAACTTGAGCCAGAATTGTAAAATGGTCTTATGAATTAGCGATTTCGTTGTAATTCACATTCCAAGTAATATTCGGCATGCTAATTACGTTGCCGATTGCCAAATTGCATTATCTATTATAGTTTCCGAGATATGGACTATCGACATTTTACAATATTGGCTCTTCTTCTAACTTGGGTCAAAATTGTAAAATGGCCTTATGAATTAGCGATTTCGCTCCAATTCACATTCCAAGTAATATTCGGCATGCTAATTACGTTGCCGATTGCCAAATTGCATTATCTCTTATAGTTTCCGAGATATGGACTATCGACATCTTGCAATATTGGCTCTGCTTCTAACTTGGGCCAGAATTGTAAAATGGTCTTATGAATTAGCGATTTCGTTGTAATTCACATTCCAAGTAATATTCGGCATTCTAATTACGTTGCCGATTGCCAAATTGCATTATCTCTTATAGTTTCCGAGATATGGACTATCGACATCTTGCAATATTGGCTCTGCTTCTTACTTGGGCCAGAATTGTAAAATGGTCTTATGAATTAGCCATTTCGGCTCCAATTCACATTCCAAGTAATATTCCGCATGCTAATTACGTTGCCGATTGCCAAATTGCATTATCTCTTATAGTTTCCGAGATATGGACTATCGACATCTTGCAATATTGGCTCTGCTTCTAACTTGGGCCAGAATTGTAAAATGGTCTTATGAATTAGCGATTTCGTTGTAATTCACATTCCAAGTAATATTCGGCATGCTAATTACGTTGCCGATTGCCAAATTGCATTATCTCTTATAGTTTCCGAGATATGGACTATCGACATTTTACAATATTGGCTCTGCTTCTAACTTGGGTCAAAATTGTAAAGTGGTCTTATGAATTAGCGATTTCGCTCCAATTCACATTCCAAGTAATATTCGGCATGCTAATTACGTTGCCGATTGCCAAATTGCATTATCTCTTATAGTTTCCGAGATATGGACTATCGACATCTTGCAATATTGGCTCTGCTTCTAACTTGGGCCAGAATTGTAAAATGGTCTTATGAATTAGCGATTTCGTTGTAATTCACATTCCAAGTAATATTCGGCATGCTAATTACGTTGCCGATTGCCAAATTGCATTATCTCTTACAGTTTCCGAGATATGGACTATCGACATCTTGCAATATTGGCTCTGCTTCTAACTTGGGTCAGAATTGTAAAATGGTTTTATGAATTAGCGATTTCGTTGTAATTCACATTCCAAGTAATATTCGGCATGCTAATTACGTTGCCGATTGCCAAATTGCATTATCTCTTATAGTTTCCGAGATATGGACTATCGACATTTTACAATATTGGCTCTGCTTCTAACTTGGGTCAAAATTGTAAAATGGTCTTATGAATTAGCGATTTCGCTCCAATTCACATTCCAAGTAATATTCGGCATGCTAATTACGTTGCTGATTGCCAAATTGCATTATCTCTTATAGTTTCCGAGATATGGACTCTCGACATCTTGCAATATTGGCTCTGCTTCTAACTTGGGCCAGAATTGTAAAATGGTCTTATGAATTAGCGATTTCGTTGTAATTCACATTCCAATTAATATTCGGCATGCTAATTACGTTGCCGATTGCCAAATTGCATTATCTCTTATAGTTTCCGAGATATGGACTATCGACATCTTGCAATATTGGCTCTGCTTCTAACTTGGGCCAGAATTGTAAAATGGTCTTATGAATTAGCGATTTTGTTGTAATTCACATTCCAAGTAATATTCGGCATGCTAATTACGTTGCCGATTGCCAAATTGCATTATCTCTTATAGTTTCCGAGATATGGACTATCGACATCTTGCAATATTGGCTCTGCTTCTAACTTGGGTCAAAATTGTAAAATGGTCTTATGAATTAGCGATTTCGTTGTAATTCACATTCCAAGTAATATTCGGCATGCTAATTACACTGCCGATGGCCAAATTGCATTATCTCTTATAGTTCCCGAGATATGGACCATCGACATTTTACAATATTGGCTCTGCTTCTAACTTGGGTCAAAATTGTAAAATGGTCTTATGAATTAGCAGTTTCGCTCCAATTCACATTCCAAGTAATATTTGGCATGCTAATTACGTTGCCGATTGCCAAATTGCATTATCTCTTATAGTTTCTGAGATATGGACTATCGACATCTTGCAATATTGGCTCTGCTTCTAACTTGGGCCAGAATTGTAAAAGGGTCTTATGAATTAGCGATTTCGTTGTAATTCACATTCCAAGTAATATTCGGCATGCTAATTACGTTGCCTATTGCCAAATTGCATTATCTCTTATAGTTTCCGAGATATGGACTATCGACATCTTGCAATATTGGCTCTGCTTCTAACTTGGGCCAGAATTGTAAAATGGTCTTATGAATTAGCGATTTCGTTGTAATTCACATTGCAAGTAATATTCGGCATGCTAATTACGTTGCCGATTGCCAAATTGCATTATCTCTTATAGTTTCCGAGATATGGACTATCGACATCTTGCAATATTGGCTCTGCTTCTAACTTGGGCCAGAATTGTAAAATGGTCTTATGAATTAGCGATTTCGGCTCCAATTCACATTCCAAATAATATTCGGCATGCTAATTACGTTGCCGATTGCCAAATTGCATTATCTCTTATAGTTTCCGAGATATGGACTATCGACATCTTGCAATATTGGCTCTGCTTCTAACTTGGGCCAGAATTTTAAAATGGTCTTATGAATTAGCGATTTCGTTGTAATTCACATTCCAAGTAATATTCGGCATGCTAATTACGTTGCCGATTGCCAAATTGCATTATCTCTTATAGTTTCCGAGATATGGACTATCGACATCTTGCAATATTGGCTCTGCTTCTAACTTGGGCCAGAATTGTAAAATGGTCTTATGAATTAGCGATTTCGTTGTAATTCACATTCCAAGTAATATTCGGCATGCTAATTACGTTGCCGATTGCCAAATTGCATTATCTCTTATAGTTTCCGAGATATGGACTATCGACATTTTACAATATTGGCTCTGCTTCTAACTTGGGTCAAAATTGTAAAATGGTCTTATGAATTAGCAATTTCGCTCCAATTCACATTCCAAGTAATATTCGGCATGCTAATTACGTTGCCGATTGCCAGATTGCATTATCTCTTATAGTTTCCGAGATATGGACTATCGACATCTTGCAAAATTGGCTCTGCTTCTAACTTGAGCCAGAATTGTAAAATGGTCTTATGAATTAGCGATTTCGTTGTAATTCACATTCCAAGTAATATTCGGCATGCTAATTACGTTGCCGATTGCCAAATTGCATTATCTATTATAGTTTCCGAGATATGGACTATCGACATTTTACAATATTGGCTCTTCTTCTAACTTGGGTCAAAATTGTAAAATGGCCTTATGAATTAGCGATTTCGCTCCAATTCACATTCCAAGTAATATTCGGCATGCTAATTACGTTGCCGATTGCCAAATTGCATTATCTCTTATAGTTTCTGAGATATGGACTATCGACATCTTGCAATATTGGCTCTGCTTCTAACTTGGGCCAGAATTGTAAAATGGTCTTATGAATTAGCGATTTTGTTGTAATTCACATTCCAAGTAATATTCGGCATGCTAATTACGTTGCCGATTGCCAAATTGCATTATCTCTTATAGTTTCCGAGATATGGACTATCGACATCTTGCAATATTGGCTCTGCTTCTAACTTGGGTCAAAATTGTAAAATGGTCTTATGAATTAGCGATTTCGTTGTAATTCACATTCCAAGTAATATTCGGCATGCTAATTACACTGCCGATGGCCAAATTGCATTATCTCTTATAGTTTCCGAGATATGGACCATCGACATTTTACAATATTGGCTCTGCTTCTAACTTGGTTCAAAATTGTAAAATGGTCTTATGAATTAGCAATTTCGCTCCAATTCACATTCCAAGTAATATTCGGCATGCTAATTACGTTGCCGATTGCCAAATTGCATTATCTCTTATAGTTTCTGAGATATGGACTATCGACATCTTGCAATATTGGCTCTGCTTCTAACTTGGGCCAGAATTGTAAAATGGTCTTATGAATTAGCGATTTCGTTGTAATTCACATTCCAAGTAATATTCGGCATGCTAATTACGTTGCCGATTGCCAAATTGCATTATCTCTTATAGTTTCCGAGATATGGACTATCGACATCTTGCAATATTGGCTCTGCTTCTAACTTGGGCCAGAATTGTAAAATTGTCTTATGAATTAGCGATTTCGTTGTAATTCACATTCCAAGTAATATTCGGCATGCTAATTACGTTGCCGATTGCCAAATTGCATTATCTCTTATAGTTTCCGAGATATGGACTATCGACATCTTGCAATATTGGCTCTGCTTCTAACTTGGGCCAGAATTGTAAAATGGTCTTATGAATTAGCGATTTCGTTGTAATTCACATTCCAAGTAATATTCGGCATGCTAATTACGTTGCCGATTGCCAAATTGCATTATCTCTTAGAGTTTCCGAGATATGGACTATCGACATTTTACAATATTGGCTCTGCTTCTAACTTGGGTCAAAATTGTAAAATGGTCTTATGAATTAGCGATTTTGTTGTAATTCACATTCCAAGTAATATTCGGCATGCTAATTACGTTGCCGATTGCCAAATTGCATTATCTCTTATAGTTTCCGAGATATGGACTATCGACATCTTGCAACATTGGCTCTGCTTCTAACTTGGGTCAAAATTGTAAAATGGTCTTATGAATTAGCGATTTCGTTGTAATTCACATTCCAAGTAATATTCGGCATGCTAATTACACTGCCGATGGCCAAATTGCATTATCTCTTATAGTTTCCGAGATATGGACCATCGACATTTTACAATATTGGCTCTGCTTCTAACTTGGGTCAAAATTGTAAAATGGTCTTATGAATTAGCAATTTCGCTCCAATTCACATTCCAAGTAATATTCGGCATGCTAATTACGTTGCCGATTGCCAAATTGCATTATCTCTTATAGTTTCTGAGATATGGACTATCGACATCTTGCAATATTGGCTCTGTTTCTAACTTGGGCCAGAATTGTAAAATGGTCTTATGAATTAGCGATTTCGTTGTAATTCACATTCCAAGTAATATTCGGCATGCTAATTACGTTGCCGATTGCCAAATTGCATTATCTCTTATAGTTTCCGAGATATGGACTATCGACATTTTACAATATTGGCTCTGCTTCTAACTTGGGTCAAAATTGTAAAGTGGTCTTATGAATTAGCGATTTCGCTCCAATTCACATTCCAAGTAATATTCGGCATGCTAATTACGTTGCCGATTGCCAAATTGCATTATCTCTTATAGTTTCCGAGATATGGACTATCGACATCTTGCAATATTGGCTCTGCTTCTAACTTGGGCCAGAATTGTAAAATGGTCTTATGAATTAGCGATTTCGTTGTAATTCACATTCCAAGTAATATTCGGCATGCTAATTACGTTGCCGATTGCCAAATTGCATTATCTCTTATAGTTTCCGAGATATGGACTATCGACATCTTGAAATATTGGCTCTGCTTCTAACTTGGGTCAGAATTGTAAAATGGTCTTATGAATTAGCGATTTCGTTGTAATTCACATTCCAAGTAATATTCGGCATGCTAATTACGTTGCCGATTGCCAAATTGCATTATCTCTTATAGTTTCCGAGATATGGACTATCGACCTTTTACAATATTGGCTCTGCTTCTAACTTGGGTCAAAATTGTAAAGTGGTCTTATGAATTAGCGATTTCGCTCCAATTCACATTCCAAGTAATATTCGGCATGCTAATTACGTTGCCGATTGCCAAATTGCATTATCTCTTATAGTTTCCGAGATATGGACTATCGACATCTTGCAATATTGGCTCTGCTTCTAACTTGGGCCAGAATTGTAAAATGGTCTTATGAATTAGCGATTTTGTTGTAATTCACATTCCAAGTAATATTCGGCATGCTAATTACGTTGCCGATTGCCAAATTGCATTATCTCTTATAGTTTCCGAGATATGGACTATCGACATCTTGCAATATTGGCTCTGCTTCTAACTTGGGTCAAAATTGTAAAATGGTCTTATGAATTAGCGATTTCGTTGTAATTCACATTCCAAGTAATATTCGGCATGCTAATTACACTGCCGATGGCCAAATTGCATTATCTCTTATAGTTCCCGAGATATGGACCATCGACATTTTACAATATTGGCTCTGCTTCTAACTTGGGTCAAAATTGTAAAATGGTCTTATGAATTAGCAGTTTCGCTCCAATTCACATTCCAAGTAATATTTGGCATGCTAATTACGTTGCCGATTGCCAAATTGCATTATCTCTTATAGTTTCTGAGATATGGACTATCGACATCTTGCAATATTGGCTCTGCTTCTAACTTGGGCCAGAATTGTAAAAGGGTCTTATGAATTAGCGATTTCGTTGTAATTCACATTCCAAGTAATATTCGGCATGCTAATTACGTTGCCGATTGCCAAATTGCATTATCTCTTATAGTTTCCGAGATATGGACTATCGACATCTTGCAATATTGGCTCTGCTTCTAACTTGGGCCAGAATTGTAAAATGGTCTTATGAATTAGCGATTTCGTTGTAATTCACATTCCAAGTAATATTCGGCATGCTAATTACGTTGCCGATTGCCAAATTGCATTATCTCTTATAGTTTCCGAGATATGGACTATCGACATCTTGCAATATTGGCTCTGCTTCTAACTTGGGCCAGAATTGTAAAATGGTCTTATGAATTAGCGATTTCGGCTCCAATTCACATTCCAAGTAATATTCGGCATGCTAATTACGTTGCCGATTGCCAAATTGCATTATCTCTTATAGTTTCCGAGATATGGACTATCGACATCTTGCAATATTGGCTCTGCTTCTAACTTGGGCCAGAATTGTAAAATGGTCTTATGAATTAGCGATTTCGTTGTAATTCACATTCCAAGTAATATTCGGTATGCTAATTACGTTGCCGATTGCCAAATTGCATTATCTCTTATAGTTTCCGAGATATGGACTATCAACATCTTGCAATATTGGCTCTGCTTCTAACTTGGGAGAGAATTGTAAAATGGTCTTATGAATTAGCGATTTCGTTGTAATTCACATTCCAAGTAATATTCGGCATGCTAATTACGTTGCCGATTGCCAAATTGCATTATCTCTTATAGTTTCCGAGATATGGACTATCGACATCTTGCAATATTGGCTCTGCTTCTAACTTGGGCCAGAATTGTAAAATGGTCTTATGAATTAGCGATTTCGTTGTAATTCACATTCCAAGTAATATTCGGCATGCTAATTACGTTGCCGATTGCCAAATTGCATTATCTCTTATAGTTTCCGAGATATGGACTATCGACATTTTACAATATATGCTCTGCTTCTAACTTGGGTCAAAATTGTAAAATGGTCTTATGAATTAGCAATTTCGCTCCAATTCACATTCCAAGTAATATTCTGCATGCTAATTACGTTGCCGATTGCCAGATTGCATTATCTCTTATAGTTTCCGAGATATGGACTATCGACATCTTGCAATATTGGCTCTGCTTCTAACTTGAGCCAGAATTGTAAAATGGTCTTATGAATTAGCGATTTCGTTGTAATTCACATTCCAAGTAATATTCGGCATGCTAATTACGTTGCCGATTGCCAAATTGCATTATCTATTAAAGTTTCCGAGATATGGACTATCGACATTTTACAATATTGGCTCTTCTTCTAACTTGGGTCAAAATTGTAAAATGGCCTTATGAATTAGCGATTTCGCTCCAATTCACATTCCAAGTAATATTCGGCATGCTAATTACGTTGCCGATTGCCAAATTGCATTATCTCTTATAGTTTCTGAGATATGGACTATCGACATCTTGCAATATTGGCTCTGCTTCTAACTTGGGCCAGAATTGTAAAATGGTCTTATGAATTAGCGATTTTGTTGTAATTCACATTCCAAGTAATATTCGGCATGCTAATTACGTTGCCGATTGCCAAATTGCATTATCTCTTATAGTTTCCGAGATATGGACTATCGACATCTTGCAATATTAGCTCTGCTTCTAACTTGGGCCAGAATTGTAAAATTGTCTTATGAATTAGCGATTTCGTTGTAATTCACATTCCAAGTAATATTCGGCATGCTAATTACGTTGCCGATTGCCAAATTGCATTATCTCTTATAGTTTCCGAGATATGGACTATCGACATCTTGCAATATTGGCTCTGCTTCTAACTTGGGCCAGAATTGTAAAATGGTCTTATGAATTAGCGATTTCGTTGTAATTCACATTCCAAGTAATATTCGGCATGCTAATTACGTTGCCGATTGCCAAATTGCATTATCTCTTATAGTTTCCGAGATATGGACTATCGACATTTTACAATATTGGCTCTGCTTCTAACTTGGGTCAAAATTGTAAAATGGTCTTATGAATTAGCGATTTTGTTGTAATTCACATTCCAAGTAATATTCGGCATGCTAATTACGTTGCCGATTGCCAAATTGCATTATCTCTTATAGTTTCCGAGATATGGACTATCGACATCTTGCAATATTGGCTCTGCTTCTAACTTGGGTCAAAATTGTAAAATGGTCTTATGAATTAGCGATTTCGTTGTAATTCACATTCCAAGTAATATTCGGCATGCTAATTACACTGCCGATGGCCAAATTGCATTATCTCTTATAGTTTCCGAGATATGGACCATCGACATTTTACAATATTGGCTCTGCTTCTAACTAGGGTCAAAATTGTAAAATGGTCTTATGAATTAGCAATTTCGCTCCAATTCACATTCCAAGTAATATTCGGCATGCTAATTACGTTGCCGATTGCCAAATTGCATTATCTCTTATAGTTTCTGAGATATGGACTATCGACATCTTGCAATATTGGCTCTGCTTCTAACTTGGGCCAGAATTGTAAAATGGTCTTATGAATTAGCGATTTCGTTGTAATTCACATTCCAAGTAATATTCGGCATGCTAATTACGTTGCCGATTGCCAAATTGCATTATCTCTTATAGTTTCCGAGATATGGACTATCGACATTTTACAATATTGGCTCTGCTTCTAACTTGGGTCAAAATTGTAAAGTGGTCTTATGAATTAGCGATTTCGCTCCAATTCACATTCCAAGTAATATTCGGCATGCTAATTACGTTGCCGATTGCCAAATTGCATTATCTCTTATAGTCTCCGAGATATGGACTATCGACATCTTGCAATATTGGCTCTGCTTCTAACTTGGGCCAGAATTGTAAAATGGTCTTATGAATTAGCGATTTCGTTGTAATTCACATTCCAAGTAATATTCGGCATGCTAATTACGTTGCCGATTGCCAAATTGCATTATCTCTTATAGTTTCCGAGATATGGACTATCGACATTTTACAATATTGGCTCTGCTTCTAACTTGGGTCAAAATTTTAAAGTGGTCTTATGAATTAGCGATTTCGCTCCAATTCACATTCCAAGTAATATTCGGCATGCTAATTACGTTGCCGATTGCCAAATTGCATTATCTCTTATAGTTTCCGAGATATGGACTATCGACATCTTGCAATATTGGCTCTGCTTCTAACTTGGGTCAGAATTGTAAAATGGTCTTATGAATTAGCGATTTCGTTGTAATTCACATTCCAAGTAATATTCGGCATGCTAATTACGTTGCCGATTGCCAAATTGCATTATCTCTTATAGTTTCCGAGATATGGACTATCGACATTTTACAATATTGGCTCTGCTTCTAACTTGGGTCAAAATTGTAAAATGGTCTTATGAATTAGCAATCTCGCACCAATTCACATTCCAAGTAATATTCGGCATGCTAATTACGTTGCCGATTGCCAAATTGCATTATCTCTTATAGTTTCCGAGATATGGACTATCGACATCTTGCAATATTGGCTCTGCTTCTAACTTGGGCCAGAATTGTAAAATGGTCTTATGAATTAGCGATTTCGTTGTAATTCACATTCCAAGTAATATTCGGCATGCTAATTACGTTGCCGATTGCCAAATTGCATTATCTCTTATAGTTTCCGAGATATGGACTATCGACATCTTGCAATATTGGCTCTGCTTCTAACTTGGGCCAGAATTGTAAAATGGTCTTATGAATTAGCGATTTCGTTGTAATTCACATTCCAAGTAATATTCGGCATGCTAATTACGTTGCCGATTGCCAAATTGCATTATCTCTTATAGTTTCCGAGATATGGACTATCGACATCTTGCAATATTGGCTCTGCTTCTAACTTGGGCCAGAATTGTAAAATGGTCTTATGAATTAGCGATTTCGGCTCCAATTCACATTCTAAGTAATATTCGGCATGCTAATTACGTTGCCGATTGCCAAATTGCATTATCTCTTATAGTTTCCGAGATATGGACTATCGACATCTTGCAATATTGGCTCTGCTTCTAACTTGGGCCAGAATTGTAAAATGGTCTTATGAATTAGCGATTTCGTTGTAATTCACATTCAAAGTAATATTCGGCATGCTAATTACGTTGCCGATTGCCAAATTGCATTATCTCTTATAGTTTCCGAGATATGGACTATCGACATCTTGCAATATTGGCTCTGCTTCTAACTTGGGCCAGAATTGTAAAATGGTCTTATGAATTAGCGATTTCGTTGTAATTCACATTCCAAGTAATATTCGGCATGCTAATTACGTTGCCGATTGCCAAATTGCATTATCTCTTATAGTTTCCGAGATATGGACTATCGACATCTTGCAATATTGGCTCTGCTTCTAACTTGGGCCAGAATTGTAAAATGGTCTTATGAATTAGCGATTTCGCTCCAATTCACATTCCAAGTAATATTCGGCATGCTAATTACGTTGCCGATTGCCAAATTGCATTATCTCTTATAGTTTCCGAGATATGGACTATCGACATCTTGCAATATTGACTCTGCTTCTAACTTGGGCCAGAATTGTAAAATGGTCTTATGAATTAGCGATTTCGCTCCAATTCACATTCCAAGTAATATTCGGCATGCTAATTACGTTGCCGATTGCCAAATTGCATTATCTCTTATAGTTTCCGAGATATGGACTATCGACATCTTGCAATATTGGCTCTGCTTCTAACTTGGGTCAGAATTGTAAAATGGTCTTATGAATTAGCGATTTCGTTGTAATTCACATTCCAAGTAATATTCGGCATGCTAATTACGTTGCCGATTGCCAAATTGCATTATCTCTTATAGTTTCCGAGATATGGACTATCGACATTTTACAATATTGGCTCTGCTTCTAACTTGGGTCAAAATTGTAAAATGGTCTTATGAATTAGCAATTTCGCACCAATTCACATTCCAAGTAATATTCGGCATGCTAATTACGTTGCCGATTGCCAAATTGCATTATCTCTTATAGTTTCCGAGATATGGACTATCGACATCTTGCAATATTGGCTCTGCTTCTAACTTGGGCCAGAATTGTAAAATGGTCTTATGAATTAGCGATTTCGTTGTAATTCACATTCCAAGTAATATTCGGCATGCTAATTACGTTGCCGATTGCCAAATTGCATTATCTCTTATAGTTTCCGAGATATGGACTATCGACATCTTGCAATATTGGCTCTGCTTCTAACTTGGGCCAGAATTGTAAAATGGTCTTATGAATTAGCGATTTCGTTGTAATTCACATTCCAAGTAATATTCGGCATGCTAATTACGTTGCCGATTGCCAAATTGCATTATCTCTTATAGTTTCCGAGATATGGACTATCGACATCTTGCAATATTGGCTCTGCTTCTAACTTGGGCCAGAATTGTAAAATGGTCTTATGAATTAGCGATTTCGGCTCCAATTCACATTCCAAGTAATATTCGGCATGCTAATTACGTTGCCGATTGCCAAATTGCATTATCTCTTATAGTTTCCGAGATATGGACTATCGACATCTTGCAATATTGGCTCTGCTTCTAACTTGGGCCAGAATTGTAAAATGGTCTTATGAATTAGCGATTTCGTTGTAATTCACATTCCAAGTAATATTCGGCATGCTAATTACGTTGCCGATTGCCAAATTGCATTATCTCTTATAGTTTCCGAGATATGGACTATCGACATCTTGCAATATTGGCTCTGCTTCTAACTTGGGCCAGAATTGTAAAATGGTCTTATGAATTAGCGATTTCGTTGTAATTCACATTCCAAGTAATATTCGGCATGCTAATTACGTTGCCGATTGCCAAATTGCATTATCTCTTATAGTTTCCGAGATATGGACTATCGACATCTTGCAATATTGGCTCTGCTTCTAACTTGGGCCAGAATTGTAAAATGGTCTTATGAATTAGCGATTTCGCTCCAATTCACATTCCAAGTAATATTCGGCATGCTAATTACGTTGCCGATTGCCAAATTGCATTATCTCTTATAGTTTCCGAGATATGGACTATCGACATCTTGCAATATTGACTCTGCTTCTAACTTGGGCCAGAATTGTAAAATGGTCTTATGAATTAGCGATTTCGCTCCAATTCACATTCCAAGTAATATTCGGCATGCTAATTACGTTGCCGATTGCCAAATTGCATTATCTCTTATAGTTTCCGAGATATGGACTATCGACATCTTGCAATATTGGCTCTGCTTCTAACTTGGGCCAGAATTGTAAAATGGTCTTATGAATTAGCGATTTCGTTGTAATTCACATTCCAAGTAATATTCGGCATGCTAATTACGTTGCCGATTGCCAAATTGCATTATCTCTTATAGTTTCCGAGATATGGACTATCGACATCTTGCAATATTGGCTCTGCTTCTAACTTGGGTCAGAATTGTAAAATGGTCTTATGAATTAGCGATTTCGTTGTAATTCACATTCCAAGTAATATTCGGCATGCTAATTACGTTGCCGATTGCCAAATTGCATTATCTCTTATAGTTTCCGAGATATGGACTATCGACATTTTACAATATTGGCTCTGCTTCTAACTTGGGTCAAAATTGTAAAATGGTCTTATGAATTAGCGATTTCGCTCCAATTCACATTCCAAGTAATATTCGGCATGCTAATTACGTTGCCGATTGCCAAATTGCATTATCTCTTATAGTTTCCGAGATATGGACTATCGACATCTTGCAATATTGGCTCTGCTTCTAACTTGGGCCAGAATTGTAAAATGGTCTTATGAATTAGCGATTTCGTTGTAATTCACATTCCAAGTAATATTCGGCATGCTAATTACGTTGCCGATTGCCAAATTGCATTATCTCTTATAGTTTCCGAGATATGGACTATCGACATCTTGCAATATTGGCTCTGCTTCTAACTTGGGCCAGAATTGTAAAATGGTCTTATGAATTAGCGATTTCGTTGTAATTCACATTCCAAGTAATATTCGGCATGCTAATTACGTTGCCGATTGCCAAATTGCATTATCTCTTATAGTTTCCGAGATATGGACTATCGACATCTTGCAATATTGGCTCTGCTTCTAACTTGGGCCAAAATTGTAAAATGGTCTTATGAATTAGCAATTTCGTTGTAATTCACATTCCAAGTAATATTCGGCATGCTAATTACATTGCCGATGGCCAAATTGCATTATCTCTTATAGTTTCCGAGATATGGACTATCGACATTTTACAATATTGGCTCTGCTTCTAACTTGGGTCAAAATTGTAAAGTGGTCTTATGAATTAGCGATTTCGCTCCAATTCACATTCCAAGTAATATTCGGCATGCTAATTACGTTGCCGATTGCCAAATTGCATTATCTCTTATAGTTTCCGAGATATGGACTATCGACATCTTGCAATATTGGCTCTGCTTCTAACTTGGGCCAGAATTGTAAAATGGTCTTATGAATTAGCGATTTCGTTGTAATTCACATTCCAATTAATATTCGGCATGCTAATTACGTTGCCGATTGCCAAATTGCATTATCTCTTATAGTTTCCGAGATATGGACTATCGACATCTTGCAATATTGGCTCTGCTTCTAACTTGGGCCAGAATTGTAAAATGGTCTTATGAATTAGCGATTTCGTTGTAATTCACATTCCAAGTAATATTCGGCATGCTAATTACGTTGCCGATTGCCAAATTGCATTATCTCTTATAGTTTCCGAGATATGGACTATCGACATCTTGCAATATTGGCTCTGCTTCTAACTTGGGCCAGAATTGTAAAATGGTCTTATGAATTAGCGATTTCGTTGTAATTCACATTCCAAGTAATATTCGGCATGCTAATTACGTTGCCGATTGCCAAATTGCATTATCTCTTATAGTTTCCGAGATATGGACTATCGACATCTTGCAATATTGGCTCTGCTTCTAACTTGGGCCAGAATTGTAAAATGGTCTTATGAATTAGCGATTTCGGCTCCAATTCACATTCCAAGTAATATTCGGCATGCTAATTACGTTGCCGATTGCCAAATTGCATTATCTCTTATAGTTTCCGAGATATGGACTATCGACATCTTGCAATATTGGCTCTGCTTCTAACTTGGGCCAGAATTGTAAAATGGTCTTATGAATTAGCGATTTCGTTGTAATTCACATTCCAAGTAATATTCGGCATGCTAATTACGTTGCCGATTGCCAAATTGCATTATCTCTTATAGTTTCCGAGATATGGACTATCGACATCTTGCAATATTGGCTCTGCTTCTAACTTGGGCCAGAATTGTAAAATGGTCTTATGAATTAGCGATTTCGTTGTAATTCACATTCCAAGTAATATTCGGCATGCTAATTACGTTGCCGATTGCCAAATTGCATTATCTCTTATAGTTTCCGAGATATGGACTATCGACATCTTGCAATATTGGCTCTGCTTCTAACTTGGGCCAGAATTGTAAAATGGTCTTATGAATTAGCGATTTCGCTCCAATTCACATTCCAAGTAATATTCGGCATGCTAATTACGTTGCCGATTGCCAAATTGCATTATCTCTTATAGTTTCCGAGATATGGACTATCGACATCTTGCAATATTGGCTCTGCTTCTAACTTGGGCCAGAATTGTAAAATGGTCTTATGAATTAGCGATTTCGCTCCAATTCACATTCCAAGTAATATTCGGCATGCTAATTACGTTGCCGATTGCCAAATTGCATTATCTCTTATAGTTTCCGAGATATGGACTATCGACATCTTGCAATATTGGCTCTGCTTCTAACTTGGGTCAGAATTGTAAAATGGTCTTATGAATTAGCGATTTCGTTGTAATTCACATTCCAAGTAATATTCGGCATGCTAATTACGTTGCCGATTGCCAAATTGCATTATCTCTTATAGTTTCCGAGATATGGACTATCGACATTTTACAATATTGGCTCTGCTTCTAACTTGGGTCAAAATTGTAAAATGGTCTTATGAATTAGCAATTTCGCTCCAATTCACATTCCAAGTAATATTCGGCATGCTAATTACGTTGCCGATTGCCAAATTGCATTATCTCTTATAGTTTCCGAGATATGGACTATCGACATCTTGCAATATTGGCTCTGCTTCTAACTTGGGCCAGAATTGTAAAATGGTCTTATGAATTAGCGATTTCGTTGTAATTCACATTCCAAGTAATATTCGGCATGCTAATTACGTTGCCGATTGCCAAATTGCATTATCTCTTATAGTTTCCGAGATATGGACTATCGACATCTTGCAATATTGGCTCTGCTTCTAACTTGGGCCAGAATTGTAAAATGGTCTTATGAATTAGCGATTTCGTTGTAATTCACATTCCAAGTAATATTCGGCATGCTAATTACGTTGCCGATTGCCAAATTGCATTATCTCTTATAGTTTCCGAGATATGGACTATCGACATCTTGCAATATTGGCTCTGCTTCTAACTTGGGCCAGAATTGTAAAATGGTCTTATGAATTAGCGATTTCGGCTCCAATTCACATTCCAAGTAATATTCGGCATGCTAATTACGTTGCCGATTGCCAAATTGCATTATCTCTTATAGTTTCCGAGATATGGACTATCGACATCTTGCAATATTGGCTCTGCTTCTAACTTGGGCCAGAATTGTAAAATGGTCTTATGAATTAGCGATTTCGTTGTAATTCACATTCCAAGTAATATTCGGCATGCTAATTACGTTGCCGATTGCCAAATTGCATTATCTCTTATAGTTTCCGAGATATGGACTATCGACATCTTGCAATATTGGCTCTGCTTCTAACTTGGGCCAGAATTGTAAAATGGTCTTATGAATTAGCGATTTCGTTGTAATTCACATTCCAAGTAATATTCGGCATGCTAATTACGTTGCCGATTGCCAAATTGCATTATCTCTTATAGTTTCCGAGATATGGACTATCGACATCTTGCAATATTGGCTCTGCTTCTAACTTGGGCCAGAATTGTAAAATGGTCTTATGAATTAGCGATTTCGGCTCCAATTCACATTCCAAGTAATATTCGGCATGCTAATTACGTTGCCGATTGCCAAATTGCATTATCTCTTATAGTTTCCGAGATATGGACTATCGACATCTTGCAATATTGGCTCTGCTTCTAACTTGGGCCAGAATTGTAAAATGGTCTTATGAATTAGCGATTTCGTTGTAATTCACATTCCAAGTAATATTCGGCATGCTAATTACGTTGCCGATTGCCAAATTGCATTATCTCTTATAGTTTCCGAGATATGGACTATCGACATTTTACAATATTGGCTCTGCTTCTAACTTGGGTCAAAATTGTAAAATGGTCTTATGAATTAGCGATTTCGCTCCAATTCACATTCCAAGTAATATTCGGCATGCTAATTACGTTGCCGATTGCCAAATTGCATTATCTCTTATAGTTTCCGAGATATGGACTATCGACATCTTGCAATATTGGCTCTGCTTCTAACTTGGGTCAGAATTGTAAAATGGTCTTATGAATTAGCGATTTCGTTGTAATTCACATTCCAAGTAATATTCGGCATGCTAATTACGTTGCCGATTGCCAAATTGCATTATCTCTTATAGTTTCCGAGATATGGACTATCGACATTTTACAATATTGGCTCTGCTTCTAACTTGGGTCAAAATTGTAAAATGGTCTTATGAATTAGCAATTTCGCTCCAATTCACATTCCAAGTAATATTCGGCATGCTAATTACGTTGCCGATTGCCAAATTGCATTATCTCTTATAGTTTCCGAGATATGGACTATCGACATCTTGCAATATTGGCTCTGCTTCTAACTTGGGCCAGAATTGTAAAATGGTCTTATGAATTAGCGATTTCGTTGTAATTCACATTCCAAGTAATATTCGGCATGCTAATTACGTTGCCGATTGCCAAATTGCATTATCTCTTATAGTTTCCGAGATATGGACTATCGACATCTTGCAATATTGGCTCTGCTTCTAACTTGGGCCAGAATTGTAAAATGGTCTTATGAATTAGCGATTTCGTTGTAATTCACATTCCAAGTAATATTCGGCATGCTAATTACGTTGCCGATTGCCAAATTGCATTATCTCTTATAGTTTCCGAGATATGGACTATCGACATCTTGCAATATTGGCTCTGCTTCTAACTTGGGCCAGAATTGTAAAATGGTCTTATGAATTAGCGATTTCGGCTCCAATTCACATTCCAAGTAATATTCGGCATGCTAATTACGTTGCCGATTGCCAAATTGCATTATCTCTTATAGTTTCCGAGATATGGACTATCGACATCTTGCAATATTGGCTCTGCTTCTAACTTGGGCCAGAATTGTAAAATGGTCTTATGAATTAGCGATTTCGTTGTAATTCACATTCCAAGTAATATTCGGCATGCTAATTACGTTGCCGATTGCCAAATTGCATTATCTCTTATAGTTTCCGAGATATGGACTATCGACATCTTGCAATATTGGCTCTGCTTCTAACTTGGGCCAGAATTGTAAAATGGTCTTATGAATTAGCGATTTCGTTGTAATTCACATTCCAAGTAATATTCGGCATGCTAATTACGTTGCCGATTGCCAAATTGCATTATCTCTTATAGTTTCCGAGATATGGACTATCGACATCTTGCAATATTGGCTCTGCTTCTAACTTGGGCCAGAATTGTAAAATGGTCTTATGAATTAGCGATTTCGCTCCAATTCACATTCCAAGTAATATTCGGCATGCTAATTACGTTGCCGATTGCCAAATTGCATTATCTCTTATAGTTTCCGAGATATGGACTATCGACATCTTGCAATATTGGCTCTGCTTCTAACTTGGGCCAGAATTGTAAAATGGTCTTATGAATTAGCGATTTCGCTCCAATTCACATTCCAAGTAATATTCGGCATGCTAATTACGTTGCCGATTGCCAAATTGCATTATCTCTTATAGTTTCCGAGATATGGACTATCGACATCTTGCAATATTGGCTCTGCTTCTAACTTGGGTCAGAATTGTAAAATGGTCTTATGAATTAGCGATTTCGTTGTAATTCACATTCCAAGTAATATTCGGCATGCTAATTACGTTGCCGATTGCCAAATTGCATTATCTCTTATAGTTTCCGAGATATGGACTATCGACATTTTACAATATTGGCTCTGCTTCTAACTTGGGTCAAAATTGTAAAATGGTCTTATGAATTAGCAATTTCGCTCCAATTCACATTCCAAGTAATATTCGGCATGCTAATTACGTTGCCGATTGCCAAATTGCATTATCTCTTATAGTTTCCGAGATATGGACTATCGACATCTTGCAATATTGGCTCTGCTTCTAACTTGGGCCAGAATTGTAAAATGGTCTTATGAATTAGCGATTTCGTTGTAATTCACATTCCAAGTAATATTCGGCATGCTAATTACGTTGCCGATTGCCAAATTGCATTATCTCTTATAGTTTCCGAGATATGGACTATCGACATCTTGCAATATTGGCTCTGCTTCTAACTTGGGCCAGAATTGTAAAATGGTCTTATGAATTAGCGATTTCGTTGTAATTCACATTCCAAGTAATATTCGGCATGCTAATTACGTTGCCGATTGCCAAATTGCATTATCTCTTATAGTTTCCGAGATATGGACTATCGACATCTTGCAATATTGGCTCTGCTTCTAACTTGGGCCAGAATTGTAAAATGGTCTTATGAATTAGCGATTTCGTCTCCAATTCACATTCCAAGTAATATTCGGCATGCTAATTACGTTGCCGATTGCCAAATTGCATTATCTCTTATAGTTTCCGAGATATGGACTATCGACATCTTGCAATATTGGCTCTGCTTCTAACTTGGGCCAGAATTGTAAAATGGTCTTATGAATTAGCGATTTCGTTGTAATTCACATTCCAAGTAATATTCGGCATGCTAATTACGTTGCCGATTGCCAAATTGCATTATCTCTTATAGTTTCCGAGATATGGACTATCGACATCTTGCAATATTGGCTCTGCTTCTAACTTGGGCCAGAATTGTAAAATGGTCTTATGAATTAGCGATTTCGTTGTAATTCACATTCCAAGTAATATTCGGCATGCTAATTACGTTGCCGATTGCCAAATTGCATTATCTCTTATAGTTTCCGAGATATGGACTATCGACATCTTGCAATATTGGCTCTGCTTCTAACTTGGGCCAGAATTGTAAAATGGTCTTATGAATTAGCGATTTCGCTCCAATTCACATTCCAAGTAATATTCGGCATGCTAATTACGTTGCCGATTGCCAAATTGCATTATCTCTTATAGTTTCCGAGATATGGACTATCGACATCTTGCAATATTGGCTCTGCTTCTAACTTGGGCCAGAATTGTAAAATGGTCTTATGAATTAGCGATTTCGCTCCAATTCACATTCCAAGTAATATTCGGCATGCTAATTACGTTGCCGATTGCCAAATTGCATTATCTCTTATAGTTTCCGAGATATGGACTATCGACATCTTGCAATATTGGCTCTGCTTCTAACTTGGGCCAGAATTGTAAAATGGTCTTATGAATTAGCGATTTCGTTGTAATTCACATTCCAAGTAATATTCGGCATGCTAATTACGTTGCCGATTGCCAAATTGCATTATCTCTTATAGTTTCCGAGATATGGACTATCGACATCTTGCAATATTGGCTCTGCTTCTAACTTGGGTCAGAATTGTAAAATGGTCTTATGAATTAGCGATTTCGTTGTAATTCACATTCCAAGTAATATTCGGCATGCTAATTACGTTGCCGATTGCCAAATTGCATTATCTCTTATAGTTTCCGAGATATGGACTATCGACATTTTACAATATTGGCTCTGCTTCTAACTTGGGTCAAAATTGTAAAATGGTCTTATGAATTAGCGATTTCGCTCCAATTCACATTCCAAGTAATATTCGGCATGCTAATTACGTTGCCGATTGCCAAATTGCATTATCTCTTATAGTTTCCGAGATATGGACTATCGACATCTTGCAATATTGGCTCTGCTTCTAACTTGGGCCAGAATTGTAAAATGGTCTTATGAATTAGCGATTTCGTTGTAATTCACATTCCAAGTAATATTCGGCATGCTAATTACGTTGCCGATTGCCAAATTGCATTATCTCTTATAGTTTCCGAGATATGGACTATCGACATCTTGCAATATTGGCTCTGCTTCTAACTTGGGCCAGAATTGTAAAATGGTCTTATGAATTAGCGATTTCGTTGTAATTCACATTCCAAGTAATATTCGGCATGCTAATTACGTTGCCGATTGCCAAATTGCATTATCTCTTATAGTTTCCGAGATATGGACTATCGACATCTTGCAATATTGGCTCTGCTTCTAACTTGGGCCAAAATTGTAAAATGGTCTTATGAATTAGCGATTTCGTTGTAATTCACATTCCAAGTAATATTCGGCATGCTAATTACACTGCCGATGGCCAAATTGCATTATCTCTTATAGTTTCCGAGATATGGACTATCGACATTTTACAATATTGGCTCTGCTTCTAACTTGGGTCAAAATTGTAAAATGGTCTTATGAATTAGCAATTTCGCTCCAATTCACATTCCAAGTAATATTCGGCATGCTAATTACGTTGCCGATTGCCAAATTGCATTATCTCTTATAGTTTCCGAGATATGGACTATCGACATCTTGCAATATTGGCTCTGCTTCTAACTTGGGCCAGAATTGTAAAATGGTCTTATGAATTAGCGATTTCGTTGTAATTCACATTCCAAGTAATATTCGGCATGCTAATTACGTTGCCGATTGCCAAATTGCATTATCTCTTATAGTTTCCGAGATATGGACTATCGACATCTTGCAATATTGGCTCTGCTTCTAACTTGGGCCAGAATTGTAAAATGGTCTTATGAATTAGCGATTTCGTTGTAATTCACATTCCAAGTAATATTCGGCATGCTAATTACGTTGCCGATTGCCAAATTGCATTATCTCTTATAGTTTCCGAGATATGGACTATCGACATCTTGCAATATTGGCTCTGCTTCTAACTTGGGCCAGAATTGTAAAATGGTCTTATGAATTAGCGATTTCGGCTCCAATTCACATTCCAAGTAATATTCGGCATGCTAATTACGTTGCCGATTGCCAAATTGCATTATCTCTTATAGTTTCCGAGATATGGACTATCGACATCTTGCAATATTGGCTCTGCTTCTAACTTGGGCCAGAATTGTAAAATGGTCTTATGAATTAGCGATTTCGTTGTAATTCACATTCCAAGTAATATTCGGCATGCTAATTACGTTGCCGATTGCCAAATTGCATTATCTCTTATAGTTTCCGAGATATGGACTATCGACATCTTGCAATATTGGCTCTGCTTCTAACTTGGGCCAGAATTGTAAAATGGTCTTATGAATTAGCGATTTCGTTGTAATTCACATTCCAAGTAATATTCGGCATGCTAATTACGTTGCCGATTGCCAAATTGCATTATCTCTTATAGTTTCCGAGATATGGACTATCGACATCTTGCAATATTGGCTCTGCTTCTAACTTGGGCCAGAATTGTAAAATGGTCTTATGAATTAGCGATTTCGTTGTAATTCACATTCCAAGTAATATTCGGCATGCTAATTACGTTGCCGATTGCCAAATTGCATTATCTCTTATAGTTTCCGAGATATGGACTATCGACATTTTACAATATTGGCTCTGCTTCTAACTTGGGTCAAAATTGTAAAATGGTCTTATGAATTAGCAATTTCGCTCCAATTCACATTCCAAGTAATATTCGGCATGCTAATTACGTTGCCGATTGCCAAATTGCATTATCTCTTATAGTTTCCGAGATATGGACTATCGACATCTTGCAATATTGGCTCTGCTTCTAACTTGGGCCAGAATTGTAAAATGGTCTTATGAATTAGCGATTTCGTTGTAATTCACATTCCAAGTAATATTCGGCATGCTAATTACGTTGCCGATTGCCAAATTGCATTATCTCTTATAGTTTCCGAGATATGGACTATCGACATCTTGCAATATTGGCTCTGCTTCTAACTTGGGTCAAAATTGTAAAATGGTCTTATGAATTAGCGATTTCGTTGTAATTCACATTCCAAGTAATATTCGGCATGCTAATTACATTGCCGGTTGCCAAATTGCATTATCTCTTATAGTTTCCGAGATATGGACTATCGACATTTTACAATATTGGCTCTGCTTCTAACTTGGGTCAAAATTGTAAAATGGTCTTATGAATTAGCAATTTCGCTCCAATTCACATTCCAAGTAATATTCGGCATGCTAATTACGTTGCCGATTGCCAAATTGCATTATCTCTTATAGTTTCCGAGATATGGACTATCGACATCTTGCAATATTGGCTCTGCTTCTAACTTGGGCCAGAATTGTAAAATGGTCTTATGAATTAGCGATTTCGTTGTAATTCACATTCCAAGTAATATTCGGCATGCTAATTACGTTGCCGATTGCCAAATTGCATTATCTCTTATAGTTTCCGAGATATGGACTATCGACATTTTACAATATTGGCTCTGCTTCTAACTTGGGTCAAAATTGTAAAATGGTCTTATGAATTAGCGATTTCGTTGTAATTCACATTCCAAGTAATATTCGGCATGCTAATTACGTTGCCGATTGCCAAATTGCATTATCTCTTATAGTTTCCGAGATATGGACTATCGACATTTTACAATATTGGCTCTGCTTCTAACTTGGGTCAAAATTGTAAAATGGTCTTATGAATTAGCGATTTCGCTCCAATTCACATTCCAAGTAATATTCGGCATGCTAATTACGTTGCCGATTGCCAAATTGCATTATCTCTTATAGTTTCCGAGATATGGACTATCGACATTTTACAATATTGGCTCTGCTTCTAACTTGGGCCAGAATTGTAAAATGGTCTTATGAATTAGCGATTTCGTTGTAATTCACATTCCAAGTAATATTCGGCATGCTAATTACGTTGCCGATTGCCAAATTGCATTATCTCTTATAGTTTCCGAGATATGGACTATCGACATCTTGCAATATTGGCTCTGCTTCTAACTTGGGCCAGAATTGTAAAATGGTCTTATGAATTAGCGATTTCGTTGTAATTCACATTCCAAGTAATATTCGGCATGCTAATTACGTTGCCGATTGCCAAATTGCATTATCTCTTATAGTTTCCGAGATATGGACTATCGACATCTTGCAATATTGGCTCTGCTTCTAACTTGGGCCAGAATTGTAAAATGGTCTTATGAATTAGCGATTTCGGCTCCAATTCACATTCCAAGTAATATTCGGCATGCTAATTACGTTGCCGATTGCCAAATTGCATTATCTCTTATAGTTTCCGAGATATGGACTATCGACATCTTGCAATATTGGCTCTGCTTCTAACTTGGGCCAGAATTGTAAAATGGTCTTATGAATTAGCGATTTCGTTGTAATTCACATTCCAAGTAATATTCGGCATGCTAATTACGTTGCCGATTGCCAAATTGCATTATCTCTTATAGTTTCCGAGATATGGACTATCGACATCTTGCAATATTGGCTCTGCTTCTAACTTGGGCCAGAATTGTAAAATGGTCTTATGAATTAGCGATTTCGTTGTAATTCACATTCCAAGTAATATTCGGCATGCTAATTACGTTGCCGATTGCCAAATTGCATTATCTCTTATAGTTTCCGAGATATGGACTATCGACATCTTGCAATATTGGCTCTGCTTCTAACTTGGGCCAGAATTGTAAAATGGTCTTATGAATTAGCGATTTCGCTCCAATTCACATTCCAAGTAATATTCGGCATGCTAATTACGTTGCCGATTGCCAAATTGCATTATCTCTTATAGTTTCCGAGATATGGACTATCGACATCTTGCAATATTGGCTCTGCTTCTAACTTGGGCCAGAATTGTAAAATGGTCTTATGAATTAGCGATTTCGCTCCAATTCACATTCCAAGTAATATTCGGCATGCTAATTACGTTGCCGATTGCCAAATTGCATTATCTCTTATAGTTTCCGAGATATGGACTATCGACATCTTGCAATATTGGCTCTGCTTCTAACTTGGGCCAGAATTGTAAAATGGTCTTATGAATTAGCGATTTCGTTGTAATTCACATTCCAAGTAATATTCGGCATGCTAATTACGTTGCCGATTGCCAAATTGCATTATCTCTTATAGTTTCCGAGATATGGACTATCGACATCTTGCAATATTGGCTCTGCTTCTAACTTGGGTCAGAATTGTAAAATGGTCTTATGAATTAGCGATTTCGTTGTAATTCACATTCCAAGTAATATTCGGCATGCTAATTACGTTGCCGATTGCCAAATTGCATTATCTCTTATAGTTTCCGAGATATGGACTATCGACATTTTACAATATTGGCTCTGCTTCTAACTTGGGTCAAAATTGTAAAATGGTCTTATGAATTAGCGATTTCGCTCCAATTCACATTCCAAGTAATATTCGGCATGCTAATTACGTTGCCGATTGCCAAATTGCATTATCTCTTATAGTTTCCGAGATATGGACTATCGACATCTTGCAATATTGGCTCTGCTTCTAACTTGGGCCAGAATTGTAAAATGGTCTTATGAATTAGCGATTTCGTTGTAATTCACATTCCAAGTAATATTCGGCATGCTAATTACGTTGCCGATTGCCAAATTGCATTATCTCTTATAGTTTCCGAGATATGGACTATCGACATCTTGCAATATTGGCTCTGCTTCTAACTTGGGCCAGAATTGTAAAATGGTCTTATGAATTAGCGATTTTGTTGTAATTCACATTCCAAGTAATATTCGGCATGCTAATTACGTTGCCGATTGCCAAATTGCATTATCTCTTATAGTTTCCGAGATATGGACTATCGACATCTTGCAATATTGGCTCTGCTTCTAACTTGGGCCAAAATTGTAAAATGGTCTTATGAATTAGCGATTTCGTTGTAATTCACATTCCAAGTAATATTCGGCATGCTAATTACACTGCCGATGGCCAAATTGCATTATCTCTTATAGTTTCCGAGATATGGACTATCGACATTTTACAATATTGGCTCTGCTTCTAACTTGGGTCAAAATTGTAAAATGGTCTTATGAATTAGCAATTTCGCTCCAATTCACATTCCAAGTAATATTCGGCATGCTAATTACGTTGCCGATTGCCAAATTGCATTATCTCTTATAGTTTCCGAGATATGGACTATCGACATCTTGCAATATTGGCTCTGCTTCTAACTTGGGCCAGAATTGTAAAATGGTCTTATGAATTAGCGATTTCGTTGTAATTCACATTCCAAGTAATATTCGGCATGCTAATTACGTTGCCGATTGCCAAATTGCATTATCTCTTATAGTTTCCGAGATATGGACTATCGACATCTTGCAATATTGGCTCTGCTTCTAACTTGGGCCAGAATTGTAAAATGGTCTTATGAATTAGCGATTTCGTTGTAATTCACATTCCAAGTAATATTCGGCATGCTAATTACGTTGCCGATTGCCAAATTGCATTATCTCTTATAGTTTCCGAGATATGGACTATCGACATCTTGCAATATTGGCTCTGCTTCTAACTTGGGCCAGAATTGTAAAATGGTCTTATGAATTAGCGATTTCGGCTCCAATTCACATTCCAAGTAATATTCGGCATGCTAATTACGTTGCCGATTGCCAAATTGCATTATCTCTTATAGTTTCCGAGATATGGACTATCGACATCTTGCAATATTGGCTCTGCTTCTAACTTGGGCCAGAATTGTAAAATGGTCTTATGAATTAGCGATTTCGTTGTAATTCACATTCCAAGTAATATTCGGCATGCTAATTACGTTGCCGATTGCCAAATTGCATTATCTCTTATAGTTTCCGAGATATGGACTATCGACATCTTGCAATATTGGCTCTGCTTCTAACTTGGGCCAGAATTGTAAAATGGTCTTATGAATTAGCGATTTCGTTGTAATTCACATTCCAAGTAATATTCGGCATGCTAATTACGTTGCCGATTGCCAAATTGCATTATCTCTTATAGTTTCCGAGATATGGACTATCGACATCTTGCAATATTGGCTCTGCTTCTAACTTGGGCCAGAATTGTAAAATGGTCTTATGAATTAGCGATTTCGTTGTAATTCACATTCCAAGTAATATTCGGCATGCTAATTACGTTGCCGATTGCCAAATTGCATTATCTCTTATAGTTTCCGAGATATGGACTATCGACATTTTACAATATTGGCTCTGCTTCTAACTTGGGTCAAAATTGTAAAATGGTCTTATGAATTAGCAATTTCGCTCCAATTCACATTCCAAGTAATATTCGGCATGCTAATTACGTTGCCGATTGCCAAATTGCATTATCTCTTATAGTTTCCGAGATATGGACTATCGACATCTTGCAATATTGGCTCTGCTTCTAACTTGGGCCAGAATTGTAAAATGGTCTTATGAATTAGCGATTTCGTTGTAATTCACATTCCAAGTAATATTCGGCATGCTAATTACGTTGCCGATTGCCAAATTGCATTATCTCTTATAGTTTCCGAGATATGGACTATCGACATCTTGCAATATTGGCTCTGCTTCTAACTTGGGTCAAAATTGTAAAATGGTCTTATGAATTAGCGATTTCGTTGTAATTCACATTCCAAGTAATATTCGGCATGCTAATTACGTTGCCGATTGCCAAATTGCATTATCTCTTATAGTTTCCGAGATATGGACTATCGACATTTTACAATATTGGCTCTGCTTCTAACTTGGGTCAAAATTGTAAAATGGTCTTATGAATTAGCAATTTCGCTCCAATTCACATTCCAAGTAATATTCGGCATGCTAATTACGTTGCCGATTGCCAAATTGCATTATCTCTTATAGTTTCCGAGATATGGACTATCGACATCTTGCAATATTGGCTCTGCTTCTAACTTGGGCCAGAATTGTAAAATGGTCTTATGAATTAGCGATTTCGTTGTAATTCACATTCCAAGTAATATTCGGCATGCTAATTACGTTGCCGATTGCCAAATTGCATTATCTCTTATAGTTTCCGAGATATGGACTATCGACATTTTACAATATTGGCTCTGCTTCTAACTTGGGTCAAAATTGTAAAATGGTCTTATGAATTAGCGATTTCGTTGTAATTCACATTCCAAGTAATATTCGGCATGCTAATTACGTTGCCGATTGCCAAATTGCATTATCTCTTATAGTTTCCGAGATATGGACTATCGACATTTTACAATATTGGCTCTGCTTCTAACTTGGGTCAAAATTGTAAAATGGTCTTATGAATTAGCGATTTCGCTCCAATTCACATTCCAAGTAATATTCGGCATGCTAATTACGTTGCCGATTGCCAAATTGCATTATCTCTTATAGTTTCCGAGATATGGACTATCGACATTTTACAATATTGGCTCTGCTTCTAACTTGGGTCAAAATTGTAAAATGGTCTTATGAATTAGCGATTTCGCTCCAATTCACATTCCAAGTAATATTCGGCATGCTAATTACGTTGCCGATTGCCAAATTGCATTATCTCTTATAGTTTCCGAGATATGGACTATCGACATCTTGCAATATTGGCTCTGCTTCTAACTTGGGCCAGAATTGTAAAATGGTCTTATGAATTAGCGATTTCGTTGTAATTCACATTCCAAGTAATATTCGGCATGCTAATTACGTTGCCGATTGCCAAATTGCATTATCTCTTATAGTTTCCGAGATATGGACTATCGACATCTTGCAATATTGGCTCTGCTTCTAACTTGGGCCAGAATTGTAAAATGGTCTTATGAATTAGCGATTTCGTTGTAATTCACATTCCAAGTAATATTCGGCATGCTAATTACGTTGCCGATTGCCAAATTGCATTATCTCTTATAGTTTCCGAGATATGGACTATCGACATTTTACAATATTGGCTCTGCTTCTAACTTGGGTCAAAATTGTAAAATGGTCTTATGAATTAGCGATTTCGCTCCAATTCACATTCCAAGTAATATTCGGCATGCTAATTACGTTGCCGATTGCCAAATTGCATTATCTCTTATAGTTTCCGAGATATGGACTATCGACATCTTGCAATATTGGCTCTGCTTCTAACTTGGGCCAGAATTGTAAAATGGTCTTATGAATTAGCGATTTCGTCGTAATTCACATTCCAAGTAATATTCGGCATGCTAATTACGTTGCCGATTGCCAAATTGCATTATCTCTTATAGTTTCCGAGATATGGACTATCGACATCTTGCAATATTGGCTCTGCTTCTAACTTGGGTCAGAATTGTAAAATGGTCTTATGAATTAGCGATTTCGTTGTAATTCACATTCCAAGTAATATTCGGCATGCTAATTACGTTGCCGATTGCCAAATTGCATTATCTCTTATAGTTTCCGAGATATGGACTATCGACATTTTACAATATTGGCTCTGCTTCTAACTTGGGTCAAAATTGTAAAATGGTCTTATGAATTAGCAATTTCGCTCCAATTCACATTCCAAGTAATATTCGGCATGCTAATTACGTTGCCGATTGCCAAATTGCATTATCTCTTATAGTTTCCGAGATATGGACTATCGACATCTTGCAATATTGGCTCTGCTTCTAACTTGGGCCAGAATTGTAAAATGGTCTTATGAATTAGCGATTTCGTTGTAATTCACATTCCAAGTAATATTCGGCATGCTAATTACGTTGCCGATTGCCAAATTGCATTATCTCTTATAGTTTCCGAGATATGGACTATCGACATCTTGCAATATTGGCTCTGCTTCTAACTTGGGCCAGAATTGTAAAATGGTCTTATGAATTAGCGATTTCGTTGTAATTCACATTCCAAGTAATATTCGGCATGCTAATTACGTTGCCGATTGCCAAATTGCATTATCTCTTATAGTTTCCGAGATATGGACTATCGACATCTTGCAATATTGGCTCTGCTTCTAACTTGGGCCAGAATTGTAAAATGGTCTTATGAATTAGCGATTTCGTCTCCAATTCACATTCCAAGTAATATTCGGCATGCTAATTACGTTGCCGATTGCCAAATTGCATTATCTCTTATAGTTTCCGAGATATGGACTATCGACATCTTGCAATATTGGCTCTGCTTCTAACTTGGGCCAGAATTGTAAAATGGTCTTATGAATTAGCGATTTCGTTGTAATTCACATTCCAAGTAATATTCGGCATGCTAATTACGTTGCCGATTGCCAAATTGCATTATCTCTTATAGTTTCCGAGATATGGACTATCGACATCTTGCAATATTGGCTCTGCTTCTAACTTGGGCCAGAATTGTAAAATGGTCTTATGAATTAGCGATTTCGTTGTAATTCACATTCCAAGTAATATTCGGCATGCTAATTACGTTGCCGATTGCCAAATTGCATTATCTCTTATAGTTTCCGAGATATGGACTATCGACATCTTGCAATATTGGCTCTGCTTCTAACTTGGGCCAGAATTGTAAAATGGTCTTATGAATTAGCGATTTCGCTCCAATTCACATTCCAAGTAATATTCGGCATGCTAATTAATTTGCCGATTGCCAAATTGCATTATCTCTTATAGTTTCCGAGATATGGACTATCGACATCTTGCAATATTGGCTCTGCTTCTAACTTGAGCCAGAATTGTAAAATGGTCTTATGAATTAGCAATTTCGCTCCAATTCACATTCCAAGTAATATTCGGCATGCTAATTACGTTGCCGATTGCCAGATTGCATTATCTCTTATAGTTTCCGAGATATGGACTATCGACATCTTGCAATATTGGCTCTGCTTCTAACTTGAGCCAGAATTGTAAAATGGTCTTATGAATTAGCGATTTCGTTGTAATTCACATTCCAAGTAATATTCGGCATGCTAATTACGTTGCCGATTGCCAAATTGCATTATCTCTTATAGTTTCCGAGATATGGACTATCGACATTTTACAATATTGGCTCTTCTTCTAACTTGGGTCAAAATTGTAAAATGGTCTTATGAATTAGCGATTTCGCTCCAGTTCACATTCCAAGTAATATTCGGCATGCTAATTACGTTGCCGATTGCCAAATTGCATTATCTCTTATAGTTTCCGAGATATGGACTATCGACATCTTGCAATATTGACTCTGCTTCTAACTTGGGCCAGAATTGTAAAATGGTCTTATGAATTAGCGATTTCGCTCCAATTCACATTCCAAGTAATATTCGGCATGCTAATTACGTTGCCGATTGCCAAATTGCATTATCTCTTATAGTTTCCGAGATATGGACTATCGACATCTTGCAATATTGGCTCTGCTTCTAACTTGGGCCAGAATTGTAAAATGGTCTTATGAATTAGCGATTTCGTTGTAATTCACATTCCAAGTAATATTCGGCATGCTAATTACGTTGCCGATTGCCAAATTGCATTATCTCTTATAGTTTCCGAGATATGGACTATCGACATCTTGCAATATTGGCTCTGCTTCTAACTTGGGTCAGAATTGTAAAATGGTCTTATGAATTAGCGATTTCGTTGTAATTCACATTCCAAGTAATATTCGGCATGCTAATTACGTTGCCGATTGCCAAATTGCATTATCTCTTATAGTTTCCGAGATATGGACTATCGACATTTTACAATATTGGCTCTGCTTCTAACTTGGGTCAAAATTGTAAAGTGGTCTTATGAATTAGCGATTTCGCTCCAATTCACATTCCAAGTAATATTCGGCATGCTAATTACGTTGCCGATTGCCAAATTGCATTATCTCTTATAGTTTCCGAGATATGGACTATCGACATCTTGCAATATTGGCTCTGCTTCTAACTTGGGCCAGAATTGTAAAATGGTCTTATGAATTAGCGATTTCGTTGTAATTCACATTCCAAGTAATATTCGGCATGCTAATTACGTTGCCGATTGCCAAATTGCATTATCTCTTATAGTTTCCGAGATATGGACTATCGACATCTTGCAATATTGGCTCTGCTTCTAACTTGGGTCAAAATTGTAAAATGGTCTTATGAATTAGCGATTTCGTTGTAATTCACATTCCAAGTAATATTCGGCATGCTAATTACACTGTCGATGGCCAAATTGCATTATCTCTTATAGTTCCCGAGATATGGACCATCGACATTTTACAATATTGGCTCTGCTTCTAACTTGGGTCAAAATTGTAAAATGGTCTTATGAATTAGCAGTTTCGCTCCAATTCACATTCCAAGTAATATTTGGCATGCTAATTACGTTGCCGATTGCCAAATTGCATTATCTCTTATAGTTTCTGAGATATGGACTATCGACATCTTGCAATATTGGCTCTGCTTCTAACTTGGGCCAGAATTGTAAAATGGTCTTATGAATTAGCGATTTCGTTGTAATTCACATTCCAAGTAATATTCGGCATGCTAATTACGTTGCCGATTGCCAAATTGCATTATCTCTTATAGTTTCCGAGATATGGACTATCGACATCTTGCAATATTGGCTCTGCTTCTAACTTGGGCCAGAATTGTAAAATGGTCTTATGAATTAGCGATTTCGTTGTAATTCACATTCCAAGTAATATTCGGCATGCTAATTACGTTGCCGATTGCCAAATTGCATTATCTCTTATAGTTTCCGAGATATGGACTATCGACATCTTGCAATATTGGCTCTGCTTCTAACTTGGGCCAGAATTGTAAAATGGTCTTATGAATTAGCGATTTCGGTCCAATTCACATTCCAAGTAATATTCGGCATGCTAATTACGTTGCCGATTGCCAAATTGCATTATCTCTTATAGTTTCCGAGATATGGACTATCGACATCTTGCAATATTGGCTCTGCTTCTAACTTGGGCCAGAATTGTAAAATGGTCTTATGAATTAGCGATTTCGTTGTAATTCACATTCCAAGTAATATTCGGCATGCTAATTACGTTGCCGATTGCCAAATTGCATTATCTCTTATAGTTTCCGAGATATGGACTTTCGACATCTTGCAATATTGGCTCTGCTTCTAACTTGGGCCAGAATTGTAAAATGGTCTTATGAATTAGCGATTTCGTTGTAATTCACATTCCAAGTAATATTCGGCATGCTAATTACGTTGCCGATTGCCAAATTGCATTATCTCTTATAGTTTCCGAGATATGGACTATCGACATCTTGCAATATTGGCTCTGCTTCTAACTTGGGCCAGAATTGTAAAATGGTCTTATGAATTAGCGATTTCGTTGTAATTCACATTCCAAGTAATATTCGGCATGCTAATTACGTTGCCGATTGCCAAATTGCATTATCTCTTATAGTTTCCGAGATATGGACTATCGACATTTTACAATATTGGCTCTGCTTCTAACTTGGGTCAAAATTGTAAAATGGTCTTATGAATTAGCAATTTCGCTCCAATTCACATTCCAAGTAATATTCGGCATGCTAATTACGTTGCCGATTGCCAGATTGCATTATCTCTTATAGTTTCCGAGATATGGACTATCGACATCTTGCAATATTGGCTCTGCTTCTAACTTGAGCCAGAATTGTAAAATGGTCTTATGAATTAGCGATTTCGTTGTAATTCACATTCCAAGTAATATTCGGCATGCTAATTACGTTGCCGATTGCCAAATTGCATTATCTATTATAGTTTCCGAGATATGGACTATCGACATTTTACAATATTGGCTCTTCTTCTAACTTGGGTCAAAATTGTAAAATGGCCTTATGAATTAGCGATTTCGCTCCAATTCACATTCCAAGTAATATTCGGCATGCTAATTACGTTGCCGATTGCCAAATTGCATTATCTCTTATAGTTTCTGAGATATGGACTATCGACATCTTGCAATATTGGCTCTGCTTCTAACTTGGGCCAGAATTGTAAAATGGTCTTATGAATTAGCGATTTTGTTGTAATTCACATTCCAAGTAATATTCGGCATGCTAATTACGTTGCCGATTGCCAAATTGCATTATCTCTTATAGTTTCCGAGATATGGACTATCGACATCTTGCAATATTGGCTCTGCTTCTAACTTGGGTCAAAATTGTAAAATGGTCTTATGAATTAGCGATTTCGTTGTAATTCACTTTCCAAGTAATATTCGGCATGCTAATTACACTGCCGATGGCCAAATTGCATTATCTCTTATAGTTTCCGAGATATGGATCATCGACATTTTACAATATTGGCTCTGCTTCTAACTTGGTTCAAAATTGTAAAATGGTCTTATGAATTAGCAATTTCGCTCCAATTCACATTCCAAGTAATATTCGGCATGCTAATTACGTTGCCGATTGCCAAATTGCATTATCTCTTATAGTTTCTGAGATATGGACTATCGACATCTTGCAATATTGGCTCTGCTTCTAACTTGGGCCAGAATTGTAAAATGGTCTTATGAATTAGCGATTTCGTTGTAATTCACATTCCAAGTGATATTCGGCATGCTAATTACGTTGCCGATTGCCAAATTGCATTATCTCTTATAGTTTCCGAGATATGGACTATCGACATCTTGCAATATTGGCTCTGCTTCTAACTTGGGCCAGAATTGTAAAATTGTCTTATGAATTAGCGATTTCGTTGTAATTCACATTCCAAGTAATATTCGGCATGCTAATTACGTTGCCGATTGCCAAATTGCATTATCTCTTATAGTTTCCGAGATATGGACTATCGACATCTTGCAATATTGGCTCTGCTTCTAACTTGGGCCAGAATTGTAAAATGGTCTTATGAATTAGCGATTTCGTTGTAATTCACATTCCAAGTAATATTCGGCATGCTAATTACGTTGCCGATTGCCAAATTGCATTATCTCTTATAGTTTCCGAGATATGGACTATCGACATTTTACAATATTGGCTCTGCTTCTAACTTGGGTCAAAATTGTAAAATGGTCTTATGAATTAGCGATTTTGTTGTAATTCACATTCCAAGTAATATTCGGCATGGTAATTACGTTGCCGATTGCCAAATTGCATTATCTCTTATAGTTTCCGAGATATGGACTATCGACATCTTGCAATATTGGCTCTGCTTCTAACTTGGGTCAAAATTGTAAAATGGTCTTATGAATTAGCGATTTCGTTGTAATTCACATTCCAAGTAATATTCGGCATGCTAATTACACTGCCGATGGCCAAATTGCATTATCTCTTATAGTTTCCGAGATATGGACCATCGACATTTTACAATATTGGCTCTGCTTCTAACTTGGGTCAAAATTGTAAAATGGTCTTATGAATTAGCAATTTCGCTCCAATTCACATTCCAAGTAATATTCGGCATGCTAATTACGTTGCCGATTGCCAAATTGCATTATCTCTTATAGTTTCTGAGATATGGACTATCGACATCTTGCAATATTGGCTCTGCTTCTAACTTGGGCCAGAATTGTAAAATGGTCTTATGAATTAGCGATTTCGTTGTAATTCACATTCCAAGTAATATTCGGCATGCTAATTACGTTGCCGATTGCCAAATTGCATTATCTCTTATAGTTTCCGAGATATGGACTATCGACATTTTACAATATTGGCTCTGCTTCTAACTTGGGTCAAAATTGTAAAGTGGTCTTATGAATTAGCGATTTCGCTCCAATTCACATTCCAAGTAATATTCGGCATGCTAATTACGTTGCCGATTGCCAAATTGCATTATCTCTTATAGTTTCCGAGATATGGACTATCGACATCTTGCAATATTGGCTCTGCTTCTAACTTGGGCCAGAATTGTAAAATGGTCTTATGAATTAGCGATTTCGTTGTAATTCACATTCCAAGTAATATTCGGCATGCTAATTACGTTGCCGATTGCCAAATTGCATTATCTCTTATAGTTTCCGAGATATGGACTATCGACATCTTGCAATATTGGCTCTGCTTCTAACTTGGGTCAGAATTGTAAAATGGTCTTATGAATTAGCGATTTCGTTGTAATTCACATTCCAAGTAATATTCGGCATGCTAATTACGTTGCCGATTGCCAAATTGCATTATCTCTTATAGTTTCCGAGATATGGACTATCGACATTTTACAATATTGGCTCTGCTTCTAACTTGGGTCAAAATTGTAAAGTGATCTTATGAATTAGCGATTTCGCTCCAATTCACATTCCAAGTAATATTCGGCATGCTAATTACGTTGCCGATTGCCAAATTGCATTATCTCTTATAGTTTCCGAGATATGGACTATCGACATCTTGCAATATTGGCTCTGCTTCTAACTTGGGCCAGAATTGTAAAATGGTCTTATGAATTAGCGATTTCGTTGTAATTCACATTCCAAGTAATATTCGGCATGCTAATTACGTTGCCGATTGCCAAATTGCATTATCTCTTATAGTTTCCGAGATATGGACTATCGACATCTTGCAATATTGGCTCTGCTTCTAACTTGGGCCAGAATTGTAAAATGGTCTTATGAATTAGCGATTTCATTGTAATTCACATTCCAAGTAATATTCGGCATGCTAATTACGTTGCCGATTGCCAAATTGCATTATCTCTTATAGTTTCCGAGATATGGACTATAGACATCTTGCAATATTGGCTCTGCTTCTAACTTGGGCCAGAATTGTAAAATGGTCTTATGAATTAGCCATTTCGGCTCCAATTCACATTCCAAGTAATATTCCGCATGCTAATTACGTTGCCGATTGCCAAATTGCATTATCTCTTATAGTTTCCGAGATATGGACTATCGACATCTTGCAATATTGGCTCTGCTTCTAACTTGGGCCAGAATTGTAAAATGGTCTTATGAATTAGCGATTTCGTTGTAATTCACATTCCAAGTAATATTCGGCATGCTAATTACGTTGCCGATTGCCAAATTGCATTATCTCTTATAGTTTCCGAGATATGGACTATCGACATTTTACAATATTGGCTCTGCTTCTAACTTGGGTCAAAATTGTAAAGTGGTCTTATGAATTAGCGATTTCGCTCCAATTCACATTCCAAGTAATATTCGGCATGCTAATTACGTTGCCGATTGCCAAATTGCATTATCTCTTATAGTTTCCGAGATATGGACTATCGACATCTTGCAATATTGGCTCTGCTTCTAACTTGAGCCAGAATTGTAAAATGGTCTTATGAATTAGCGATTTCGTTGTAATTCACATTCCAAGTAATATTCGGCATGCTAATTACGTTGCCGATTGCCAAATTGCATTATCTCTTATAGTTTCCGAGATATGGACTATCGACATTTTACAATATATGCTCTGCTTCTAACTTGGGTCAAAATTGTAAAATGGTCTTATGAATTAGCAATTTCGCTCCAATTCACATTCCAAGTAATATTCTGCATGCTAATTACGTTGCCGATTGCCAGATTGCATTATCTCTTATAGTTTCCGAGATATGGACTATCGACATCTTGCAATATTGGCTCTGCTTCTAACTTGAGCCAGAATTGTAAAATGGTCTTATGAATTAGCGATTTCGTTGTAATTCACATTCCAAGTAATATTCGGCATGCTAATTACGTTGCCGATTGCCAAATTGCATTATCTATTAAAGGTTCCGAGATATGGACTATCGACATTTTACAATATTGGCTCTTCTTCTAACTTGGGTCAAAATTGTAAAATGGCCTTATGAATTAGCGATTTCGCTCCAATTCACATTCCAAGTAATATTCGGCATGCTAATTACGTTGCCGATTGCCAAATTGCATTATCTCTTATAGTTTCTGAGATATGGACTATCGACATCTTGCAATATTGGCTCTGCTTCTAACTTGGGCCAGAATTGTAAAATGGTCTTATGAATTAGCGATTTTGTTGTAATTCACATTCCAAGTAATATTCGGCATGCTAATTACGTTGCCGATTGCCAAATTGCATTATCTCTTATAGTTTCCGAGATATGGACTATCGACATCTTGCAATATTAGCTCTGCTTCTAACTTGGGCCAGAATTGTAAAATTGTCTTATGAATTAGCGATTTCGTTGTAATTCACATTCCAAGTAATATTCGGCATGCTAATTACGTTGCCGATTGCCAAATTGCATTATCTCTTATAGTTTCCGAGATATGGACTATCGACATCTTGCAATATTGGCTCTGCTTCTAACTTGGGCCAGAATTGTAAAATGGTCTTATGAATTAGCGATTTCGTTGTAATTCACATTCCAAGTAATATTCGGCATGCTAATTACGTTGCCGATTGCCAAATTGCATTATCTCTTATAGTTTCCGAGATATGGACTATCGACATTTTACAATATTGGCTCTGCTTCTAACTTGGGTCAAAATTGTAAAATGGTCTTATGAATTAGCGATTTTGTTGTAATTCACATTCCAAGTAATATTCGGCATGCTAATTACGTTGCCGATTGCCAAATTGCATTATCTCTTATAGTTTCCGAGATATGGACTATCGACATCTTGCAATATTGGCTCTGCTTCTAACTTGGGTCAAAATTGTAAAATGGTCTTATGAATTAGCGATTTCGTTGTAATTCACATTCCAAGTAATATTCGGCATGCTAATTACACTGCCGATGGCCAAATTGCATTATCTCTTATAGTTTCCGAGATATGGACCATCGACATTTTACAATATTGGCTCTGCTTCTAACTAGGGTCAAAATTGTAAAATGGTCTTATGAATTAGCAATTTCGCTCCAATTCACATTCCAAGTAATACTCGGCATGCTAATTACGTTGCCGATTGCCAAATTGCATTATCTCTTATAGTTTCTGAGATATGGACTATCGACATCTTGCAATATTGGCTCTGCTTCTAACTTGGGCCAGAATTGTAAAATGGTCTTATGAATTAGCGATTTCGTTGTAATTCACATTCCAAGTAATATTCGGCATGCTAATTACGTTGCCGATTGCCAAATTGCATTATCTCTTATAGTTTCCGAGATATGGACTATCGACATTTTACAATATTGGCTCTGCTTCTAACTTGGGTCAAAATTGTAAAGTGGTCTTATGAATTAGCGATTTCGCTCCAATTCACATTCCAAGTAATATTCGGCATGCTAATTACGTTGCCGATTGCCAAATTGCATTATCTCTTATAGTTTCCGAGATATGGACTATCGACATCTTGCAATATTGGCTCTGCTTCTAACTTGGGCCAGAATTGTAAAATGGTCTTATGAATTAGCGATTTCGTTGTAATTCACATTCCAAGTAATATTCGGCATGCTAATTACGTTGCCGATTGCCAAATTGCATTATCTCTTATAGTTTCCGAGATATGGACTATCGACATTTTACAATATTGGCTCTGCTTCTAACTTGGGTCAAAATTTTAAAGTGGTCTTATGAATTAGCGATTTCGCTCCAATTCACATTCCAAGTAATATTCGGCATGCTAATTACGTTGCCGATTGCCAAATTGCATTATCTCTTATAGTTTCCGAGATATGGACTATCGACATCTTGCAATATTGGCTCTGCTTCTAACTTGGGTCAGAATTGTAAAATGGTCTTATGAATTAGCGATTTCGTTGTAATTCACATTCCAAGTAATATTCGGCATGCTAATTACGTTGCCGATTGCCAAATTGCATTATCTCTTATAGTTTCCGAGATATGGACTATCGACATTTTACAATATTGGCTCTGCTTCTAACTTGGGTCAAAATTGTAAAATGGTCTTATGAATTAGCAATCTCGCACCAATTCACATTCCAAGTAATATTCGGCATGCTAATTACGTTGCCGATTGCCAAATTGCATTATCTCTTATAGTTTCCGAGATATGGACTATCGACATCTTGCAATATTGGCTCTGCTTCTAACTTGGGCCAGAATTGTAAAATGGTCTTATGAATTAGCGATTTCGTTGTAATTCACATTCCAAGTAATATTCGGCATGCTAATTACGTTGCCGATTGCCAAATTGCATTATCTCTTATAGTTTCCGAGATATGGACTATCGACATCTTGCAATATTGGCTCTGCTTCTAACTTGGGCCAGAATTGTAAAATGGTCTTATGAATTAGCGATTTCGTTGTAATTCACATTCCAAGTAATATTCGGCATGCTAATTACGTTGCCGATTGCCAAATTGCATTATCTCTTATAGTTTCCGAGATATGGACTATCGACATCTTGCAATATTGGCTCTGCTTCTAACTTGGGCCAGAATTGTAAAATGGTCTTATGAATTAGCGATTTCGGCTCCAATTCACATTCTAAGTAATATTCGGCATGCTAATTACGTTGCCGATTGCCAAATTGCATTATCTCTTATAGTTTCCGAGATATGGACTATCGACATCTTGCAATATTGGCTCTGCTTCTAACTTGGGCCAGAATTGTAAAATGGTCTTATGAATTAGCGATTTCGTTGTAATTCACATTCAAAGTAATATTCGGCATGCTAATTACGTTGCCGATTGCCAAATTGCATTATCTCTTATAGTTTCCGAGATATGGACTATCGACATCTTGCAATATTGGCTCTGCTACTAACTTGGGCCAGAATTGTAAAATGGTCTTATGAATTAGCGATTTCGTTGTAATTCACATTCCAAGTAATATTCGGCATGCTAATTACGTTGCCGATTGCCAAATTGCATTATCTCTTATAGTTTCCGAGATATGGACTATCGACATCTTGCAATATTGGCTCTGCTTCTAACTTGGGCCAGAATTGTAAAATGGTCTTATGAATTAGCGATTTCGCTCCAATTCACATTCCAAGTAATATTCGGCATGCTAATTACGTTGCCGATTGCCAAATTGCATTATCTCTTATAGTTTCCGAGATATGGACTATCGACATCTTGCAATATTGACTCTGCTTCTAACTTGGGCCAGAATTGTAAAATGGTCTTATGAATTAGCGATTTCGCTCCAATTCACATTCCAAGTAATATTCGGCATGCTAATTACGTTGCCGATTGCCAAATTGCATTATCTCTTATAGTTTCCGAGATATGGACTATCGACATCTTGCAATATTGGCTCTGCTTCTAACTTGGGTCAGAATTGTAAAATGGTCTTATGAATTAGCGATTTCGTTGTAATTCACATTCCAAGTAATATTCGGCATGCTAATTACGTTGCCGATTGCCAAATTGCATTATCTCTTATAGTTTCCGAGATATGGACTATCGACATTTTACAATATTGGCTCTGCTTCTAACTTGGGTCAAAATTGTAAAATGGTCTTATGAATTAGCAATCTCGCACCAATTCACATTCCAAGTAATATTCGGCATGCTAATTACGTTGCCGATTGCCAAATTGCATTATCTCTTATAGTTTCCGAGATATGGACTATCGACATCTTGCAATATTGGCTCTGCTTCTAACTTGGGCCAGAATTGTAAAATGGTCTTATGAATTAGCGATTTCGTTGTAATTCACATTCCAAGTAATATTCGGCATGCTAATTACGTTGCCGATTGCCAAATTGCATTATCTCTTATAGTTTCCGAGATATGGACTATCGACATCTTGCAATATTGGCTCTGCTTCTAACTTGGGCCAGAATTGTAAAATGGTCTTATGAATTAGCGATTTCGGCTCCAATTCACATTCTAAGTAATATTCGGCATGCTAATTACGTTGCCGATTGCCAAATTGCATTATCTCTTATAGTTTCCGAGATATGGACTATCGACATCTTGCAATATTGGCTCTGCTTCTAACTTGGGCCAGAATTGTAAAATGGTCTTATGAATTAGCGATTTCGTTGTAATTCACATTCAAAGTAATATTCGGCATGCTAATTACGTTGCCGATTGCCAAATTGCATTATCTCTTATAGTTTCCGAGATATGGACTATCGACATCTTGCAATATTGGCTCTGCTACTAACTTGGGCCAGAATTGTAAAATGGTCTTATGAATTAGCGATTTCGTTGTAATTCACATTCCAAGTAATATTCGGCATGCTAATTACGTTGCCGATTGCCAAATTGCATTATCTCTTATAGTTTCCGAGATATGGACTATCGACATCTTGCAATATTGGCTCTGCTTCTAACTTGGGCCAGAATTGTAAAATGGTCTTATGAATTAGCGATTTCGCTCCAATTCACATTCCAAGTAATATTCGGCATGCTAATTACGTTGCCGATTGCCAAATTGCATTATCTCTTATAGTTTCCGAGATATGGACTATCGACATCTTGCAATATTGACTCTGCTTCTAACTTGGGCCAGAATTGTAAAATGGTCTTATGAATTAGCGATTTCGCTCCAATTCACATTCCAAGTAATATTCGGCATGCTAATTACGTTGCCGATTGCCAAATTGCATTATCTCTTATAGTTTCCGAGATATGGACTATCGACATCTTGCAATATTGGCTCTGCTTCTAACTTGGGCCAGAATTGTAAAATGGTCTTATGAATTAGCGATTTCGTTGTAATTCACATTCCAAGTAATATTCGGCATGCTAATTACGTTGCCGATTGCCAAATTGCATTATCTCTTATAGTTTCCGAGATATGGACTATCGACATCTTGCAATATTGGCTCTGCTTCTAACTTGGGTCAGAATTGTAAAATGGTCTTATGAATTAGCGATTTCGTTGTAATTCACATTCCAAGTAATATTCGGCATGCTAATTACGTTGCCGATTGCCAAATTGCATTATCTCTTATAGTTTCCGAGATATGGACTATCGACATTTTACAATATTGGCTCTGCTTCTAACTTGGGTCAAAATTGTAAAGTGGTTTTATGAATTAGCGATTTCGCTCCAATTCACATTCCAAGTAATATTCGGCATGCTAATTACGTTGCCGATTGCCAAATTGCATTATCTCTTATAGTTTCCGAGATATGGACTATCGACATCTTGCAATATTGGCTCTGCTTCTAACTTGGGCCAGAATTGTAAAATGGTCTTATGAATTAGCGATTTCGTTGTAATTCACATTCCAATTAATATTCGGCATGCTAATTACGTTGCCGATTGCCAAATTGCATTATCTCTTATAGTTTCCGAGATATGGACTATCGACATCTTGCAATATTGGCTCTGCTTCTAACTTGGGCCAGAATTGTAAAATGGTCTTATGAATTAGCGATTTTGTTGTAATTCACATTCCAAGTAATATTCGGCATGCTAATTACGTTGCCGATTGCCAAATTGCATTATCTCTTATAGTTTCCGAGATATGGACTATCGACATCTTGCAATATTGGCTCTGCTTCTAACTTGGGCCAAAATTGTAAAATGGTCTTATGAATTAGCAATTTCGTTGTAATTCACATTCCAAGTAATATTCGGCATGCTAATTACACTGCCGATGGCCAAATTGCATTATCTCTTATAGTTCCCGAGATATGGACCATCGACATTTTACAATATTGGCTCTGCTTCTAACTTGGGTCAAAATTGTAAAATGGTCTTATGAATTAGCAGTTTCGCTCCAATTCACATTCCAAGTAATATTTGGCATGCTAATTACGTTGCCGATTGCCAAATTGCATTATCTCTTATAGTTTCTGAGATATGGACTATCGACATCTTGCAATATTGGCTCTGCTTCTAACTTGGGCCAGAATTGTAAAAGGGTCTTATGAATTAGCGATTTCGTTGTAATTCACATTCCAAGTAATATTCGGCATGCTAATTACGTTGCCGATTGCCAAATTGCATTATCTCTTATAGTTTCCGAGATATGGACTATCGACATCTTGCAATATTGGCTCTGCTTCTAACTTGGGCCAGAATTGTAAAATGGTCTTATGAATTAGCGATTTCGTTGTAATTCACATTCCAAGTAATATTCGGCATGCTAATTACGTTGCCGATTGCCAAATTGCATTATCTCTTATAGTTTCCGAGATATGGACTATCGACATCTTGCAATATTGGCTCTGCTTCTAACTTGGGCCAGAATTGTAAAATGGTCTTATGAATTAGCGATTTCGGCTCCAATTCACATTCCAAGTAATATTCGGCATGCTAATTACGTTGCCGATTGCCAAATTGCATTATCTCTTATAGTTTCCGAGATATGGACTATCGACATCTTGCAATATTGGCTCTGCTTCTAACTTGGGCCAGAATTGTAAAATGGTCTTATGAATTAGCGATTTCGTTGTAATTCACATTCCAAGTAATATTCGGCATGCTAATTACGTTGCCGATTGCCAAATTGCATTATCTCTTATAGTTTCCGAGATATGGACTATCGACATCTTGCAATATTGGCTCTGCTTCTAACTTGGGCCAGAATTGTAAAATGGTCTTATGAATTAGCGATTTCGTTGTAATTCACATTCCAAGTAATATTCGGCATGCTAATTACGTTGCCGATTGCCAAATTGCATTATCTCTTATAGTTTCCGAGATATGGACTATCGACATCTTGCAATATTGGCTCTGCTTCTAACTTGGGCCAGAATTGTAAAATGGTCTTATGAATTAGCGATTTCGTTGTAATTCACATTCCAAGTAATATTCGGCATGCTAATTACGTTGCCGATTGCCAAATTGCATTATCTCTTATAGTTTCCGAGATATGGACTATCGACATTTTACAATATTGGCTCTGCTTCTAACTTGGGTCAAAATTGTAAAATGGTCTTATGAATTAGCAATTTCGCTCCAATTCACATTCCAAGTAATATTCGGCATGCTAATTACGTTGCCGATTGCCAGATCGCATTATCTCTTATAGTTTCCGAGATATGGACTATCGACATCTTGCAATATTGGCTCTGCTTCTAACTTGAGCCAGAATTGTAAAATGGTCTTATGAATTAGCGATTTCGTTGTAATTCACATTCCAAGTAATATTCAGCATGCTAATTACGTTGCCGATTGCCAAATTGCATTATCTCTTATAGTTTCCGAGATATGGACTATCGACATCTTGCAATATTGGCTCTGCTTCTAACTTGGGTCAAAATTGTAAAATGGTCTTATGAATTAGCGATTTCGTTGTAATTCACATTCCAAGTAATATTCGGCATGCTAATTACACTGCCGATGGCCAAATTGCATTATCTCTTATAGTTTCCGAGATATGGACCATCGACATTTTACAATATTGGCTCTGCTTCTAACTTGGTTCAAAATTGTAAAATGGTCTTATGAATTAGCAATTTCGCTCCAATTCACATTCCAAGTAATATTCGGCATGCTAATTACGTTGCCGATTGCCAAATTGCATTATCTCTTATAGTTTCTGAGATATGGACTATCGACATCTTGCAATATTGGCTCTGCTTCTAACTTGGGCCAGAATTGTAAAATGGTCTTATGAATTAGCGATTTCGTTGTAATTCACATTCCAAGTAATATTCGGCATGCTAATTACGTTGCCGATTGCCAAATTGCATTATCTCTTATAGTTTCCGAGATATGGACTATCGACATCTTGCAATATTGGCTCTGTTTCTAACTTGGGCCAGAATTGTAAAATTGTCTTATGAATTAGCGATTTCGTTGTAATTCACATTCCAAGTAATATTCGGCATGCTAATTACGTTGCCGATTGCCAAATTGCATTATCTCTTATAGTTTCCGAGATATGGACTATCGACATTTTACAATATTGGCTCTGCTTCTAACTTGGGTCAAAATTGTAAAATGGTCTTATGAATTAGCGATTTCGTTGTAATTCACATTCCAAGTAATATTCGGCATGCTAATTACGTTGCCGATTGCCAAATTGCATTATCTCTTATAGTTTCCGAGATATGGACTATCGACATTTTACAATATTGGCTCTGCTTCTAACTTGGGTCAAAATTGTAAAGTGGTCTTATGAATTAGCGATTTCGCTCCAATTCACATTCCAAGTAATATTCGGCATGCTAATTACGTTGCCGATTGCCAAATTGCATTATCTCTTATAGTTTCCGAGATATGGACTATCGACATTTTACAATATTGGCTCTGCTTCTAACTTGGGTCAAAATTGTAAAGTGATCTTATGAATTAGCGATTTCGCTCCAATTCACATTCCAAGTAATATTCGGCATGCTAATTACGTTGCCGATTGCCAAATTGCATTATCTCTTATAGTTTCCGAGATATGGACTATCGACATCTTGCAATATTGGCTCTGCTTCTAACTTGGGCCAGAATTGTAAAATGGTCTTATGAATTAGCGATTTCGTTGTAATTCACATTCCAAGTAATATTCGGCATGCTAATTACGTTGCCGATTGCCAAATTGCATTATCTCTTATAGTTTCCGAGATATGGACTATCGACATCTTGCAATATTGGCTCTGCTTCTAACTTGGGCCAGAATTGTAAAATGGTCTTATGAATTAGCGATTTCGTTGTAATTCACATTCCAAGTAATATTCGGCATGCTAATTACGTTGCCGATTGCCAAATTGCATTATCTCTTATAGTTTCCGAGATATGGACTATCGACATTTTACAATATTGGCTCTGTTTCTAACTTGGGTCAAAATTGTAAAGTGGTCTTATGAATTAGCGATTTCGCTCCAATTCACATTCCAAGTAATATTCGGCATGCTAATTACGTTGCCGATTGCCAAATTGCATTATCTCTTATAGTTTCCGAGATATGGACTATCGACATCTTGCAATATTGGCTCTGCTTCTAACTTGGGCCAGAATTGTAAAATGGTCTTATGAATTAGCGATTTCGTCGTAATTCACATTCCAAGTAATATTCGGCATGCTAATTACGTTGCCGATTGCCAAATTGCATTATCTCTTATAGTTTCCGAGATATGGACTATCGACATCTTGCAATATTGGCTCTGTTTCTAACTTGGGTCAGAATTGTAAAATGGTCTTATGAATTAGCGATTTCGTTGTAATTCACATTCCAAGTAATATTCGGCATGCTAATTACGTTGCCGATTGCCAAATTGCATTATCTCTTATAGTTTCCGAGATATGGACTATCGACATTTTACAATATTGGCTCTGCTTCTAACTTGGGTCAAAATTGTAAAATGGTCTTATGAATTAGCAATTTCGCTCCAATTCACATTCCAAGTAATATTCGGCATGCTAATTACGTTGCCGATTGCCAAATTGCATTATCTCTTATAGTTTCCGAGATATGGACTATCGACATCTTGCAATATTGGCTCTGCTTCTAACTTGGGCCAGAATTGTAAAATGGTCTTATGAATTAGCGATTTCGTTGTAATTCACATTCCAAGTAATATTCGGCATGCTAATTACGTTGCCGATTGCCAAATTGCATTATCTCTTATAGTTTCCGAGATATGGACTATCGACATCTTGCAATATTGGCTCTGCTTCTAACTTGGGCCAGAATTGTAAAATGGTCTTATGAATTAGCGATTTCGTTGTAATTCACATTCCAAGTAATATTCGGCATGCTAATTACGTTGCCGATTGCCAAATTGCATTATCTCTTATAGTTTCCGAGATATGGACTATCGACATCTTGCAATATTGGCTCTGCTTCTAACTTGGGCCAGAATTGTAAAATGGTCTTATGAATTAGCGATTTCGGCTCCAATTCACATTCTAAGTAATATTCGGCATGCTAATTACGTTGCCGATTGCCAAATTGCATTATCTCTTATAGTTTCCGAGATATGGACTATCGACATCTTGCAATATTGGCTCTGCTTCTAACTTGGGCCAGAATTGTAAAATGGTCTTATGAATTAGCGATTTCGTTGTAATTCACATTCCAAGTAATATTCGGCATGCTAATTACGTTGCCGATTGCCAAATTGCATTATCTCTTATAGTTTCCGAGATATGGACTATCGACATCTTGCAATATTGGCTCTGCTTCTAACTTGGGCCAGAATTGTAAAATGGTCTTATGAATTAGCGATTTCGTTGTAATTCACATTCCAAGTAATATTCGGCATGCTAATTACGTTGCCGATTGCCAAATTGCATTATCTCTTATAGTTTCCGAGATATGGACTATCGACATCTTGCAATATTGGCTCTGCTTCTAACTTGGGCCAGAATTGTAAAATGGTCTTATGAATTAGCAATTTCGCTCCAATTCACATTCCAAGTAATATTCGGCATGCTAATTACGTTGCCGATTGCCAAATTGCATTATCTCTTATAGTTTCCGAGATATGGACTATCGACATCTTGCAATATTGGCTCTGCTTCTAACTTGAGCCAGAATTGTAAAATGGTCTTATGAATTAGCAATTTCGCTCCAATTCACATTCCAAGTAATATTCGGCATGCTAATTACGTTGCCGATTGCCAGATTGCATTATCTCTTATAGTTTCCGAGATATGGACTATCGACATCTTGCAATATTGGCTCTGCTTCTAACTTGAGCCAGAATTGTAAAATGGTCTTATGAATTAGCGATTTCGTTGTAATTCACATTCCAAGTAATATTCGGCATGCTAATTACGTTGCCGATTGCCAAATTGCATTATCTCTTATAGTTTCCGAGATATGGACTATCGACATTTTACAATATTGGCTCTTCTTCTAACTTGGGTCAAAATTGTAAAATGGTCTTATGAATTAGCGATTTCGCTCCAGTTCACATTCCAAGTAATATTCGGCATGCTAATTACGTTGCCGATTGCCAAATTGCATTATCTCTTATAGTTTCCGAGATATGGACTATCGACATCTTGCAATATTGACTCTGCTTCTAACTTGGGCCAGAATTGTAAAATGGTCTTATGAATTAGCGATTTCGCTCCAATTCACATTCCAAGTAATATTCGGCATGCTAATTACGTTGCCGATTGCCAAATTGCATTATCTCTTATAGTTTCCGAGATATGGACTATCGACATCTTGCAATATTGGCTCTGCTTCTAACTTGGGCCAGAATTGTAAAATGGTCTTATGAATTAGCGATTTCGTTGTAATTCACATTCCAAGTAATATTCGGCATGCTAATTACGTTGCCGATTGCCAAATTGCATTATCTCTTATAGTTTCCGAGATATGGACTATCGACATCTTGCAATATTGGCTCTGCTTCTAACTTGGGTCAGAATTGTAAAATGGTCTTATGAATTAGCGATTTCGTTGTAATTCACATTCCAAGTAATATTCGGCATGCTAATTACGTTGCCGATTGCCAAATTGCATTATCTCTTATAGTTTCCGAGATATGGACTATCGACATTTTACAATATTGGCTCTGCTTCTAACTTGGGTCAAAATTGTAAAGTGGTCTTATGAATTAGCGATTTCGCTCCAATTCACATTCCAAGTAATATTCGGCATGCTAATTACGTTGCCGATTGCCAAATTGCATTATCTCTTATAGTTTCCGAGATATGGACTATCGACATCTTGCAATATTGGCTCTGCTTCTAACTTGGGCCAGAATTGTAAAATGGTCTTATGAATTAGCGATTTCGTTGTAATTCACATTCCAATTAATATTCGGCATGCTAATTACGTTGCCGATTGCCAAATTGCATTATCTCTTATAGTTTCCGAGATATGGACTATCGACATCTTGCAATATTGGCTCTGCTTCTAACTTGGGTCAAAATTGTAAAATGGTCTTATGAATTAGCGATTTCGTTGTAATTCACATTCCAAGTAATATTCGGCATGCTAATTACACTGTCGATGGCCAAATTGCATTATCTCTTATAGTTCCCGAGATATGGACCATCGACATTTTACAATATTGGCTCTGCTTCTAACTTGGGTCAAAATTGTAAAATGGTCTTATGAATTAGCAGTTTCGCTCCAATTCACATTCCAAGTAATATTTGGCATGCTAATTACGTTGCCGATTGCCAAATTGCATTATCTCTTATAGTTTCTGAGATATGGACTATCGACATCTTGCAATATTGGCTCTGCTTCTAACTTGGGCCAGAATTGTAAAAGGGTCTTATGAATTAGCGATTTCGTTGTAATTCACATTCCAAGTAATATTCGGCATGCTAATTACGTTGCCGATTGCCAAATTGCATTATCTCTTATAGTTTCCGAGATATGGACTATCGACATCTTGCAATATTGGCTCTGCTTCTAACTTGGGCCAGAATTGTAAAATGGTCTTATGAATTAGCGATTTCGTTGTAATTCACATTCCAAGTAATATTCGGCATGCTAATTACGTTGCCGATTGCCAAATTGCATTATCTCTTATAGTTTCCGAGATATGGACTATCGACATCTTGCAATATTGGCTCTGCTTCTAACTTGGGCCAGAATTGTAAAATGGTCTTATGAATTAGCGATTTCGGCTCCAATTCACATTCCAAGTAATATTCGGCATGCTAATTACGTTGCCGATTGCCAAATTGCATTATCTCTTATAGTTTCCGAGATATGGACTATCGACATCTTGCAATATTGGCTCTGCTTCTAACTTGGGCCAGAATTGTAAAATGGTCTTATGAATTAGCGATTTCGTTGTAATTCACATTCCAAGTAATATTCGGCATGCTAATTACGTTGCCGATTGCCAAATTGCATTATCTCTTATAGTTTCCGAGATATGGACTTTCGACATCTTGCAATATTGGCTCTGCTTCTAACTTGGGCCAGAATTGTAAAATGGTCTTATGAATTAGCGATTTCGTTGTAATTCACATTCCAAGTAATATTCGGCATGCTAATTACGTTGCCGATTGCCAAATTGCATTATCTCTTATAGTTTCCGAGATATGGACTATCGACATCTTGCAATATTGGCTCTGCTTCTAACTTGGGCCAGAATTGTAAAATGGTCTTATGAATTAGCGATTTCGTTGTAATTCACATTCCAAGTAATATTCGGCATGCTAATTACGTTGCCGATTGCCAAATTGCATTATCTCTTATAGTTTCCGAGATATGGACTATCGACATTTTACAATATTGGCTCTGCTTCTAACTTGGGTCAAAATTGTAAAATGGTCTTATGAATTAGCAATTTCGCTCCAATTCACATTCCAAGTAATATTCGGCATGCTAATTACGTTGCCGATTGCCAGATTGCATTATCTCTTATAGTTTCCGAGATATGGACTATCGACATCTTGCAATATTGGCTCTGCTTCTAACTTGAGCCAGAATTGTAAAATGGTCTTATGAATTAGCGATTTCGTTGTAATTCACATTCCAAGTAATATTCGGCATGCTAATTACGTTGCCGATTGCCAAATTGCATTATCTATTATAGTTTCCGAGATATGGACTATCGACATTTTACAATATTGGCTCTTCTTCTAACTTGGGTCAAAATTGTAAAATGGCCTTATGAATTAGCGATTTCGCTCCAATTCACATTCCAAGTAATATTCGGCATGCTAATTACGTTGCCGATTGCCAAATTGCATTATCTCTTACAGTTTCTGAGATATGGACTATCGACATCTTGCAATATTGGCTCTGCTTCTAACTTGGGCCAGAATTGTAAAATGGTCTTATGAATTAGCGATTTTGTTGTAATTCACATTCCAAGTAATATTCGGCATGCTAATTACGTTGCCGATTGCCAAATTGCATTATCTCTTATAGTTTCCGAGATATGGACTATCGACATCTTGCAATATTGGCTCTGCTTCTAACTTGGGTCAAAATTGTAAAATGGTCTTATGAATTAGCGATTTCGTTGTAATTCACTTTCCAAGTAATATTCGGCATGCTAATTACACTGCCGATGGCCAAATTGCATTATCTCTTATAGTTTCCGAGATATGGATCATCGACATTTTACAATATTGGCTCTGCTTCTAACTTGGTTCAAAATTGTAAAATGGTCTTATGAATTAGCAATTTCGCTCCAATTCACATTCCAAGTAATATTCGGCATGCTAATTACGTTGCCGATTGCCAAATTGCATTATCTCTTATAGTTTCTGAGATATGGACTATCGACATCTTGCAATATTGGCTCTGCTTCTAACTTGGGCCAGAATTGTAAAATGGTCTTATGAATTAGCGATTTCGTTGTAATTCACATTCCAAGTGATATTCGGCATGCTAATTACGTTGCCGATTGCCAAATTGCATTATCTCTTATAGTTTCCGAGATATGGACTATCGACATCTTGCAATATTGGCTCTGCTTCTAACTTGGGCCAGAATTGTAAAATTGTCTTATGAATTAGCGATTTCGTTGTAATTCACATTCCAAGTAATATTCGGCATGCTAATTACGTTGCCGATTGCCAAATTGCATTATCTCTTATAGTTTCCGAGATATGGACTATCGACATCTTGCAATATTGGCTCTGCTTCTAACTTGGGCCAGAATTGTAAAATGGTCTTATGAATTAGCGATTTCGTTGTAATTCACATTCCAAGTAATATTCGGCATGCTAATTACGTTGCCGATTGCCAAATTGCATTATCTCTTATAGTTTCCGAGATATGGACTATCGACATTTTACAATATTGGCTCTGCTTCTAACTTGGGTCAAAATTGTAAAATGGTCTTATGAATTAGCGATTTTGTTGTAATTCACATTCCAAGTAATATTCGGCATGGTAATTACGTTGCCGATTGCCAAATTGCATTATCTCTTATAGTTTCCGAGATATGGACTATCGACATCTTGCAATATTGGCTCTGCTTCTAACTTGGGTCAAAATTGTAAAATGGTCTTATGAATTAGCGATTTCGTTGTAATTCACATTCCAAGTAATATTCGGCATGCTAATTACACTGCCGATGGCCAAATTGCATTATCTCTTATAGTTTCCGAGATATGGACCATCGACATTTTACAATATTGGCTCTGCTTCTAACTTGGGTCAAAATTGTAAAATGGTCTTATGAATTAGCAATTTCGCTCCAATTCACATTCCAAGTAATATTCGGCATGCTAATTACGTTGCCGATTGCCAAATTGCATTATCTCTTATAGTTTCTGAGATATGGACTATCGACATCTTGCAATATTGGCTCTGCTTCTAACTTGGGCCAGAATTGTAAAATGGTCTTATGAATTAGCGATTTCGTTGTAATTCACATTCCAAGTAATATTCGGCATGCTAATTACGTTGCCGATTGCCAAATTGCATTATCTCTTATAGTTTCCGAGATATGGACTATCGACATTTTACAATATTGGCTCTGCTTCTAACTTGGGTCAAAATTGTAAAGTGGTCTTATGAATTAGCGATTTCGCTCCAATTCACATTCCAAGTAATATTCGGCATGCTAATTACGTTGCCGATTGCCAAATTGCATTATCTCTTATAGTTTCCGAGATATGGACTATCGACATCTTGCAATATTGGCTCTGCTTCTAACTTGGGCCAGAATTGTAAAATGGTCTTATGAATTAGCGATTTCGTTGTAATTCACATTCCAAGTAATATTCGGCATGCTAATTACGTTACCGATTGCCAAATTGCATTATCTCTTATAGTTTCCGAGATATGGACTATCGACATCTTGCAATATTGGCTCTGCTTCTAACTTGGGTCAGAATTGTAAAATGGTCTTATGAATTAGCGATTTCGTTGTAATTCACATTCCAAGTAATATTCGGCATGCTAATTACGTTGCCGATTGCCAAATTGCATTATCTCTTATAGTTTCCGAGATATGGACTATCGACATTTTACAATATTGGCTCTGCTTCTAACTTGGGTCAAAATTGTAAAGTGATCTTATGAATTAGCGATTTCGCTCCAATTCACATTCCAAGTAATATTCGGCATGCTAATTACGTTGCCGATTGCCAAATTGCATTATCTCTTATAGTTTCCGAGATATGGACTATCGACATCTTGCAATATTGGCTCTGCTTCTAACTTGGGCCAGAATTGTAAAATGGTCTTATGATTTAGCGATTTCGTTGTAATTCACATTCCAAGTAATATTCGGCATGCTAATTACGTTGCCGATTGCCAAATTGCATTATCTCTTATAGTTTCCGAGATATGGACTATCGACATCTTGCAATATTGGCTCTGCTTCTAACTTGGGCCAGAATTGTAAAATGGTCTTATGAATTAGCGATTTCATTGTAATTCACATTCCAAGTAATATTCGGCATGCTAATTACGTTGCCGATTGCCAAATTGCATTATCTCTTATAGTTTCCGAGATATGGACTATAGACATCTTGCAATATTGGCTCTGCTTCTAACTTGGGCCAGAATTGTAAAATGGTCTTATGAATTAGCCATTTCGGCTCCAATTCACATTCCAAGTAATATTCCGCATGCTAATTACGTTGCCGATTGCCAAATTGCATTATCTCTTATAGTTTCCGAGATATGGACTATCGACATCTTGCAATATTGGCTCTGCTTCTAACTTGGGCCAGAATTGTAAAATGGTCTTATGAATTAGCGATTTCGTTGTAATTCACATTCCAAGTAATATTCGGCATGCTAATTACGTTGCCGATTGCCAAATTGCATTATCTCTTATAGTTTCCGAGATATGGACTATCGACATTTTACAATATTGGCTCTGCTTCTAACTTGGGTCAAAATTGTAAAGTGGTCTTATGAATTAGCGATTTCGCTCCAATTCACATTCCAAGTAATATTCGGCATGCTAATTACGTTGCCGATTGCCAAATTGCATTATCTCTTATAGTTTCCGAGATATGGACTATCGACATCTTGCAATATTGGCTCTGCTTCTAACTTGGGCCAGAATTGTAAAATGGTCTTATGAATTAGCGATTTCGTCGTAATTCACATTCCAAGTAATATTCGGCATGCTAATTACGTTGCCGATTGCCAAATTGCATTATCTCTTATAGTTTCCGAGATATGGACTATCGACATCTTGCAATATTGGCTCTGCTTCTAACTTGGGTCAGAATTGTAAAATGGTCCTCTGAATTAGCGATTTCGTTGTAATTCACATTCCAAGTAATATTCGGCATGCTAATTACGTTGCCGATTGCCAAATTGCATTATCTCTTATAGTTTCCGAGATATGGACTATCGACATTTTACAATATTGGCTCTGCTTCTAACTTGGGTCAAAATTGTAAAATGGTCTTATGAATTAGCAATCTCGCACCAATTCACATTCCAAGTAATATTCGGCATGCTAATTACGTTGCCGATTGCCAAATTGCATTATCTCTTATAGTTTCCGAGATATGGACTATCGACATCTTGCAATATTGGCTCTGCTTCTAACTTGGGCCAGAATTGTAAAATGGTCTTATGAATTAGCGATTTCGTTGTAATTCACATTCCAAGTAATATTCGGCATGCTAATTACGTTGCCGATTGCCAAATTGCATTATCACTTATAGTTTCCGAGATATGGACTATCGACATCTTGCAATATTGGCTCTGCTTCTAACTTGGGCCAGAATTGTAAAATGGTCTTATGAATTAGCGATTTCGGCTCCAATTCACATTCTAAGTAATATTCGGCATGCTAATTACGTTGCCGATTGCCAAATTGCATTATCTCTTATAGTTTCCGAGATATGGACTATCGACATCTTGCAATATTGGCTCTGCTTCTAACTTGGGCCAGAATTGTAAAATGGTCTTATGAATTAGCGATTTCGTTGTAATTCACATTCCAAGTAATATTCGGCATGCTAATTACGTTGCCGATTGCCAAATTGCATTATCTCTTATAGTTTCCGAGATATGGACTATCGACATCTTGCAATATTGGCACTGCTACTAACTTGGGCCAGAATTGTAAAATGGTCTTATGAATTAGCGATTTCGTTGTAATTCACATTCCAAGTAATATTCGGCATGCTAATTACGTTGCCGATTGCCAAATTGCATTATCTCTTATAGTTTCCGAGATATGGACTATCGACATCTTGCAATATTGGCTCTGCTTCTAACTTGGGCCAGAATTGTAAAATGGTCTTATGAATTAGCGATTTCGTTGTAATTCACATTCCAAGTAATATTCGGCATGCTAATTACGTTGCCTATTGCCAAATTGCATTATCTCTTATAGTTTCCGAGATATGGACTATCGACATTTTACAATATTGGCTCTGCTTCTAACTTGGGTCAAAATTGTAAAATGGTCTTATGAATTAGCAATTTCGCTCCAATTCACATTCCAAGTAATATTCGGCATGCTAATTACGTTGCCGATTGCCAAATTGCATTATCTCTTATAGTTTCCGAGATATGGACTATCGACATCTTGCAATATTGGCTCTGCCTCTAACTTGGGCCAGAATTGTAAAATGGTCTTATGAATTAGCGATTTCGTTGTAATTCACATTCCAAGTAATATTCGGCATGCTAATTACGTTGCCTATTGCCAAATTGCATTATCTCTTATAGTTTCCGAGATATGGACTATCGACATCTTGCAATATTGGCTCTGCTTCTAACTTGAGCCAGAATTGTAAAATGGTCTTATGAATTAGCGATTTCGTTGTAATTCACATTCCAAGTAATATTCGGCATGCTAATTATGTTGCCGATTGCCAAATTGCATTATCTCTTATAGTTTCCGAGATATGGACTATCGACATTTTACAATATTGGCTCTTCTTCTAACTTGGGTCAAAATTGTAAAATGGTCTTATGAATTAGCGATTTCGCTCCAGTTCACATTCAAAGTAATATTCGGCATGCTAATTACGTTGCCGATTGCCAAATTGCATTATCTCTTATAGTTTCCGAGATATGGACTATCGACATCTTGCAATATTGACTCTGCTTCTAACTTGGGCCAGAATTGTAAAATGGTCTTATGAATTAGCGATTTCGCTCCAATTCACATTCCAAGTAATATTCGGCATGCTAATTACGTTGCTGATTGCCAAATTGCATTATCTCTTATAGTTTCCGAGATATGGACTATCGACATCTTGCAATATTGGCTCTGCTTCTAACTTGGGCCAGAATTGTAAAATGGTCTTATGAATTAGCGATTTTGTTGTAATTCACATTCCAAGTAATATTCGGCATGCTAATTACGTTGCCGATTGCCAAATTGCATTATCTCTTATAGTTTCCGAGATATGGACTATCGACATCTTGCAATATTGGCTCTGCTTCTAACTTGGGTCAAAATTGTAAAATGGTCTTATGAATTAGCGATTTCGTTGTAATTCACATTCCAAGTAATATTCGGCATGCTAATTACGTTGCCGATTGCCAAATTGCATTATCTCTTATAGTTTCCGAGATATGGACTATCGACATCTTGCAATATTGGCTCTGCTTCTAACTTGGGCCAGAATTGTAAAATGGTCTTATGAATTAGCGATTTCGTTGTAATTCACATTCCAAGTAATATTCGGCATGCTAATTACGTTGCCTATTGCCAAATTGCATTATCTCTTATAGTTTCCGAGATATGGACTATCGACATCTTGCAATATTGGCTCTGCTTCTAACTTGAGCCAGAATTGTAAAATGGTCTTATGAATTAGCGATTTCGTTGTAATTCACATTCCAAGTAATATTCGGCATGCTAATTATGTTGCCGATTGCCAAATTGTATTATCTCTTATAGTTTCCGAGATATGGACTATCGACATTTTACAATATTGGCTCTTCTTCTAACTTGGGTCAAAATTGTAAAATGGTCTTATGAATTAGCGATTTCGCTCCAGTTCACATTCAAAGTAATATTCGGCATGCTAATTACGTTGCCGATTGCCAAATTGCATTATCTCTTATAGTTTCCGAGATATGGACTATCGACATCTTGCAATATTGACTCTGCTTCTAACTTGGGCCAGAATTGTAAAATGGTCTTATGAATTAGCGATTTCGCTCCAATTCACATTCCAAGTAATATTCGGCATGCTAATTACGTTGCTGATTGCCAAATTGCATTATCTCTTATAGTTTCCGAGATATGGACTATCGACATCTTGCAATATTGGCTCTGCTTCTAACTTGGGCCAGAATTGTAAAATGGTCTTATGAATTAGCGATTTTGTTGTAATTCACATTCCAAGTAATATTCGGCATGCTAATTACGTTGCCGATTGCCAAATTGCATTATCTCTTATAGTTTCCGAGATATGGACTATCGACATCTTGCAATATTGGCTCTGCTTCTAACTTGGGTCAAAATTGTAAAATGGTCTTATGAATTAGCGATTTCGTTGTAATTCACATTCCAAGTAATATTCGGCATGCTAATTATGTTGCCGATTGCCAAATTGCATTATCTCTTATAGTTTCCGAGATATGGACTATCGACATCTTGCAATATTGGCACTGCTACTAACTTGGGCCAGAATTGTAAAATGGTCTTATGAATTAGCGATTTCGTTGTAATTCACATTCCAAGTAATATTCGGCATGCTAATTACGTTGCCGATTGCCAAATTGCATTATCTCTTATAGTTTCCGAGATATGGACTATCGACATCTTGCAATATTGGCTCTGCTTCTAACTTGGGCCAGAATTGTAAAATGGTCTTATGAATTAGCGATTTCGTTGTAATTCACATTCCAAGTAATATTCGGCATGCTAATTACGTTGCCTATTGCCAAATTGCATTATCTCTTATAGTTTCCGAGATATGGACTATCGACATTTTACAATATTGGCTCTGCTTCTAACTTGGGTCAAAATTGTAAAATGGTCTTATGAATTAGCAATTTCGCTCCAATTCACATTCCAAGTAATATTCGGCATGCTAATTACGTTGCCGATTGCCAAATTGCATTATCTCTTATAGTTTCCGAGATATGGACTATCGACATCTTGCAATATTGGCTCTGCCTCTAACTTGGGCCAGAATTGTAAAATGGTCTTATGAATTAGCGATTTCGTTGTAATTCACATTCCAAGTAATATTCGGCATGCTAATTACGTTGCCTATTGCCAAATTGCATTATCTCTTATAGTTTCCGAGATATGGACTATCGACATCTTGCAATATTGGCTCTGCTTCTAACTTGAGCCAGAATTGTAAAATGGTCTTATGAATTAGCGATTTCGTTGTAATTCACATTCCAAGTAATATTCGGCATGCTAATTATGTTGCCGATTGCCAAATTGCATTATCTCTTATAGTTTCCGAGATATGGACTATCGACATTTTACAATATTGGCTCTTCTTCTAACTTGGGTCAAAATTGTAAAATGGTCTTATGAATTAGCGATTTCGCTCCAGTTCACATTCAAAGTAATATTCGGCATGCTAATTACGTTGCCGATTGCCAAATTGCATTATCTCTTATAGTTTCCGAGATATGGACTATCGACATCTTGCAATATTGACTCTGCTTCTAACTTGGGCCAGAATTGTAAAATGGTCTTATGAATTAGCGATTTCGCTCCAATTCACATTCCAAGTAATATTCGGCATGCTAATTACGTTGCTGATTGCCAAATTGCATTATCTCTTATAGTTTCCGAGATATGGACTATCGACATCTTGCAATATTGGCTCTGCTTCTAACTTGGGCCAGAATTGTAAAATGGTCTTATGAATTAGCGATTTTGTTGTAATTCACATTCCAAGTAATATTCGGCATGCTAATTACGTTGCCGATTGCCAAATTGCATTATCTCTTATAGTTTCCGAGATATGGACTATCGACATCTTGCAATATTGGCTCTGCTTCTAACTTGGGTCAAAATTGTAAAATGGTCTTATGAATTAGCGATTTCGTTGTAATTCACATTCCAAGTAATATTCGGCATGCTAATTACGTTGCCGATTGCCAAATTGCATTATCTCTTATAGTTTCCGAGATATGGACTATCGACATCTTGCAATATTGGCTCTGCTTCTAACTTGGGCCAGAATTGTAAAATGGTCTTATGAATTAGCGATTTCGTTGTAATTCACATTCCAAGTAATATTCGGCATGCTAATTACGTTGCCTATTGCCAAATTGCATTATCTCTTATAGTTTCCGAGATATGGACTATCGACATCTTGCAATATTGGCTCTGCTTCTAACTTGAGCCAGAATTGTAAAATGGTCTTATGAATTAGCGATTTCGTTGTAATTCACATTCCAAGTAATATTCGGCATGCTAATTATGTTGCCGATTGCCAAATTGTATTATCTCTTATAGTTTCCGAGATATGGACTATCGACATTTTACAATATTGGCTCTTCTTCTAACTTGGGTCAAAATTGTAAAATGGTCTTATGAATTAGCGATTTCGCTCCAGTTCACATTCAAAGTAATATTCGGCATGCTAATTACGTTGCCGATTGCCAAATTGCATTATCTCTTATAGTTTCCGAGATATGGACTATCGACATCTTGCAATATTGACTCTGCTTCTAACTTGGGCCAGAATTGTAAAATGGTCTTATGAATTAGCGATTTCGCTCCAATTCACATTCCAAGTAATATTCGGCATGCTAATTACGTTGCTGATTGCCAAATTGCATTATCTCTTATAGTTTCCGAGATATGGACTATCGACATCTTGCAATATTGGCTCTGCTTCTAACTTGGGCCAGAATTGTAAAATGGTCTTATGAATTAGCGATTTTGTTGTAATTCACATTCCAAGTAATATTCGGCATGCTAATTACGTTGCCGATTGCCAAATTGCATTATCTCTTATAGTTTCCGAGATATGGACTATCGACATCTTGCAATATTGGCTCTGCTTCTAACTTGGGTCAAAATTGTAAAATGGTCTTATGAATTAGCGATTTCGTTGTAATTCACATTCCAAGTAATATTCGGCATGCTAATTACACTGTCGATGGCCAAATTGCATTATCTCTTATAGTTTCCGAGATATGGACCATCGACATTTTACAATATTGGCTCTGCTTCTAACTTGGGTCAAAATTGTAAAATGGTCTTATGAATTAGCAGTTTCGCTCCAATTCACATTCCAAGTAATATTTGGCATGCTAATTACGTTACCGATTGCCAAATTGCATTATCTCTTATAGTTTCCGAGATATGGACTATCGACATCTTGCAATATTGGCTCTGCTTCTAACTTGGGCCAGAATTGTAAAATGGTCTTATGAATTAGCGATTTCGTTGTAATTCACATTCCAAGTAATATTCGGCATGCTAATTACGTTGCCGATTGCCAAATTGCATTATCTCTTATAGTTTCCGAGATATGGACTATCGACATCTTGCAATATTGGCTCTGCTTCTAACTTGGGCCAGAATTGTAAAATGGTCTTATGAATTAGCGATTTCGTTGTAATTCACATTCCAAGTAATATTCGGCATGCTAATTACGTTGCCGATTGCCAAATTGCATTATCTCTTATAGTTTCCGAGATATGGACCATCGACATCTTGCAATATTGGCTCTGCTTCTAACTTGGGCCAGAATTGTAAAATGGTCTTATGAATTAGCGATTTCGGCTCCAATTCACATTCCAAGTAATATTCGGCATGCTAATTACGTTGCCGATTGCCAAATTGCATTATCTCTTATAGTTTCCGAGATATGGACTATCGACATCTTGCAATATTGGCTCTGCTTCTAACTTGGGCCAGAATTGTAAAATGGTCTTATGAATTAGCGATTTCGTTGTAATTCACATTCCAAGTAATATTCGGCATGCTAATTACGTTGCCGATTGCCAAATTGCATTATCTCTTATAGTTTCCGAGATATGGACTATCGACATCTTGCAATATTGGCTCTGCTTCTAACTTGGGCCAGAATTGTAAAAGGGTCTTATGAATTAGCGATTTCGTTGTAATTCACATTCCAAGTAATATTCGGCATGCTAATTACGTTGCCGATTGCCAAATTGCATTATCTCTTATAGTTTCCGAGATATGGACTATCGACATTTTACAATATTGGCCCTTATTCTAACTTGGGTCAAAATTGTAAAATGGTCTTATGAATTAGCGATTTCGCTCCAGTTCACATTCCAAGTAATATTCGGCATGCTAATTACGTTGCCGATTGCCAAATTGCATTATCTCTTATAGTTTCCGAGATATGGACTATCGACATCTTGCAATATTGGCTCTGCTTCTAACTTGGGCCAGAATTGTAAAATGGTCTTATGAATTAGCGATTTCGTTGTAATTCACATTCCAAGTAATATTCGGCATGCTAATTACGTTGCCGATTGCCAAATTGCATTATCTCTTATAGTTTCCGAGATATGGACTATCGACATTTTACAATATTGGCTCTGCTTCTAACTTGGGTCAAAATTGTAAAATGGTCTTATGAATTAGCAATTTCGCTCCAATTCACATTCCAAGTAATATTCGGCATGCTAATTACGTTGCCGATTGCCAGATTGCATTATCTCTTATAGTTTCCGAGATATGGACTATCGACATCTTGCAATATTGGCTCTGCTTCTAACTTGAGCCAGAATTGTAAAATGGTCTTATGAATTAGCGATTTCGTTGTAATTCACATTCCAAGTAATATTCGGCATGCTAATTACGTTGCCGATTGCCAAATTGCATTATCTCTTATAGTTTCCGAGATATGGACTATCGACATTTTACAATATTGGCTCTTCTTCTAACTTGGGTCAAAATTGTAAAATGGTCTTATGAATTAGCGATTTCGCTCCAGTTCACATTCCAAGTAATATTCGGCATGCTAATTACGTTGCCGATTGCCAAATTGCATTATCTCTTATAGTTTCCGAGATATGGACTATCGACATTTTACAATATTGGCTCTGCTTCTAACTTGGGTCAAAATTGTAAAGTGGTCTTATGAATTAGCGATTTCGCTCCAATTCACATTCCAAGTAATATTCGGCATGCTAATTACGTTGCCGATTGCCAAATTGCATTATCTCTTATAGTTTCCGAGATATGGACTATCGACATCTTGCAATATTGGCTCTGCTTCTAACTTGGGCCAGAATTGTAAAATGGTCTTATGAATTAGCGATTTCGTTGTAATTCACATTCCAAGTAATATTCGGCATGCTAATTACGTTGCCGATTGCCAAATTGCATTATCTCTTATAGTTTCCGAGATATGGACTATCGACATCTTGCAATATTGGCTCTGCTTCTAACTTGGGTCAGAATTGTAAAATGGTCTTATGAATTAGCGATTTCGTTGTAATTCACATTCCAAGTAATATTCGGCATGCTAATTACGTTGCCGATTGCCAAATTGCATTATCTCTTATAGTTTCCGAGATATGGACTATCGACATTTTACAATATTGGCTCTGCTACTAACTTGGGTCAAAATTGTAAAGTGGTCTTATGAATTAGCGATTTCGCTCCAATTCACATTCCAAGTAATATTCGGCATGCTAATTACGTTGCCGATTGCCAAATTGCATTATCTCTTATAGTTTCCGAGATATGGACTATCGACATCTTGCAATATTGGCTCTGCTTCTAACTTGGGCCAGAATTGTAAAATGGTCTTATGAATTAGCGATTTCGATGTAATTCACATTCCAATTAATATTCGGCATGCTAATTACGTTGCCGATTGCCAAATTGCATTATCTCTTATAGTTTCCGAGATATGGACTATCGACATCTTGCAATATTGGCTCTGCTTCTAACTTGGGCCAGAATTGTAAAATGGTCTTATGAATTAGCGATTTTGTTGTAATTCACATTCCAAGTAATATTCGGCATGCTAATTACGTTGCCGATTGCCAAATTGCATTATCTCTTATAGTTTCCGAGATATGGACTATCGACATCTTGCAATATTGGCTCTGCTTCTAACTTGGGTCAAAATTGTAAAATGGTCTTATGAATTAGCGATTTCGTTGTAATTCACATTCCAAGTAATATTCGGCATGCTAATTACACTGCCGATGGCCAAATTGCATTATCTCTTATAGTTCCCGAGATATGGTCCATCGACATTTTACAATATTGGCTCTGCTTCTAACTTGGGTCAAAATTGTAAAATGGTCTTATGAATTAGCAGTTTCGCTCCAATTCACATTCCAAGTAATATTTGGCATGCTAATTACGTTGCCGATTGCCAAATTGCATTATCTCTTATAGTTTCTGAGATATGGACTATCGACATCTTGCAATATTGGCTCTGCTTCTAACTTGGGCCAGAATTGTAAAATGGTCTTATGAATTAGCGATTTCGTTGTAATTCACATTCCAAGTAATATTCGGCATGCTAATTACGTTGCCGATTGCCAAATTGCATTATCTCTTATAGTTTCCGAGATATGGACTATCGACATCTTGCAATATTGGCTCTGCTTCTAACTTTTGCCAGAATTGTAAAATGGCCTTATGAATTAGCGATTTCGTTGTAATTCACATTCCAAGTAATATTCGGCATGCTAATTACGTTGCCGATTGCCAAATTGCATTATCTCTTATAGTTTCCGAGATATGGACTATCGACATCTTGCAATATTGGCTCTGCTTCTAACTTGGGCCAGAATTGTAAAATGGTCTTATGAATTAGCGATTTCGGCTCCAATTCACATTCCAAGTAATATTCGGCATGCTAATTACGTTGCCGATTGCCAAATTGCATTATCTCTTATAGTTTCCGAGATATGGACTATCGACATCTTGCAATATTGGCTCTGCTTCTAACTTGGGCCAGAATTGTAAAATGGTCTTATGAATTAGCGATTTCGTTGTAATTCACATTCCAAGTAATATTCGGCATGCTAATTACGTTGCCGATTGCCAAATTGCATTATCTCTTATAGTTTCCGAGATATGGACTATCGACGTCTTGCAATATTGGCTCTGCTTCTAACTTGGGCCAGAATTGTAAAATGGTCTTATGAATTAGCGATTTCGTTGTAATTCACATTCCAAGTAATATTCGGCATGCTAATTACGTTGCCGATTGCCAAATTGCATTATCTCTTATAGTTTCCGAGATATGGACTATCGACATCTTGCAATATTGGCTCTGCTTCTAACTTGGGCCAGAATTGTAAAATGGTCTTATGAATTAGCGATTTCGTTGTAATTCACATTCCAAGTAATATTCGGCATGCTAATTACGTTGCCGATTGCCAAATTGCATTATCTCTTATAGTTTCCGAGATATGGACTATCGACATTTTACAATATTGGCTCTGCTTCTAACTTGGGTCAAAATTGTAAAATGGTCTTATGAATTAGCAATTTCGCTCCAATTCACATTCCAAGTAATATTCGGCATGCTAATTACGTTGCCGATTGCCAGATTGCATTATCTCTTATAGTTTCCGAGATATGGACTATCGACATCTTGCAATATTGGCTCTGCTTCTAACTTGAGCCAGAATTGTAAAATGGTCTTATGAATTAGCGATTTCGTTGTAATTCACATTCCAAGTAATATTCGGCATGCTAATTACGTTGCCGATTGCCAAATTGCATTATCTCTTATAGTTTCCGAGATATGGACTATCGACATCTTGCAATATTGGCTCTGCTTCTAACTTGGGTCAAAATTGTAAAATGGTCTTATGAATTAGCGATTTCGTTGTAATTCACATTCCAAGTAATATTCGGCATGCTAATTACACTGCCGATGGCCAAATTGCATTATCTCTTATAGTTTCCGAGATATGGACCATCGACATTTTACAATATTGGCTCTGCTTCTAACTTGGTTCAAAATTGTAAAATGGTCTTATGAATTAGCAATTTCGCTCCAATTCACATTCCAAGTAATATTCGGCATGCTAATTACGTTGCCGATTGCCAAATTGCATTATCTCTTATAGTTTCTGAGATATGGACTATCGACATCTTGCAATATTGGCTCTGCTTCTAACTTGGGCCAGAATTGTAAAATGGTCTTATGAATTAGCGATTTCGTTGTAATTCACATTCCAAGTAATATTCGGCATGCTAATTACGTTGCCGATTGCCAAATTGCATTATCTCTTATAGTTTCCGAGATATGGACTATCGACATCTTGCAATATTGGCTCTGCTTCTAACTTGGGCCAGAATTGTAAAATTGTCTTATGAATTAGCGATTTCGTTGTAATTCACATTCCAAGTAATATTCGGCATGCTAATTACGTTGCCGATTGCCAAATTGCATTATCTCTTATAGTTTCCGAGATATGGACTATCGACATCTTGCAATATTGGCTCTGCTTCTAACTTGGGCCAGAATTGTAAAATGGTCTTATGAATTAGCGATTTCGTTGTAATTCACATTCCAAGTAATATTCGGCATGCTAATTACGTTGCCGATTACCAAATTGCATTATCTCTTATAGTTTCCGAGATATGGACTATCGACATTTTACAATATTGGCTCTGCTTCTAACTTGGGTCAAAATTGTAAAATGGTCTTATGAATTAGCGATTTTGTTGTAATTCACATTCCAAGTAATATTCGGCATGCTAATTACGTTGCCGATTGCCAAATTGCATTATCTCTTATAGTTTCCGAGATATGGACTATCGACATCTTGCAATATTGGCTCTGCTTCTAACTTGGGTCAGAATTGTAAAATGGTCTTATGAATTAGCGATTTCGTTGTAATTCACATTCCAAGTAATATTCGGCATGCTAATTACGTTGCCGATTGCCAAATTGCATTATCTCTTATAGTTTCCGAGATATGGACTATCGACATTTTACAATATTGGCTCTGCTTCTAACTTGGGTCAAAATTGTAAAGTGATCTTATGAATTAGCGATTTCGCTCCAATTCACATTCCAAGTAATATTCGGCATGCTAATTACGTTGCCGATTGCCAAATTGCATTATCTCTTATAGTTTCCGAGATATGGACTATCGACATCTTGCAATATTGGCTCTGCTTCTAACTTGGGCCAGAATTGTAAAATGGTCTTATGAATTAGCGATTTCGTTGTAATTCACATTCCAAGTAATATTCGGCATGCTAATTACGTTGCCGATTGCCAAATTGCATTATCTCTTATAGTTTCCAAGATATGGACTATCGACATCTTGCAATATTGGCTCTGCTTCTAACTTGGGCCAGAATTGTAAAATGGTCTTATGAATTAGCGATTTCGTTGTAATTCACATTCCAAGTAATATTCGGCATGCTAATTACGTTGCCGATTGCCAAATTGCATTATCTCTTATAGTTTCCGAGATATGGACTATAGACATCTTGCAATATTGGCTCTGCTTCTAACTTGGGCCAGAATTGTAAAATGGTCTTATGAATTAGCCATTTCGGCTCCAATTCACATTCCAAGTAATATTCCGCATGCTAATTACGTTGCCGATTGCCAAATTGCATTATCTCTTATAGTTTCCGAGATATGGACTATCGACATCTTGCAATATTGGCTCTGCTTCTAACTTGGGCCAGAATTGTAAAATGGTCTTATGAATTAGCGATTTCGTTGTAATTCACATTCCAAGTAATATTCGGCATGCTAATTACGTTGCCGATTGCCAAATTGCATTATCTCTTATAGTTTCCGAGATATGGACTATCGACATTTTACAATATTGGCTCTGCTTCTAACTTGGGTCAAAATTGTAAAGTGGTCTTATGAATTAGCGATTTCGCTCCAATTCACATTCCAAGTAATATTCGGCATGCTAATTACGTTGCCGATTGCCAAATTGCATTATCTCTTATAGTTTCCGAGATATGGACTATCGACATCTTGCAATATTGGCTCTGCTTCTAACTTGGGCCAGAATTGTAAAATGGTCTTATGAATTAGCGATTTCGTCGTAATTCACATTCCAAGTAATATTCGGCATGCTAATTACGTTGCCGATTGCCAAATTGCATTATCTCTTATAGTTTCCGAGATATGGACTATCGACATCTTGCAATATTGGCTCTGCTTCTAACTTGGGTCAGAATTGTAAAATGGTCTTATGAATTAGCGATTTCGTTGTAATTCACATTCCAAGTAATATTCGGCATGCTAATTACGTTGCCGATTGCCAAATTGCATTATCTCTTATAGTTTCCGAGATATGGACTATCGACATTTTACAATATTGGCTCTGCTTCTAACTTGGGTCAAAATTGTAAAATGGTCTTATGAATTAGCAATCTCGCACCAATTCACATTCCAAGTAATATTCGGCATGCCAATTACGTTGCCGATTGCCAAATTGCATTATCTCTTATAGTTTCCGAGATATGGACTATCGACATCTTGCAATATTGGCTCTGCTTCTAACTTGGGCCAGAATTGTAAAATGGTCTTATGAATTAGCGATTTCGTTGTAATTCACATTCCAAGTAATATTCGGCATGCTAATTACGTTGCCGATTGCCAAATTGCATTATCTCTTATAGTTTCCGAGATATGGACTATCGACATCTTGCAATATTGGCTCTGCTTCTAACTTGGGCCAGAATTGTAAAATGGTCTTATGAATTAGCGAATTCGTCGTAATTCACATTCCAAGTAATATTCGGCATGCTAATTACGTTGCCGATTGCCAAATTGCATTATCTCTTATAGTTTCCGAGATATGGACTATCGACATCTTGCAATATTGGCTCTGCTTCTAACTTGGGCCAGAATTGTAAAATGGTCTTATGAATTAGCGATTTCGTTGTAATTCACATTCCAAGTAATATTCGGCATGCTAATTACGTTGCCGATTGCCAAATTGCATTATCTCTTATAGTTTCCGAGATATGGACTATCGACATCTTGCAATATTGGCTCTGCTTCTAACTTGGGCCAGAATTGTAAAATGGTCTTATGAATTAGCGATTTCGGCTCCAATTCACATTCTAAGTAATATTCGGCATGCTAATTACGTTGCCGATTGCCAAATTGCATTATCTCTTATAGTTTCCGAGATATGGACTATCGACATCTTGCAATATTGACTCTGCTTCTAACTTGGGCCAGAATTGTAAAATGGTCTTATGAATTAGCGATTTCGCTCCAATTCACATTCTAAGTAATATTCGGCATGCTAATTACGTTGCCGATTGCCAAATTGCATTATCTCTTATAGTTTCCGAGATATGGACTATCGACATCTTGCAATATTGGCTCTGCTTCTAACTTGGGCCAGAATTGTAAAATGGTCTTATGAATTAGCGATTTCGTTGTAATTCACATTCCAAGTAATATTCGGCATGCTAATTACGTTGCCGATTGCCAAATTGCATTATCTCTTATAGTTTCCGAGATATGGACTATCGACATCTTGCAATATTGGCTCTGCTACTAACTTGGGCCAGAATTGTAAAATGGTCTTATGAATTAGCGATTTCGTTGTAATTCACATTCCAAGTAATATTCGGCATGCTAATTACGTTGCCGATTGCCAAATTGCATTATCTCTTATAGTTTCCGAGATATGGACTATCGACATCTTGCAATATTGGCTCTGCTTCTAACTTGGGCCAGAATTGTAAAATGGTCTTATGAATTAGCGATTTCGTTGTAATTCACATTCCAAGTAATATTCAGCATGCTAATTACGTTGCCGATTGCCAAATTGCATTATCTCTTATAGTTTCCGAGATATGGACTATCGACATTTTACAATATTGGCTCTGCTTCTAACTTGGGTCAAAATTGTAAAATGGTCTTATGAATTAGCAATTTCGCTCCAATTCACATTCCAAGTAATATTCGGCATGCTAATTACGTTGCCGATTGCCAGATTGCATTATCTCTTATAGTTTCCGAGATATGGACTATCGACATCTTGCAATATTGGCTCTGCTTCTAACTTGAGCCAGAATTGTAAAATGGTCTTATGAATTAGCGATTTCGTTGTAATTCACATTCCAAGTAATATTCGGCATGCTAATTACGTTGCCGATTGCCAAATTGCATTATCTCTTATAGTTTCCGAGATATGGACTATCGACATTTTACAATATTGGCTCTTCTTCTAACTTGGGTCAAAATTGTAAAATGGTCTTATGAATTAGCGATTTCGCTCCAGTTCACATTCCAAGTAATATTCGGCATGCTAATTACGTTGCCGATTGCCAAATTGCATTATCTCTTATAGTTTCCGAGATATGGACTATCGACATCTTGCAATATTGACTCTGCTTCTAACTTTGGCCAGAATTGTAAAATGGTCTTATGAATTAGCGATTTCGCGCCAATTCACATTCCAAGTAATATTCGGCATGCTAATTACGTTGCTGATTGCCAAATTGCATTATCTCTTATAGTTTCCGAGATATGGACTATCGACATCTTGCAATATTGGCTCTGCTTCTAACTTGGGCCAGAATTGTAAAATGGTCTTATGAATTAGCGATTTTGTTGTAATTCACATTCCAAGTAATATTCGTCATGCTAATTACGTTGCCGATTGCCAAATTGCATTATCTCTTATAGTTTCCGAGATATGGACTATCGACATCTTGCAATATTGGCTCTGCTTCTAACTTGGGTCAAAATTGTAATATGGTCTTATGAATTAGCGATTTCGTTGTAATTCACATTCCAAGTAATATTCGGCATGCTAATTACACTGCCGATGGCCAAATTGCATTATCTCTTATAGTTTCCGAGATATGGACCATCGACATTTTACAATATTGGCTCTGCTTCTAACTTGGGTCAAAATTGTAAAATGGTCTTATGAATTAGCAGTTTCGCTCCAATTCACATTCCAAGTAATATTTGGCATGCTAATTACGTTGCCGATTGCCAAATTGCATTATCTCTTATAGTTTCCGAGATATGGACTATCGACATCTTGCAATATTGGCTCTGCTTCTAACTTGGGCCAGAATTGTAAAATGGTCTTATGAATTAGCGATTTCGTTGTAATTCACATTCCAAGTAATATTCGGCATGCTAATTACGTTGCCGATTGCCAAATTGCATTATCTCTTATAGTTTCCGAGATATGGACTATCGACATCTTGCAATATTGGCTCTGCTTCTAACTTGGGCCAGAATTGTAAAATGGTCTTATGAATTAGCGATTTCGTTGTAATTCACATTCCAAGTAATATTCGGCATGCTAATTACGTTGCCGATTGCCAAATTGCATTATCTCTTATAGTTTCCGAGATATGGACTATCGACATCTTGCAATATTGGCTCTGCTTCTAACTTGGGCCAGAATTGTAAAATGGTCTTATGAATTAGCGATTTCGGCTCCAATTCACATTCTAAGTAATATTCGGCATGCTAATTACGTTGCCGATTGCCAAATTGCATTATCTCTTATAGTTTCCGAGATATGGACTATCGACATCTTGCAATATTGGCTCTGCTTCTAACTTGGGCCAGAATTGTAAAATGGTCTTATGAATTAGCGATTTCGTTGTAATTCACATTCAAAGTAATATTCGGCATGCTAATTACGTTGCCGATTGCCAAATTGCATTATCTCTTATAGTTTCCGAGATATGGACTATCGACATCTTGCAATATTGGCTCTGCTACTAACTTGGGCCAGAATTGTAAAATGGTCTTATGAATTAGCGATTTCGTTGTAATTCACATTCCAAGTAATATTCGGCATGCTAATTACGTTGCCGATTGCCAAATTGCATTATCTCTTATAGTTTCCGAGATATGGACTATCGACATCTTGCAATATTGGCTCTGCTTCTAACTTGGGCCAGAATTGTAAAATGGTCTTATGAATTAGCGATTTCGCTCCAATTCACATTCCAAGTAATATTCGGCATGCTAATTACGTTGCCGATTGCCAAATTGCATTATCTCTTATAGTTTCCGAGATATGGACTATCGACATCTTGCAATATTGACTCTGCTTCTAACTTGGGCCAGAATTGTAAAATGGTCTTATGAATTAGCGATTTCGCTCCAATTCACATTCCAAGTAATATTCGGCATGCTAATTACGTTGCCGATTGCCAAATTGCATTATCTCTTATAGTTTCCGAGATATGGACTATCGACATCTTGCAATATTGGCTCTGCTTCTAACTTGGGCCAGAATTGTAAAATGGTCTTATGAATTAGCGATTTCGTTGTAATTCACATTCCAAGTAATATTCGGCATGCTAATTACGTTGCCGATTGCCAAATTGCATTATCTCTTATAGTTTCCGAGATATGGACTATCGACATCTTGCAATATTGGCTCTGCTTCTAACTTGGGTCAGAATTGTAAAATGGTCTTATGAATTAGCGATTTCGTTGTAATTCACATTCCAAGTAATATTCGGCATGCTAATTACGTTGCCGATTGCCAAATTGCATTATCTCTTATAGTTTCCGAGATATGGACTATCGACATTTTACAATATTGGCTCTGCTTCTAACTTGGGTCAAAATTGTAAAGTGGTCTTATGAATTAGCGATTTCGCTCCAATTCACATTCCAAGTAATATTCGGCATGCTAATTACGTTGCCGATTGCCAAATTGCATTATCTCTTATAGTTTCCGAGATATGGACTATCGACATCTTGCAATATTGGCTCTGCTTCTAACTTGGGCCAGAATTGTAAAATGGTCTTATGAATTAGCGATTTCGTTGTAATTCACATTCCAATTAATATTCGGCATGCTAATTACGTTGCCGATTGCCAAATTGTATTATCTCTTATAGTTTCCGAGATATGGACTATCGACATCTTGCAATATTGGCTCTGCTTCTAACTTGGGCCAGAATTGTAAAATGGTCTTATGAATTAGCGATTTTGTTGTAATTCACATTCCAAGTAATATTCGGCATGCTAATTACGTTGCCGATTGCCAAATTGCATTATCTCTTATAGTTTCCGAGATATGGACTATCGACATCTTGCAATATTGGCTCTGCTTCTAACTTGGGCCAAAATTGTAAAATGGTCTTATGAATTAGCAATTTCGTTGTAATTCACATTCCAAGTAATATTCGGCATGCTAATTACACTGCCGATGGCCAAATTGCATTATCTCTTATAGTTCCCGAGATATGGACCATCGACATTTTACAATATTGGCTCTGCTTCTAACTTGGGTCAAAATTGTAAAATGGTCTTATGAATTAGCAGTTTCGCTCCAATTCACATTCCAAGTAATATTTGGCATGCTAATTACGTTGCCGATTGCCAAATTGCATTATCTCTTATAGTTTCTGAGATATGGACTATCGACATCTTGCAATATTGGCTCTGCTTCTAACTTGGGCCAGAATTGTAAAAGGGTCTTATGAATTAGCGATTTCGTTGTAATTCACATTCCAAGTAATATTCGGCATGCTAATTACGTTGCCGATTGCCAAATTGCATTATCTCTTATAGTTTCCGAGATATGGACTATCGACATCTTGCAATATTGGCTCTGCTTCTAACTTGGGCCAGAATTGTAAAATGGTCTTATGAATTAGCGATTTCGTTGTAATTCACATTCCAAGTAATATTCGGCATGCTAATTACGTTGCCGATTGCCAAATTGCATTATCTCTTATAGTTTCCGAGATATGGACTATCGACATCTTGCAATATTGGCTCTGCTTCTAACTTGGGCCAGAATTGTAAAATGGTCTTATGAATTAGCGATTTCGGCTCCAATTCACATTCCAAGTAATATTCGGCATGCTAATTACGTTGCCGATTGCCAAATTGCATTATCTCTTATAGTTTCCGAGATATGGACTATCGACATCTTGCAATATTGGCTCTGCTTCTAACTTGGGCCAGAATTGTAAAATGGTCTTATGAATTAGCGATTTCGTTGTAATTCACATTCCAAGTAATATTCGGCATGCTAATTACGTTGCCGATTGCCAAATTGCATTATCTCTTATAGTTTCCGAGATATGGACTATCGACATCTTGCAATATTGGCTCTGCTTCTATCTTGGGCCAGAATTGTAAAATGGTCTTATGAATTAGCGATTTCGTTGTAATTCACATTCCAAGTAATATTCGGCATGCTAATTACGTTGCCGATTGCCAAATTGCATTATCTCTTATAGTTTCCGAGATATGGACTATCGACATCTTGCAATATTGGCTCTGCTTCTAACTTGGGCCAGAATTGTAAAATGGTCTTATGAATTAGCGATTTCGTTGTAATTCACATTCCAAGTAATATTCGGCATGCTAATTACGTTGCCGATTGCCAAATTGCATTATCTCTTATAGTTTCCGAGATATGGACTATCGACATTTTACAATATTGGCTCTGCTTCTAACTTGGGTCAAAATTGTAAAATGGTCTTATGAATTAGCAATTTCGCTCCAATTCACATTCCAAGTAATATTCGGCATGCTAATTACGTTGCCGATTGCCAGATCGCATTATCTCTTATAGTTTCCGAGATATGGACTATCGACATCTTGCAATATTGGCTCTGCTTCTAACTTGAGCCAGAATTGTAAAATGGTCTTATGAATTAGCGATTTCGTTGTAATTCACATTCCAAGTAATATTCGGCATGCTAATTACGTTGCCGATTGCCAAATTGCATTATCTATTATAGTTTCCGAGATATGGACTATCGACATTTTACAATATTGGCTCTTCTTCTAACTTGGGTCAAAATTGTAAAATGGCCTTATGAATTAGCGATTTCGCTCCAATTCACATTCCAAGTAATATTCGGCATGCTAATTACGTTGCCGATTGCCAAATTGCATTATCTCTTATAGTTTCTGAGATATGGACTATCGACATCTTGCAATATTGGCTCTGCTTCTAACTTGGGCCAGAATTGTAAAATGGTCTTATGAATTAGCGATTTTGTTGTAATTCACATTCCAAGTAATATTCGGCATGCTAATTACGTTGCCGATTGCCAAATTGCATTATCTCTTATAGTTTCCGAGATATGGACTATCGACATCTTGCAATATTGGCTCTGCTTCTAACTTGGGTCAAAATTGTAAAATGGTCTTATGAATTAGCGATTTCGTTGTAATTCACATTCCAAGTAATATTCGGCATGCTAATTACACTGCCGATGGCCAAATTGCATTATCTCTTATAGTTTCCGAGATATGGACCATCGACATTTTACAATATTGGCTCTGCTTCTAACTTGGTTCAAAATTGTAAAATGGTCTTATGAATTAGCAATTTCGCTCCAATTCACATTCCAAGTAATATTCGGCATGCTAATTACGTTGCCGATTGCCAAATTGCATTATCTCTTATAGTTTCTGAGATATGGACTATCGACATCTTGCAATATTGGCTCTGCTTCTAACTTGGGCCAGAATTGTAAAATGGTCTTATGAATTAGCGATTTCGTTGTAATTCACATTCCAAGTAATATTCGGCATGCTAATTACGTTGCCGATTGCCAAATTGCATTATCTCTTATAGTTTCCGAGATATGGACTATCGACATCTTGCAATATTGGCTCTGTTTCTAACTTGGGCCAGAATTGTAAAATTGTCTTATGAATTAGCGATTTCGTTGTAATTCACATTCCAAGTAATATTCGGCATGCTAATTACGTTGCCGATTGCCAAATTGCATTATCTCTTATAGTTTCCGAGATATGGACTATCGACATCTTGCAATATTGGCTCTGCTTCTAACTTGGGCCAGAATTGTAAAATGGTCTTATGAATTAGCGATTTCGTTGTAATTCACATTCCAAGTAATATTCGGCATGCTAATTACGTTGCCGATTGCCAAATTGCATTATCTCTTATAGTTTCCGAGACATGGACTATCGACATTTTACAATATTGGCTCTGCTTCTAACTTGGGTCAAAATTGTAAAATGGTCTTATGAATTAGCGATTTTGTTGTAATTCACATTCCAAGTAATATTCGGCATGCTAATTACGTTGCCGATTGCCAAATTGCATTATCTCTTATAGTTTCCGAGATATGGACTATCGACATCTTGCAATATTGGCTCTGCTTCTAACTTGGGTCAAAATTGTAAAATGGTCTTATGAATTAGCGATTTCGTTGTAATTCACATTCCAAGTAATATTCGGCATGCTAATTACACTGCCGATGGCCAAATTGCATTATCTCTTATAGTTTCCGAGATATGGACCATCGACATTTTACAATATTGGCTCTGCTTCTAACTTGGGTCAAAATTGTAAAATGGTCTTATGAATTAGCGATTTCGTTGTAATTCACATTCCAAGTAATATTCGGCATGCTAATTACGTTGCCGATTGCCAAATTGCATTATCTCTTATAGTTTCCGAGATATGGACTATCGACATTTTACAATATTGGCTCTGCTTCTAACTTGGGTCAAAATTGTAAAGTGGTCTTATGAATTAGCGATTTCGCTCCAATTCACATTCCAAGTAATATTCGGCATGCTAATTACGTTGCCGATTGCCAAATTGCATTATCTCTTATAGTTTCCGAGATATGGACTATCGACATTTTACAATATTGGCTCTGCTTCTAACTTGGGTCAAAATTGTAAAGTGATCTTATGAATTAGCGATTTCGCTCCAATTCACATTCCAAGTAATATTCGGCATGCTAATTACGTTGCCGATTGCCAAATTGCATTATCTATTATAGTTTCCGAGATATGGACTATCGACATCTTGCAATATTGGCTCTGCTTCTAACTTGGGCCAGAATTGTAAAATGGTCTTATGAATTAGCGATTTCGTTGTAATTCACATTCCAAGTAATATTCGGCATGCTAATTACGTTGCCGATTGCCAAATTGCATTATCTCTTATAGTTTCCGAGATATGGACTATCGACATCTTGCAATATTGGCTCTGCTTCTAACTTGGGCCAGAATTGTAAAATGGTCTTATGAATTAGCGATTTCGTTGTAATTCACATTCCAAGTAATATTCGGCATGCTAATTACGTTGCCGATTGCCAAATTGCATTATCTCTTATAGTTTCCGAGATATGGACTATAGACATCTTGCAATATTGGCTCTGCTTCTAACTTGGGCCAGAATTGTAAAATGGTCTTATGAATTAGCCATTTCGGCTCCAATTCACATTCCAAGTAATATTCCGCATGCTAATTACGTTGCCGATTGCCAAATTGCATTATCTCTTATAGTTTCCGAGATATGGACTATCGACATTTTGCAATATTGGCTCTGCTTCTAACTTGGGCCAGAATTGTAAAATGGTCTTATGAATTAGCGATTTCGTTGTAATTCACATTCCAAGTAATATTCGGCATGCTAATTACGTTGCCGATTGCCAAATTGCATTATCTCTTATAGTTTCCGAGATATGGACTATCGACATTTTACAATATTGGCTCTGTTTCTAACTTGGGTCAAAATTGTAAAGTGGTCTTATGAATTAGCGATTTCGCTCCAATTCACATTCCAAGTAATATTCGGCATGCTAATTACGTTGCCGATTGCCAAATTGCATTATCTCTTATAGTTTCCGAGATATGGACTATCGACATCTTGCAATATTGGCTCTGCTTCTAACTTGGGCCAGAATTGTAAAATGGTCTTATGAATTAGCGATTTCGTCGTAATTCACATTCCAAGTAATATTCGGCATGCTAATTACGTTGCCGATTGCCAAATTGCATTATCTCTTATAGTTTCCGAGATATGGACTATCGACATCTTGCAATATTGGCTCTGTTTCTAACTTGGGTCAGAATTGTAAAATGGTCTTATGAATTAGCGATTTCGTTGTAATTCACATTCCAAGTAATATTCGGCATGCTAATTACGTTGCCGATTGCCAAATTGCATTATCTCTTATAGTTTCCGAGATATGGACTATCGACATTTTACAATATTGGCTCTGCTTCTAACTTGGGTCAAAATTGTAAAATGGTCTTATGAATTAGCAATCTCGCACCAATTCACATTCCAAGTAATATTCGGCATGCTAATTACGTTGCCGATTGCCAAATTGCATTATCTCTTATAGTTTCCGAGATATGGACTATCGACATCTTGCAATATTGGCTCTGCTTCTAACTTGGGCCAGAATTGTAAAATGGTCTTATGAATTAGCGATTTCGTTGTAATTCACATTCCAAGTAATATTCGGCATGCTAATTACGTTGCCGATTGCCAAATTGCATTAACTCTTATAGTTTCCGAGATATGGACTATCGACATCTTGCAATATTGGCTCTGCTTCTAACTTGGGCCAGAATTGTAAAATGGTCTTATGAATTAGCGATTTCGTTGTAATTCACATTCCAAGTAATATTCGGCATGCTAATTACGTTGCCGATTGCCAAATTGCATTATCTCTTATAGTTTCCGAGATATGGACTATCGACATCTTGCAATATTGGCTCTGCTTCTAACTTGGGCCAGAATTGTAAAATGGTCTTATGAATTAGCGATTTCGGCTCCAATTCACATTCTAAGTAATATTCGGCATGCTAATTACGTTGCCGATTGCCAAATTGCATTATCTCTTATAGTTTCCGAGATATGGACTATCGACATCTTGCAATATTGGCTCTGCTTCTAACTTGGGCCAGAATTGTAAAATGGTCTTATGAATTAGCGATTTCGTTGTAATTCACATTCCAAGTAATATTCTTCATGCTAATTACGTTGCCGATTGCCAAATTGCATTATCTCTTATAGTTTCCGAGATATGGACTATCGACATCTTGCAATATTGGCTCTGCTACTAACTTGGGCCAGAATTGTAAAATGGTCTTATGAATTAGCGATTTCGTTGTAATTCACATTCCAAGTAATATTCGGCATGCTAATTACGTTGCCGATTGCCAAATTGCATTATCTCTTATAGTTTCCGAGATATGGACTATCGACATCTTGCAATATTGGCTCTGCTTCTAACTTGGGCCAGAATTGTAAAATGGTCTTATGAATTAGCAATTTCGCTCCAATTCACATTCCAAGTAATATTCGGCATGCTAATTACGTTGCCGATTGCCAGATTGCATTATCTCTTATAGTTTCCGAGATATGGACTATCGACATCTTGCAATATTGGCTCTGCTTCTAACTTGAGCCAGAATTGTAAAATGGTCTTATGAATTAGCAATTTCGCTCCAATTCACATTCCAAGTAATATTCGGCATGCTAATTACGTTGCCGATTGCCAGATTGCATTATCTCTTATAGTTTCCGAGATATGGACTATCGACATCTTGCAATATTGGCTCTGCTTCTAACTTGAGCCAGAATTGTAAAATGGTCTTATGAATTAGCGATTTCGTTGTAATTCACATTCCAAGTAATATTCGGCATGCTAATTACGTTGCCGATTGCCAAATTGCATTATCTCTTATAGTTTCCGAGATATGGACTATCGACATTTTACAATATTGGCTCTTCTTCTAACTTGGGTCAAAATTGTAAAATGGTCTTATGAATTAGCGATTTCGCTCCAGTTCACATTCCAAGTAATATTCGGCATGCTAATTACGTTGCCGATTGCCAAATTGCATTATCTCTTATAGTTTCCGAGATATGGACTATCGACATCTTGCAATATTGACTCTGCTTCTAACTTGGGCCAGAATTGTAAAATGGTCTTATGAATTAGCGATTTCGCTCCAATTCACATTCCAAGTAATATTCGGCATGCTAATTACGTTGCCGATTGCCAAATTGCATTATCTCTTATAGTTTCCGAGATATGGACTATCGACATCTTGCAATATTGGCTCTGCTTCTAACTTGGGCCAGAATTGTAAAATGGTCTTATGAATTAGCGATTTCGTTGTAATTCACATTCCAAGTAATATTCGGCATGCTAATTACGTTGCCGATTGCCAAATTGCATTATCTCTTATAGTTTCCGAGATATGGACTTTCGACATCATGCAATATTGGCTCTGCTTCTAACTTGGGCCAGAATTGTAAAATGGTCTTATGAATTAGCGATTTCGTTGTAATTCACATTCCAAGTAATATTCGGCATGCTAATTACGTTGCCGATTGCCAAATTGCATTATCTCTTATAGTTTCCGAGATATGGACTATCGACATCTTGCAATATTGGCTCTGCTTCTAACTTGGGCCAGAATTGTAAAATGGTCTTATGAATTAGCGATTTCGTTGTAATTCACATTCCAAGTAATATTCGGCATGCTAATTACGTTGCCGATTGCCAAATTGCATTATCTCTTATAGTTTCCGAGATATGGACTATCGACATTTTACAATATTGGCTCTGCTTCTAACTTGGGTCAAAATTGTAAAATGGTCTTATGAATTAGCAATTTCGCTCCAATTCACATTCCAAGTAATATTCGGCATGCTAATTACGTTGCCGATTGCCAGATTGCATTATCTCTTATAGTTTCCGAGATATGGACTATCGACATCTTGCAATATTGGCTCTGCTTCTAACTTGAGCCAGAATTGTAAAATGGTCTTATGAATTAGCGATTTCGTTGTAATTCACATTCCAAGTAATATTCGGCATGCTAATTACGTTGCCGATTGCCAAATTGCATTATCTATTATAGTTTCCGAGATATGGACTATCGACATTTTACAATATTGGCTCTTCTTCTAACTTGGGTCAAAATTGTAAAATGGCCTTATGAATTAGCGATTTCGCTCCAATTCACATTCCAAGTAATATTCGGCATGCTAATTACGTTGCCGATTGCCAAATTGCATTATCTCTTATAGTTTCTGAGATATGGACTATCGACATCTTGCAATATTGGCTCTGCTTCTAACTTGGGCCAGAATTGTAAAATGGTCTTATGAATTAGCGATTTTGTTGTAATTCACATTCCAAGTAATATTCGGCATGCTAATTACGTTGCCGATTGCCAAATTGCATTATCTCTTATAGTTTCCGAGATATGGACTATCGACATCTTGCAATATTGGCTCTGCTTCTAACTTGGGTCAAAATTGTAAAATGGTCTTATGAATTAGCGATTTCGTTGTAATTCACATTCCAAGTAATATTCGGCATGCTAATTACACTGCCGATGGCCAAATTGCATTATCTCTTATAGTTTCCGAGATATGGATCATCGACATTTTACAATATTGGCTCTGCTTCTAACTTGGTTCAAAATTGTAAAATGGTCTTATGAATTAGCAATTTCGCTCCAATTCACATTCCAAGTAATATTCGGCATGCTAATTACGTTGCCGATTGCCAAATTGCATTATCTTTTATAGTTTCTGAGATATGGACTATCGACATCTTGCAATATTGGCTCTGCTTCTAACTTGGGCCAGAATTGTAAAATGGTCTTATGAATTAGCGATTTCGTTGTAATTCACATTCCAAGTAATATTCGGCATGCTAATTACGTTGCCGATTGCCAAATTGCATTATCTCTTATAGTTTCCGAGATATGGACTATCGACATCTTGCAATATTGGCTCTGCTTCTAACTTGGGCCAGAATTGTAAAATTGTCTTATGAATTAGCGATTTCGTTGTAATTCACATTCCAAGTAATATTCGGCATGCTAATTACGTTGCCGATTGCCAAATTGCATTATCTCTTATAGTTTCCGAGATATGGACTATCGACATCTTGCAATATTGGCTCTGCTTCTAACTTGGGCCAGAATTGTAAAATGGTCTTATGAATTAGCGATTTCGTTGTAATTCACATTCCAAGTAATATTCGGCATGCTAATTACGTTGCCGATTGCCAAATTGCATTATCTCTTATAGTTTCCGAGATATGGACTATCGACATTTTACAATATTGGCTCTGCTTCTAACTTGGGTCAAAATTGTAAAATGGTCTTATGAATTAGCGATTTTGTTGTAATTCACATTCCAAGTAATATTCGGCATGCTAATTACGTTGCCGATTGCCAAATTGCATTATCTCTTATAGTTTCCGAGATATGGACTATCGACATCTTGCAATATTGGCTCTGCTTCTAACTTGGGTCAAAATTGTAAAATGGTCTTATGAATTAGCGATTTCGTTGTAATTCACATTCCAAGTAATATTCGGCATGCTAATTACACTGCCGATGGCCAAATTGCATTATCTCTTATAGTTTCCGAGATATGGACCATCGACATTTTACAATATTGGCTCTGCTTCTAACTTGGGTCAAAATTGTAAAATGGTCTTATGAATTAGCAATTTCGATCCAATTCACATTCCAAGTAATATTCGGCATGCTAATTACGTTGCCGATTGCCAAATTGCATTATCTCTTATAGTTTCTGAGATATGGACTATCGACATCTTGCAATATTGGCTCTGCTTCTAACTTGGGCCAGAATTGTAAAATGGTCTTATGAATTAGCGATTTCGTTGTAATTCACATTCCAAGTAATATTCGGCATGCTAATTACGTTGCCGATTGCCAAATTGCATTATCTCTTATAGTTTCCGAGATATGGACTATCGACATTTTACAATATTGGCTCTGCTTCTAACTTGGGTCAAAATTGTAAAGTGGTCTTATGAATTAGCGATTTCGCTCCAATTCACATTCCAAGTAATATTCGGCATGCTAATTACGTTGCCGATTGCCAAATTGCATTATCTCTTATAGTTTCCGAGATATGGACTATCGACATCTTGCAATATTGGCTCTGCTTCTAACTTGGGCCAGAATTGTAAAATGGTCTTATGAATTAGCGATTTCGTTGTAATTCACATTCCAAGTAATATTCGGCATGCTAATTACGTTGCCGATTGCCAAATTGCATTATCTCTTATAGTTTCCGAGATATGGACTATCGACATCTTGCAATATTGGCTCTGCTTCTAACTTGGGTCAGAATTGTAAAATGGTCTTATGAATTAGCGATTTCGTTGTAATTCACATTCCAAGTAATATTCGGCATGCTAATTACGTTGCCGATTGCCAAATTGCATTATCTCTTATAGTTTCCGAGATATGGACTATCGACATTTTACAATATTGGCTCTGCTTCTAACTTGGGTCAAAATTGTAAAGTGATCTTATGAATTAGCGATTTCGCTCCAATTCACATTCCAAGTAATATTCGGCATGCTAATTACGTTGCCGATTGCCAAATTGCATTATCTCTTATAGTTTCCGAGATATGGACTATCGACATCTTGCAATATTGGCTCTGCTTCTAACTTGGGCCAGAATTGTAAAATGGTCTTATGAATTAGCGATTTCGTTGTAATTCACATTCCAAGTAATATTCGGCATGCTAATTACGTTGCCGATTGCCAAATTGCATTATCTCTTATAGTTTCCGAGATATGGACTATCGACATCTTGCAATATTGGCTCTGCTTCTAACTTGGGCCAGAATTGTAAAATGGTCTTATGAATTAGCGATTTCGTTGTAATTCACATTCCAAGTAATATTCGGCATGCTAATTACGTTGCCGATTGCCAAATTGCATTATCTCTTATAGTTTCCGAGATATGGACGATAGACATCTTGCAATATTGGCTCTGCTTCTAACTTGGGCCAGAATTGTAAAATGGTCTTATGAATTAGCCATTTCGGCTCCAATTCACATTCCAAGTAATATTCCGCATGCTAATTACGTTGCCGATTGCCAAATTGCATTATCTCTTATAGTTTCCGAGATATGGACTATCGACATCTTGCAATATTGGCTCTGCTTCTAACTTGGGCCAGAATTGTAAAATGGTCTTATGAATTAGCGATTTCGTTGTAATTCACATTCCAAGTAATATTCGGCATGCTAATTACGTTGCCGATTGCCAAATTGCATTATCTCTTATAGTTTCCGAGATATGGACTATCGACATTTTACAATATTGGCTCTGCTTCTAACTTGGGTCAAAATTGTAAAGTGGTCTTATGAATTAGCGATTTCGCTCCAATTCACATTCCAAGTAATATTCGGCATGCTAATTACGTTGCCGATTGCCAAATTGCATTATCTCTTATAGTTTCCGAGATATGGACTATCGACATCTTGCAATATTGGCTCTGCTTCTAACTTGGGCCAGAATTGTAAAATGGTCTTATGAATTAGCGATTTCGTCGTAATTCACATTCCAAGTAATATTCGGCATGCTAATTACGTTGCCGATTGCCAAATTGCATTATCTCTTATAGTTTCCGAGATATGGACTATCGACATCTTGCAATATTGGCTCTGCTTCTAACTTGGGTCAGAATTGTAAAATGGTCTTATGAATTAGCGATTTCGTTGTAATTCACATTCCAAGTAATATTCGGCATGCTAATTACGTTGCCGATTGCCAAATTGCATTATCTCTTATAGTTTCCGAGATATGGACTATCGACATTTTACAATATTGGCTCTGCTTCTAACTTGGGTCAAAATTGTAAAATGGTCTTATGAATTAGCAATCTCGCACCAATTCACATTCCAAGTAATATTCGGCATGCTAATTACGTTGCCGATTGCCAAATTGCATTATCTCTTATAGTTTCCGAGATATGGACTATCGACATCTTGCAATATTGGCTCTGCTTCTAACTTGGGCCAGAATTGTAAAATGGTCTTATGAATTAGCGATTTCGTTGTAATTCACATTCCAAGTAATACTCGGCATGCTAATTACGCTGCCGATTGCCAAATTGCATTATCTCTTATAGTTTCCGAGATATGGACTATCGACATCTTGCAATATTGGCTCTGCTTCTAACTTGGGCCAGAATTGTAAAATGGTCTTATGAATTAGCGATTTCGTTGTAATTCACATTCCAAGTAATATTCGGCATGCTAATGACGTTGCCGATTGCCAAATTGCATTATCTCTTATAGTTTCCGAGATATGGACTATCGACATCTTGCAATATTGGCTCTGCTTCTAACTTGGGCCAGAATTGTAAAATGGTCTTATGAATTAGCGATTTCGGCTCCAATTCACATTCTAAGTAATATTCGGCATGCTAATTACGTTGCCGATTGCCAAATTGCATTATCTCTTATAGTTTCCGAGATATGGACTATCGACATCTTGCAATATTGGCTCTGCTTCTAACTTGGGCCAGAATTGTAAAATGGTCTTATGAATTAGCGATTTCGTTGTAATTCACATTCCAAGTAATATTCGGCATGCTAATTACGTTGCCGATTGCCAAATCGCATTATCTCTTATAGTTTCCGAGATATGGACTATCGACATCTTGCAATATTGGCTCTGCTACTAACTTGGGCCAGAATTGTAAAATGGTCTTATGAATTAGCGATTTCGTTGTAATTCACATTCCAAGTAATATTCGGCATGCTAATTACGTTGCCGATTGCCAAATTGCATTATCTCTTATAGTTTCCGAGATATGGACTATCGACATCTTGCAATATTGGCTCTGCTTCTAACTTGGGCCAGAATTGTAAAATGGTCTTATGAATTAGCGATTTCGTTGTAATTCACATTCCAAGTAATATTCGGCATGCTAATTACGTTGCCGATTGCCAAATTGCATTATCTCTTATAGTTTCCGAGATATGGACTATCGACATTTTACAATATTGGCTCTGCTTCTAACTTGGGTCAAAATTGTAAAATGGTCTTATGAATTAGCAATTTCGCTCCAATTCACATTCCAAGTAATATTCGGCATGCTAATTACGTTGCCGATTGCCAGATTGCATTATCTCTTATAGTTTCCGAGATATGGACTATCGACATCTTGCAATATTGGCTCTGCTTCTAACTTGAGCCAGAATTGTAAAATGGTCTTATGAATTAACGATTTCGTTGTAATTCACATTCCAAGTAATATTCGGCATGCTAATTATGTTGCCGATTGCCAAATTGCATTATCTCTTATAGTTTCCGAGATATGGACTATCGACATTTTACAATATTGGCTCTTCTTCTAACTTGGGTCAAAATTGTAAAATGGTCTTATGAATTAGCGATTTCGCTCCAGTTCACATTCAGAGTAATATTCGGCATGCTAATTACGTTGCCGATTGCCAAATTGCATTATCTCTTATAGTTTCCGAGATATGGACTATCGACATCTTGCAATATTGACTCTGCTTCTAACTTGGGCCAGAATTGTAAAATGGTCTTATGAATTAGCGATTTCGCTCCAATTCACATTCCAAGTAATATTCGGCATGCTAATTACGTTGCTGATTGCCAAATTGCATTATCTCTTATAGTTTCCGAGATATGGACTATCGACATCTTGCAATATTGGCTCTGCTTCTAACTTGGGCCAGAATTGTAAAATGGTCTTATGAATTAGCGATTTTGTTGTAATTTACATTCCAAGTAATATTCGGCATGCTAATTACGTTGCCGATTGCCAAATTGCATTATCTCTTATAGTTTCCGAGATATGGACTATCGACATCTTGCAATATTGGCTCTGCTTCTAACTTGGGTCAAAATTGTAAAATGGTCTTATGAATTAGCGATTTCGTTGTAATTCACATTCCAAGTAATATTCGGCATGCTAATTACACTGCCGATGGCCAAATTGCATTATCTCTTATAGTTTCCGAGATATGGACCATCGACATTTTACAATATTGGCTCTGCTTCTAACTTGGGTCAAAATTGTAAAATGGTCTTATGAATTAGCAGTTTCGCTCCAATTCACATTCCAAGTAATATTTGGCATGCTAATTACGTTACCGATTGCCAAATTGCATTATCTCTTATAGTTTCCGAGATATGGACTATCGACATCTTGCAATATTGGCTCTGCTTCTAACTTGGGCCAGAATTGTAAAATGGTCTTATGAATTAGCGATTTCGTTGTAATTCACATTCCAAGTAATATTCGGCATGCTAATTACGTTGCCGATTGCCAAATTGCATTATCTCTTATAGTTTCCGAGATATGGACTATCGACATCTTGCAATATTGGCTCTGCTTCTAACTTGGGCCAGAATTGTAAAATGGTCTTATGAATTAGCGATTTCGTTGTAATTCACATTCCAAGTAATATTCGGCATGCTAATTACGTTGCCGATTGCCAAATTGCATTATCTCTTATAGTTTCCGAGATATGGACCATCGACATCTTGCAATATTGGCTCTGCTTCTAACTTGGGCCAGAATTGTAAAATGGTCTTATGAATTAGCGATTTCGGCTCCAATTCACATTCCAAGTAATATTCGGCATGCTAATTACGTTGCCGATTGCCAAATTGCATTATCTCTTATAGTTTCCGAGATATGGACTATCGACATCTTGCAATATTGGCTCTGCTTCTAACTTGGGCCAGAATTGTAAAATGGTCTTATGAATTAGCGATTTCGTTGTAATTCACATTCCAAGTAATATTCGGCATGCTAATTACGTTGCCGATTGCCAAATTGCATTATCTCTTATAGTTTCCGAGATATGGACTATCGACATCTTGCAATATTGGCTCTGCTTCTAACTTGGGCCAGAATTGTAAAAGGGTCTTATGAATTAGCGATTTCGTTGTAATTCACATTCCAAGTAATATTCGGCATGCTAATTACGTTGCCGATTGCCAAATTGCATTATCTCTTATAGTTTCCGAGATATGGACTATCGACATTTTACAATATTGGCTCTTATTCTAACTTGGGTCAAAATTGTAAAATGGTCTTATGAATTAGCGATTTCGCTCCAGTTCACATTCCAAGTAATATTCGGCATGCTAATTACGTTGCCGATTGCCAAATTGCATTATCTCTTATAGTTTCCGAGATATGGACTATCGACATCTTGCAATATTGGCTCTGCTTCTAACTTGGGCCAGAATTGTAAAATGGTCTTATGAATTAGCGATTTCGTTGTAATTCACATTCCAAGTAATATTCGGCATGCTAATTACGTTGCCGATTGCCAAATTGCATTATCTCTTATAGTTTCCGAGATATGGACTATCGACATCTTGCAATATTGGCTCTGCTTCTAACTTGGGCCAGAATTGTAAAATGGTCTTATGAATTAGCGATTTCGTTGTAATTCACATTCCAAGTAATATTCGGCATGCTAATTACGTTGCCGATTGCCAAATTGCATTATCTCTTATAGTTTCCGAGATATGGACTATCGACATCTTGCAATATTGGCTCTGCTTCTAACTTGGGCCAGAATTGTAAAAGGGTCTTATGAATTAGCGATTTCGTTGTAATTCACATTCCAAGTAATATTCGGCATGCTAATTACGTTGCCGATTGCCAAATTGCATTATCTCTTATAGTTTCCGAGATATGGACTATCGACATTTTACAATATTGGCTCTTATTCTAACTTGGGTCAAAATTGTAAAATGGTCTTATGAATTAGCGATTTCGCTCCAGTTCACATTCCAAGTAATATTCGGCATGCTAATTACGTTGCCGATTGCCAAATTGCATTATCTCTTATAGTTTCCGAGATATGGACTATCGACATCTTGCAATATTGGCTCTGCTTCTAACTTGGGCCAGAATTGTAAAATGGTCTTATGAATTAGCGATTTCGTTGTAATTCACATTCCAAGTAATATTCGGCATGCTAATTACGTTGCCGATTGCCAAATTGCATTATCTCTTATAGTTTCCGAGATATGGACTATCGACATTTTACAATATTGGCTCTTCTTCTAACTTGGGTCAAAATTGTAAAATGGTCTTATGAATTAGCGATTTCGCTCCAGTTCACATTCCAAGTAATATACGGCATGCTAATTACGTTGCCGATTGCCAAATTGCATTATCTCTTATAGTTTCCGAGATATGGACTATCGACATTTTACAATATTGGCTCTGCTTCTAACTTGGGTCAAAATTGTAAAGTGGTCTTATGAATTAGCGATTTCGCTCCAATTCACATTCCAAGTAATATTCGGCATGCTAATTACGTTGCCGATTGCCAAATTGCATTATCTCTTATAGTTTCCGAGATATGGACTATCGACATCTTGCAATATTGGCTCTGCTTCTAACTTGGGCCAGAATTGTAAAATGGTCTTATGAATTAGCGATTTCGTTGTAATTCACATTCCAAGTAATATTCGGCATGCTAATTACGTTGCCGATTGCCAAATTGCATTATCTCTTATAGTTTCCGAGATATGGACTATCGACATCTTGCAATATTGGCTCTGCTTCTAACTTGGGTCAGAATTGTAAAATGGTCTTATGAATTAGCGATTTCGTTGTAATTCACATTCCAAGTAATATTCGGCATGCTAATTACGTTGCCGATTGCCAAATTGCATTATCTCTTATAGTTTCCGAGATATGGACTATCGACATTTTACAATATTGGCTCTGCTTCTAACTTGGGTCAAAATTGTAAAGTGGTCTTATGAATTAGCGATTTCGCTCCAATTCACATTCCAAGTAATATTCGGCATGCTAATTACGTTGCCGATTGCCAAATTGCATTATCTCTTATAGTTTCCGAGATGTGGACTATCGACATCTTGCAATATTGGCTCTGCTTCTAACTTGGGCCAGAATTGTAAAATGGTCTTATGAATTAGCGATTTCGATGTAATTCACATTCCAATTAATATTCGGCATGCTAATTACGTTGCCGATTGCCAAATTGCATTATCTCTTATAGTTTCCGAGATATGGACTATCGACATCTTGCAATATTGGCTCTGCTTCTAACTTGGGCCAGAATTGTAAAATGGTCTTATGAATTAGCGATTTTGTTGTAATTCACATTCCAAGTAATATTCGGCATGCTAATTACGTTGCCGATTGCCAAATTGCATTATCTCTTATAGTTTCCGAGATATGGACTATCGACATCTTGCAATATTGGCTCTGCTTCTAACTTGGGTCAAAATTGTAAAATGGTCTTATGAATTAGCGATTTCGTTGTAATTCACATTCCAAGTAATATTCGGCATGCTAATTACACTGCCGATGGCCAAATTGCATTATCTCTTATAGTTCCCGAGATATGGTCCATCGACATTTTACAATATTGGCTCTGCTTCTAACTTGGGTCAAAATTGTAAAATGGTCTTATGAATTAGCAGTTTCGCTCCAATTCACATTCCAAGTAATATTTGGCATGCTAATTACGTTGCCGATTGCCAAATTGCATTATCTCTTATAGTTTCTGAGATATGGACTATCGACATCTTGCAATATTGGCTCTGCTTCTAACTTGGGCCAGAATTGTAAAATGGTCTTATGAATTAGCGATTTCGTTGTAATTCACATTCCAAGTAATATTCGGCATGCTAATTACGTTGCCGATTGCCAAATTGCATTATCTCTTATAGTTTCCGAGATATGGACTATCGACATCTTGCAATATTGGCTCTGCTTCTAACTTGGGCCAGAATTGTAAAATGGCCTTATGAATTAGCGATTTCGTTGTAATTCACATTCCAAGTAATATTCGGCATGCTAATTACGTTGCCGATTGCCAAATTGCATTATCTCTTATAGTTTCCGAGATATGGACTATCGACATCTTGCAATATTGGCTCTGCTTCTAACTTGGGCCAGAATTGTAAAATGGTCTTATGAATTAGCGATTTCGGCTCCAATTCACATTCCAAGTAATATTCGGCATGCTAATTACGTTGCCGATTGCCAAATTGCATTATCTCTTATAGTTTCCGAGATATGGACTATCGACATCTTGCAATATTGGCTCTGCTTCTAACTTGGGCCAGAATTGTAAAATGGTCTTATGAATTAGCGATTTCGTTGTAATTCACATTCCAAGTAATATTCGGCATGCTAATTACGTTGCCGATTGCCAAATTGCATTATCTCTTATAGTTTCCGAGATATGGACTATCGACGTCTTGCAATATTGGCTCTGCTTCTAACTTGGGCCAGAATTGTAAAATGGTCTTATGAATTAGCGATTTCGTTGTAATTCACATTCCAAGTAATATTCGGCATGCTAATTACGTTGCCGATTGCCAAATTGCATTATCTCTTATAGTTTCCGAGATATGGACTATCGACATCTTGCAATATTGGCTCTGCTTCTAACTTGGGCCAGAGTTGTAAAATGGTCTTATGAATTAGCGATTTCGTTGTAATTCACATTCCAAGTAATATTCGGCATGCTAATTACGTTGCCGATTGCCAAATTGCATTATCTCTTATAGTTTCCGAGATATGGACTATCGACATTTTACAATATTTGCTCTGCTTCTAACTTGGGTCAAAATTGTAAAATGGTCTTATGAATTAGCAATTTCGCTCCAATTCACATTCCAAGTAATATTCGGCATGCTAATTACGTTGCCGATTGCCAGATTGCATTATCTCTTATAGTTTCCGAGATATGGACTATCGACATCTTGCAATATTGGCTCTGCTTCTAACTTGAGCCAGAATTGTAAAATGGTCTTATGAATTAGCGATTTCGTTGTAATTCACATTCCAAGTAATATTCGGCATGCTAATTACGTTGCCGATTGCCAAATTGCATTATCTCTTATAGTTTCCGAGATATGGACTATCGACATCTTGCAATATTGGCTCTGCTTCTAACTTGGGTCAAAATTGTAAAATGGTCTTATGAATTAGCGATTTCGTTGTAATTCACATTCCAAGTAATATTCGGCATGCTAATTACACTGCCGATGGCCAAATTGCATTATCTCTTATAGTTTCCGAGATATGGACCATCGACATTTTACAATATTGGCTCTGCTTCTAACTTGGTTCAAAATTGTAAAATGGTCTTATGAATTAGCAATTTCGCTCCAATTCACATTCCAAGTAATATTCGGCATGCTAATTACGTTGCCGATTGCCAAATTGCATTATCTCTTATAGTTTCTGAGATATGGACTATCGACATCTTGCAATATTGGCTCTGCTTCTAACTTGGGCCAGAATTGTAAAATGGTCTTATGAATTAGCGATTTCGTTGTAATTCACATTCCAAGTAATATTCGGCATGCTAATTACGTTGCCGATTGCCAAATTGCATTATCTTTTATAGTTTCCGAGATATGGACTATCGACATCTTGCAATATTGGCTCTGCTTCTAACTTGGGCCAGAATTGTAAAATTGTCTTATGAATTAGCGATTTCGTTGTAATTCACATTCCAAGTAATATTCGGCATGCTAATTACGTTGCCGATTGCCAAATTGCATTATCTCTTATAGTTTCCGAGATATGGACTATCGACATCTTGCAATATTGGCTCTGCTTCTAACTTGGGCCAGAATTGTAAAATGGTCTTATGAATTAGCGATTTCGTTGTAATTCACATTCCAAGTAATATTCGGCATGCTAATTACGTTGCCGATTACCAAATTGCATTATCTCTTATAGTTTCCGAGATATGGACTATCGACATTTTACAATATTGGCTCTGCTTCTAACTTGGGTCAAAATTGTAAAATGGTCTTATGAATTAGCGATTTTATTGTAATTCACATTCCAAGTAATATTCGGCATGCTAATTACGTTGCCGATTGCCAAATTGCATTATCTCTTATAGTTTCCGAGATATGGACTATCGACATCTTGCAATATTGGCTCTGCTTCTAACTTGGGTCAGAATTGTAAAATGGTCTTATGAATTAGCGATTTCGTTGTAATTCACATTCCAAGTAATATTCGGCATGCTAATTACGTTGCCGATTGCCAAATTGCATTATCTCTTATAGTTTCCGAGATATGGACTATCGACATTTTACAATATTGGCTCTGCTTCTAACTTGGGTCAAAATTGTAAAGTGATCTTATGAATTAGCGATTTCGCTCCAATTCACATTCCAAGTAATATTCGGCATGCTAATTACGTTGCCGATTGCCAAATTGCATTATCTCTTATAGTTTCCGAGATATGGACTATCGACATCTTGCAATATTGGCTCTGCTTCTAACTTGGGCCAGAATTGTAAAATGGTCTTATGAATTAGCGATTTCGTTGTAATTCACATTCCAAGTAATATTCGGCATGCTAATTACGTTGCCGATTGCCAAATTGCATTATCTCTTATAGTTTCCAAGATATGGACTATCGACATCTTGCAATATTGGCTCTGCTTCTAACTTGGGCCAGAATTGTAAAATGGTCTTATGAATTAGCGATTTCGTTGTAATTCACATTCCAAGTAATATTCGGCATGCTAATTACGTTGCCGATTGCCAAATTGCATTATCTCTTATAGTTTCCGAGATATGGACTATAGACATCTTGCAATATTGGCTCTGCTTCTAACTTGGGCCAGAATTGTAAAATGGTCTTATGAATTAGCCATTTCGGCTCCAATTCACATTCCAAGTAATATTCCGCATGCTAATTACGTTGCCGATTGCCAAATTGCATTATCTCTTATAGTTTCCGAGATATGGACTATCGACATCTTGCAATATTGGCTCTGCTTCTAACTTGGGCCAGAATTGTAAAATGGTCTTATGAATTAGCGATTTCGTTGTAATTCACATTCCAAGTAATATTCGGCATGCTAATTACGTTGCCGATTGCCAAATTGCATTATCTCTTATAGTTTCCGAGATATGGACTATCGACATTTTACAATATTGGCTCTGCTTCTAACTTGGGTCAAAATTGTAAAGTGGTCTTATGAATTAGCGATTTCGCTCCAATTCACATTCCAAGTAATATTCGGCATGCTAATTACGTTGCCGATTGCCAAATTGCATTATCTCTTATAGTTTCCGAGATATGGACTATCGACATCTTGCAATATTGGCTCTGCTTCTAACTTGGGCCAGAATTGTAAAATGGTCTTATGAATTAGCGATTTCGTCGTAATTCACATTCCAAGTAATATTCGGCATGCTAATTACGTTGCCGATTGCCAAATTGCATTATCTCTTATAGTTTCCGAGATATGGACTATCGACATCTTGCAATATTGGCTCTGCTTCTAACTTGGGTCAGAATTGTAAAATGGTCTTATGAATTAGCGATTTCGTTGTAATTCACATTCCAAGTAATATTCGGCATGCTAATTACGTTGCCGATTGCCAAATTGCATTATCTCTTATAGTTTCCGAGATATGGACTATCGACATTTTACAATATTGGCTCTGCTTCTAACTTGGGTCAAAATTGTAAAATGGTCTTATGAATTAGCAATATCGCACCAATTCACATTCCAAGTAATATTCGGCATGCTAATTACGTTGCCGATTGCCAAATTGCATTATCTCTTATAGTTTCCGAGATATGGACTATCGACATCTTGCAATATTGGCTCTGCTTCTAACTTGGGCCAGAATTGTAAAATGGTCTTATGAATTAGCGATTTCGTTGTAATTCACATTCCAAGTAATATTCGGCATGCTAATTACGTTGCCGATTGCCAAATTGCATTATCTCTTATAGTTTCCGAGATATGGACTATCGACATCTTGCAATATTGGCTCTGCTTCTAACTTGGGCCAGAATTGTAAAATGGTCTTATGAATTAGCGATTTCGTCGTAATTCACATTCCAAGTAATATTCGGCATGCTAATTACGTTGCCGATTGCCAAATTGCATTATCTCTTATAGTTTCCGAGATATGGACTATCGACATCTTGCAATATTGGCTCTGCTTCTAACTTGGGCCAGAATTGTAAAATGGTCTTATGAATTAGCGATTTCGTTGTAATTCACATTCCAAGTAATATTCGGCATGCTAATTACGTTGCCGATTGCCAAATTGCATTATCTCTTATAGTTTCCGAGATATGGACTATCGACATCTTGCAATATTGGCTCTGCTTCTAACTTGGGCCAGAATTGTAAAATGGTCTTATGAATTAGCGATTTCGGCTCTAATTCACATTCTAAGTAATATTCGGCATGCTAATTACGTTGCCGATTGCCAAATTGCATTATCTCTTATAGTTTCCGAGATGTGGACTATCGACATCTTGCAATATTGACTCTGCTTCTAACTTGGGCCAGAATTGTAAAATGGTCTTATGAATTAGCGATTTCGCTCCAATTCACATTCTAAGTAATATTCGGCATGCTAATTACGTTGCCGATTGCCAAATTGCATTATCTCTTATAGTTTCCGAGATATGGACTATCGACATCTTGCAATATTGGCTCTGCTTCTAACTTGGGCCAGAATTGTAAAATGGTCTTATGAATTAGCGATTTCGTTGTAATTCACATTCCAAGTAATATTCGGCATGCTAATTACGTTGCCGATTGCCAAATTGCATTATCTCTTATAGTTTCCGAGATATGGACTATCGACATCTTGCAATATTGGCTCTGCTACTAACTTGGGTCAAAATTGTAAAATGGTCTTATGAATTAGCAATTTCGCTCCAATTCACATTCCAAGTAATATTCGGCATGCTAATTACGTTGCCGATTGCCAAATTGCATTATCTCTTATAGTTTCCGAGATATGGACTATCGACATCTTGCAATATTGGCTCTGCTTCTAACTTGGGCCAGAATTGTAAAATGGTCTTATGAATTAGCGATTTCGTTGTAATTCACATTCCAAGTAATATTCGGCATGCTAATTACGTTGCCGATTGCCAAATTGCATTATCTCTTATAGTTTCCGAGATATGGACTATCGACATTTTACAATATTGGCTCTGCTTCTAACTTGGGTCAAAATTGTAAAATGGTCTTATGAATTAGCAATTTCGCTCCAATTCACATTCCAAGTAATATTCGGCATGCTAATTACGTTGCCGATTGCCAGATTGCATTATCCCTTATAGTTTCCGAGATATGGACTATCGACATCTTGCAATATTGGCTCTGCTTCTAACTTGAGCCAGAATTGTAAAATGGTCTTATGAATTAGCGATTTCGTTGTAATTCACATTCCAAGTAATATTCGGCATGCTAATTACGTTGCCGATTGCCAAATTGCATTATCTCTTATAGTTTCCGAGATATGGACTATCGACATTTTACAATATTGGCTCTTCTTCTAACTTGGGTCAAAATTGTAAAATGGTCTTATGAATTAGCGATTTCGCTCCAGTTCACATTCCAAGTAATATTCGGCATGCTAATTACGTTGCCGATTGCCAAATTGCATTATCTCTTATAGTTTCCGAGATATGGACTATCGACATCTTGCAATATTGACTCTGCTTCTAACTTGGGCCAGAATTGTAAAATGGTCTTATGAATTAGCGATTTCGCGCCAATTCACATTCCAAGTAATATTCGGCATGCTAATTACGTTGCTGATTGCCAAATTGCATTATCTCTTATAGTTTCCGAGATATGGACTATCGACATCTTGCAATATTGGCTCTGCTTCTAACTTGGGCCAGAATTGTAAAATGGTCTTATGAATTAGCGATTTTGTTGTAATTCACATTCCAAGTAATATTCGTCATGCTAATTACGTTGCCGATTGCCAAATTGCATTATCTCTTATAGTTTCCGAGATATGGACTATCGACATCTTGCAATATTGGCTCTGCTTCTAACTTGGGTCAAAATTGTAAAATGGTCTTATGAATTAGCGATTTCGTTGTAATTCACATTCCAAGTAATATTCGGCATGCTAATTACACTGCCGATGGCCAAATTGCATTATCTCTTATAGTTTCCGAGATATGGACCATCGACATTTTACAATATTGGCTCTGCTTCTAACTTGGGTCAAAATTGTAAAATGGTCTTATGAATTAGCAGTTTCGCTCCAATTCACATTCCAAGTAATATTTGGCATGCTAATTACGTTGCCGATTGCCAAATTGCATTATCTCTTATAGTTTCCGAGATATGGACTATCGACATCTTGCAATATTGGCTCTGCTTCTAACTTGGGCCAGAATTGTAAAATGGTCTTATGAATTAGCGATTTCGTTGTAATTCACATTCCAAGTAATATTCGGCATGCTAATTACGTTGCCGATTGCCAAATTGCATTATCTCTTATAGTTTCCGAGATATGGACTATCGACATCTTGCAATATTGGCTCTGCTTCTAACTTGGGCCAGAATTGTAAAATGGTCTTATGAATTAGCGATTTCGTTGTAATTCACATTCCAAGTAATATTCGGCATGCTAATTACGTTGCCGATTGCCAAATTGCATTATCTCTTATAGTTTCCGAGATATGGACTATCGACATCTTGCAATATTGGCTCTGCTTCTAACTTGGGCCAGAATTGTAAAATGGTCTTATGAATTAGCGATTTCGGCTCCAATTCACATTCCAAGTAATATTCGGCATGCTAATTACGTTGCCGATTGCCAAATTGCATTATCTCTTATAGTTTCCGAGATATGGACTATCGACATCTTGCAATATTGGCTCTGCTTCTAACTTGGGTCAGAATTGTAAAATGGTCTTATGAATTAGCGATTTCGTTGTAATTCACATTCCAAGTAATATTCGGCATGCTAATTACGTTGCCGATTGCCAAATTGCATTATCTCTTATAGTTTCCGAGATATGGACTATCGACATCTTGCAATATTGGCTCTGCTTCTAACTTGGGCCAGAATTGTAAAATGGTCTTATGAATTAGCGATTTCGTTGTAATTCACATTCCAAGTAATATTCGGCATGCTAATTACGTTGCCGATTGCCAAATTGCATTATCTCTTATAGTTTCCGAGATATGGACTATCGACATTTTACAATATTGGCTCTGCTTCTAACTTGGGTCAAAATTGTAAAATGGTCTTATGAATTAGCAATTTCGCTCCAATTCACATTGCAAGTAATATTCGGCATGCTAATTACGTTGCCGATTGCCAGATTGCATTATCTCTTATAGTTTCCGAGATATGGACTATCGACATCTTGCAATATTGGCTCTGCTTCTAACTTGAGCCAGAATTGTAAAATGGTCTTATAAATTAGCGATTTCGTTGTAATTCACATTCCAAGTAATATTCGGCATGCTAATTACGTTGCCGATTGCCAAATTGCATTATCTCTTATAGTTTCCGAGATATGGACTATCGACATTTTACAATATTGGCTCTTCTTCTAACTTGGGTCAAAATTGTAAAATGGTCTTATGAATTAGCGATTTCGCTCCAGTTCACATTCCAAGTAATATTCGGCATGCTAATTACGTTGCCGATTGCCAAATTGCATTATCTCTTATAGTTTCCGAGATATGGACTATCGACATCTTGCAATATTGGCTCTGCTTCTAACTTGGGCCAGAATTGTAAAATGGTCTTATGAATTAGCGATTTCGCTCCAATTCACATTCCAAGTAATATTCGGCATGCTAATTACGTTGCCGATTGCCAAATTGCATTATCTCTTATAGTTTCCGAGATATGGACTATCGACATCTTGCAATATTGGCTCTGCTTCTAACTTGGGCCAGAATTGTAAAATGGTCTTATGAATTAGCGATTTCGGCTCCAATTCACATTCGAAGTAATATTCGGCATGCTAATTACGTTGCCGATTGCCAAATTGCATTATCTCTTATAGTTTCCGAGATATGGACTATCGACATCTTGCAATATTGGCTCTGCTTCTAACTTGGGCCAGAATTGTAAAATGGTCTTATGAATTAGCGATTTCGTTGTAATTCACATTCCAAGTAATATTCGGCATGCTAATTACGTTGCCGATTGCCAAATTGCATTATCTCTTATAGTTTCCGAGATATGGACTATCGACATCTTGCAATATTGGCTCTGCTACTAACTTGGGCCAGAATTGTAAAATGGTCTTATGAATTAGCGATTTCGTTGTAATTCACATTCCAAGTAATATTCGGCATGCTAATTACGTTGCCGATTGCCAAATTGCATTACCTCTTATAGTTTCCGAGATATGGACTATCGACATCTTGCAATATTGGCTCTGCTTCTAACTTGGGCCAGAATTGTAAAATGGTCTTATGAATTAGCGATTTCGTTGTAATTCACATTCCAAGTAATATTCGGCATGCTAATTACGTTGCCGATTGCCAAATTGCATTATCTCTTATAGTTTCCGAGATATGGACTATCGAAATTTTACAATATTGGCTCTGCTTCTAACTTGGGTCAAAATTGTAAAATGGTCTTATGAATTAGCAATTTCGCTCCAATTCACATTCCAAGTAATATTCGGCATGCTAATTACGTTGCCGATTGCCAGATTGCATTATCTCTTATAGTTTCCGAGATATGGACTATCGACATCTTGCAATATTGGCTCTGCTTCTAACTTGAGCCAGAATTGTAAAATGGTCTTATGAATTAGCGATTTCGTTGTAATTCACATTCCAAGTAATATTCGGCATGCTAATTACGTTGCCGATTGCCAAATTGCATTATCTCTTATAGTTTCCGAGATATGGACTATCGACATTTTACAATATTGGCTCTTCTTCTAACTTGGGTCAAAATTGTAAAATGGTCTTATGAATTAGCGATTTCGCTCCAGTTCACATTCCAAGTAATATTCGGCATGCTAATTACGTTGCCGATTGCCAAATTGCATTATCTCTTATAGTTTCCGAGATATGGACTATCGACATCTTGCAATATTGACTCTGCTTCTAACTTGGGCCAGAATTGTAAAATGGTCTTATGAATTAGCGATTTCGCTCCAATTCACATTCCAAGTAATATTCGGCATGCTAATTACGTTGCTGATTGCCAAATTGCATTATCTCTTATAGTTTCCGAGATATGGACTATCGACATCTTGCAATATTGGCTCTGCTTCTAACTTGGGCCAGAATTGTAAAATGGTCTTATGAATTAGCGATTTTGTTGTAATTCACATTCCAAGTAATATTCGGCATGCTAATTACGTTGCCGATTGCCAAATTGCATTATCTCTTATAGTTTCCGAGATATGGACTATCGACATCTTGCAATATTGGCTCTGCTTCTAACTTGGGTCAAAATTGTAAAATGGTCTTATGAATTAGCGATTTCGTTGTAATTCACATTCCAAGTAATATTCGGCATGCTAATTACACTGCCGATGGCCAAATTGCATTATCTCTTATAGTTTCCGAGATATGGACCATCGACATTTTACAATATTGGCTCTGCTTCTAACTTGGGTCAAAATTGTAAAATGGTCTTATGAATTAGCAGTTTCGCTCCAATTCACATTCCAAGTAATATTTGGCATGCTAATTACGTTGCCGATTGCCAAATTGCATTATCTCTTATAGTTTCCGAGATATGGACTATCGACATCTTGCAATATTGGCTCTGCTTCTAACTTGGGCCAGAATTGTAAAATGGTCTTATGAATTAGCGATTTCGTTGTAATTCACATTCCAAGTAATATTCGGCATGCTAATTACGTTGCCGATTGCCAAATTGCATTATCTCTTATAGTTTCCGAGATATGGACTATCGACATCTTGCAATATTGGCTCTGCTTCTAACTTGGGCCAGAATTGTAAAATGGTCTTATGAATTAGCGATTTCGTTGTAATTCACATTCCAAGTAATATTCGGCATGCTAATTACGTTGCCGATTGCCAAATTGCATTATCTCTTATAGTTTCCGAGATATGGACTATCGACATCTTGCAATATTGGCTCTGCTTCTAACTTGGGCCAGAATTGTAAAATGGTCTTATGAATTAGCGATTTCGGCTCCAATTCACATTCCAAGTAATATTCGGCATGCTAATTACGTTGCCGATTGCCAAATTGCATTATCTCTTATAGTTTCCGAGATATGGACTATCGACATCTTGCAATATTGGCTCTGCTTCTAACTTGGGCCAGAATTGTAAAATGGTCTTATGAATTAGCGATTTCGTTGTAATTCACATTCCAAGTAATATTCGGCATGCTAAATACGTTGCCGATTGCCAAATTGCATTATCTCTTATAGTTTCCGAGATATGGACTATCGACATCTTGCAATATTGGCTCTGCTTCTAACTTGGGCCAGAATTGTAAAATGGTCTTATGAATTAGCGATTTCGTTGTAATTCACATTCCAAGTAATATTCGGCATGCTAATTACGTTGCCGATTGCCAAATTGCATTATCTCTTATAGTTTCCGAGATATGGACTATCGACATTTTACAATATTGGCTCTGCTTCTAACTTGGGTCAAAATTGTAAAATGGTCTTATGAATTAGCAATTTCGCTCCAATTCACATTCCAAGTAATATTCGGCATGCTAATTACGTTGCCGATTGCCAGATTGCATTATCTCTTATAGTTTCCGAGATATGGACTATCGACATCTTGCAATATTGGCTCTGCTTCTAACTTGAGCCAGAATTGTAAAATGGTCTTATAAATTAGCGATTTCGTTGTAATTCACATTCCAAGTAATATTCGGCATGCTAATTACGTTGCCGATTGCCAAATTGCATTATCTCTTATAGTTTCCGAGATATGGACTATCGACATTTTACAATATTGGCTCTTCTTCTAACTTGGGTTAAAATTGTAAAATGGTCTTATGAATTAGCGATTTCGCTCCAGTTCACATTCCAAGTAATATTCGGCATGCTAATTACGTTGCCGATTGCCAAATTGCATTATCTCTTATAGTTTCCGAGATATGGACTATCGACATCTTGCAATATTGGCTCTGCTTCTAACTTGGGCCAGAATTGTAAAATGGTCTTATGAATTAGCGATTTCGCTCCAATTCACATTCCAAGTAATATTCGGCATGCTAATTACGTTGCCGATTGCCAAATTGCATTATCTCTTATAGTTTCTGAGATATGGACTATCGACATCTTGCAATATTGGCTCTGCTTCTAACTTGGGCCAGAATTGTAAAATGGTCTTATGAATTAGCGATTTTGTTGTAATTCACATTCCAAGTAATATTCGGCATGCTAATTACGTTGCCGATTGCCAAATTGCATTATCTCTTATAGTTTCCGAGATATGGACTATCGACATCTTGCAATATTGGCTCTGCTTCTAACTTGGGTCAAAATTGTAAAATGGTCTTATGAATTAGCGATTTCGTTGTAATTCACATTCCAAGTAATATTCGGCATGCTAATTACACTGCCGATGGCCAAATTGCATTATCTCTTATAGTTTCCGAGATATGGACCATCGACATTTTACAATATTGGCTCTGCTTCTAACTTGGGTCAAAATTGTAAAATGGTCTTATGAATTAGCAATTTCGCTCCAATTCACATTCCAAGTAATATTCGGCATGCTAATTACGGTGCCGATTGCCAAATTGCATTATCTCTTATAGTTTCTGAGATATGGACTATCGACATCTTGCAATATTGGCTCTGCTTCTAACTTGGGCCAGAATTGTAAAATGGTCTTATGAATTAGCGATTTCGTTATAATTCACATTCCAAGTAATATTCGGCATGCTAATTACGTTGCCGATTGCCAAATTGCATTATCTCTTATAGTTTCTGAGATATGGACTATCGACATCTTGCAATATTGGCTCTGCTTCTAATTTGGGCCAGAATTGTAAAATGGTCTTATGAATTAGCGATTTCGTTGTAATTCACATTCCAAGTAATATTCGGCATGCTAATTACGTTGCCGATTGCCAAATTGCATTATCTCTTATAGTTTCCGAGATATGGACTATCGACATCTTGCAATATTGGCTCTGCTTCTAACTTGGGCCAGAATTGTAAAATGGTCTTATGAATTAGCGATTTCGTTGTAATTCACATTCCAAGTAATATTCGGCATGCTAATTACGTTGCCGATTGCCAAATTGCATTATCTCTTATAGTTTCCGAGATATGGACTATCGACATTTTACAATATTGGCTCTGCTTCTAACTTGGGTCAAAATTGTAAAATGGTCTTATGAATTAGCGATTTTGTTGTAATTCACATTCCAAGTAATATTCGGCACGCTAATTACGTTGCCGATTGCCAAATTGCATTATCTCTTATAGTTTCCGAGATATGGACTATCGACATCTTGCAATATTGGCTCTGCTTCTAACTTGGGCCAGAATTGTAAAATGGTCTTATGAATTAGCGATTTCGCTCCAATTCACATTCCAAGTAATATTCGGCATGCTAATTACGTTGCTGATTGCCAAATTGCATTATCTCTTATAGTTTCCGAGATATGGACTATCGACATCTTGCAATATTGGCTCTGCTTCTAACTTGGGCCAGAATTGTAAAATGGTCTTATGAATTAGCGATTTTGTTGTAATTCACATTCCAAGTAATATTCGGCATGCTAATTACGTTGCCGATTGCCAAATTGCATTATCTCTTATAGTTTCCGAGATATGGACTATCGACATCTTGCAATATTGGCTCTGCTTCTAACTTGGGTCAAAATTGTAAAATGGTCTTATGAATTAGCGATTTCGTTGTAATTCACATTCCAAGTAATATTCGGCATGCTAATTACACTGCCGATGGCCAAATTGCATTATCTCTTATAGTTTCCGAGATATGGACCATCGACATTTTACAATATTGGCTCTGCTTCTAACTTGGGTCAAAATTGTAAAATGGTCTTATGAATTAGCAGTTTCGCTCCAATTCACATTCCAAGTAATATTTGGCATGCTAATTACGTTGCCGATTGCCAAATTGCATTATCTCTTATAGTTTCCGAGATATGGACTATCGACATCTTGCAATATTGGCTCTGCTTCTAACTTGGGCCAGAATTGTAAAATGGTCTTATGAATTAGCGATTTCGTTGTAATTCACATTCCAAGTAATATTCGGCATGCTAATTACGTTGCCGATTGCCAAATTGCATTATCTCTTATAGTTTCCGAGATATGGACTATCGACATCTTGCAATATTGGCTCTGCTTCTAACTTGGGCCAGAATTGTAAAATGGTCTTATGAATTAGCGATTTCGTTGTAATTCACATTCCAAGTAATATTCGGCATGCTAATTACGTTGCCGATTGCCAAATTGCATTATCTCTTATAGTTTCCGAGATATGGACTATCGACATCTTGCAATATTGGCTCTGCTTCTAACTTGGGCCAGAATTGTAAAATAGTCTTATGAATTAGCGATTTCGGCTCCAATTCACATTCCAAGTAATATTCGGCATGCTAATTACGTTGCCGATTGCCAAATTGCATTATCTCTTATAGTTTCCGAGATATGGACTATCGACATCTTGCAATATTGGCTCTGCTTCTAACTTGGGCCAGAATTGTAAAATGGTCTTATGAATTAGCGATTTCGTTGTAATTCACATTCCAAGTAATATTCGGCATGCTAAATACGTTGCCGATTGCCAAATTGCATTATCTCTTATAGTTTCCGAGATATGGACTATCGACATCTTGCAATATTGGCTCTGCTTCTAACTTGGGCCAGAATTGTAAAATGGTCTTATGAATTAGCGATTTCGTTGTAATTCACATTCCAAGTAATATTCGGCATGCTAATTACGTTGCCGATTGCCAAATTGCATTATCTCTTATAGTTTCCGAGATATGGACTATCGACATTTTACAATATTGGCTCTGCTTCTAACTTGGGTCAAAATTGTAAAATGGTCTTATGAATTAGCAATTTCGCTCCAATTCACATTCCAAGTAATATTCGGCATGCTAATTACGTTGCCGATTGCCAGATTGCATTATCTCTTATAGTTTCCGAGATATGGACTATCGACATCTTGCAATATTGGCTCTGCTTCTAACTTGAGCCAGAATTGTAAAATGGTCTTATAAATTAGCGATTTCGTTGTAATTCACATTCCAAGTAATATTCGGCATGCTAATTACGTTGCCGATTGCCAAATTGCATTATCTCTTATAGTTTCCGAGATATGGACTATCGACATTTTACAATATTGGCTCTTCTTCTAACTTGGGTTAAAATTGTAAAATGGTCTTATGAATTAGCGATTTCGCTCCAGTTCACATTCCAAGTAATATTCGGCATGCTAATTACGTTGCCGATTGCCAAATTGCATTATCTCTTATAGTTTCCGAGATATGGACTATCGACATCTTGCAATATTGGCTCTGCTTCTAACTTGGGCCAGAATTGTAAAATGGTCTTATGAATTAGCGATTTCGCTCCAATTCACATTCCAAGTAATATTCGGCATGCTAATTACGTTGCCGATTGCCAAATTGCATTATCTCTTATAGTTTCTGAGATATGGACTATCGACATCTTGCAATATTGGCTCTGCTTCTAACTTGGGCCAGAATTGTAAAATGGTCTTATGAATTAGCGATTTTGTTGTAATTCACATTCCAAGTAATATTCGGCATGCTAATTACGTTGCCGATTGCCAAATTGCATTATCTCTTATAGTTTCCGAGATATGGACTATCGACATCTTGCAATATTGGCTCTGCTTCTAACTTGGGTCAAAATTGTAAAATGGTCTTATGAATTAGCGATTTCGTTGTAATTCACATTCCAAGTAATATTCGGCATGCTAATTACACTGCCGATGGCCAAATTGCATTATCTCTTATAGTTTCCGAGATATGGACCATCGACATTTTACAATATTGGCTCTGCTTCTAACTTGGGTCAAAATTGTAAAATGGTCTTATGAATTAGCAATTTCGCTCCAATTCACATTCCAAGTAATATTCGGCATGCTAATTACGGTGCCGATTGCCAAATTGCATTATCTCTTATAGTTTCTGAGATATGGACTATCGACATCTTGCAATATTGGCTCTGCTTCTAACTTGGGCCAGAATTGTAAAATGGTCTTATGAATTAGCGATTTCGTTATAATTCACATTCCAAGTAATATTCGGCATGCTAATTACGTTGCCGATTGCCAAATTGCATTATCTCTTATAGTTTCTGAGATATGGACTATCGACATCTTGCAATATTGGCTCTGCTTCTAATTTGGGCCAGAATTGTAAAATGGTCTTATGAATTAGCGATTTCGTTGTAATTCACATTCCAAGTAATATTCGGCATGCTAATTACGTTGCCGATTGCCAAATTGCATTATCTCTTATAGTTTCCGAGATATGGACTATCGACATCTTGCAATATTGGCTCTGCTTCTAACTTGGGCCAGAATTGTAAAATGGTCTTATGAATTAGCGATTTCGTTGTAATTCACATTCCAAGTAATATTCGGCATGCTAATTACGTTGCCGATTGCCAAATTGCATTATCTCTTATAGTTTCCGAGATATGGACTATCGACATTTTACAATATTGGCTCTGCTTCTAACTTGGGTCAAAATTGTAAAATGGTCTTATGAATTAGCGATTTTGTTGTAATTCACATTCCAAGTAATATTCGGCACGCTAATTACGTTGCCGATTGCCAAATTGCATTATCTCTTATAGTTTCCGAGATATGGACTATCGACATCTTGCAATATTGGCTCTGCTTCTAACTTGGGTCAAAATTGTAAAATGGTCTTATGAATTAGCGATTTCGTTGTAATTCACATTCCAAGTAATATTCGGCATGCTAATTACACTGCCGATGGCCAAATTGCATTATCTCTCATAGTTTCCGAGATATGGACCATCGACATTTTACAATATTGGCTCTGCTTCTAACTTGGGTCAAAATTGTAAAATGGTCTTATGAATTAGCAATTTCGCTCCAATTCACATTCCAAGTAATATTCGGCATGCTAATTACGTTGCCGATTGCCAAATTGCATTATCTCTTATAGTTTCTGAGATATGGACTATCGACATCTTGCAATATTGGCTCTGCTTCTAACTTGGGCCAGAATTCTAAAATGGTCTTATGAATTAGCGATTTCGTTGTAATTCACATTCCAAGTAATATTCGGCATGCTAATTACGTTGCCGATTGCCAAATTGCATTATCTCTTATAGTTTCCGAGATATGGACTATCGACATCTTGCAATATTGGCTCTGCTTCTAACTTGGGCCAGAATTGTAAAATGGTCTTATGAATTAGCGATTTCGTTGTAATTCACATTCCAAGTAATATTCGGCATGCTAATTACGTTGCCGATTGCCAAATTGCATTATCTCTTATAGTTTCCGAGATATGGACTATCGACATCTTGCAATATTGGCTCTGCTTCTAACTTGGGCCAGAATTGTAAAATGGTCTTATGAATTAGCCATTTCGGCTCCAATTCACATTCCAAGTAATATTCCGCATGCTAATTACGTTGCCGATTGCCAAATTGCATTATCTCTTATAGTTTCCGAGATATGGACTATCGACATCTTGCAATATTGGCTCTGCTTCTAACTTGGGCCAGAATTGTAAAATGGTCTTATGAATTAGCGATTTCGTTGTAATTCACATTCCAAGTAATATTCGGCATACTAATTACGTTGCCGATTGCCAAATTGCATTATCTCTTATAGTTTCCGAGATATGGACTATCCACATTTTACAATATTGGCTCTGCTTCTAACTTGGGTCAAAATTGTAAAGTGGTCTTATGAATTAGCGATTTCGCTCCAATTCACATTCCAAGTAATATTCGGCATGCTAATTACGTTGCCGATTGCCAAATTGCATTATCTCTTATAGTTTCCGAGATATGGACTATCGACATCTTGCAATATTGGCTCTGCTTCTAACTTGGGCCAGAATTGTAAAATGGTCTTATGAATTAGCGATTTCACTCCAATTCACATTCCAAGTAATATTCGGCATGCTAATTACGTTGCCGATTGCCAAATTGCATTATCTCTTATAGTTTCCGAGATATGGACTATCGACATCTTGCAATATTGGCTCTGCTTCTAACTTGGGCCAGAATTGTAAAATGGTCTTATGAATTAGCGATTTCGTTGTAATTCACATTCCAAGTAATATTCGGCATGCTAATTACGTTGCCGATTGCCAAATTGCATTATCTCTTATAGTTTCCGAGATATGGACTATCGACATTTTACAATATTGGCTCTGCTTCTAACTTGGGTCAAAATTGTAAAATGGTCTTATGAATTAGCGATTTTGTTGTAATTCACATTCCAAGTAATATTCGGCACGCTAATTACGTTGCCGATTGCCAAATTGCATTATCTCTTATAGTTTCCGAGATATGGACTATCGACATCTTGCAATATTGGCTCTGCTTCTAACTTGGGTCAAAATTGTAAAATGGTCTTATGAATTAGCGATTTCGTTGTAATTCACATTCCAAGTAATATTCGGCATGCTAATTACACTGCCGATGGCCAAATTGCATTATCTCTTATAGTTTCCGAGATATGGACCATCGACATTTTACAATATTGGCTCTGCTTCTAACTTGGGTCAAAATTGTAAAATGGTCTTATGAATTAGCAATTTCGCTCCAATTCACATTCCAAGTAATATTCGGCATGCTAATTACGTTGCCGATTGCCAAATTGCATTATCTCTTATAGTTTCTGAGATATGGACTATCGACATCTTGCAATATTGGCTCTGCTTCTAACTTGGGCCAGAATTCTAAAATGGTCTTATGAATTAGCGATTTCGTTGTAATTCACATTCCAAGTAATATTCGGCATGCTAATTACGTTGCCGATTGCCAAATTGCATTATCTCTTATAGTTTCCGAGATATGGACTATCGACATCTTGCAATATTGGCTCTGCTTCTAACTTGGGCCAGAATTGTAAAATGGTCTTATGAATTAGCGATTTCGTTGTAATTCACATTCCAAGTAATATTCGGCATGCTAATTACGTTGCCGATTGCCAAATTGCATTATCTCTTATAGTTTCCGAGATATGGACTATCGACATCTTGCAATATTGGCTCTGCTTCTAACTTGGGCCAGAATTGTAAAATGGTCTTATGAATTAGCCATTTCGGCTCCAATTCACATTCCAAGTAATATTCCGCATGCTAATTACGTTGCCGATTGCCAAATTGCATTATCTCTTATAGTTTCCGAGATATGGACTATCGACATCTTGCAATATTGGCTCTGCTTCTAACTTGGGCCAGAATTGTAAAATGGTCTTATGAATTAGCGATTTCGTTGTAATTCACATTCCAAGTAATATTCGGCATGCTAATTACGTTGCCGATTGCCAAATTGCATTATCTCTTATAGTTTCCGAGATATGGACTATCCACATTTTACAATATTGGCTCTGCTTCTAACTTGGGTCAAAATTGTAAAGTGGTCTTATGAATTAGCGATTTCGCTCCAATTCACATTCCAAGTAATATTCGGCATGCTAATTACGTTGCCGATTGCCAAATTGCATTATCTCTTATAGTTTCCGAGATATGGACTATCGACATCTTGCAATATTGGCTCTGCTTCTAACTTGGGCCAGAATTGTAAAATGGTCTTATGAATTAGCGATTTCACTCCAATTCACATTCCAAGTAATATTCGGCATGCTAATTACGTTGCCGATTGCCAAATTGCATTATCTCTTATAGTTTCTGAGATATGGACTATCGACATCTTGCAATATTGGCTCTGCTTCTAACTTGGGCCAGAATTGTAAAATGGTCTTATTAATTAGCGATTTTGTTGTAATTCACATTCCAAGTAATATTCGGCATGCTAATTACGTTGCCGATTGCCAAATTGCATTATCTCTTATAGTTTCCGAGATATGGACTATCGACATCTTGCAATATTGGCTCTGCTTCTAACTTGGGTCAAAATTGTAAAATGGTCTTATGAATTAGCGATTTCGTTGTAATTCACATTCCAAGTAATATTCGGCATGCTAATTACACTGCCGATGGCCAAACTGCATTATCTCTTATAGTTTCCGAGATATGGACCATCGACATTTTACAATATTGGCTCTGCTTCTAACTTGGGTCAAAATTGTAAAATGGTCTTATGAATTAGCAATTTCGCTCCAATTCACATTCCAAGTAATATTCGGCATGCTAATTACGTTGCCGATTGCCAAATTGCATTATCTCTTATAGTTTCTGAGATATGGACTATCGACATCTTGCAATATTGGCTCTGCTTCTAACTTGGGCCAGAATAGTAAAATGGTATTATGAATTAGCGATTTCGTTGTAATTCACATTCCAAGTAATATTCGGCATGCTAATTACGTTGCTGATTGCCAAATTGCATTATCTCTTATAGTTTCCGAGATATGGACTATCGACATCTTGCAATATTGGCTCTGCTTCTAACTTGGGCCAGAATTGTAAAATGGTCTTATGAATTAGCGATTTCGTTGTAATTCACATTCCAAGTAATATTCGGCATGCTAATTACGTTGCCGATTGCCAAATTGCATTATCTCTTATAGTTTCCGAGATATGGACTATCGACATCTTGCAATATTGGCTCTGCTTCTAACTTGGGCCAGAATTGTAAAATGGTCTTATGAATTAGCCATTTCGGCTCCAATTCACATTCCAAGTATTATTCCGCATGCTAATTACCTTGCCGATTGCCAAATTGCATTATCTCTTATAGTTTCCGAGATATGGACTATCGACATCTTGCAATATTGGCTCTGCTTCTAACTTGGGCCAGAATTGTAAAATGGTCTTATGAATTAGCGATTTCGTTGTAATTCACATTCCAAGTAATATTCGGCATGCTAATTACGTTGCCGATTGCCAGATTGCATTATCTCTTATAGTTTCCGAGATATGGACTATCGACATCTTGCAATATTGGCTCTGCTTCTAACTTGAGCCAGAATTGTAAAATGGTCTTATGAATTAGCGATTTCGCTCCAATTCACATTCCAAGTAATATTCGGCATTCTAATTACGTTGCCGATTGCCAAATTGCATTATCTCTTATAGTTTCCGAGATATGGACTATCGACATCTTGCAATATTGGCTCTGCTTCTAACTTGGGCCAGAATTGTAAAATGGTCTTATGAATTAGCGATTTCGTTGTAATTCACATTCCAAGTAATATTCGGCATGCTAATTACGTTGCCGATTGCCAGATTGCATTATCTCTTATAGTTTCCGAGATATGGACTATCGACATCTTGCAATATTGGCTCTGCTTCTAACTTGAGCCAGAATTGTAAAATGGTCTTATGAATTAGCGATTTCGTTGTAATTCACATTCCAAGTAATATTCGGCATGCTAATTACGTTGCCGATTGCCAAATTGCATTATCTCTTATAGTTTCCGAGATATGGACTATCGACATTTTACAATATTGGCTCTTCTTCTAACTTGGGTCAAAATTGTAAAATGGTCTTATGAATTAGCGATTTCGCTCCAGTTCACATTCCAAGTAATATTCGGCATGCTAATTAGGTTGCCGATTGCCAAATTGCATTATCTCTTATAGTTTCCGAGATATGGACTATCGACATCTTGCAATATTGGCTCTGCTTCTAACTTGGGCCAGAATTGTAAAATGGTCTTATGAATTAGCGATTTTGTTGTAATTCACATTCCAAGTAATATTCGGCATGCTAATTACGTTGCCGATTGCCAAATTGCATTATCTCTTATAGTTTCCGAGATATGGACTATCGACATCTTGCAATATTGGCTCTGCTTCTAACTTGGGTCAAAATTGTAAAATGGTCTTATGAATTAGCGATTTCGTTGTAATTCACATTCCAAGTAATATTCGGCATGCTAATTACACTGCCGATGGCCAAATTGCATTATCTCTTATAGTTTCCGAGATATGGACCATCGACATTTTACAATATTGGCTCTGCTTCTAACTTGGGTCAAAATTGTAAAATGGCCTTATGGATTAGCAATTTCGCTCCAATTCACATTCCAAGTAATATTCGGCATGCTAATTACGTTGCCGATTGCCAAATTGCATTATCTCTTATAGTTTCTGAGATATGGACTATCGACATCTTACAATATTGGCTCTGCTTCTAACTTGGGCCAGAATTGTAAAATGGTCTTATGAATTAGCGATTTCGTTGTAATTCACATTCCAAGTAATATTCGGCATGCTAATTACGTTGCCGATTGCCAAATTGCATTATCTCTTATAGTTTCCGAGATATGGACTATCGACATCTTGCAATATTGGCTCTGCTTCTAACTTGGGCCAGAATTGTAAAATGGTCTTATGAATTAGCGATTTCGTTGTAATTCACATTCCAAGTAATATTCGGCATGCTAATTACGTTGCCGATTGCCAAATTGCATTATCTCTTATAGTTTCCGAGATATGGACTATCGACATCTTGCAATATTGGCTCTGCTTCTAACTTGGGCCAGAATTGTAAAATGGTCTTATGAATTAGCCATTTCGGCTCCAATTCACATTCCAAGTAATATTCCGCATGATAATTACGTTGCCGATTGCCAAATTGCATTATCTCTTATAGTTTCCGAGATATGGACTATCGACATCTTGCAATATTGGCTCTGCTTCTAACTTGGGCCAGAATTGTAAAATGGTCTTATGAATTAGCGATTTCGTTGTAATTCACATTCCAAGTAATATTCGGCATGCTAATTACGTTGCCGATTGCCAAATTGCATTATCTCTTATAGTTTCCGAGATATGGACTATCGACATTTTACAATATTGGCTCTGCTTCTAACTTGGGTCAAAATTGTAAAGTGGTCTTATGAATTAGCGATTTCGTTGTAATTCACATTCCAAGTAATATTCGGCATGCTAATTACGTTGCCGATTGCCAAATTGCATTATCTCTTATAGTTTCCGAGATATGGACTATCGACATCTTGCAATATTGGCTCTGCTTCTAACTTGGGCCAGAATTGTAAAATGGTCTTATGAATTAGCGATTTCGTTGTAATTCACATTCCAAGTAATATTCGGCATGCTAATTACGTTGCCGATTGCCAAATTGCATTATCTCTTATAGTTTCCGAGATATGGACTATCGACATTTTACAATATTGGCTCTGCTTCTAACTTGGGTCAAAATTGTAAAGTGGTCTTATGAATTAGCGATTTCGCTCCAATTCACATTCCAAGTAATATTCGGCATGCTAATTACGTTGCCGATTGCCAAATTGCATTATCTCTTATAGTTTCCGAGATATGGACTATCGACATCTTGCAATATTGGCTCTGCTTCTAACTTGGGCCAGAATTGTAAAATGGTCTTATGAATTAGCGATTTCGTTGTAATTCACATTCCAAGTAATATTCGGCATGCTAATTACGTTGCCGATTGCCAAATTGCATTATCTCTTATAGTTGCCGAGATATGGACTATCGACATCTTGCAATATTGGCTCTGCTTCTAACTTGGGCCAGAATTGTAAAATGGTCTTATGAATTAGCGATTTCGTTGTAATTCACTTTCCAAGTAATATTCGGCATGCTAATTACGTTGCCGATTGCCAAATTGCATTATCTCTTATAGTTTCCGAGATATGGACTATCGACATCTTGCAATATTGGCTCTGCTTCTAACTTGGGCCAGAATTGTAAAATGGTCTTATGAATTAGCCATTTCGGCTCCAATTCACATTCCAAGTAATATTCCGCATGCTAATTATGTTGCCGATTGCCAAATTGCATTATCTCTTATAGTTTCCGAGATATGGACTATCGACATCTTGCAATATTGGCTCTGCTTCTAACTTGGGCCAGAATTGTAAAATGGTCTTATGAATTAGCGATTTCGTTGTAATTCACATTCCAAGTAATATTCGGCATGCTAATTACGTTGCCGATTGCCAAATTGCATTATCTTTTATAGTTTCCGAGATATGGACTATCGACATTTTACAATATTGGCTCTGCTTCTAACTTGGGTCAAAATGGTAAAGTGGTCTTATGAATTAGCGATTTCGTTGTAATTCACATTCCAAGTAATATTCGGCATGCTAATTACGTTGCCGATTGCCAAATTGCATTATCTCTTATAGTTTCCGAGATATGGACTATCGACATCTTGCAATATTGGCTCTGCTTCTAACTTGGGCCAGAATTGTAAAATGGTCTTATGAATTAGCGATTTCGTTGTAATTCACATTCCAAGTAATATTTGGCATGCTAATTACGTTGCCGATTGCCAAATTGCATTATCTCTTATAGTTTCCGAGATATGGATTATCGACATTTTACAATATTGGCTCTGCTTCTAACTTGGGTCAAAATTGTAAAGTGGTCTTATGAATTAGCGATTTCGCTCCAATTCACATTCCAAGTAATATTCGGCATGCTAATTACGTTGCCAATTGCCAAATTGCATTATCTCTTATAGTTTCCGAGATATGGACTATCGACATCTTGCAATATTGGCTCTGCTTCTAACTTGGGCCAGAATTGTAAAATGGTCTTATGAATTAGCGATTTCGTTGTAATTCACATTCCAAGTAATATTCGGCATGCTAATTACGTTGCCGATTGCCAAATTGCATTATCTCTTATAGTTGCCGAGATATGGACTATCGACATCTTGCAATATTGGCTCTGCTTCTAACTTGGGCCAGAATTGTAAAATGGTCTTATGAATTAGCGATTTCGTTGTAATTCACTTTCCAAGTAATATTCGGCATGCTAATTACGTTGCCGATTGCCAAATTGCATTATCTCTTATAGTTTCCGAGATATGGACTATCGACATCTTGCAATATTGGCTCTGCTTCTAACTTGGGCCAGAATTGTAAAATGGTCTTATGAATTAGCCATTTCGGCTCCAATTCACATTCCAAGTAATATTCCGCATGCTAATTATGTTGCCGATTGCCAAATTGCATTATCTCTTATAGTTTCCGAGATATGGACTATCGACATCTTGCAATATTGGCTCTGCTTCTAACTTGGGCCAGAATTGTAAAATGGTCTTATGAATTAGCGATTTCGTTGTAATTCACATTCCAAGTAATATTCGGCATGCTAATTACGTTGCCGATTGCCAAATTGCATTATCTTTTATAGTTTCCGAGATATGGACTATCGACATTTTACAATATTGGCTCTGCTTCTAACTTGGGTCAAAATGGTAAAGTGGTCTTATGAATTAGCGATTTCGTTGTAATTCACATTCCAAGTAATATTCGGCATGCTAATTACGTTGCCGATTGCCAAATTGCATTATCTCTTATAGTTTCCGAGATATGGACTATCGACATCTTGCAATATTGGCTCTGCTTCTAACTTGGGCCAGAATTGTAAAATGGTCTTATGAATTAGCGATTTCGTTGTAATTCACATTCCAAGTAATATTTGGCATGCTAATTACGTTGCCGATTGCCAAATTGCATTATCTCTTATAGTTTCCGAGATATGGATTATCGACATTTTACAATATTGGCTCTGCTTCTAACTTGGGTCAAAATTGTAAAGTGGTCTTATGAATTAGCGATTTCGCTCCAATTCACATTCCAAGTAATATTCGGCATGCTAATTACGTTGCCAATTGCCAAATTGCATTATCTCTTATAGTTTCCGAGATATGGACTATCGACATCTTGCAATATTGGCTCTGCTTCTAACTTGGGCCAGAATTGTAAAATGGTCTTATGAATTAGCGATTTCGTTGTAATTCACATTCCAAGTAATATTCGGCATGCTAATTACGTTGCCGATTGCCAAATTGCATTATCTCTTATAGTTTCCGAGATATGGACTATCGACATCTTGCAATATTGGCTCTGCTTCTAACTTGGGTCAGAATTGTAAAATGGTCTTATGAATTAGCGATTTCGTTGTAATTCACATTCCAAGTAATATTCGGCATGTTAATTACGTTGCCGATTGCCAAATTGCATTATCTCTTATAGTTTCCGAGATATGGACTATCGACATTTTACAATATTGGCTCTGCTTCTAACTTGGGTCAAAATTGTAAAGTGGTCTTATGAATTAGCGATTTCGCTCCAATTCACATTCCAAGTAATATTCGGCATGCTAATTACGTTGCCGATTGCCAAATTGCATTATCTCTTATAGTTTCCGAGATATGGACTATCGACACCTTGCAATATTGGCTCTGCTTCTAACTTGGGCCAGAATTGTAAAATGGTCTTATGAATTAGCGATTTCGTTGTAATTCACATTCCAAGTAATATTCGGCATGCTAATTACGTTGCCGATTGCCAAATTGCATTATCTCTTATAGTTTCCGAGATATGGACTATCGACATCTTGCAATATTGGCTCTGCTTCTAACTTGGGCCAGAATTGTAAAATGGTCTTATGAATTAGCGATTTCGGCTCCAATTCACATTCCAAGTAATATTCGGCATGCTAATTACGTTGCCGATTGCCAAATTGCATTATGTCTTATAGTTTCCGAGATATGGACTATCGACATCTTGCAATATTGGCTCTGCTTCTAACTTGGGCCAGAATTGTAAAATGGTCTTATGAATTAGCGATTTCGTTGTAATTCACATTCCAAGTAATATTCGGCATGCTAATTACGTTGCCGATTGCCAAATTGCATTATCTCTTATAGTTTCCGAGATATGGACTATCGACATCTTGCATTATTGGCTCTGCTTCTAAATTGGGCCAGAATTGTAAAATGGTCTTATGAATTAGCGATTTCGTTGTAATTCACATTCCAAGTAATATTCGGCATGCTAATTACGTTGCCGATTGCCAAATTGCATTATCTCTTATAGTTTCCGAGATATGGACTATCGACATCTTGCAATATTGGCTCTGCTTCTAACTTGGGCCAGAATTGTAAAATGGTCTTATGAATTAGCGATTTCGTTGTAATTCACATTCCAAGTAATATTCGGCATGCTAATTACGTTGCCGATTGCCAAATTGCATTATCTCTTATAGTTTCCGAGATATGGACTATCGACATTTTACAATATTGGCTCTGCTTCTAACTTGGGTCAAAATTGTAAAATGGTCTTATGAATTAGCAATTTCGCTCCAATTCACATTCCAAGTAATATTCGGCATGCTAATTACGTTGCCGATTGCCAGATTGCATTATCTCTTATAGTTTCCGAGATATGGACTATCGACATCTTGCAATATTGGCTCTGCTTCTAACTTGAGCCAGAATTGTAAAATGGTCTTATGAATTAGCGATTTCGTTGTAATTCACATTCCAAGTAATATTCGGCATGCTAATTACGTTGCCGATTGCCAAATTGCATTATCTCTTATAGTTTCCGGGATATGGACTATCGACATTTTACAATATTGGCTCTTCTTCTAACTTGGGTCAAAATTGTAAAATGGTCTTATGAATTAGCGATTTCGCTCCAGTTCACATTCCAAGTAATATTCGGCATGCGAATTACGTTGCCGATTGCCAAATTGCATTATCTCTTATAGTTTCCGAGATATGGACTATCGACATCTTGCAATATTGGCTCTGCTTCTAACTTGGGCCAGAATTGTAAAATGGTCTTATGAATTAGCGATTTCGCTCCAATTCACATTCCAAGTAATATTCGGCATTCTAATTACGTTGCCGATTGCCAAATTGCATTATCTCTTATAGTTTCTGAGATATGGACTATCGACATCTTGCAATATTGGCTCTGCTTCTAACTTGGGCCAGAATTGTAAAATGGTCTTATGAATTAGCGATTTTGTTGTAATTCACATTCCAAGTAATATTCGGCATGCTAATTACGTTGCCGATTGCCAAATTGCATTATCTCTTATAGTTTCCGAGATATGGACTATCGACATCTTGCAATATTGGCTCTGCTTCTAACTTGGGTCAAAATTGTAAAATGGTCTTATGAATTAGCGATTTCGTTGTAATTCACATTCCAAGTAATATTCGGCATGCTAATTACACTGCCGATGGCCAAATTGCATTATCTCTTATAGTTTCCGAGATATGGACCATCGACATTTTACAATATTGGCTCTGCTTCTAACTTGGGTCAAAATTGTAAAATGGTCTTATGAATTAGCAATTTCGCTCCAATTCACATTCCAAGTAATATTCGGCATGCTAATTACGTTGCCGATTGCCAAATTGCATTATCTCTTATAGTTTCTGAGATATGGTCTATCGACATCTTGCTATATTGGCTCTGCTTCTAACTTGGGCCAGAATTGTAAAATGGTCTTATGAATTAGCGATTTCGTTGTAATTCACATTCCAAGTAATATTCGGCATGCTAATTACGTTGCCGATTGCCAAATTGCATTATCTCTTATAGTTGCCGAGATATGGACTATCGACATCTTGCAATATTGGCTCTGCTTCTAACTTGGGCCAGAATTGTAAAATGGTCTTATGAATTAGCGATTTCGTTGTAATTCACTTTCCAAGTAATATTCGGCATGCTAATTACGTTGCCGATTGCCAAATTGCATTATCTCTTATAGTTTCCGAGATATGGACTATCGACATCTTGCAATATTGGCTCTGCTTCTAACTTGGGCCAGAATTGTAAAATGGTCTTATGAATTAGCGATTTCGTTGTAATTCACATTCCAAGTAATATTCGGCATGCTAATTACGTTGCCGATTGCCAAATTGCATTATCTCTTATAGTTTCCGAGATATGGACTATCGACATTTTACAATATTGGCTCTGCTTCTAACTTGGGTCAAAATTGTAAAGTGGTCTTATGAATTAGCGATTTTGTTGTAATTCACATTCCAAGTAATATTCGGCATGCTAATTACGTTGCCGATTGCCAAATTGCATTATCTCTTATAGTTTCCGAGATATGGACTATCGACATCTTGCAATATTGGCTCTGCTTCTAACTTGGGCCAGAATTGTAAAATGGTCTTATGAATTAGCGATTTCGTTGTAATTCACATTCCAAGTAATATTCGGCATGCTAATTACGTTGCCGATTGCCAAATTGCATTATCTCTTATAGTTTCCGAGATATGGACTATCGACATTTTACAATATTGGCTCTTCTTCTAACTTGGGTCAAAATTATAAAATGGTCATATGAATTAGCGATTTCGCTCCAGTTCACATTCCAAGTAATATTCGGCATGCTAATTACGTTGCCGATTGCCAAATTGCATTATCTCTTATAGTTTCCGAGATATGGACTATCGACATCTTGCAATATTGGCTCTGCTTCTAACTTGGGCCAGAATTGTAAAATGGTCTTATGAATTAGCGATTTTGTTGTAATTCACATTCCAAGTAATATTCGGCATGCTAATTACGTTGCCGATTGCCAAATTGCATTATCTCTTATAGTTTCCGAGATATGGACTATCGACATCTTGCAATATTGGCTCTGCTTCTAACTTGGGTCAAAATTGTAAAATGGTCTTATGAATTAGCGATTTCGTTGTAATTCACATTCCAAGTAATATTCGGCATACTAATTACACTGCCGATGGCCAAATTGCATTATCTCTTATAGTTTCCGAGATATGGACCATCGACATTTTACAATATTGGCTCTGCTTCTAACTTGGGTCAAAATTGTAAAATGGCCTTATGAATTAGCAATTTCGCTCCAATTCACATTCCAAGTAATATTCGGCATGCTAATTACGTTGCCGATTGCCAAATTGCATTATCTCTTATAGTTTCTGAGATATGGACTATCGACATCTTACAATATTGGTTCTGCTTCTAACTTGGGCCAGAATTGTAAAATGGTCTTATGAATTAGCGATTTCGTTGTAATTCACATTCCAAGTAATATTCGGCATGCTAATTACGTTGCCGATTGCCAAATTGCATTATCTCTTATAGTTGCCGAGATATGGACTATCGACATCTTGCAATATTGGCTCTGCTTCTAACTTGGGCCAGAATTGTAAAATGGTCCTATGAATTAGCGATTTCGTTGTAATTCACTTTCCAAGTAATATTCGGCATGCTAATTACGTTGCCGATTGCCAAATTGCATTATCTCTTATAGTTTCCGAGATATGGACTATCGACATCTTGCAATATTGGCTCTGCTTCTAACTTGGGCCAGAATTGTAAAATGGTCTTATGAATTAGCCATTTCGGCTCCAATTCACATTCCAAGTAATATTCCGCATGCTAATTATGTTGCCGATTGCCAAATTGCATTATCTCTTATAGTTTCCGAGATATGGACTATCGACATCTTGCAATATTGGCTCTGCTTCTAACTTGGGCCAGAATTGTAAAATGGTCTTATGAATTAGCGATTTCGTTGTAATTCACATTCCAAGTAATATTCGGCATGCTAATTACGTTGCCGATTGCCAAATTGCATTATCTTTTATAGTTTCCGAGATATGGACTATCGACATTTTACAATATTGGCTCTGCTTCTAACTTGGGTCAAAATGGTAAAGTGGTCTTATGAATTAGCGATTTCGTTGTAATTCACATTCCAAGTAATATTCGGCATGCTAATTACGTTGCCGATTGCCAAATTGCATTATCTCTTATAGTTTCCGAGATATGGACTATCGACATCTTGCAATATTGGCTCTGCTTCTAACTTGGGCCAGAATTGTAAAATGGTCTTATGAATTAGCGATTTCGTTGTAATTCACATTCCAAGTAATATTTGGCATGCTAATTACGTTGCCGATTGCCAAATTGCATTATCTCTTATAGTTTCCGAGATATGGATTATCGACATTTTACAATATTGGCTCTGCTTCTAACTTGGGTCAAAATTGTAAAGTGGTCTTATGAATTAGCGATTTCGCTCCAATTCACATTCCAAGTAATATTCGGCATGCTAATTACGTTGCCAATTGCCAAATTGCATTATCTCTTATAGTTTCCGAGATATGGACTATCGACATCTTGCAATATTGGCTCTGCTTCTAACTTGGGCCAGAATTGTAAAATGGTCTTATGAATTAGCGATTTCGTTGTAATTCACATTCCAAGTAATATTCGGCATGCTAATTACGTTGCCGATTGCCAAATTGCATTATCTTTTATAGTTTCCGAGATATGGACTATCGACATCTTGCAATATTGGCTCTGCTTCTAACTTGGGTCAGAATTGTAAAATGGTCTTATGAATTAGCGATTTCGTTGTAATTCACATTCCAAGTAATATTCGGCATGCTAATTACGTTGCCGATTGCCAAATTGCATTATCTCTTATAGTTTCCGAGATATGGACTATCGACATTTTACAATATTGGCTCTGCTTCTAACTTGGGTCAAAATTGTAAAGTGGTCTTACGAATTAGCGATTTCGCTCCAATTCACATTCCAAGTAATATTCGGCATGCTAATTACGTTGCCGATTGCCAAATTGCATTATCTCTTATAGTTTCCGAGATATGGACTATCGACATCTTGCAATATTGGCTCTGCTTCTAACTTGGGCCAGAATTGTAAAATGGTCTTATGAATTAGCGATTTCGTTGTAATTCACATTCCAAGTAATATTCGGCATGCTAATTACGTTGCCGATTGCCAAATTGCATTATCTCTTATAGTTTCCGAGATATGGACTATCGACATCTTGCAATATTGGCTCTGCTTCTAACTTGGGCCAGAATTGTAAAATGGTCTTATGAATTAGCGATTTCGGCTCCAATTCACATTCCAAGTAATATTCGGCATGCTAATTACGTTGCCGATTGCCAAATTGCATTATGTCTTATAGTTTCCGAGATATGGACTATCGACATCTTGCAATATTGGCTCTGCTTCTAACTTGGGCCAGAATTGTAAAATGGTCTTATGAATTAGCGATTTCGTTGTAATTCACATTCCAAGTAATATTCGGCATGCTAATTACGTTGCCGATTGCCAAATTGCATTATCTCTTATAGTTTCCGAGATATGGACTATCGACATCTTGCAATATTGGCTCTGCTTCTAACTTGGGCCAGAATTGTGAAATGGTCTTATGAATTAGCGATTTCGTTGTAATTCACATTCCAAGTAATATTCGGCATGCTAATTACGTTGCCGATTGCCAAATTGCATTATCTCTTATAGTTTCCGAGATATGGACTATCGACATCTTGCAATATTGGCTCTGCTTCTAACTTGGGCCAGAATTGTAAAATGGTCTTATGAATTAGCGATTTCGTTGTAATTCACATTCCAAGTAATATTCGGCATGCTAATTACGTTGCCGATTGCCAAATTGCATTATCTCTTATAGTTTCCGAGATATGGACTATCGACATCTTGCAATATTGGCTCTGCTTCTAACTTGGGTCAGAATTGTAAAATGGTCTTATGAATTAGCGATTTCGTTGTAATTCACATTCCAAGTAATATTCGGCATACTAATTACACTGCCGATGGCCAAATTGCATTATCTCTTATAGTTTCCGAGATATGGACCATCGACATTTTACAATATTGGCTCTGCTTCTAACTTGGGTCAAAATTGTAAAATGGCCTTATGAATTAGCAATTTCGCTCCAATTCACATTCCAAGTAATATTCGGCATGCTAATTACGTTGCCGATTGCCAAATTGCATTATCTCTTATAGTTTCTGAGATATGGACTATCGACATCTTACAATATTGGTTCTGCTTCTAACTTGGGCCAGAATTGTAAAATGGTCTTATGAATTAGCGATTTCGTTGTAATTCACATTCCAAGTAATATTCGGCATGCTAATTACGTTGCCGATTGCCAAATTGCATTATCTCTTATAGTTGCCGAGATATGGACTATCGACATCTTGCAATATTGGCTCTGCTTCTAACTTGGGCCAGAATTGTAAAATGGTCCTATGAATTAGCGATTTCGTTGTAATTCACTTTCCAAGTAATATTCGGCATGCTAATTACGTTGCCGATTGCCAAATTGCATTATCTCTTATAGTTTCCGAGATATGGACTATCGACATCTTGCAATATTGGCTCTGCTTCTAACTTGGGCCAGAATTGTAAAATGGTCTTATGAATTAGCCATTTCGGCTCCAATTCACATTCCAAGTAATATTCCGCATGCTAATTATGTTGCCGATTGCCAAATTGCATTATCTCTTATAGTTTCCGAGATATGGACTATCGACATCTTGCAATATTGGCTCTGCTTCTAACTTGGGCCAGAATTGTAAAATGGTCTTATGAATTAGCGATTTCGTTGTAATTCACATTCCAAGTAATATTCGGCATGCTAATTACGTTGCCGATTGCCAAATTGCATTATCTTTTATAGTTTCCGAGATATGGACTATCGACATTTTACAATATTGGCTCTGCTTCTAACTTGGGTCAAAATGGTAAAGTGGTCTTATGAATTAGCGATTTCGTTGTAATTCACATTCCAAGTAATATTCGGCATGCTAATTACGTTGCCGATTGCCAAATTGCATTATCTCTTATAGTTTCCGAGATATGGACTATCGACATCTTGCAATATTGGCTCTGCTTCTAACTTGGGCCAGAATTGTAAAATGGTCTTATGAATTAGCGATTTCGTTGTAATTCACATTCCAAGTAATATTCGGCATGCTAATTACGTTGCCGATTGCCAAATTGCATTATCTCTTATAGTTTCCGAGATATGGACTATCGACATCTTGCATTATTGGCTCTGCTTCTAACTTGGGCCAGAATTGTAAAATGGTCTTATGAATTAGCGATTTCGTTGTAATTCACATTCCAAGTAATATTCGGCATGCTAATTACGTTGCCGATTGCCAAATTGCATTATCTCTTATAGTTTCCGAGATATGGACTATCGACATCTTGCAATATTGGCTCTGCTTCTAACTTGGGCCAGAATTGTAAAATGGTCTTATGAATTAGCGATTTCGTTGTAATTCACATTCCAAGTAATATTCGGCATGCTAATTACGTTGCCGATTGCCAAATTGCATTATCTCTTATAGTTTCCGAGATATGGACTATCGACATTTTACAATATTGGCTCTGCTTCTAACTTGGGTCAAAATTGTAAAATGGTCTTATGAATTAGCAATTTCGCTCCAATTCACATTCCAAGTAATATTCGGCATGCTAATTACGTTGCCGATTGCCAGATTGCATTATCTCTTATAGTTTCCGAGATATGGACTATCGACATCTTGCAATATTGGCTCTGCTTCTAACTTGAGCCAGAATTGTAAAATGGTCTTATGAATTAGCGATTTCGTTGTAATTCACATTCCAAGTAATATTCGGCATGCTAATTACGTTGCCGATTGCCAAATTGCATTATCTCTTATAGTTTCCGGGATATGGACTATCGACATTTTACAATATTGGCTCTTCTTCTAACTTGGGTCAAAATTGTAAAATGGTCTTATGAATTAGCGATTTCGCTCCAGTTCACATTCCAAGTAATATTCGGCATGCGAATTACGTTGCCGATTGCCAAATTGCATTATCTCTTATAGTTTCCGAGATATGGACTATCGACATCTTGCAATATTGGCTCTGCTTCTAACTTGGGCCAGAATTGTAAAATGGTCTTATGAATTAGCGATTTCGCTCCAATTCACATTCCAAGTAATATTCGGCATTCTAATTACGTTGCCGATTGCCAAATTGCATTATCTCTTATAGTTTCTGAGATATGGACTATCGACATCTTGCAATATTGGCTCTGCTTCTAACTTGGGCCAGAATTGTAAAATGGTCTTATGAATTAGCGATTTTGTTGTAATTCACATTCCAAGTAATATTCGGCATGCTAATTACGTTGCCGATTGCCAAATTGCATTATCTCTTATAGTTTCCGAGATATGGACTATCGACATCTTGCAATATTGGCTCTGCTTCTAACTTGGGTCAAAATTGTAAAATGGTCTTATGAATTAGCGATTTCGTTGTAATTCACATTCCAAGTAATATTCGGCATGCTAATTACACTGCCGATGGCCAAATTGCATTATCTCTTATAGTTTCCGAGATATGGACCATCGACATTTTACAATATTGGCTCTGCTTCTAACTTGGGTCAAAATTGTAAAATGGTCTTATGAATTAGCAATTTCGCTCCAATTCACATTCCAAGTAATATTCGGCATGCTAATTACGTTGCCGATTGCCAAATTGCATTATCTCTTATAGTTTCTGAGATATGGACTATCGACATCTTGCTATATTGGCTCTGCTTCTAACTTGGGCCAGAATTGTAAAATGGTCTTATGAATTAGCGATTTCGTTGTAATTCACATTCCAAGTAATATTCGGCATGCTAATTACGTTGCCGATTGCCAAATTGCATTATCTCTTATAGTTGCCGAGATATGGACTATCGACATCTTGCAATATTGGCTCTGCTTCTAACTTGGGCCAGAATTGTAAAATGGTCTTATGAATTAGCGATTTCGTTGTAATTCACTTTCCAAGTAATATTCGGCATGCTAATTACGTTGCCGATTGCCAAATTGCATTATCTCTTATAGTTTCCGAGATATGGACTATCGACATCTTGCAATATTGGCTCTGCTTCTAACTTGGGCCAGAATTGTAAAATGGTCTTATGAATTAGCGATTTCGTTGTAATTCACATTCCAAGTAATATTCGGCATGCTAATTACGTTGCCGATTGCCAAATTGCATTATCTCTTATAGTTTCCGAGATATGGACTATCGACATTTTACAATATTGGCTCTGCTTCTAACTTGGGTCAAAATTGTAAAGTGGTCTTATGAATTAGCGATTTTGTTGTAATTCACATTCCAAGTAATATTCGGCATGCTAATTAAGTTGCCGATTGCCAAATTACATTATCTCTTATAGTTTCCGAGATATGGACTATCGACATCTTGCAATATTGGCTCTGCTTCTAACTTGGGCCAGAATTGTAAAATGGTCTTATGAATTAGCGATTTCGTTGTAATTCACATTCCAAGTAATATTCGGCATGCTAATTAAGTTGCCGATTGCCAAATTACATTATCTCTTATAGTTTCCGAGATATGGACTATCGACATCTTGCAATATTGGCTCTGCTTCTAACTTGAGCCAGAATTGTAAAATGGTCTTATGAATTAGCGATTTCGTTGTAATTCACATTCCAAGTAATATTCGGCATGCTAATTACGTTGCCGATTGCCAAATTGCATTATCTCTTATAGTTTCCGAGATATGGACTATCGACATTTTACAATATTGGCTCTTCTTCTAACTTGGGTCAAAATTGTAAAATGGTCATATGAATTAGCGATTTCGCTCCAGTTCACATTCCAAGTAATATTCGGCATGCTAATTACGTTGCCGATTGCCAAATTGCATTATCTCTTATAGTTTCCGAGATATGGACTATCGACATCTTGCAATATTGGCTCTGCTTCTAACTTGGGCCAGAATTGTAAAATGGTCTTATGAATTAGCGATTTTGTTGTAATTCACATTCCAAGTAATATTCGGCATGCTAATTACGTTGCCGATTGCCAAATTGCATTATCTCTTATAGTTTCCGAGATATGGACTATCGACATCTTGCAATATTGGCTCTGCTTCTAACTTAGGTCAAAATTGTAAAATGGTCTTATGAATTAGCGATTTCGTTGTAATTCACATTCCAAGTAATATTCGGCATACTAATTACACTGCCGATGGCCAAATTGCATTATCTCTTATAGTTTCCGAGATATGGACCATCGACATTTTACAATATTGGCTCTGCTTCTAACTTGGGTCAAAATTGTAAAATGGCCTTATGAATTAGCAATTTCGCTCCAATTCACATTCCAAGTAATATTCGGCATGCTAATTACGTTGCCGATTGCCAAATTGCATTATCTCTTATAGTTTCTGAGATATGGACTATCGACATCTTACAATATTGGTTCTGCTTCTAACTTGGGCCAGAATTGTAAAATGGTCTTATGAATTAGCGATTTCGTTGTAATTCACATTCCAAGTAATATTCGGCATGCTAATTACGTTGCCGATTGCCAAATTGCATTATCTCTTATAGTTGCCGAGATATGGACTATCGACATCTTGCAATATTGGCTCTGCTTCTAACTTGGGCCAGAATTGTAAAATGGTCCTATGAATTAGCGATTTCGTTGTAATTCACTTTCCAAGTAATATTCGGCATGCTAATTACGTTGCCGATTGCCAAATTTCATTATCTCTTATAGTTTCCGAGATATGGACTATCGACATCTTGCAATATTGGCTCTGCTTCTAACTTGGGCCAGAATTGTAAAATGGTCTTATGAATTAGCCATTTCGGCTCCAATTCACATTCCAAGTAATATTCCGCATGCTAATTATGTTGCCGATTGCCAAATTGCATTATCTCTTATAGTTTCCGAGATATGGACTATCGACATCTTGCAATATTGGCTCTGCTTCTAACTTGGGCCAGAATTGTAAAATGGTCTTATGAATTAGCGATTTCGTTGTAATTCACATTCCAAGTAATATTCGGCATGCTAATTACGTTGCCGATTGCCAAATTGCATTATCTTTTATAGTTTCCGAGATATGGACTATCGACATTTTACAATATTGGCTCTGCTTCTAACTTGGGTCAAAATGGTAAAGTGGTCTTATGAATTAGCGATTTCGTTGTAATTCACATTCCAAGTAATATTCGGCATGCTAATTACGTTGCCGATTGCCAAATTGCATTATCTCTTATAGTTTCCGAGATATGGACTATCGACATCTTGCAATATTGGCTCTGCTTCTAACTTGGGCCAGAATTGTAAAATGGTCTTATGAATTAGCGATTTCGTTGTAATTCACATTCCAAGTAATATTTGGCATGCTAATTACGTTGCCGATTGCCAAATTGCATTATCTCTTATAGTTTCCGAGATATGGATTATCGACATTTTACAATATTGGCTCTGCTTCTAACTTGGGTCAAAATTGTAAAGTGGTCTTATGAATTAGCGATTTCGCTCCAATTCACATTCCAAGTAATATTCGGCATGCTAATTACGTTGCCAATTGCCAAATTGCATTATCTCTTATAGTTTCCGAGATATGGACTATCGACATCTTGCAATATTGGCTCTTCTTCTAACTTGGACCAGAATTGTAAAATGGTCTTATGAATTAGCGATTTCGTTGTAATTCACATTCCAAGTAATATTCGGCATGCTAATTACGTTGCCGATTGCCAAATTGCATTATCTCTTATAGTTTCCGAGATATGGACTATCGACATCTTGCAATATTGGCTCTGCTTCTAACTTGGGTCAGAATTGTAAAATGGTCTTATGAATTAGCGATTTCGTTGTAATTCACATTCCAAGTAATATTCGGCATGCTAATTACGTTGCCGATTGCCAAATTGCATTATCTCTTATAGTTTCCGAGATATGGACTATCGACATTTTACAATATTGGCTCTGCTTCTAACTTGGGTCAAAATTGTAAAGTGGTCTTACGAATTAGCGATTTCGCTCCAATTCACATTCCAAGTAATATTCGGCATGCTAATTACGTTGCCGATTGCCAAATTGCATTATCTCTTATAGTTTCCGAGATATGGACTATCGACATCTTGCAATATTGGCTCTGCTTCTAACTTGGGCCAGAATTGTAAAATGGTCTTATGAATTAGCGATTTCGTTGTAATTCACATTCCAAGTAATATTCGGCATGCTAATTACGTTGCCGATTGCCAAATTGCATTATCTCTTATAGTTTCCGAGATATGGACTATCGACATCTTGCAATATTGGCTCTGCTTCTAACTTGGGCCAGAATTGTAAAATGGTCTTATGAATTAGCGATTTCGGCTCCAATTCACATTCCAAGTAATATTCGGCATGCTAATTACGTTGCCGATTGCCAAATTGCATTATGTCTTATAGTTTCCGAGATATGGACTATCGACATCTTGCAATATTGGCTCTGCTTCTAACTTGGGCCAGAATTGTAAAATGGTCTTATGAATTAGCGATTTCGTTGTAATTCACATTCCAAGTAATATTCGGCATGCTAATTACGTTGCCGATTGCCAAATTGCATTATCTCTTATAGTTTCCGAGATATGGACTATCGACATCTTGCAATATTGGCTCTGCTTCTAACTTGGGCCAGAATTGTAAAATGGTCTTATGAATTAGCGATTTCGTTGTAATTCACATTCCAAGTAATATTCGGCATGCTAATTACGTTGCCGATTGCCAAATTGCATTATCTCTTATAGTTTCCGAGATATGGACTATCGACATCTTGCAATATTGGCTCTGCTTCTAACTTGGGCCAGAATTGTAAAATGGTCTTATGAATTAGCGATTTCGTTGTAATTCACATTCCAAGTAATATTCGGCATGCTAATTACGTTGCCGATTGCCAAATTGCATTATCTCTTTTAGTTTCCGAGATATGGACTATCGACATTTTACAATATTGGCTCTGCGTCTAACTTGGTTCAAAATTGTAAAATGGTCTTATGAATTAGCAATTTCGCTCCAATTCACATTCCAAGTAATATTCGGCATGCTAATTACGTTGCCGATTGCCAGATTGCATTATCTCTTATAGTTTCCGAGATATGGACTATCGACATCTTGCAATATTGGCTCTGCTTCTAACTTGAGCCAGAATTGTAAAATGGTCTTATGAATTAGCGATTTCGTTGTAATTCACATTCCAAGTAATATTCGGCATGCTAATTACGTTGCCGATTGCCAAATTGCATTATCTCTTATAGTTTCCGAGATATGGACTATCGACATTTTACAATATTGGCTCTTCTTCTAACTTGGGTCAAAATTGTAAAATGGTCTTATGAATTAGCGATTTCGCTCCAGTTCACATTCCAAGTAATATTCGGCATGCGAATTACGTTGCCGATTGCCAAATTGCATTATCTCTTATAGTTTCCGAGATATGGACTATCGACATCTTGCAATATTGGCTCTGCTTCTAACTTGGGCCAGAATTGTAAAATGGTCTTATGAATTAGCGATTTCGCTCCAATTCACATTCCAAGTAATATTCGGCATGCTAATTACGTTGCCGATTGCCAAATTGCATTATCTCTTATAGTTTCTGAGATATGGACTATCGACATCTTGCAATATTGGCTCTGCTTCTAACTTGGGCCAGAATTGTAAAATGGTCTTATGAATTAGCGATTTTGTTGTAATTCACATTCCAAGTAATATTCGGCATGCTAATTACGTTGCCGATTGCCAAATTGCATTATCTCTTATAGTTTCCGAGATATGGACTATCGACATCTTGCAATATTGGCTCTGCTTCTAACTTGGGTCAAAATTGTAAAATGGTCTTATGAATTAGCGATTTCGTTGTAATTCACATTCCAAGTAATATTCGGCATGCTAATTACACTGCCGATGGCCAAATTGCATTATCTCTTATAGTTTCCGAGATATGGACCATCGACATTTTACAATATTGGCTCATCTTCTAACTTGGGTCAAAATTGTAAAATGGTCTTATGAATTAGCAATTTCGCTCCAATTCACATTCCAAGTAATATTCGGCATGCTAATTACGTTGCCGATTGCCAAATTGCATTATCTCTTATAGTTTCTGAGATATGGACTATCGACATCTTGCAATATTGGCTCTGCTTCTAACTTGGGCCAGAATTGTAAAATGGTCTTATGAATTAGCGATTTCGTTGTAATTCACATTCCAAGTAATATTCGGCATACTAATTACGTTGCCGATTGCCAAATTGCATTATCTCTTATAGTTTCCGAGATATGGACTATCGACATCTTGCAATATTGGCTCTGCTTCTAACTTGGGCCAGAATTGTAAAATGGTCTTATGAATTAGCGATTTCGTTGTAATTCACATTCCAAGTAATATTCGGCATGCTAATTACATTGCCGATTGCCAAATTGCATTATCTCTTATAGTTTCCGAGATATGGACTATCGACATCTTGCAATATTGGCTCTGCTTCTAACTTGGGCCAGAATTGTAAAATGGTCTTATGAATTAGCGATTTCGTTGTAATTCACATTCCAAGTAATATTCGGCATGCTAATTACGTTGCCGATTGCCAAATTGCATTATCTCTTATAGTTTCCGAGATATGGACTATCGACATTTTACAATATTGGCTCTGCTTCTAACTTGGGTCAAAATTGTAAAATGGTCTTATGAATTAGCGATTTTGTTGTAATTCACATTCCAAGTAATATTCGGCATGCTAATTACGTTGCCGATTGCCAAATTGCATTATCTCTTATAGTTTCCGAGATATGGACTATCGACATCTTGCAATATTGGCTCTGCTTCTAACTTGGGTCAAAATTGTAAAATGGTCTTATGAATTAGCGATTTCGTTGTAATTCACATTCCAAGTAATATTCGGCATGCTAATTACACTGCCGATGGCCAAATTGCATTATCTCTTATAGTTTCCGAGATATGGACCATCGACATTTTACAATATTGGCTCTGCTTCTAACTTGGATCAAAATTGTAAAATGGTCTTATGAATTAGCAATTTCGCTCCAATTCACATTCCAAGTAATATTCGGCATGCTAATTACGTTGCCGATTGCCAAATTGCATTATCTCTTATAGTTTCCGAGATATGGACTATCGACATCTTGCAATATTGGCTCTGCTTCTAACTTGGGTCAAAATTGTAAAATGGTCTTATGAATTAGCGATTTCGTTGTAATTCACATTCCAAGTAATATTCGGCATGCTAATTACATTGCCGATTGCCAAATTGCATTATCTCTTATAGTTTCCGAGATATGGACTATCGACATCTTGCAATATTGGCTCTGCTTCTAACTTGGGCCAGAATTGTAAAATGGTCTTATGAATTAGCGATTTCGTTGTAATTCACATTCCAAGTAATATTCGGCATGCTAATTACACTGCCGATGGCCAAATTGCATTATCTCTTATAGTTTCCGAGATATGGAAAATCGACGTTTTACAATATTGGCTCTGCTTCTAACTTGGGTCAAAATTGTAAAATGGTCTTATGAATTAGCAATTTCGCTCCAATTCACATTCCAAGTAATATTCGGCATGCTAATTACGTTGCCGATTGCCAAATTGCATTATCTCTTATAGTTTCTGAGATATGGACTATCGACATCTTGCAATATTGGCTCTGCTTCTAACTTGGGCCAGAATTGTAAAATGGTCTTATGAATTAGCGATTTCGTTGTAATTCACATTCCAAGTAATATTCGGCAAGCTAATTACACTGCCGATGGCCAAATTGCATTATCCCTTATAGTTTCCGAGATATGGAAAATCGACGTTTTACAATATTGGCTCTGCTTCTAACTTGGGTCAAAATTGTAAAATGGTCTTATGAATTAGCAATTTCGCTCCAATTCACATTCCAAGTAATATTCGGCATGCTAATTACGTTGCCGATTGCCAAATTGCATTATCTCTTATAGTTTCTGAGATATGGACTATCGACATCTTGCAATATTGGCTCTGCTTCTAACTTGGGCCAGAATTGTAAAATGGTCTTATGAATTAGCGATTTCGTTGTAATTCACATTCCAAGTAATATTCGGCATGCTAATTACATTGCCGATTGCCAAATTGCATTATCTCTTATAGTTTCCGAGATATGGACTATCGACATCTTGCAATATTGGCTCTGCTTCTAACTTGGGCCAGAATTGTAAAATGGTCTTATGAATTAGCGATTTCGTTGTAATTCACATTCCAAGTAATATTCGGCATGCTAATTACGTTGCCGATTGCCAAATTGCATTATCTCTTATAGTTTCCGAGATATGGACTATCGACATCTTGCAATATTGGCTCTGCTTCTAACTTGGGCCAGAATTGTAAAATGGTCTTATGAATTAGCCATTTCGGCTCCAATTCACATTCCAAGTAATATTCCGCATGCTAATTACGTTGCCGATTGCCAAATTGCATTATCTCTTATTGTTTCCGAGATATGGACTATCGACATCTTGCAATATTGGCTCTGCTTCTAACTTGGGCCAGAATTGTAAAATGGTCTTATGAATTAGCGATTTCGTTGTAATTCACATTCCAAGTAATATTCGGCATGCTAATTACGTTGCCGATTGCCAAATTGCATTATCTCTTATAGTTTCCGAGATATGGACTATCGACATTTTACAATATTGGCTCTGCTTCTAACTTGGGTCAAAATTGTAAAGTGGTCTTATGAATTAGCGATTTCGCTCCAATTCACATTCCAAGTAATATTCGGCATGCTAATTACGTTGCCGATTGCCGAATTGCATTATCTCTTATAGTTTCCGAGATATGGACTATCGACATCTTGCAATATTGGCTCTGCTTCTAACTTGGGAAAGAATTGTAATATGGTCTTATGAATTAGCGATTTCGCTCCAATTCACATTCCAAGTAATATTCGGCATGCTAATTACGTTGCCGATTGCCAAATTGCATTATCTCTTATAGTTTCCGAGATATGGACCATCGACATTTTACAATATTGTCTCTGCTTCTAACTTGGGTCAAAATTGTAAAATGGTCTTATGAATTAGCAATTTCGCTCCAATTCACATTCCAAGTAATATTCGGCATGCTAATTATGTTGCCGATTGCCAAATTGCATTATCTCTTATAGTTTCTGAGATATGGACTATCGACATCTTGCAATATTGGCTCTGCTTCTAACTTGGGCCAGAATTGTAAAATGGTCTTATGAATTAGCGATTTCGTTGTAATTCACATTCCAAGTAATATTCGGCATGCTAATTACGTTGCCGATTGCCAAATTGCATTATCTCTTATAGTTTCCGAGATATGGACTATCGACATCTTGCAATATTGGCTCTGCTTCTAACTTGGGCCAGAATTGTAAAATGGTCTTATGAATTAGCGATTTCGTTGTAATTCACATTCCAAGTAATATTCGGCATGCTAATTACGTTGCCGATTGCCAAATTGCATTATCTCTTATAGTTTCCGAGATATGGACTATCGACATCTTGCAATATTGCCTCTGCTTCTAACTTGGGCCAGAATTGTAAAATGGTCTTATGAATTAGCCATTTCGGCTCCAATTCACATTCCAAGTAATATTCCGCATGCTAATTACGTTGCCGATTGCCAAATTGCATTATCTCTTATAGTTTCCGAGATATGGACTATCGACATCTTGCAATATTGGCTCTGCTTTTAACTTGGGCCAGAATTGTAAAATGGTCTTATGAATTAGCGATTTCGTTGTAATTCACATTCCAAGTAATATTCGGCATGCTAATTACGTTGCCGATTGCCAGATTGCATTATCTCTTATAGTTTCCGAGATATGGACTATCGACATCTTGCAATATTGGCTCTGCTTCTAACTTGAGCCAGAATTGTAAAATGGTCTTATGAATTAGCGATTTCGTTGTAATTCACATTCCAAGTAATATTCGGCATGCTAATTACGTTGCCGATTGCCAAATTGCATTATCTCTTATAGTTTCCGAGATATGGACTATCGACATTTTACAATATTGGCTCTTCTTCTAACTTGGGTCAAAATTGTAAAATGGTCTTATGAATTAGCGATTTCGCTCCAGTTCACATTCCAAGTAATATTCGGCATGCTAATTACGTTGCCGATTGCCAAATTGCATTATCTCTTATAGTTTCCGAGATATGGACTATCGACATCTTGCAATATTGGCTCTGCTTCTAACTTGGGCCAGAATTGTAAAATGGTCTTATGAATTAGCGATTTTGTTGTAATTCACATTCCAAGTAATATTCGGCATGCTAATTACGTTGCCGATTGCCAAATTGCATTATCTCTTATAGTTTCCGAGATATGGACTATCGACATCTTGCAATATTGGCTCTGCTTCTAACTTGGGTCAAAATTGTAAAATGGTCTTATGAATTAGCGATTTCGTTGTAATTCACATTCCAAGTAATATTCGGCATGCTAATTACACTGCCGATGGCCAAATTGCATTATCTCTTATAGTTTCCGAGATATGGACCATCGACATTTTACAATATTGGCTCTGCTTCTAACTTGGGTCAAAATTGTAAAATGGTCTTATGAATTAGCAATTTCGCTCCAATTCACATTCCAAGTAATATTCGGCATGCTAATTACGTTGCCGATTGCCAAATTGCATTATCTCTTATAGTTTCTGAGATATGGACTATCGACATCTTGCAATATTGGCTCTGCTTCTAACTTGGGCCAGAATTGTAAAATGGTCTTATGAATTAGCGATTTCGTTGTAATTCACATTCCAAGTAATATTCGGCATGCTAATTACGTTGCCTATTGCCAAATTGCATTATCTCTTATAGTTTCCGAGATATGGACTATCGACATCTTGCAATATTGGCTCTGCTTCTAACTTGGGCCAGAATTGTAAAATGGTCTTATGAATTAGCGATTTCGTTGTAATTCACATTCCAAGTAATATTCGGCATGCTAATTACGTTGCCGATTGCCAAATTGCATTATCTCTTATAGTTTCCGAGATATGGACTATCGACATCTTGCAATATTGGCTCTGCTTCTAACTTGGGCCAGAATTGTAAAATGGTCTTATGAATTAGCCATTTCGGCTCCAATTCACATTCCAAGTAATATTCCGCATGCTAATTACGTTGCCGATTGCCAAATTGCATTATCTCTTATAGTTTCCGAGATATGGACTATCGACATCTTGCAATATTGGCTCTGCTTCTAACTTGGGCCAGAATTGTAAAATGGTCTTATGAATTAACGATTTCGTTGTAATTCACATTCCAAGTAATATTCGGCATGCTAATTACGTTGCCGATTGCCAAATTGCATTATCTCTTATAGTTTCCGAGATATGGACTATCGACATTTTACAATATTGGCTCTGCTTCTAACTTGGGTCAAAATTGTAAAGTGGTCTTATGAATTAGCGATTTCGCTCCAATTCACATTCCAAGTAATATTCGGCATGCTAATTACGTTGCCGATTGCCAAATTGCATTATCTCTTATAGTTTCCGAGATATGGACTATCGACATTTTGCAATATTGGCTCTGCTTCTAACTTGGGCCACAATTGTAAAATGGTCTTATGAATTAGCGATTTCGTTGTAATTCACATTCCAAGTAATATTCGGCATGCTAATTACGTTGCCGATTGCCAAATTGCATTATCTCTTATAGTTTCCGAGATATGGACTATCGACATCTTGCAATATTGGCTCTGCTTCTAACTTGGGCCAGAATTGTAAAATGGTCTTATGAATTAGCGATTTCTTTGTAATTCACATTCCAAGTAATATTCGGCATGCTAATTACGTTGCCGATTGCCAAATTGCATTATCTCTTATAGTTTCCGAGATATGGACTATCGACATCTTGCAATATTGGCTCTGCTTCTAACTTGGGCCAGAATTGTAAAATGGTCTTATGAATTAGCCATTTCGGCTCCAATTCACATTCCAAGTAATATTCCGCATGCTAATTACGTTGCCGATTGCCAAATTGCATTATCTCTTATAGTTTCCGAGATATGGACTATCGACATCTTGCAATATTGGCTCTGCTTCTAACTTGGGCCAGAATTGTAAAATGGTCTTATGAATTAACGATTTCGTTGTAATTCACATTCCAAGTAATATTCGGCATGCTAATTACGTTGCCGATTGCCAAATTGCATTATCTCTTATAGTTTCCGAGATATGGACTATCGACATCTTGCAATATTGGCTCTGCTTCTAACTTGGGCCAGAATTGTAAAATGGTCTTATGAATTAGCAATTTCGCTCCAATTCACATTCCAAGTAATATTCGGCATGCTAATTACGTTGCCGATTGCCAAATTGCATTATCTCTTATAGTTTCCGAGATATGGACCATCGACATTTTACAATATTGTCTCTGCTTCTAACTTGGGTCAAAATTGTAAAATGGTCTTATGAATTAGCAATTTCGCTCCAATTCACATTCCAAGTAATATTCGGCATGCTAATTACGTTGCCGATTGCCAAATTGCATTATCTCTTATAGTTTCTGAGATATGGACTATCGACATCTTGCAATATTGGCTCTGCTTCTAACTTGGGCCAGAATTGTAAAATGATCTTATGAATTAGCGATTTCGTTGTAATTCACATTCCAAGTAATATTCGGCATGCTAATTACGTTGCCGATTGCCAAATTGCATTATCTCTTATAGTTTCCGAGATATGGACTATCGACATCTTGCAATATTGGCTCTGCTTCTAACTTGGGCCAGAATTGTAAAATGGTCTTATGAATTAGCGATTTCGTTGTAATTCACATTCCAAGTAATATTCGGCATGCTAATTACGTTGCCGATTGCCAAATTGCATTATCTCTTATAGTTTCCGAGATATGGACTATCGACATCTTGCAATATTGCCTCTGCTTCTAACTTGGGCCAGAATTGTAAAATGGTCTTATGAATTAGCCATTTCGGCTCCAATTCACATTCCAAGTAATATTCGGCATGCTAATTACGTTGCCGATTGCCAAATTGCATTATCTCTTATAGTTTCCGAGATATGGACTATCGACATTTTACAATATTGGCTCTGCTTCTAACTTGGGTCAAAATTGTAAAGTGGTCTTATGAATTAGCGATTTCGCTCCAATTCACATTCCAAGTAATATTCGGCATGCTAATTACGTTGCCGATTGCCAAATTGCATTATCTCTTATAGTTTCTGAGATATGGACTATCGACATCTTGCAATATTGGCTCTGCTTCTAACTTGGGCCAGAATTGTAAAATGGTCTTATGAATTAGCGATTTCGTTGTAATTCACATTCCAAGTAATATTCGGCATGCTAATTACGTTGCCGATTGCCAAATTGCATTATCTCTTATAGTTTCCGAGATATGGACTATCGACATCTTGCAATATTGGCTCTGCTTCTAACTTGGGCCAGAATTGTAAAATGGTCTTATGAATTAACGATATCGTTGTAATTCACATTCCAAGTAATATTCGGCATGCTAATTACGTTGCCGATTGCCAAATTGCATTATCTCTTATAGTTTCCGAGATATGGACTATCGACATCTTGCAATATTGGCTCTGCTTCTAACTTGGGCCAGAATTGTAAAATGGTCTTATGAATTAGCCATTTCGGCTCCAATTCACATTCCAAGTAATATTCCGCATGCTAATTACGTTGCCGATTGCCAAATTGCATTATCTCTTATAGTTTCCGAGATATGGACTATCGACATCTTGCAATATTGGCTCTGCTTCTAACTTGGGCCAGAATTGTAAAATGGTCTTATGAATTAGCGATTTCGTTGTAATTCACATTCCAAGTAATATTCGGCATGCTAATTACGTTGCCGATTGCCAAATTGCATTATCTCTTATAGTTTCCGAGATATGGACTATCGACATCTTGCAATATTGGCTCTGCTTCTAACTTGGGCCAGAATTGTAAAATGGTCTTATGAATTAGCGATTTCGTTGTAATTCACATTCCAAGTAATATTCGGCATGCTAATTACGTTGCCGATTGCCAAATTGCATTATCTCTTATAGTTTCCGAGATATGGACTATCGACATTTTACAATATTGGCTCTGCTTCTAACTTGGGTCAAAATTGTAAAGTGGTCTTATGAATTAGCGATTTCGCTCCAATTCACATTCCAAGTAATATTCGGCATGCTAATTACGTTGCCGGTTGCCAAATTGCATTATCTCTTATAGTTTCCGAGATATGGACTATCGACATCTTGCAATATTGGCTCTGCTTCTAACTTGGGCCAGAATTGTAAAATGGTCTTATGAATTAGCGATTTCGTTGTAATTCACATTCCAAGTAATATTCGGCATGCTAATTACGTTGCCGATTGCCAAATTGCATTATCTCTTATAGTTTCCGAGATATGGACTATCGACATCTTGCAATATTGGCTCTGCTTCTAACTTGGGTCAGAATTGTAAAATGGTCTTATGAATTAGCGATTTCGTTGTAATTCACATTCCAAGTAATATTCGGCATGCTAATTACGTTGCCGATTGCCAAATTGCATTATCTCTTATAGTTTCCGAGATATGGACTATCGACATTTTACAATATTGGCTCTGCTTCTAACTTGGGTCCAAATTGTAAAGTGGTCTTATGAATTAGCGATTTCGCTCCAATTCACATTCCAAGTAATATTCGGCATGCTAATTACATTGCCGATTGCCAAATTGCATTATCTCTTATAGTTTCCGAGATATGGACTATCGACATCTTGCAATATTGGCTCTGCTTCTAACTTGGGCCAGAATTGTAAAATGGTCTTATGAATTAGCGATTTCGTTGTAATTCACATTCCAAGTAATATTCGGCATGCTAATTACGTTGCCGATTGCCAAATTGCATTATCTCTTATAGTTTCCGAGATATGGACTATCGACATTTTACAATATTGGCTCTGCTTCTAACTTGGGTCAAAATTGTAAAGTGGTCTTATGAATTAGCGATTTCGCTCCAATTCACATTCCAAGTAATATTCGGCATGCTAATTACGTTGCCGATTGCCAAATTGCATTATCTCTTATAGTTTCCGAGATGTGGACTATCGACATCTTGCAATATTGGCTCTGCTTCTAACTTGGGCCAGAATTGTAAAATGGTCTTATGAATTAGCGATTTCGTTGTAATTCACATTCCAAGTAATATTCGGCATGCTAATTACGTTGCCGATTGCCAAATTGCATTATCTCTTATAGTTTCCGAGATATGGACTATCGACATCTTGCAATATTGGCTCTGCTTCTAACTTGGGTCAGAATTGTAAAATGGTCTTATGAATTAGCGATTTCGTTGTAATTCACATTCCAAGTAATATTCGGCATGCTAATTACGTTGCCGATTGCCAAATTGCATTATCTCTTATAGTTTCCGAGATATGGACTATCGACATTTTACAATATTGGCTCTGCTTCTAACTTGGGTCAAAATTGTAAAGTGGTCTTATGAATTAGCGATTTCGCTCCAATTCACATTCCAAGTAATATTCGGCATGCTAATTACGTTGCCGATTGCCAAATTGCATTATCTCTTATAGTTTCCGAGATATGGACTATCGACATCTTGCAATATTGGCTCTGCTTCTAACTTGGGCCAGAATTGTAAAATGGTCTTATGAATTAGCGATTTCGTTGTAATTCACATTACAAGTAATATTCGGCATGCTAATTACGTTGCCGATTGCCAAATTGCATTATCTCTTACAGTTTCCGAGATACGGACTATCGACATCTTGCAATATTGGCTCTGCTTCTAACTTGGGCCAGAATTGTAAAATGGTCTTATGAATTAGCGATTTTGTTGTAATTCACATTCCAAGTAATATTCGGCATGCTAATTACGTTGCCGATTGCCAAATTGCATTATCTCTTATAGTTTCCGAGATATGGACTATCGACATCTTGCAATACTGGCTCTGCTTCTAACTTGGGTCAAAATTGTAAAATGGTCTTATGAATTAGCGATTTCGTTGTAATTCACATTCCAAGTAATATTCGGAATTCTAATTACACTGCCGATGGCCAAATTGCATTATCTCTTATAGTTTCCGAGATATGGACCATCGACATTTTACAATATTGGCTCTGCTTCTAACTTGGGTCAAAATTGTAAAATGGTCTTATGAATTAGCAGTTTCGCTCCAATTCACATTCCAAGTAATATTTGGCATGCTAATTACGTTGCCGATTGCCAAATTGCATTATCTCTTATAGTTTCTGAGATATGGACTATCGACATCTTGCAATATTGGCTCTGCTTCTAACTTGGGCCAGAATTGTAAAATGGTCTTATGAATTAGCGATTTCGTTGTAATTCACATTCCAAGTAATATTCGGCATGCTAATTACGTTGCCGATTGCCAAATTGCATTATCTCTTATAGTTTCCGAGATATGGACTATCGACATCTTGCAATATTGGCTCTGCTTCTAACTTGGGCCAGAATTGTAAAATGGTCTTATGAATTAGCGATTTCGTTGTAATTCACATTCCAAATAATATTCGGCATGCTGATTACGTTGCCGATTGCCAAATTGCATTATCTCTTATAGTTTCCGAGATATGGACTATCGACATCTTGCAATATTGGCTCTGCTTCTAACTTGGGCCAGAATTGTAAAATGGTCTTATGAATTAGCGATTTCGGCTCCAATTCACATTCCAAGTAATATTCGGCATGCTAATTACGTTGCCGATTGCCAAATTGCATTATCTCTTATAGTTTCCGAGATATGGACTATCGACATCTTGCAATATTGGCTCTGCTTCTAACTTGGGCCAGAATTGTAAAATGGTCTTATGAATTAGCGATTTCGTTGTAATTCACATTCCAAGTAATATTCGGCATGCTAATTACGTTTCCGATTGCCAAATTGCATTATCTCTTATAGTTTCCGAGATATGGACTATCGACATCTTGCAATATTGGCTCTGCTTCTAACTTGGGCCAGAATTTTAAAATGGTCTTATGAATTAGCGATTTCGTTGTAATTCACATTCCAAGTAATATTCGGCATGCTAATTACGTTGCCGATTGCCAAATTGCATTATCTCTTATAGTTTCCGAGATATGGACTATCGACATCTTGCAATATTGGCTCTGCTTCTAACTTGGGCCAGAATTGTAAAATGGTCTTATGAATTAGCGATTTCGTTGTAATTCACATTCCAAGTAATATTCGGCATGCTAATTACGTTGCCGATTGCCAAATTGCATTATCTCTTATAGTTTCCGAGATATGGACTATCGACATTTTACAATATTGGCTCTGCTTCTAACTTGGGTCAAAATTGTAAAATGGTCTTATGAATTAGCAATTTCGCTCCAATTCACATTCCAAGTAATATTCGGCATGCTAATTACGTTGCCGATTGCCAGATTGCATTATCTCTTATAGTTTCCGAGATATGGACTATCGACATCTTGCAATATTGGCTCTGCTTCTAACTTGGGCCAGAATTGTAAAATGGTCTTATGAATTAGCGATTTCGTTGTAATTCACATTCCAAGTAATATTCGGCATGCTAATTACGTTGCCGATTGCCAAATTGCATTATCTCTTATAGTTTCCGAGATATGGACTATCGACATTTTACAATATTGGCTCTTCTTCTAACTTGGGTCAAAATTGTAAAATGGTCTTATGAATTAGCGATTTCGCTCCAGTTCACATTCCAAGTAATATTCGGCATGCTAATTACGTTGCCGATTGCCAAATTGCATTATCTCTTATAGTTTCCGAGATATGGACTATCGACATCTTGCAATATTGGCTGTGCTTTTAACTTGGGCCAGAATTGTAAAATGGTCTTATGAATTAGCGATTTCGCTCCAATTCACATTCCAAGTAATATTCGGCATGCTAAATACACTACCGATGGCCAAATTGCATTATCTCTTATAGTTTCCGAGATATGGACCATCGACATTTTACAATATTGGCTCTGCTTCTAACTTGGGCCAGAATTGTAAAATGGTCTTATGAATTAGCGATTTTGTTGTAATTCACATTCCAAGTAATATTCGGCATGCTAATTACGTTGCCGATTGCCAAATTGCATTATCTCTTATAGTTTCCGAGATATGGACTATCGACATCTTGCAATATTGGCTCTGCTTCTAACTTGGGCCAGAATTGTAAAATGGTCTTATGAATTAGCGATTTCGTTGTGATTCACATTCCAAGTAATATTCGGCATGCTAATTACGTTGCCGATTGCCAAATTGCATTATCTCTTATAGTTTCCGAGATATGGACTATCGACATCTTGCAATATTGGCTCTGCTTCTAACTTGGGCCAGAATTGTAAAATGGTCTTATGAATTAGCGATTCCGTTGTAATTCACATTCCAAGTAATATTCGGCATGCTAATTACGTTGCCGATTGCCAAATTGCATTATCTCTTATAGTTTCCGAGATATGGACTATCGACATCTTGCAATATTGGCTCTGCTTCTAACTTGGGCCAGAATTGTAAAATGGTCTTATGAATTAGCGATTTCGTTGTAATTCACATTCCAAGTAATATTCGGCATGCTAATTACGTTGCCGATTGCCAAATTGCATTATCTCTTATAGTTTCCGAGATATGGACTATCGACATCTTGCAATATTGGCTCTGCTTCTAACTTGGGCCAGAATTGTAAAATGGTCTTATGAATTAGCGATTTCGTTGTAATTCACATTCCAAGTAATATTCGGCATGCTAATTACGTTGCCGATTGCCAGATTGCATTATCTCTTATAGTTTCCGAGATATGGACTATCGACATCTTGCAATATTGGCTCTGCTTCTAACTTGAGCCAGAATTGTAAAATGGTCTTATGAATTAGCGATTTCGTTGTAATTCACATTCCAAGTAATATTCGGCATGCTAATTACGTTGCCGATTGCCAAATTGCATTATCTCTTATAGTTTCCGAGATATGGACTATCGACATCTTGCAATATTGGCTCTGCTTCTAACTTGGGCCAGAATTGTAAAATGGTCTTATGAATTAGCGATTTCGTTGTAATTCACATTCCAAGTAATATTCGGCATGCTAATTACGTTGCCGATTGCCAGATTGCATTATCTCTTATAGTTTCCGAGATATGGACTATCGACATCTTGCAATATTGGCTCTGCTTCTAACTTGAGCCAGAATTGTAAAATGGTCTTATGAATTAGCGATTTCGTTGTAATTCACATTCCAAGTAATATTCGGCATGCTAATTACGTTGCCGATTGCCAAATTGCATTATGTCTTATAGTTTCCGAGATATGGACTATCGACATCTTGCAATATTGGCTCTGCTTCTAACTTGGGCCAGAATTGTAAAATGGTCTTATGAATTAGCGATTTCGTTGTAATTCACATTCCAAGTAATATTCGGCATGCTAATTACGTTGCCGATTGCCAAATTGCATTATCTCTTATAGTTTCCGAGATATGGACTATCGACATCTTGCAATATTGGCTCTGCTTCTAACTTGGGCCAGAATTGTAAAATGGTCTTATGAATTAGCGATTTCGTTGTAATTCACATTCCAAGTAATATTCGGCATGCTAATTACGTTGCCGATTGCCAAATTGCATTATCTCTTATAGTTTCCGAGATATGGACTATCGACATCTTGCAATATTGGCTCTGCTTCTAACTTGGGCCAGAATTGTAAAATGGTCTTATGAATTAGCGATTTCGTTGTAATTCACATTCAAAGTAATATTCGGCATGCTAATTACGTTGCCGATTGCCAAATTGCATTATCTCTTATAGTTTCCGAGATATGGACTATCGACATTTTACAATATTGGCTCTGCTTCTAACTTGGGTCAAAATTGTAAAATGGTCTTATGAATTAGCAATTTCGCTCCAATTCACATTCCAAGTAATATTCGGCATGCTAATTACGTTGCCGATTGCCAGATTGCATTATCTCTTATAGTTTCCGAGATATGGACTATCGACATCTTGCAATATTGGCTCTGCTTCTAACTTGAGCCAGAATTGTAAAATGGTCTTATGAATTAGCGATTTCGTTGTAATTCACATTCCAAGTAATATTCGACATGCTAATTACGTTGCCGATTGCCAGATTGCATTATCTCTTATAGTTTCCGAGATATGGACTATCGACATCTTGCAATATTGGCTCTGCTTCTAACTTGAGCCAGAATTGTAAAATGGTCTTATGAATTAGCAATTTCGCTCCAATTCACATTCCAAGTAATATTCGGCATGCTAATTACGTTGCCGATTGCCAGATTGCATTATCTCTTATAGTTTCCGAGATATGGACTATCGACATCTTGCAATATTGGCTCTGCTTCTAACTTGGGTCAAAATTGTAAAATGGTCTTATGAATTAGCGATTTCGGTCCAGTTCACATTCCAAGTAATATTCGGCATGCTAATTACGTTGCCGATTGCCAAATTGCATTATCTCTTATAGTTTCCGAGATATGGACTATCGACATCTTGCAATATTGGCTCTGCTTCTAACTTGGGCCAGAATTGTAAAATGGTCTTATGAATTAGCGATTTCGTTGTAATTCACATTCCAAGTAATATTCGGCATGCTAATTACGTTGCCGATTGCCAAATTGCATTATCTCTTATAGTTTCCGAGATATGGGCTATCGACATCTTGCAATATTGGCTCTGCTTCTAACTTGGGCCAGAATTGTAAAATGGTCTTATGAATTAGCGATTTCGTTGTAATTCACATTCCAAGTAATATTCGGCATGCTAATTACGTTGCCGATTGCCAAATTGCATTATCTCTTATAGTTTCCGAGATATGGACTATCGACATCTTACAATATTGGCTCTGCTTCTAACTTGGGCCAGAATTGTAAAATGGTCTTATGAATTAGCGATTTCGTTGTAATTCACATTCCAAGTAATATTCCGCATGCCAATTACGTTGCCGATTGCCAAATTGCATTATCTCTTATAGTTTCCGAGATATGGACTATCGACATCTTGCAATATTGGCTCTGCTTCTAACTTGGGTCAAAATTGTAAAATGGTCTTATGAATTAGCGATTTCGTTTTAATTCACATTCCAAGTAATATTCGGCATGCTAATTACACTGCCGATGGCCAAATTGCATTATCTCTTATAGTTTCCGAGATATGGACCATCGACATTTTACAATATTGGCTCTGCTTCTAACTTGGGTCAAAATTGTAAAATGGTCTTATGAATTAGCAATTTCGCTCCAATTCACATTCCAAGTAATATTCGGCATGCTAATTACGTTGCCGATTGCCAAATTGCATTATCTCTTATAGTTTCTGAGATATGGACTATCGACATCTTGCAATATTGGCTCTGCTTCTAACTTGGGCCAGAATTGTAAAATGGTCTTATGAATTAGCGATTTCGTTGTAATTCACATTCCAAGTAATATTCGGCATGCTAATTACATTGCCGATTGCCAAATTTCATTATCTCTTATAGTTTCCGAGATATGGACTATCGACATCTTGCAATATTGGCTCTGCTTCTAACTTGGGCCAGAATTGTAAAATGGTCTTATGAATTAGCGATTTCGTTGTAATTCACATTCCAAGTAATATTCCGCATGCTAATTACGTTGCCGATTGCCAAATTGCATTATCTCTTAGAGCTTCCGAGATATGGACTATCGACATTTTACAATATTGGCTCTGCTTCTAACTTGGGTCAAAATTGTAAAATGGTCTTATGAATTAGCAATTTCGCTCCAATTCACATTCCAAGTAATATTCGGCATGCTAATTACGTTGCCGATTGCCAGATTGCATTATCTCTTATAGTTTCCGAGATATGGACTATCGACATCTTGCAATATTGGCTCTGCTTCTAACTTGAGCCAGAATTGTAAAATGGTCTTATGAATTAGCGATTTCGTTGTAATTCACATTCCAAGTAATATTCGGCATGCTAATTACGTTGCCGATTGCCAAATTGCATTATCTCTTATAGTTTCCGAGATATGGACTATCGACATTTTACAATATTGGCTCTTCTTCTAACTTGGGTCAAAATTGTAAAATGGTCTTATGAATTAGCGATTTCGCTCCAGTTCACATTCCAAGTAATATTCGGCATGCTAATTACGTTGCCGATTGCCAAATTGCATTATCTCTTATAGTTTCCGAGATATGGACTATCGACATCTTGCAATATTGGCTCTGCTTCTAACTTGGGCCAGAATAGTAAAATGGTCTTATGAATTAGCGATTTCGCTCCAATTCACATTCCAAGTAATATTCGGCATGCTAATTACACTGCCGATGGCCAAATTGCATTATCTCTTATAGTTTCCGAGATATGGACCATCGACATTTTACAATATTGGCTCTGCTTCTAATTTGGGCCAGAATTGTAAAATGGTCTTATGAATTAGCGATTTTGTTGTAATTCACATTCCAAGTAATATTCGGCATGCTAATTACGTTGCCGATTGCCAAATTGCATTATCTATTATAGTTTCCGAGATATGGACTATCGACATCTTGCAATATTGGCTCTGCTTCTAACTTGGGCCAGAATTGTAAAATGGTCTTATGAATTAGCGATTTCGTTGTAATTCACAATCCAAGTAATATTCGGCATGCTAATTACGTTGCCGATTGCCAAATTGCATTATCTCTTATAGTTTCCGAGATATGGACTATCGACATCTTGCAATATTGGCTCTGCTTCTAACTTGGGCCAGAATTGTAAAATGGTCTTATGAATTAGCGATTTCGTTGTAATTCACATTCCAAGTAATATTCGGCATGCTAATTACGTTGCCGATTGCCAAATTGCATTATCTCTTATAGTTTCCGAGATATGGACTATCGACATCTTGCAATATTGGCTCTGCTTCTAACTTGGGCCAGAATTGTAAAATGGTCTTATGAATTAGCCATTTCGGCTCCAATTCACATTCCAAGTAATATTCCGCATGCTAATTACGTTGCCGATTGCCAAATTGCATTATCTCTTATTGTTTCCGAGATATGGACTATCGACATCTTGCAATATTGGCTCTGCTTCTAACTTGGGCCAGAATTGTAAAATGGTCTTATGAATTAGCGATTTCGTTGTAATTCACATTCCAAGTAATATTCGGCATGCTAATTACGTTGCCGATTGCCAAATTGCATTATCTCTTATAGTTTCCGAGATATGGACTATCGACATTTTACAATATTGGCTCTGCTTCTAACTTGGGTCAAAATTGTAAAGTGGTCTTATGAATTAGCGATTTCGCTCCAATTCACATTCCAAGTAATATTCGGCATGCTAATTACGTTGCCGATTGCCGAATTGCATTATCTCTTATAGTTTCCGAGATATGGACTATCGACATCTTGCAATATTGACTCTGCTTCTAACTTGGGAAAGAATTGTAATATGGTCTTATGAATTAGCGATTTCGCTCCAATTCACATTCCAAGTAATATTCGGCATGCTAATTACGTTGCCGATTGCCAAATTGCATTATCTCTTATAGTTTCCGAGATATGGACCATCGACATTTTACAATATTGGCTCTGCTTCTAACTTGGGTCAAAATTGTAAAATGGTCTTATGAATTAGCAATTTCGCTCCAATTCACATTCCAAGTAATATTCGGCATGCTAATTACGTTGCCGATTGCCAAATTGCATTATCTCTTATAGTTTCTGAGATATGGACTATCGACATCTTGCAATATTGGCTCTGCTTCTAACTTGGGCCAGAATTGTAAAATGGTCTTATGAATTAGCGATTTCGTTGTAATTCACATTCCAAGTAATATTCGGCATGCTAATTACGTTGCCGATTGCCAAATTGCATTATCTCTTATAGTTTCCGAGATATGGACTATCGACATCTTGCAATATTGGCTCTGCTTCTAACTTGGGCCAGAATTGTAAAATGGTCTTATGAATTAGCGATTTCGTTGTAATTCACATTCCAAGTAATATTCGGCATGCTAATTACGTTGCCGATTGCCAAATTGCATTATCTCTTATAGTTTCCGAGATATGGACTATCGACATCTTGCAATATTGCCTCTGCTTCTAACTTGGGCCAGAATTGTAAAATGGTCTTATGAATTAGCCATTTCGGCTCCAATTCACATTCCAAGTAATATTCCGCATGCTAATTACGTTGCCGATTGCCAAATTGCATTATCTCTTATAGTTTCCGAGATATGGACTATCGACATCTTGCAATATTGGCTCTGCTTTTAACTTGGGCCAGAATTGTAAAATGGTCTTATGAATTAGCGATTTCGTTGTAATTCACATTCCAAGTAATATTCGGCATGCTAATTACGTTGCTGATTGCCAGATTGCATTATCTCTTATAGTTTCCGAGATATGGACTATCGACATCTTGCAATATTGGCTCTGCTTCTAACTTGAGCCAGAATTGTAAAATGGTCTTATGAATTAGCGATTTCGTTGTAATTCACATTCCAAGTAATATTCGGCATGCTAATTACGTTGCCGATTGCCAAATTGCATTATCTCTTATAGTTTCCGAGATATGGACTATCGACATTTTACAATATTGGCTCTTCTTCTAACTTGGGTCAAAATTGTAAAATGGTCTTATGAATTAGCGATTTCGCTCCAGTTCACATTCCAAGTAATATTCGGCATGCTAATTACGTTGCCGATTGCCAAATTGCATTATCTCTTATAGTTTCCGAGATATGGACTATCGACATCTTGCAATATTGGCTCTGCTTCTAACTTGGGCCAGAATTGTAAAATGGTCTTATGAATTAGCGATTTTGTTGTAATTCACATTCCAAGTAATATTCGGCATGCTAATTACGTTGCCGATTGCCAAATTGCATTATCTCTTATAGTTTCCGAGATATGGACTATCGACATCTTGCAATATTGGCTCTGCTTCTAACTTGGGTCAAAATTGTAAAATGGTCTTATGAATTAGCGATTTCGTTGTAATTCACATTCCAAGTAATATTCGGCATGCTAATTACACTGCCGATGGCCAAATTGCATTATCTCTTATAGTTTCCGAGATATGGACCATCGACATTTTACAATATTGGCTCTGCTTCTAACTTGGGTCAAAATTGTAAAATGGTCTTATGAATTAGCAATTTCGCTCCAATTCACATTCCAAGTAATATTCGGCATGCTAATTACGTTTCCGATTGCCAAATTGCATTATCTCTTATAGTTTCTGAGATATGGACTATCGACATCTTGCAATATTGGCTCTGCTTCTAACTTGGGCCAGAATTGTAAAATGGTCTTATGAATTAGCGATTTCGTTGTAATTCACATTCCAAGTAATATTCGGCATGCTAATTACGTTGCCTATTGCCAAATTGCATTATCTCTTATAGTTTCCGAGATATGGACTATCGACATCTTGCAATATTGGCTCTGCTTCTAACTTGGGCCAGAATTGTAAAATGGTCTTATGAATTAGCGATTTCGTTGTAATTCACATTCCAAGTAATATTCGGCATGCTAATTACGTTGCCGATTGCCAAATTGCATTATCTCTTATAGTTTCCGAGATATGGACTATCGACATCTTGCAATATTGGCTCTGCTTCTAACTTGGGCCAGAATTGTAAAATGGTCTTATGAATTAGCCATTTCGGCTCCAATTCACATTCCAAGTAATATTCCGCATGCTAATTACGTTGCCGATTGCCAAATTGCATTATCTCTTATAGTTTCCGAGATATGGACTATCGACATCTTGCAATATTGGCTCTGCTTCTAACTTGGGCCAGAATTGTAAAATGGTCTTATGAATTAACGATTTCGTTGTAATTCACATTCCAAGTAATATTCGGCATGCTAATTACGTTGCCGATTGCCAAATTGCATTATCTCTTATAGTTTCCGAGATATGGACTATCGACATTTTACAATATTGGCTCTGCTTCTAACTTGGGTCAAAATTGTAAAGTGGTCTTATGAATTAGCGATTTCGATCCAATTCACATTCCAAGTAATATTCGGCATGCTAATTACGTTGCCGATTGCCAAATTGCATTATCTCTTATAGTTTCTGAGATATGGACTATCGACATCTTGCAATATTGGCTCTGCTTCTAACTTGGGCCAGAATTGTAAAATGGTCTTATGAATTAGCGATTTCGTTGTAATTCACATTCCAAGTAATATTCGGCATGCTAATTACGTTGCCGATTGCCAAATTGCATTATCTCTTATAGTTTCCGAGATATGGACTATCGACATCTTGCAATATTGGCTCTGCTTCTAACTTGGGCCAGAATTGTAAAATGGTCTTATGAATTAGCGATTTCTTTGTAATTCACATTCCAAGTAATATTCGGCATGCTAATTACGTTGCCGATTGCCAAATTGCATTATCTCTTATAGTTTCCGAGATATGGACCATCGACATCTTGCAATATTGGCTCTGCTTCTAACTTGGGCCAGAATTGTAAAATGGTCTTATGAATTAGCCATTTCGGCTCCAATTCACATTCCAAGTAATATTCCGCATGCTAATTACGTTGCCGATTGCCAAATTGCATTATCTCTTATAGTTTCCGAGATATGGACTATCGACATCTTGCAATATTGGCTCTGCTTCTAACTTGGGCCAGAATTGTAAAATGGTCTTATGAATTAACGATTTCGTTGTAATTCACATTCCAAGTAATATTCGGCATGCTAATTACGTTGCCGATTGCCAAATTGCATTATCTCTTATAGTTTCCGAGATATGGACTATCGACATCTTGCAATATTGGCTCTGCTTCTAACTTGGGCCAGAATTGTAAAATGGTCTTATGAATTAGCCATTTCGGCTCCAATTCACATTCCAAGTAATATTCCGCATGCTAATTACGTTGCCGATTGCCAAATTGCATTATCTCTTATAGTTTCCGAGATATGGACTATCGACATCTTGCAATATTGGCTCTGCTTCTAACTTGGGCCAGAATTGTAAAATGGTCTTATGAATTAGCGATTTCGTTGTAATTCACATTCCAAGTAATATTCGGCATGCTAATTACGTTGCCGATTGCCAAATTGCATTATCTCTTATAGTTTCCGAGATATGGACTATCGACATTTTACAATATTGGCTCTGCTTCTAACTTGGGTCAAAATTGTAAAGTGGTCTTATGAATTAGCGATTTCGCTCCAATTCACATTCCAAGTAATATTCGGCATGCTAATTACATTGCCGGTTGCCAAATTGCATTATCTCTTATAGTTTCCGAGATATGGACTATCGACATCTTGCAATATTGGCTCTGCTTCTAACTTGGGCCAGAATTGTAAAATGGTCTTATGAATTAGCGATTTCGTTGTAATTCACATTCCAAGTAATATTCGGCATGCTAATTACGTTGCCGATTGCCAAATTGCATTATCTCTTATAGTTTCCGAGATATGGACTATCGACATTTTACAATATTGGCTCTGCTTCTAACTTGGGTCAAAATTGTAAAGTGGTCTTATGAATTAGCGATTTCGCTCCAATTCACATTCCAAGTAATATTCGGCATGCTAATTACGTTGCCGATTGCCAAATTGCATTATCTCTTATAGTTTCCGAGATATGGACTATCGACATCTTGCAATATTGGCTCTGCTTCTAACTTGGGCCAGAATTGTAAAATGGTCTTATGAATTAGCGATTTCGTTGTTATTCACATTCCAAGTAATATTCGGCATGCTAATTACGTTGCCGATTGCCAAATTGCATTATCTCTTATAGTTTCCGAGATATGGACTATAGACATCTTGCAATATTGGCTCTGCTTCTAACTTGGGTCAGAATTGTAAAATGGTCTTATGAATTAGCGATTTCGTTGTAATTCACATTCCAAGTAATATTCGGCATGCTAATTACGTTGCCGATTGCCAAATTGCATTATCTCTTATAGTTTCCGAGATATGGACTATCGACATTTTACAATATTGGCTCTGCTTCTAACTTGGGTCAAAATTGTAAAGTGGTCTTATGAATTAGCGATTTCGCTCCAATTCACATTCCAAGTAATATTCGGCATGCTAATTACGTTGCCGATTGCCAAATTGCATTATCTCTTATAGTTTCCGAGATATGGACTATCGACATCTTGCAATATTGGCTCTGCTTCTAACTTGGGCCAGAATTGTAAAATGGTCTTATGAATTAGCGATTTCGTTGTAATTCACATTACAAGTAATATTCGGCATGCTAATTACGTTGCCGATTGCCAAATTGCATTATCTCTTACAGTTTCCGAGATACGGACTATCGACATCTTGCAATATTGGCTCTGCTTCTAACTTGGGCCAGAATTGTAAAATGGTCTTATGAATTAGCGATTTTGTTGTAATTCACATTCCAAGTAATATTCGGCATGCTAATTACGTTGCCGATTGCCAAATTGCATTATCTCTTATAGTTTCCGAGATATGGACTATCGACATCTTGCAATACTGGCTCTGCTTCTAACTTGGGTCAAAATTGTAAAATGGTCTTATGAATTAGCGATTTCGTTGTAATTCACATTCCAAGTAATATTCGGCATTCTAATTACACTGCCGATGGCCAAATTGCATTATCTCTTATAGTTTCCGAGATATGGACCATCGACATTTTACAATATTGGCTCTGCTTCTAACTTGGGTCAAAATTGTAAAATGGTCTTATGAATTAGCAGTTTCGCTCCAATTCACATTCCAAGTAATATTTGGCATGCTAATTACGTTGCCGATTGCCAAATTGCATTATCTCTTATAGTTTCTGAGATATGGACTATCGACATCTTGCAATATTGGCTCTCCTTCTAACTTGGGCCAGAATTGTAAAATGGTCTTATGAATTAGCGATTTCGTTGTAATTCACATTCCAAGTAATATTCGGCATGCTAATTACGTTGCCGATTGCCAAATTGCATTATCTCTTATAGTTTCCGAGATATGGACTATCGACATCTTGCAATATTGGCTCTGCTTCTAACTTGGGCCAGAATTGTAAAATGGTCTTATGAATTAGCGATTTCGTTGTAATTCACATTCCAAATAATATTCGGCATGCTGATTAGGTTGCCGATTGCCAAATTGCATTATCTCTTATAGTTTCCGAGATATGGACTATCGACATCTTGCAATATTGGCTCTGCTTCTAACTTGGGCCAGAATTGTAAAATGGTCTTATGAATTAGCGATTTCGTTGTAATTCACATTCCAAGTAATATTCGGCATGCTAATTACGTTGCCGATTGCCAAATTGCATTATCTCTTATAGTTTCCGAGATATGGACTATCGACATCTTGCAATATTGGCTCTGCTTCTAACTTGGGTCAGAATTGTAAAATGGTCTTATGAATTAGCGATTTCGTTGTAATTCACATTCCAAGTAATATTCGGCATGCTAATTACGTTGCCGATTGCCAAATTGCATTATCTCTTATAGTTTCCGAGATATGGACTATCGACATTTTACAATATTGGCTCTGCTTCTAACTTGGGTCAAAATTGTAAAGTGGTCTTATGAATTAGCGATTTCGCTCCAATTCACATTCCAAGTAATATTCGGCATGCTAATTACGTTGCCGATTGCCAAATTGCATTATCTCTTATAGTTTCCGAGATATGGACTATCGACATCTTGCAATATTGGCTCTGCTTCTAACTTGGGCCAGAATTGTAAAATGGTCTTATGAATTAGCGATTTCGTTGTAATTCACATTACAAGTAATATTCGGCATGCTAATTACGTTGCCGATTGCCAAATTGCATTATCTCTTACAGTTTCCGAGATACGGACTATCGACATCTTGCAATATTGGCTCTGCTTCTAACTTGGGCCAGAATTGTAAAATGGTCTTATGAATTAGCGATTTTGTTGTAATTCACATTCCAAGTAATATTCGGCATGCTAATTACGTTGCCGATTGCCAAATTGCATTATCTCTTATAGTTTCCGAGATATGGACTATCGACATCTTGCAATACTGGCTCTGCTTCTAACTTGGGTCAAAATTGTAAAATGGTCTTATGAATTAGCGATTTCGTTGTAATTCACATTCCAAGTAATATTCGGCATTCTAATTACACTGCCGATGGCCAAATTGCATTATCTCTTATAGTTTCCGAGATATGGACCATCGACATTTTACAATATTGGCTCTGCTTCTAACTTGGGTCAAAATTGTAAAATGGTCTTATGAATTAGCAGTTTCGCTCCAATTCACATTCCAAGTAATATTTGGCATGCTAATTACGTTGCCGATTGCCAAATTGCATTATCTCTTATAGTTTCTGAGATATGGACTATCGACATCTTGCAATATTGGCTCTGCTTCTAACTTGGGCCAGAATTGTAAAATGGTCTTATGAATTAGCGATTTCGTTGTAATTCACATTCCAAGTAATATTCGGCATGCTAATTACGTTGCCGATTGCCAAATTGAATTATCTCTTATAGTTTCCGAGATATGGACTATCGACATCTTGCAATATTGGCTCTGCTTCTAACTTGGGCCAGAATTGTAAAATGGTCTTATGAATTAGCGATTTCGTTGTAATTCACATTCCAAATAATATTCGGCATGCTGATTACGTTGCCGATTGCCAAATTGCATTATCTCTTATAGTTTCCGAGATATGGACTATCGACATCTTGCAATATTGGCTCTGCTTCTAACTTGGGCCAGAATTGTAAAATGGTCTTATGAATTAGCGATTTCGGCTCCAATTCACATTCCAAGTAATATTCGGCATGCTAATTACGTTGCCGATTGCCAAATTGCATTATCTCTTATAGTTTCCGAGATATGGACTATCGACATCTTGCAATATTGGCTCTGCTTCTAACTTGGGCCAGAATTGTAAAATGGTCTTATGAATTAGCGATTTCGTTGTAATTCACATTCCAAGTAATATTCGGCATGCTAATTACGTTGCCGATTGCCAAATTGCATTATCTCTTATAGTTTCCGAGATATGGACTATCGACATCTTGCAATATTGGCTCTGCTTCTAACTTGGGCCAGAATTTTAAAATGGTCTTATGAATTAGCGATTTCGTTGTAATTCACATTCCAAGTATTATTCGGCATGCTAATTACGTTGCCGATTGCCAAATTGCATTATCTCTTATAGTTTCCGAGATATGGACTATCGACATCTTGCAATATTGGCTCTGCTTCTAACTTGGGCCAGAATTGTAAAATGGTCTTATGAATTAGCGATTTCGTTGTAATTCACATTCCAAGTAATATTCGGCATGCTAATTACGTTGCCGATTGCCAAATTGCATTATCTCTTATAGTTTCCGAGATATGGACTATCGACATTTTACAATATTGGCTCTGCTTCTAACTTGGGTCAAAATTGTAAAATGGTCTTATGAATTAGCAATTTCGCTCCAATTCACATTCCAAGTAATATTCGGCATGCTAATTACGTTGCCGATTGCCAGATTGCATTATCTCTTATAGTTTCCGAGATATGGACTATCGACATCTTGCAATATTGGCTCTGCTTCTAACTTGAGCCAGAATTGTAAAATGGTCTTATGAATTAGCGATTTCGTTGTAATTCACATTCCAAGTAATATTCGGCATGCTAATTACGTTGCCGATTGCCAAATTGCATTATCTCTTATAGTTTCCGAGATATGGACTATCGACATTTTACAATATTGGCTCTTCTTCTAACTTGGGTCAAAATTGTAAAATGGTCTTATGAATTAGCGATTTCGCTCCAGTTCACATTCCAAGTAATATTCGGCATGCTAATTACGTTGCCGATTGCCAAATTGCATTATCTCTTATAGTTTCCGAGATATGGACTATCGACATCTTGCAATATTGGCTCTGCTTCTAACTTGGGCCAGAATTGTAAAATGGTCTTATGAATTAGCGATTTCGCTCCAATTCACATTCCAAGTAATATTCGGCATGCTAATTACACTGCCGATGGCCAAATTGCATTATCTCTTATAGTTTCCGAGATATGGACCATCGACATTTTACAATATTGGCTCTGCTTCTAACTTGGGCCAGAATTGTAAAATGGTCTTATGAATTAGCGATTTCGTTGTAATTCACATTCCAAGTAATATTCGGCATGCTAATTACGTTGCCGATTGCCAAATTGCATTATCTCTTATAGTTTCCGAGATATGGACTATCGACATCTTGCAATATTGGCTCTGCTTCTAACTTGGGCCAGAATTGTAAAATGGTCTTATGAATTAGCGATTTCGTTGTGATTCACATTCCAAGTAATATTCGGCATGCTAATTACGTTGCCGATTGCCAAATTGCATTATCTCTTATAGTTTCCGAGATATGGACTATCGACATCTTGCAATATTGGCTCTGCTTCTAACTTGGGCCAGAATTGTAAAATGGTCTTATGAATTAGCGATTTCGTTGTAATTCACATTCCAAGTAATATTCGGCATGCTAATTACGTTGCCGATTGCCAAATTGCATTATCTCTTATAGTTTCCGAGATATGGACTATCGACATCTTGCAATATTGGCTCTGCTTCTAACTTGGGCCAGAATTGTAAAATGGTCTTATGAATTAGCGATTTCGTTGTAATTCACATTCCAAGTAATATTCGGCATGCTAATTACGTTGCCGATTGCCAAATTGCATTATCTCTTATAGTTTCCGAGATATGGACTATCGACATCTTGCAATATTGGCTCTGCTTCTAACTTGGGCCAGAATTGTAAAATGGTCTTATGAATTAGCGATTTCGTTGTAATTCACATTCCAAGTAATATTCGGCATGCTAATTACGTTGCCGATTGCCAGATTGCATTATCTCTTATAGTTTCCGAGATATGGACTATCGACATCTTGCAATATTGGCTCTGCTTCTAACTTGAGCCAGAATTGTAAAATGGTCTTATGAATTAGCGATTTCGTTGTAATTCACATTCCAAGTAATATTCGGCATGCTAATTACGTTGCCGATTGCCAAATTGCATTATCTCTTATAGTTTCCGAGATATGGACTATCGACATCTTGCAATATTGGCTCTGCTTCTAACTTGGGCCAGAATTGTAAAATGGTCTTATGAATTAGCGATTTCGCTCCAATTCACATTCCAAGTAATATTCGGCATGCTAATTACACTGCCGATGGCCAAATTGCATTATCTCTTATAGTTTCCGAGATATGGACCATCGACATTTTACAATATTGGCTCTGCTTCTAACTTGGGCCAGAATTGTAAAATGGTCTTATGAATTAGCGATTTCGTTGTAATTCACATTCCAAGTAATATTCGGCATGCTAATTACGTTGCCGATTGCCAAATTGCATTATCTCTTATAGTTTCCGAGATATGGACTATCGACATCTTGCAATATTGGCTCTGCTTCTAACTTGGGCCAGAATTGTAAAATGGTCTTATGAATTAGCGATTTCGTTGTGATTCACATTCCAAGTAATATTCGGCATGCTAATTACGTTGCCGATTGCCAAATTGCATTATCTCTTATAGTTTCCGAGATATGGACTATCGACATCTTGCAATATTGGCTCTGCTTCTAACTTGGGCCAGAATTGTAAAATGGTCTTATGAATTAGCGATTTCGTTGTAATTCACATTCCAAGTAATATTCGGCATGCTAATTACGTTGCCGATTGCCAAATTGCATTATCTCTTATAGTTTCCGAGATATGGACTATCGACATCTTGCAATATTGGCTCTGCTTCTAACTTGGGCCAGAATTGTAAAATGGTCTTATGAATTAGCGATTTCGTTGTAATTCACATTCCAAGTAATATTCGGCATGCTAATTACGTTGCCGATTGCCAAATTGCATTATCTCTTATAGTTTCCGAGATATGGACTATCGACATCTTGCAATATTGGCTCTGCTTCTAACTTGGGCCAGAATTGTAAAATGGTCTTATGAATTAGCGATTTCGTTGTAATTCACATTCCAAGTAATATTCGGCATGCTAATTACGTTGCCGATTGCCAGATTGCATTATCTCTTATAGTTTCCGAGATATGGACTATCGACATCTTGCAATATTGGCTCTGCTTCTAACTTGAGCCAGAATTGTAAAATGGTCTTATGAATTAGCGATTTCGTTGTAATTCACATTCCAAGTAATATTCGGCATGCTAATTACGTTGCCGATTGCCAAATTGCATTATCTCTTATAGTTTCCGAGATATGGACTATCGACATCTTGCAATATTGGCTCTGCTTCTAACTTGGGCCAGAATTGTAAAATGGTCTTATGAATTAGCGATTTCGTTGTAATTCACATTCCAAGTAATATTCGGCATGCTAATTACGTTGCCGATTGCCAGATTGCATTATCTCTTATAGTTTCCGAGATATGGACTATCGACATCTTGCAATATTGGCTCTGCTTCTAACTTGAGCCAGAATTGTAAAATGGTCTTATGAATTAGCGATTTCGTTGTAATTCACATTCCAAGTAATATTCGGCATGCTAATTACGTTGCCGATTGCCAAATTGCATTATGTCTTATAGTTTCCGAGATATGGACTATCGACATCTTGCAATATTGGCTCTGCTTCTAACTTGGGCCAGAATTGTAAAATGGTCTTATGAATTAGCGATTTCGTTGTAATTCACATTCCAAGTAATATTCGGCATGCTAATTACGTTGCCGATTGCCAAATTGCATTATCTCTTATAGTTTCCGAGATATGGACTATCGACATCTTGCAATATTGGCTCTGCTTCTAACTTGGGCCAGAATTGTAAAATGGTCTTATGAATTAGCGATTTCGTTGTAATTCACATTCCAAGTAATATTCGGCATGCTAATTACGTTGCCGATTGCCAAATTGCATTATCTCTTATAGTTTCCGAGATATGGACTATCGACATCTTGCAATATTGGCTCTGCTTCTAACTTGGGCCAGAATTGTAAAATGGTCTTATGAATTAGCGATTTCGTTGTAATTCACATTCAAAGTAATATTCGGCATGCTAATTACGTTGCCGATTGCCAAATTGCATTATCTCTTATAGATTCCGAGATATGGACTATCGACATTTTACAATATTGGCTCTGCTTCTAACTTGGGTCAAAATTGTAAAATGGTCTTATGAATTAGCAATTTCGCTCCAATTCACATTCCAAGTAATATTCGGCATGCTAATTACGTTGCCGATTGCCAGATTGCATTATCTCTTATAGTTTCCGAGATATGGACTATCGACATCTTGCAATATTGGCTCTGCTTCTAACTTGAGCCAGAATTGTAAAATGGTCTTATGAATTAGCGATTTCGTTGTAATTCACATTCCAAGTAATATTCGGCATGCTAATTACGTTGCCGATTGCCAGATTGCATTATCTCTTATAGTTTCCGAGATATGGACTATCGACATCTTGCAATATTGGCTCTGCTTCTAACTTGAGCCAGAATTGTAAAATGGTCTTATGAATTAGCAATTTCGCTCCAATTCACATTCCAAGTAATATTCGGCATGCTAATTACGTTGCCGATTGCCAGATTGCATTATCTCTTATAGTTTCCGAGATATGGACTATCGACATCTTGCAATATTGGCTCTGCTTCTAACTTGGGTCAAAATTGTAAAATGGTCTTATGAATTAGCGATTTCGCTCCAGTTCACATTCCAAGTAATATTCGGCATGCTAATTACGTTGCCGATTGCCAAATTGCATTATCTCTTATAGTTTCCGAGATATGGACTATCGACATCTTGCAATATTGGCTCTGCTTCTAACTTGGGCCAGAATTGTAAAATGGTCTTATGAATTAGCGATTTCGTTGTAATTCACATTCCAAGTAATATTCGGCATGCTAATTACGTTGCCGATTGCCAAATTGCATTATCTCTTATAGTTTCCGAGATATGGACTATCGACATCTTGCAATATTGGCTCTGCTTCTAACTTGGGCCAGAATTGTAAAATGGTCTTATGAATTAGCGATTTCGTTGTAATTCACATTCCAAGTAATATTCGGCATGCTAATTACGTTGCCGATTGCCAAATTGCATTATCTCTTATAGTTTCCGAGATATGGACTATCGACATCTTGCAATATTGGCTCTGCTTCTAACTTGGGCCAGAATTGTAAAATGGTCTTATGAATTAGCGATTTCGTTGTAATTCACATTCCAAGTAATATTCCGCATGCTAATTACGTTGCCGATTGCCAAATTGCATTATCTCTTATAGTTTCCGAGATATGGACTATCGACATCTTGCAATATTGGCTCTGCTTCTAACTTGGGTCAAAATTGTAAAATGGTCTTATGAATTAGCGATTTCGTTTTAATTCACATTCCAAGTAATATTCGGCATGCTAATTACACTGCCGATGGCCAAATTGCATTATCTCTTATAGTTTCCGAGATATGGACCATCGACATTTTACAATATTGGCTCTGCTTCTAACTTGGGTCAAAATTGTAAAATGGTCTTATGAATTAGCAATTTCGCTCCAATTCACATTCCAAGTAATATTCGGCATGCTAATTACGTTGCCGATTGCCAAATTGCATTATCTCTTATAGTTTCTGAGATATGGACTATCGACATCTTGCAATATTGGCTCTGCTTCTAACTTGGGCCAGAATTGTAAAATGGTCTTATGAATTAGCGATTTCGTTCCAATTCACATTCCAAGTAATATTCGGCATGCTAATTACATTGCCGATTGCCAAATTTCATTATCTCTTATAGTTTCCGGGATATGGACTATCGACATCTTGCAATATTGGCTCTGCTTCTAACTTGGGCCAGAATTGTAAAATGGTCTTATGAATTAGCGATTTCGTTGTAATTCACATTCCAAGTAATATTCCGCATGCTAATTACGTTGCCGATTGCCAAATTGCATTATCTCTTAGAGCTTCCGAGATATGGACTATCGACATTTTACAATATTGGCTCTGCTTCTAACTTGGGTCAAAATTGTAAAATGGTCTTATGAATTAGCAATTTCGCTCCAATTCACATTCCAAGTAATATTCGGCATGCTAATTACGTTGCCGATTGCCAGATTGCATTATCTCTTATAGTTTCCGAGATATGGACTATCGACATCTTGCAATATTGGCTCTGCTTCTAACTTGAGCCAGAATTGTAAAATGGTCTTATGAATTAGCGATTTCGTTGTAATTCACATTCCAAGTAATATTCGGCATGCTAATTACGTTGCCGATTGCCAAATTGCATTATCTCTTATAGTTTCCGAGATATGGACTATCGACATTTTACAATATTGGCTCTTCTTCTAACTTGGGTCAAAATTGTAAAATGGTCTTATGAATTAGCGATTTCGCTCCAGTTCACATTCCAAGTAATATTCGGCATGCTAATTACGTTGCCGATTGCCAAATTGCATTATCTCTTATAGTTTCCGAGATATGGACTATCGACATCTTGCAATATTGTCTCTGCTTCTAACTTGGGCCAGAATTGTAAAATGGTCTTATGAATTAGCGATTTCGCTCCAATTCACATTCCAAGTAATATTCGGCATGCTAATTACACTGCCGATGGCCAAATTGCATTATCTCTTATAGTTTCCGAGATATGGACCATCGACATTTTACAATATTGGCTCTGCTTCTAACTTGGGCCAGAATTGTAAAATGGTCTTATGAATTAGCGATTTTGTTGTAATTCACATTCCAAGTAATATTCGGCATGCTAATTACGTTGCCGATTGCCAAATTGCATTATCTATTATAGTTTCCGAGATATGGACTATCGACATCTTGCAATATTGACTCTGCTTCTAACTTGGGCCAGAATTGTAAAATGGTCTTATGAATTAGCGATTTCGTTGTAATTCACATTCCAAGTAATATTCGGCATGCTAATTACGTTGCCGATTGCCAAATTGCATTATCTCTTATAGTTTCCGAGATATGGACTATCGACATCTTGCAATATTGGCTCTGCTTCTAACTTGGGCCAGAATTGTAAAATGGTCTTATGAATTAGCGATTTCGTTGTAATTCACATTCCAAGTAATATTCGGCATGCTAATTACGTTGCCGATTGCCAAATTGCATTATCTCTTATAGTTTCCGAGATATGGACTATCGACATCTTGCAATATTGGCTCTGCTTCTAACTTGGGCCAGAATTGTAAAATGGTCTTATGAATTAGCGATTTCGTTGTAATTCACATTCCAAGTAATATTCGGCATGCTATTTACGTTGCCGATTGCCAAATTGCATTATCTCTTATAGTTTCCGAGATATGGACTATCGACATCTTGCAATATTGGCTCTGCTTCTAACTTGGGCCAGAATTGTAAAATGGTCTTATGAATTAGCCATTTCGGCTCCAATTCACATTCCAAGTAATATTCCGCATGCTAATTACGTTGCCGATTGCCAAATTGCATTATCTCTTATAGTTTCCGAGATATGGACTATCGACATCTTGCAATATTGGCTCTGCTTCTAACTTGGGCCAGAATTGTAAAATGGTCTTATGAATTAGCGATTTCATTGTAATTCACATTCCAAGTAATATTCGGCATGCTAATTACGTTGCCGTTTGCCAGATTGCATTATCTCTTATAGTTTCCGAGATATGGACTATCGACATCTTGCAATATTGGCTCTGCTTCTAACTTGAGCCAGAATTGTAAAATGGTCTTATGAATTAGCGATTTCGTTGTAATTCACATTCCAAGTAATATTCGGCATGCTAATTACGTTGCCGATTGCCAAATTGCATTATCTCTTATAGTTTCCGAGATATGGACTATCGACATCTTGCAATATTGGCTCTGCTTCTAACTTGGGCCAGAATTGTAAAATGGTCTTATGAATTAGCGATTTCGTTGTAATTCACATTCCAAGTAATATTCGGCATGCTAATTACGTTGCCGATTGCCAGATTGCATTATCTCTTATAGTTTCCGAGATATGGACTATCGACATCTTGCAATATTGGCTCTGCTTCTAACTTGAGCCAGAATTGTAAAATGGTCTTATGAATTAGCGATTTCGTTGTAATTCACATTCCAAGTAATATTCGGCATGCTAATTACGTTGCCGATTGCCAAATTGCATTATGTCTTATAGTTTCCGAGATATGGACTATCGACATCTTGCAATATTTGCTCTGCTTCTAACTTGGGCCAGAATTGTAAAATGGTCTTATGAATTAGCGATTTCGTTGTAATTCACATTCCAAGTAATATTCGGCATGCTAATTACGTTGCCGATTGCCAAATTGCATTATCTCTTATAGTTTCCGAGATATGGACTATCGACATCTTGCAATATTGGCTCTGCTTCTAACTTGGGCCAGAATTGTAAAATGGTCTTATGAATTAGCGATTTCGTTGTAATTCACATTCCAAGTAATATTCGGCATGCTAATTACGTTGCCGATTGCCAAATTGCATTATCTCTTATAGTTTCCGAGATATGGACTATCGACATCTTGCAATATTGGCTCTGCTTCTAACTTGGGCCAGAATTGTAAAATGGTCTTATGAATTAGCGATTTCGTTGTAATTCACATTCCAAGTAATATTCGGCATGCTAATTACGTTGCCGATTGCCAAATTGCATTATCTCTTATAGTTTCCGAGATATGGACTATCGACATTTTACAATATTGGCTCTGCTTCTAACTTGGGTCAAAATTGTAAAATGGTCTTATGAATTAGCAATTTCGCTCCAATTCACATTCCAAGTAATATTCGGCATGCTAATTACGTTGCCGATTGCCAGATTGCATTATCTCTTATAGTTTCCGAGATATGGACTATCGACATCTTGCAATATTGGCTCTGCTTCTAACTTGAGCCAGAATTGTAAAATGGTCTTATGAATTAGCGATTTCGTTGTAATTCACATTCCAAGTAATATTCGGCATGCTAATTACGTTGCCGATTGCCAGATTGCATTATCTCTTATAGTTTCCGAGATATGGACTATCGACGTCTTGCAATATTGGCTCTGCTTCTAACTTGAGCCAGAATTGTAAAATGGTCTTATGAATTAGCAATTTCGCTCCAATTCACATTCCAAGTAATATTCGGCATGCTAATTACGTTGCCGATTGCCAGATTGCATTATCTCTTATAGTTTCCGAGATATAGACTATCGACATCTTGCAATATTGGCTCTGCTTCTAACTTGGGTCAAAATTGTAAAATGGTCTTATGAATTAGCGATTTCGCTCCAGTTCACATTCCAAGTAATATTCGGCATGCTAATTACGTTGCCGATTGCCAAATTGCATTATCTCTTATAGTTTCCGAGATATGGACTATCGACATCTTGCAATATTGGCTCTGCTTCTAACTTGGGCCAGAATTGTAAAATGGTCTTATGAATTAGCGATTTCGTTGTAATTCACATTCCAAGTAATATTCGGCATGCTAATTACGTTGCCGATTGCCAAATTGCATTATCTCTTATAGTTTCCGAGATATGGACTATCGACATCTTGCAATATTGGCTCTGCTTCTAACTTGGGCCAGAATTGTAAAATGGTCTTATGAATTAGCGATTTCGTTGTAATTCACATTCCAAGTAATATTCGGCATGCTAATTACGTTGCCGATTGCCAAATTGCATTATCTCTTATAGTTTCCGAGATATGGACTATCGACATCTTGCAATATTGGCTCTGCTTCTAACTTGGGCCAGAATTGTAAAATGGTCTTATGAATTAGCGATTTCGTTGTAATTCACATTCCAAGTAATATTCCGCATGCTAATTACGTTGCCGATTGCCAAATTGCATTATCTCTTAGAGTTTCCGAGATATGGACTATCGACATTTTACAATATTGGCTCTGCTTCTAACTTGGGTCAAAATTGTAAAATGGTCTTATGAATTAGCGATTTTGTTGTAATTCACATTCCAAGTAATATTCGGCATGCTAATTACGTTGCCGATTGCCAAATTGCATTATCTCTTATAGTTTCCGAGATATGGACTATCGACATCTTGCAATATTGGCTCTGCTTCTAACTTGGGCCAAAATTGTAAAATGGTCTTATGAATTAGCGATTTCGTTGTAATTCACATTCCAAGTAATATTCGGCATGCTAATTACACTGCCGATGGCCAAATTGCATTATCTCTTATAGTTTCCGAGATATGGACCATCGACATTTTACAATATTGGCTCTGCTTCTAACTTGGGTCAAAATTGTAAAATGGTCTTATGAATTAGCAATTTCGCTCCAATTCACATTCCAAGTAATATTCGGCATGCTAATTACGTTGCCGATTGCCAAATTGCATTATCTCTTATAGTTTCTGAGATATGGACTATCGACATCTTGCAATATTGGCTCTGCTTCTAACTTGGGCCAGAATTGTAAAATGGTCTTATGAATTAGCGATTTCGTTGTAATTCACATTCCAAGTAATATTCGGCATGCTAATTACATTGCCGATTGCCAAATTTCATTATCTCTTATAGTTTCCGAGATATGGACTATCGACATCTTGCAATATTGGCTCTGCTTCTAACTTGGGCCAGAATTGTAAAATGGTCTTATGAATTAGCGATTTCGTTGTAATTCACATTCCAAGTAATATTCGGCATGCTAATTACACTGCCGAAGGCCAAATTGCATTATCTCTTATAGTTTCCGAGATATTGACCATCGACATTTTACAATATTGGCTCTGCTTCTAACTTGGGTCAAAATTGTAAAATGGTCTTATGAATTAGCAATTTCGCTCCAATTCACATTCCAAGTAATATTCGGCATGCTAATTACGTTGCCGATTGCCAAATTGCATTATCTCTTATAGTTTCTGAGATATGGACTATCGACATCTTGCAATATTGGCTCTGCTTCTAACTTGGGCCAGAATTGTAAAATGGTCTTATGAATTAGCGATTTCGTTGTAATTCACATTCCATGTAATATTCGGCATGCTAATTACATTGCCGGTTGCCAAATTGCATTATCTCTTATAGTTTCCGAGATATGGACTATCGACATCTTGCAATATTGGCTCTGCTTCTAACTTGGGCCAGAATTGTAAAATGGTCTTATGAATTAGCGATTTCGTTGTAATTCACATTCCAAGTAATATTCGGCATGCTAATTACGTTGCCGATTGCCAAATTGCATTATCTCTTATAGTTTCCGAGATATGGACTATCGACATCTTGCAATATTGGCTCTGCTTCTAACTTGGGCCAGAATTGTAAAATGGTCTTATGAATTAGCCATTTCGGCTCCAATTCACATTCCAAGTAATATTCCGCATGCTAATTACGTTGCCGATTGCCAAATTGCATTATCTCTTATAGTTTCCGAGATATGGACTATCGACATCTTGCAATATTGGCTCTGCTTCTAACTTGGGCCAGAATTGTAAAATGGTCTTATGAATTAGCGATTTCGTTGTAATTCACATTCCAAGTAATATTCGGCATGCTAATTACGTTGCCGATTGCCAAATTGCATTATCTCTTATAGTTTCCGAGATATGGACTATCGACATTTTACAATATTGGCTCTGCTTCTAACTTGGGTCAAAATTGTAAAGTGGTCTTATGAATTAGCAATTTCGCTCTAATTCACATTCCAAGTAATATTCGGCATGCTAATTACGTTGCCGATTGCCAAATTGCATTATCTCTTATAGTTTCTGAGATATGGACTATCGACATCTTGCAATATTGGCTCTGCTTCTAACTTGGGCCAGAATTGTAAAATGGTCTTATGAATTAGCGATTTCGTTGTAATTCACATTCCAAGTAATATTCGGCATGCTAATTACATTGCCGATTGCCAAATTTCATTATCTCTTATAGTTTCCGAGATATGGACTATCGACATCTTGCAATATTGGCTCTGCTTCTAACTTGGGCCAGAATTGTAAAATGGTCTTATGAATTAGCGATTTCGTTGTAATTCACATTCCAAGTAATATTCGGCATGCTAATTACACTGCCGAAGGCCAAATTGCATTATCTCTTATAGTTTCCGAGATATGGACCATCGACATTTTACAATATTGGCTCTGCTTCTAACTTGGGTCAAAATTGTAAAATGGTCTTATGAATTAGCGATTTCGTTGTAATTCACATTCCAAGTAATATTCGGCATGCTAATTACGTTGCCGATTGCCAAATTGCATTATCTCTTATAGTTTCCGAGATATGGACTATCGACATCTTGCAATATTGGCTCTGCTTCTAACTTGGGCCAGAATTGTAAAATGGTCTTATGAATTAGCCATTTCGGCTCCAATTCACATTCCAAGTAATATTCCGCATGCTAATTACGTTGCCGATTGCCAAATTGCATTATCTCTTATAGTTTCCGAGATATGGACTATCGACATCTTGCAATATTGGCTCTGCTTCTAACTTGGGCCAGAATTGTAAAATGGTCTTATGAATTAGCGATTTCGTTGTAATTCACATTCCAAGTAATATTCGGCATGCTAATTACGTTGCCGATTGCCAAATTGCATTATCTCTTATAGTTTCCGAGATATGGACTATCGACATTTTACAATATTGGCTCTGCTTCTAACTTGGGTCAAAATTGTAAAGTGGTCTTATGAATTAGCGATTTCGCTCCAATTCACATTCCAAGTAATATTCGGCATGCTAATTACGTTGCCGATTGCCGAATTGCATTATCTCTTATAGTTTCCGAGATATGGACTATCGACATCTTGCAATATTGGCTCTGCTTCTAACTTGGGCCAGAATTGTAAAATGGTCTTATGAATTAGCGATTTCGCTCCAATTCACATTCCAAGTAATATTCGGCATGCTAATTACGTTGCCGATTGCCAAATTGCATTATCTCTTATAGTTTCCGAGATATGGACCATCGACATTTTACAATATTGGCTCTGCTTCTAACTTGGGTCAAAATTGTAAAATGGTCTTATGAATTAGCAATTTCGCTCCAATTCACATTCCAAGTAATATTCGGCATGCTAATTACGTTGCCGATTGCCAAATTGCATTATCTCTTATAGTTTCTGAGATATGGACTATCGACATCTTGCAATATTGGCTCTGCTTCTAACTTGGGCCAGAATTGTAAAATGGTCCTATGAATTAGCGATTTCGTTGTAATTCACATTCCAAGTAATATTCGGCATGCTAATTACGTTGCCGATTGCCAAATTGCATTATCTCTTATAGTTTCCGAGATATGGACTATCGACATCTTGCAATATTGGCTCTGCTTCTAACTTGGGCAGAATTGTAAAATGGTCTTATGAATTAGCGATTTCGTTGTAATTCACATTCCAAGTAATATTCGGCATGCTAATTACGTTGCCGATTGCCAAATTGCATTATCTCTTATAGTTTCCGAGATATGGACTATCGACATCTTGCAATATTGCCTCTGCTTCTAACTTGGGCCAGAATTGTAAAATGGTCTTATGAATTAGCCATTTCGGCTCCAATTCACATTCCAAGTAATATTCCGCATGCTAATTACGTTGCCGATTGCCAAATTGCATTATCTCTTATAGTTTCCGAGATATGGACTATCGACATCTTGCAATATTGGCTCTGCTTCTAACTTGGGCCAGAATTGTAAAATGGTCTTATGAATTAGCGATTTCGTTGTAATTCACATTCCAAGTAATATTCGGCATGCTAATTACGTTGCCGATTGCCAGATTGCATTATCTCTTATAGTTTCCGAGATATGGACTATCGACATCTTGCAATATTGGCTCTGCTTCTAACTTGAGCCAGAATTGTAAAATGGTCTTATGAATTAGCGATTTCGTTGTAATTCACATTCCAAGTAATATTCGGCATGCTAATTACGTTGCCGATTGCCAAATTGCATTATCTCTTATAGTTTCCGAGATATGGACTATCGACATTTTACAATATTGGCTCTTCTTCTAACTTGGGTCAAAATTGTAAAATGGTCTTATGAATTAGCGATTTCGCTCCAGTTCACATTCCAAGTAATATTCGGCATGCTAATTACGTTGCCGATTGCCAAATTGCATTATCTCTTATAGTTTCCGAGATATGGACTATCGACATCTTGCAATATTGGCTCTGCTTCTAACTTGGGCCAGAATTGTAAAATGGTCTTATGAATTAGCGATTTCGTTGTAATTCACATTCCAAGTAATATTCGGCATGCTAATTACGTTGCCGATTGCCAAATTGCATTATCTCTTATAGTTTCCGAGATATGGACTATCGACATCTTGCAATATTGGCTCTGCTTCTAACTTGGGCCAGAATTGTAAAATGGTCTTATGAATTAGCGATTTTGTTGTAATTCACATACCAAGTAATATTCGGCATGCTAATTACACTGCCGATGGCCAAATTGCATTATCTCTTATAGTTTCCGAGATATGGACCATCGACATTTTACAATATTGGCTCTGCTTCTAACTTGGGTCAAAATTGTAAAATGGTCTTATGAATTAGCAATTTCGCTCCAATTCACATTCCAAGTAATATTCGGCATGCTAATTACGTTGCCGATTGCCAAATTGCATTATCTCTTATAGTTTCTGAGATATGGACTATCGACATCTTGCAATATTGGCTCTGCTTCTAACTTGGGCCAGAATTGTAAAATGGTCTTATGAATTAGCGATTTCGTTGTAATTCACATTCCAAGTAATATTCGGCATGCTAATTACGTTGCCGATTGCCAAATTGCATTATCTCTTATAGTTTCCGAGATATGGACTATCGACATCTTGCAATATTGGCTCTGCTTCTAACTTGGGCCAGAATTGTAAAATGGTCTTATGAATTAGCGATTTCGTTGTAATTCACATTCCAAGTAATATTCGGCATGTTAATTACGTTGCCGATTGCCAAATTGCATTATCTCTTATAGTTTCCGAGATATGGACTATCGACATCTTGCAATATTGCCTCTGCTTCTAATTTGGGCCAGAATTGTAAAATGGTCTTATGAATTAGCCATTTCGGCTCCAATTCACATTCCAAGTAATATTCCGCATGCTAATTACGTTGCCGATTGCCAAATTGCATTATCTCTTATAGTTTCCGAGATATGGACTATCGACATCTTGCAATATTGGCTCTGCTTCTAACTTGGGCCAGAATTGTAAAATGGTCTTATGAATTAGCGATTTCGTTGTAATTCACATTCCAAGTAATATTCGGCATGCTAATTTCGTTGCCGATTGCCAGATTGCATTATCTCTTATAGTTTCCGAGATATGGACTATCGACATCTTGCAATATTGGCTCTGCTTCTAACTTGAGCCAGAATTGTAAAATGGTCTTATTAATTAGCGATTTCGTTGTAATTCACATTCCAAGTAATATTCGGCATGCTAATTACGTTGCCGATTGCCAAATTGCATTATCTCTTATAGTTTCCGAGATATGGACTATCGACATTTTACAATATTGGCTCTTCTTCTAACTTGGGTCAAAATTGTAAAATGGTCTTATGAATTAGCGATTTCGCTCCAGTTCACATTCCAAGTAATATTCGGCATGCTAATTACGTTGCCGATTGCCAAATTGCATTATCTCTTATAGTTTCCGAGATATGGACTATAGACATCTTGCAATATTGGCTCTGCTTCTAACTTGGGCCAGAATTGTAAAATGGTCTTATGAATTAGCGATTTTATTGTAATTCACATACCAAGTAATATTTGGCATGCTAATTACGTTGCCGATTGCCAAATTGCATTATCTCTTATAGTTTCCGAGATATGGACTATCGATATCTTGCAATATTGGCTCTGCTTCTAACTTGGGTCAAAATTGTAAAATGGTCTTATGAATTAGCGATTTCGTTGTAATTCACATACCAAGTAATATTTGGCATGCTAATTACGTTGCCGATTGCCAAATTGCATTATCTCTTATAGTTTCCGAGATATGGACTATAGACATCTTGCAATATTGGCTCTGCTTCTAACTTGGGCCAGAATTGTAAAATGGTCTTATGAATTAGCGATTTTGTTGTAATTCACATACCAAGTAATATTTGGCATGCTAATTACACTGCCGATGGCCAAATTGCATTATCTCTTATAGTTTCCGAGATATGGACCATCGACATTTTACAATATTGGCTCTGCTTCTAACTTGGGTCAAAATTGTAAAATGGTCTTATGAATTAGCAATTTCGCTCCAATTCACATTCCAAGTAATATTCGGCATGCTAATTACGTTGCCGATTGCCAAATTGCATTATCTCTTATAGTTTCTGAGATATGGACTATCGACATCTTGCAATATTGGCTCTGCTTCTAACTTGGGCCAGAATTGTAAAATGGTCTTATGAATTAGCGATTTCGTTGTAATTCACATTCCAAGTAATATTCGGCATGCTAATTACGTTGCCGATTGCCAAATTGCATTATCTCTTATAGTTTCCGAGATATGGACTATCGACATCTTGCAATATTGGCTCTGCTTCTAACTTGGGCCAGAATTGTAAAATGGTCTTATGAATTAGCGATTTCGTTGTAATTCACATTCCAAGTAATATTCGGCATGCTAATTACGTTGCCGATTGCCAAATTGCATTATCTCTTATAGTTTCCGAGATATGGACTATCGACATCTTGCAATATTGGCTCTGCTTCTAACTTGGGCCAGAATTGTAAAATGGTCTTATGAATTAGCCATTTCGGCTCCAATTCACATTCCAAGTAATATTCCGCATGCTAATTACGTTGCCGATTGCCAAATTGCATTATCTCTTATAGTTTCCGAGATATGGACTATCGACATCTTGCAATATTGGCTCTGCTTCTAACTTGGGCCAGAATTGTAAAATGGTCTTATGAATTAGCGATTTCGTTGTAATTCACATTCCAAGTAATATTCGGCATGCTAATTACGTTGCCGATTGCCAAATTGCATTATCTCTTATAGTTTCCGAGATATGGACTATCGACATTTTACAATATTGGCTCTGCTTCTAACTTGGGTCAAAATTGTAAAGTGGTCTTATGAATTAGCGATTTCGCTCCAATTCACATTCCAAGTAATATTCGGCATGCTAATTACATTGCCGATTGCCAAATTGCATTATCTCTTATAGTTTCCGAGATATGGACTATCGACATCTTGCAATATTGGCTCTGCTTCTAACTTGGGCCAGAATTGTAAAATGGTCTTATGAATTAGCGATTTCGTTGTAATTCACATTCCAAGTAATATTCGGCATGCTAATTACGTTGCCGATTGCCAAATTGCATTATCTCTTATAGTTTCCGAGATATGGACTATCGACATTTTACAATATTGGCTCTGCTTCTAACTTGGGTCAAAATTGTAAAGTGGTCTTATGAATTAGCGATTTCGCTCCAATTCACATTCCAAGTAATATTCGGCATGCTAATTACGTTGCCGATTGCCAAATTGCATTATCTCTTATTGTTTCCGAGATATGGACTATCGACATCTTGCAATATTGGCTCTGCTTCTAACTTGGGCCAGAATTGTAAAATGGTCTTATGAATTAGCGATTTCGTTGTAATTCACATTCCAAGTAATATTCGGCATGCTAATTACGTTGCCGATTGCCAAATTGCATTATCTCTTATAGTTTCCGAGATATGGACTATCGACATCTTGCAATATTGGCTCTGCTTCTAACTTGGGTCAGAATTGTAAAATGGTCTTATGAATTAGCGATTTCGTTGTAATTCACATTCCAAGTAATATTCGGCATGCTAATTACGTTGCCGATTGCCAAATTGCATTATCTCTTATAGTTTCCGAGATATGGACTATCGACATTTTACAATATTGGCTCTGCTTCTAACTTGGGTCAAAATTGTAAAGTGGTCTTATGAATTAGCGATTTCGCTCCAATTCACATTCCAAGTAATATTCGGCATGCTAATTACGTTACCGATTGCCAAATTGCATTATCTCTTATAGTTTCCGAGATATGGACTATCGACATCTTGCAATATTGGCTCTGCTTCTAACTTCGGCCAGAATTGTAAAATGGTCTTATGAATTAGCGATTTCGTTGTAATTCACATTCCAAGTAATATTCGGCATGCTAATTACGTTGCCGATTGCCAAATTGCATTATCTCTTATAGTTTCCGAGATATGGACTATCGACATCTTGCAATATTGGCTCTGCTTCTAACTTGGGCCAGAATTGTAAAATGGTCTTATGAATTAGCGATTTTGTTGTAATTCACATTTCAAGTAATATTCGGCATGCTAATTACGTTGCCGATTGCCAAATTGCATTATCTCTTATAGTTTCCGAGATATGGACTATCGACATCTTGCAATACTGGCTCTGCTTCTAACTTGGGTCAAAATTGTAAAATGGTCTTATGAATTAGCGATTTCGTTGTAATTCACATTCCAAGTAATATTCGGCATGCTAATTACACTGCCGATGGCCAAATTGCATTATCTCTTATAGTTTCCGAGATATGGACCATCGACATTTTACAATATTGGCTCTGCTTCTAACTTGGGTCAAAATTGTAAAATGGTCTTATGAATTAGCAGTTTCGCTCCAATTCACATTCCAAGTAATATTTGGCATGCTAATTACGTTGCCGATTGCCAAATTGCATTATCTCTTATAGTTCCTGAGATATGGACTATCGACATCTTGCAATATTGGCTCTGCTTCTAACTTGGGCCAGAATTGTAAAATGGTCTTATGAATTAGCGATTTCGTTGTAATTCACATTCCAAGTAATATTCGGCATGCTAATTACGTTGCCGATTGCCAAATTGCATTATCTCTTATAGTTTCCGAGATATGGACTATCGACATCTTGCAATATTGGCTCTGCTTCTAACTTGGGCCAGAATTGTAAAATGGTCTTATGAATTAGCGATTTCGTTGTAATTCACATTCCAAGTAATATTCGGCATGCTAATTACGTTGCCGATTGCCAAATTGCATTATCTCTTATAGTTTCCGAGATATGGACTATCGACATCTTGCAATATTGGCTCTGCTTCTAACTTGGGCCAGAATTGTAAAATGGTCTTATGAATTAGCCATTTCGGCTCCAATTCACATTCCAAGTAATATTCCGCATGCTAATTACGTTGCCGATTGCCAAATTGCATTATCTCTTATAGTTTCCGAGATATGGACTATCGACATCTTGCAATATTGGCTCTGCTTCTAACTTGGGCCAGAATTGTAAAATGGTCTTATGAATTAGCGATTTCGTTGTAATTCACATTCCAAGTAATATTCGGCATGCTAATTACGTTGCCGATTGCCAAATTGCATTATCTCTTATAGTTTCCGAGATATGGACTATCGACATTTTACAATATTGGCTCTGCTTCTAACTTGGGTCAAAATTGTAAAGTGGTCTTATGAATTAGCGATTTCGCTCCAATTCACATTCCAAGTAATATTCGGCATGCTAATTACGTTGCCGATTGCCAAATTGCATTATCTCTTATTGTTTCCGAGATATGGACTATCGACATCTTGCAATATTGGCTCTGCTTCTAACTTGGGCCAGAATTGTAAAATGGTCTTATGAATTAGCGATTTCGTTGTAATTCACATTCCAAGTAATATTCGGCATGCTAATTACGTTGCCGATTGCCAAATTGCATTATCTCTTATAGTTTTCGAGATATGGACTATCGACATCTTGCAATATTGGCTCTGCTTCTAACTTGGGTCAGAATTGTAAAATGGTCTTATGAATTAGCGATTTCGTTGTAATTCACATTCCAAGTAATATTCGGCATGCTAATTACGTTGCCGATTGCCAAATTGCATTATCTCTTATAGTTTCCGAGATATGGACTATCGACATTTTACAATATTGGCTCTGCTTCTAACTTGGGTCAAAATTGTAAAGTGGTCTTATGAATTAGCGATTTCGCTCCAATTCACATTCCAAGTAATATTCGGCATGCTAATTACGTTACCGATTGCCAAATTGCATTATCTCTTATAGTTTCCGAGATATGGACTATCGACATCTTGCAATATTGGCTCTGCTTCTAACTTCGGCCAGAATTGTAAAATGGTCTTATGAATTAGCGATTTCGTTGTAATTCACATTCCAAGTAATATTCGGCATGCTAATTACGTTGCCGCTTGCCAAATTGCATTATCTCTTATAGTTTCCGAGATATGGACTATCGACATCTTGCAATATTGGCTCTGCTTCTAACTTGGGCCAGAATTGTAAAATGGTCTTATGAATTAGCGATTTTGTTGTAATTCACATTCCAAGTAATATTCGGCATGCTAATTACGTTGCCGATTGCCAAATTGCATTATCTCTTATAGTTTCCGAGATATGGACTATCGACATCTTGCAATACTGGCTCTGCTTCTAACTTGGGTCAAAATTGTAAAATGGTCTTATGAATTAGCGATTTCGTTGTAATTCACATTCCAAGTAATATTCGGCATGCTAATTACACTGCCGATGGCCAAATTGCATTATCTCTTATAGTTTCCGAGATATGGACCATCGACATTTTACAATATTGGCTCTGCTTCTAACTTGGGTCAAAATTGTAAAATGGTCTTATGAATTAGCAGTTTCGCTCCAATTCACATTCCAAGTAATATTTGGCATGCTAATTACGTTGCCGATTGCCAAATTGCATTATCTCTTATAGTTCCTGAGATATGGACTATCGACATCTTGCAATATTGGCTCTGCTTCTAACTTGGGCCAGAATTGTAAAATGGTCTTATGAATTAGCGATTTCGTTGTAATTCACATTCCAAGTAATATTCGGCATGCTAATTACGTTGCCGATTGCCAAATTGCATTATCTCTTATAGTTTCCGAGATATGGACTATCGACATCTTGCAATATTGGCTCTGCTTCTAACTTGGACCAGAATTGTAAAATGGTCTTATGAATTAGCGATTTCGTTGTAATTCACATTCCAAGTAATATTCGGCATGCTAATTACGTTGCCGATTGCCAAATTGCATTATCTCTTATAGTTTCCGAGATATGGACTATCGACATCTTGCAATATTGGCTCTGCTTCTAACTTGGGCCAGAATTGTAAAATGGTCTTATGAATTAGCGATTTCGGCTCCAATTCACATTCCAAGTAATATTCGGCATGCTAATTACGTTGCCGATTGCCAAATTGCATTATCTCTTATAGTTTCCGACTATGGACTATCGACATCTTGCAATATTGGCTCTGCTTCTAACTTGGGCCAGAATTGTAAAATGGTCTTATGAATTAGCGATTTCGTTGTAATTCACATTCCAAGTAATATTCGGCATGCTAATTACGTTGCCGATTGCCAAATTGCATTATCTCTTATAGTTTCCGAGATATGGACTATCGACATCTTGCAATATTGGCTCTGCTTCTAAGTTGGGCCAGAATTGTAAAATGGTCTTATGAATTAGCGATTTCGTTGTAATTCACATTCCAAGTAATATTCGGCATGCTAATTACGTTGCCGATTGCCAAATTGCATTATCTCTTATAGTTTCCGAGATATGGACTATCGACATCTTGCAATATTGGCTCTGCTTCTAACTTGGGCCAGAATTGTAAAATGGTCTTATGAATTAGCGATTTCGTTGTAATTCACATTCCAAGTAATATTCGGCATGCTAATTACGTTGCCGATAGCCAAATTGCATTATCTCTTATAGTTTCCGAGATATGGACTATCGACATTTTACAATATTGGCTCTGCTTCTAACTTGGGTCAAAATTGTAAAATGGTCTTATGAATTAGCAATTTCGCTCCAATTCACATTCCAAGTAATATTCGGCATGCTAATTACGTTGCCGATTACCAGATTGCATTATCTCTTATAGTTTCCGAGATATGGACTATCGACATCTTGCAATATTGGCTCTGCTTCTAACTTGAGCCAGAATTGTAAAATGGTCTTATGAATTAGCGATTTCGCTCCAGTTCACATTCCAAGTAATATTCGGCATGCTAATTACGTTGCCGATTACCAGATTGCATTATCTCTTATAGTTTCCGAGATATGGACTATCGACATCTTGCAATATTGGCTCTGCTTCTAACTTGGGCCAGAATTGTAAAATGGTCTTATGAATTAGCGATTTCGTTGTAATTCACATTCCAAGTAATATTCGGCATGCTAATTACGTTGCCGATTGCCAAATTGCATTATCTCTTATAGTTTCCGAGATATGGACTATCGACATCTTGCAATATTGGCTCTGCTTCTAACTTGGGCCAGAATTGTAAAATGGTCTTATGAATTAGCGATTTCGTTGTAATTCACATTCCAAGTAATATTCGGCATGCTAATTACGTTGCCGATAGCCAAATTGCATTATCTCTTATAGTTTCCGAGATATTTACTATCGACATTTTACAATATTGGCTCTGCTTCTAACTTGGGTCAAAATTGTAAAATGGTCTTATGAATTAGCAATTTCGCTCCAATTCACATTCCAAGTAATATTCGGCATGCTAATTACGTTGCCGATTACCAGATTGCATTATCTCTTATAGTTTCCGAGATATGGACTATCGACATCTTGCAATATTGGCTCTGCTTCTAACTTGAGCCAGAATTGTAAAATGGTCTTATGAATTAGCGATTTCGCTCCAGTTCACATTCCAAGTAATATTCGGCATGCTAATTACGTTGCCGATTGCCAAATTGCATTATCTCTTATAGTTTCCGAGATATGGACTTATCTCTTATATATGTCGATACATCTTGCAATATTGGCTCTGCTTCTAACTTGGGCCAGAATTGTAAAATGGTCTTATGAATTAGCGATTTCGCTCCAATTCACATTCCAAGTAATATTCGGCATGCTAATTACACTGCCGATGGCCAAATTGCATTATCTCTTATAGTTTCCGAGATATGGACCATCGACATTTTACAATATTGGCTCTGCTTCTAACTTGGGCCAGAATTGTAAAATGGTCTTATGAATTAGCGATTTTGTTGTAATTCACATTCCAAGTAATATTCGGCATGCTAATTACGTTGCCGATTGCCAAATTGCATTATCTCTTATAGTTTCCGAGATATGGACTATCGACATCTTGCAATATTGGCTCTGCTTCTAACTTGGGCCAGAATTGTAAAATGGTCTTATGAATTAGCGATTTCGTTGTAATTCACATTCCAAGTAATATTCGGCATGCTAATTACGTTGCCGATTGCCAAATTGCATTATCTCTTATAGTTTCCGAGATATGGACTATCGACATCTTGCAATATTGGCTCTGCTTCTAACTTGGGCCAGAATTGTAAAATGGTCTTATGAATTAGCGATTACGTTGTAATTCATATTCCAAGTAATATTCGGCATGCTAATTACGTTGCCGATTGCCAAATTGCATTATCTCTTATAGTTTCCGAGATATGGACTATCGACATCTTGCAATATTGGCTCTGCTTCTAACTTGGGCCAGAATTGTAAAATGGTCTTATGAATTAGCGATTTCGTTGTAATTCACATTCCAAGTAATATTCGGCATGCTAATTACGTTGCCGATTGCCAAATTGCATTATCTCTTATAGTTTCCGAGACATGGACTATCGACATCTTGCAATATTGGCTCTGCTTCTAACTTGGGCCAGAATTGTAAAATGGTCTTATGAATTAGCCATTTCGGCTCCAATTCACATTCCAAGTAATATTCCGCATGCTAATTACGTTGCCGATTGCCAAATTGCATTATCTCTTATAGTTTCCGAGATATGGACTATCGACATCTTGCAATATTGGCTCTGCTTCTAACTTGGGCCAGAATTGTAAAATGGTCTTATGAATTAGCGATTTCGTTGTAATTCACATTCCAAGTAATATTCGGCATGCTAATTACGTTGTCGATTGCCAGATTGCATTATCTCTTATAGTTTCCGAGATATGGACTATCGACATCTTGCAATATTGGCTCTGCTTCTAACTTGAGCCAGAATTGTAAAATGGTCTTATGAATTAGCGATTTCGTTGTAATTCACATTCCAAGTAATATTCGGCATGCTAATTACGTTGCCGATTGCCAAATTGCATTATCTCTTATAGTTTCCGAGATATGGACTATCGACATTTTACAATATTGGCTCTTCTTCTAACTTGGGTCAAAATTGTAAAATGGTCTTATGAATTAGCGATTTCGCTCCAGTTCACATTCCAAGTAATATTCGGCATGCTAATTACGTTGCCGATTGCCAAATTGCATTATCTCTTATAGTTTCCGAGATATGGACTATCGACATCTTGCAATATTGGCTCTGCCTCTAACTTGGGCCAGAATTGTAAAATGGTCTTATGAATTAGCGATTTTGTTGTAATTCACATTCCAAGTAATATTCGGCATGTTAATTACGTTGCCGATTACCAAATTGCATTATCTCTTATAGTTTCCGAGATATGGACTATCGACATCTTGCAATATTGGCTCTGCTTCTAACTTGGGTCAAAATTGTAAAATGGCCTTATGAATTAGCGATTTCGTTGTAATTCACATTCCGAGTAATATTCGGCATGCTAATTACACTGCCGATGGCCAAATTGCATTATCTCTTATAGTTTCCGAGATATGGATCATCGACATTTTACAATATTGGCTCTGCTTCTAACTTGGGTCAAAATTGTAAAATGGTCTTATGAATTAGCAATTTCGCTCCAATTCACATTCCAAGTAATATTCGGCATGCTAATTACGTTGCCGATTGCCAAATTGCATTATCTCTTATAGTTTCTGAGATATGGACTATCGACATCTTGCAATATTGGCTCTGCTTCTAACTTGGGCCAGAATTGTAAAATGGTCTTATGAATTAGCGATTTCGTTGTAATTCACATTCCAAGTAATATTCGGCATGCTAATTACGTTGCCGATTGCCAAATTGCATTATCTCTTATAGTTTCCGAGATATGGACTATCGACATCTTGCAATATTGGCTCTGCTTCTAACTTGGGCCAGAATTGTAAAAAGGTCTTATGAATTAGCGATTTCGTTGTAATTCACATTCCAAGTAATATTCGGCATGCTAATTACGTTGCCGATTGCCAAATTGCATTATCTCTTATAGTTTCCGAGATATGGACTATCGACATCTTGCAATATTGGCTCTGCTTCTAACTTGGGCCAGAAATGTAAAATGGTCTTATGAATTAGCCATTTCGGCTCCAATTCACATTCCAAGTAATATTCCGCATGCTAATTACGTTGCCGATTGCCAAATTGCATTATCTCTTATAGTTTCCGAGATATGGACTATCGACATCTTGCAATATTGGCTCTGCTTCTAACTTGGGCCTGAATTGTAAAATGGTCTTATGAATTAGCGATTTCGTTGTAATTCACATTCCAAGTAATATTCGGCATGCTAATTACGTTGCCGATTGCCAAATTGCATTATCTCTTATAGTTTCCGAGATATGGACTATCGACATTTTACAATATTGGCTCTGCTTCTAACTTGGGTCAAAATTGTAAAATGGTCTTATGAATTAGCGATTTTGTTGTAATTCACATTCCAAGTAATATTCGGCATGCTAATTACGTTGCCGATTGCCAAATTGCATTATCTCTTATAGTTTCCGAGATATGGACTATCGACATCTTGCAATATTGGCTCTGCTTCTAATTTGGGTCAAAATTGTAAAATGGTCTTATGAATTAGCGATTTCGTTGTAATTCACATTCCAAGTAATATTCGGCATGCTAATTACACAGCCGAAGGCCAAATTGCATTATCTCTTATAGTTTCCGAGATATGGACCATCGACATTTTACAATATTGGCTCTGCTTCTAACTTGGGTCAAAATTGTAAAATGGTCTTATGAATTAGCAATTTCGCTCCAATTCACATTCCAAGTAATATTCGGCATGCTAATTACGTTGCCGATTGCCAAATTGCATTATCTCTTATAGTTTCTGAGATATGGACTATCGACATCTTGCAATATTGGCTCTGCTTCTAACTTGGGCCAGAATTGTAAAATGGTCTTATGAATTAGCGATTTCGTTGTAATTCACATTCCAAGTAATATTCGGCATGCTAATTACGTTGCCGATTGCCAAATTGCATTATCTCTTATAGTTTCCGAGATATGGACTATCGACATCTTGCAATATTGGCTCTGCTTCTAACTTGGGCCAGAAGTGTAAAATGGTCTTATGAATTAGCGATTTCGTTGTAATTCACATTCCAAGTAATATTCGGCATGCTAATTACGTTGCCGATTGCCAAATTGCATTATCTCTTATAGTTTCCGAGATATGGACTATCGACATCTTGCAATATTGGCTCTGCTTCTAACTTGGGCCAGAATTGTAAAATGGTCTTATGAATTAGCCATTTCGGCTCCAATTCACATTCCAAGTAATATTCCGCATGCTAATTACGTTGCCGATTGCCAAATTGCATTATCTCTTATAGTTTCCGAGATATGGACTATCGACATCTTGCAATATTGGCTCTGCTTCTAACTTGGGCCAGAATTGTAAAATGGTCTTATGAATTAGCGATTTCGTTGTAATTCACATTCCAAGTAATATTCGGCATGCTAATTACGTTGCCGATTGCCAAATTGCATTATCTCTTATAGTTTCCGAGATATGGACTATCGACATTTTACAATATTGGCTCTGCTTCTAACTTGGGTCAAAATTGTAAAGTGGTCTTATGAATTAGCGATTTCGCTCCAATTCACATTCCAAGTAATATTCGGCATGCTAATTACGTTGCCGATTGCCAAATTGCATTATCTCTTATAGTTTCCGAGATATGGACTATCGACATCTTGCAATATTGGCTCTGCTTCTAACTTGGGCCAGAATTGTAAAATGGTCTTATGAATTAGCGATTTCGCTCCAATTCACATTCCAAGTAATATTCGGCATGCTAATTACGTTGCCGATTGCCAAATTGCATTATCTCTTATAGTTTCTGAGATATGGACTATCGACATCTTGCAATATTGGCTCTGCTTCTAACTTGGGCCAGAATTGTAAAATGGTCTTATTAATTAGCGATTTTGTTGTAATTCACATTCCAAGTAATATTCGGCATGCTAATTACGTTGCCGATTGCCAAATTGCATTATCTCTTATAGTTTCCGAGATATGGACTATCGACATCTTGCAATATTGGCTCTGCTTCTAACTTGGGTCAAAATTGTAAAATGGTCTTATGAATTAGCGATTTCGTTGTAATTCACATTCCAAGTAATATTCGGCATGCTAATTACGTTGCCGATTGCCAAATTGCATTATCTCTTATAGTTTCCGAGATATGGACTATCGACATTTTACAATATTGGCTCTGCTTCTAACTTGGGTCAAAATTGTAAAATGGTCTTATGAATTAGCGATTTCGTTGTAATTCACATTCCAAGTAATATTCGGCATGCTAATTACGTTGCCGATTGCCAAATTGCATTATCTCTTATAGTTTCCGAGATATGGACTATCGACATTTTACAATATTGGCTCTGCTTCTAACTTGGGCCAGAATTGTAAAATGGTCTTATGAATTAGCGATTTCGTTGTAATTCACATTCCAAGTAATATTCGGCATGCTAATTACGTTGCCGATTGCCAAATTGCATTATCTCTTATAGTTTCCGAGATATGGACTATCGACATCTTGCAATATTGGCTCTGCTTCTAACTTGGGCCAGAATTGTAAAATGGTCTTATGAATTAGCGATTTCGTTGTAATTCACATTCCAAGTAATATTCGGCATGCTAATTACGTTGCCGATTGCCAAATTGCATTATCTCTTATAGTTTCCGAGATATGGACTATCGACATCTTGCAATATTGGCTCTGCTTCTAACTTGGGCCAGAATTGTAAAATGGTCTTATGAATTAGCCATTTCGGCTCCAATTCACATTCCAAGTAATATTCCGCATGCTAATTACGTTGCCGATTGCCAAATTGCATTATCTCTTATAGTTTCCGAGATATGGACTATCGACATCTTGCAATATTGGCTCTGCTTCTAACTTGGGCCAGAATTGTAAAATGGTCTTATGAATTAGCGATTTCGTTGTAATTCACATTCCAAGTAATATTCGGCATGCTAATTACGTTGCCGATTGCCAGATTGCATTATTTCTTATAGTTTCCGAGATATGGACTATCGACATCTTGCAATATTGGCTCTGCTTCTAACTTGAGCCAGAATTGTAAAATGGTCTTATGAATTGGCGATTTCGTTCCAATTCACATTCCAAGTAATATTCGGCATACTAATTACGTTGCCGATTGCCAAATTGCATTATCTCTTATAGTTTCCAAGATATGGACTATCGACATTTTACAATATTGGCTCTTCTTCTAACTTGGGTCAAAATTGTAAAATGGTCTTATGAATTAGCGATTTCGCTCCAGTTCACATTCCAAGTAATATTCGGCATGCTAATTACGTTGCCGATTGCCAAATTGCATTATCTATTATAGTTTCCGAGATATGGACTATCGACATCTTGCAATATTGTCTCTGCTTCTAACTTGGGCCAGAATTGTAAAATGGTCTTATGAATTAGCGATTTTGTTGTAATTCACATTCCAAGTAATATTCGGCATGCTAATTACGTTGCCGATTGCCAAATTGCATTATCTCTTATAGTTTCCGAGATATGGACTATCGACATCTTGCAATATTGGCTCTGCTTCTAACTTGGGTCAAAATTGTAAAATGGTCTTATGAATTAGCGATTTCGTTGTAATTCACATTCCAAGTAATATTCGGCATGCTAATTACACTGCCGATGGCCAAATTGCATTATCTCTTATAGTTTCCGAGATATGGACCATCGACATTTTACAATATTGGCTCTGCTTCTAACTTGGGTCAAAATTGTAAAATGGTCTTATGAATTAGCAATTTCGCTCCAATTCACATTCCAAGTAATATTCGGCATGCTAGTTACGTTGCCGATTGCCAAATTGCATTATCTCTTATAGTTTCTGAGATATGGACTATCGACATCTTGCAATATTGGCTCTGCTTCTAACTTGGGCCAGAATTGTAAAATGGCCTTATGAATTAGCGATTTCGTTGTAATTCACATTCCAAGTAATATTCGGCATGCTAATTACGTTGCCGATTGCCAAATTGCATTATCTCTTATAGTTTCCGAGATATGGACTATCGACATCTTGCAATATTGGCTCTGCTTCTAACTTGGGCCAGAATTGTAAAATGGTCTTATGAATTAGCGATTTCGTTGTAATTCACATTCCAAGTAATATTCGGCATGCTAATTACGTTGCCGATTGCCAAATTGCATTATCTCTTATAGTTTCCGAGATATGGACTATCGACATCTTGCAATATTGGCTCTGCTTCTAACTTGGGCCAGAATTGTAAAATGGTCTTATGAATTAGCCATTTCGGCTCCAATTCACATTCCAAGTAATATTCCGCATGCTAATTACGTTGCCGATTGCCAAATTGCATTATCTCTTATAGTTTCCGAGATATGGACTATCGACATCTTGCAATATTGGCTCTGCTTCTAACTTGGGCCAGAATTGTAAAATGGTCTTATGAATTAGCGATTTCGTTGTAATTCACATTCCAAGTAATATTCGGCATGCTAATTACGTTGCCGATTTCCAAATTGCATTATCTCTTATAGTTTCCGAGATATGGACTATCGACATTTTACAATATTGGCTCTGCTTCTAACTTGGGTCAAAATTGTAAAATGGTCTTATGAATTAGCGATTTTGTTGTAATTCACATTCCAAGTAATATTCGGCATGCTAATTACGTTGCCGATTGCCAAATTGCATTATCTCTTATAGTTTCCGAGATATGGACTATCGACATCATGCAATATTGGCTCTGCTTCTAACTTGGGTCAAAATTGTAAAATGGTCTTATGAATTAGCGATTTCGTTGTAATTCACATTCCAAGTAATATTCGGCATGCTAATTACACTGCCGATGGCCAAATTGCATTATCTCTTATAGTTTCCGAGATATGGACCATCGACATTTTACAATATTGGCTCTGCTTCTAACTTGGGTCAAAATTGTAAAATGGTCTTATGAATTAGCAATTTCGCTCCAATTCACATTCCAAGTAATATTCGGCATGCTAATTACGTTGCCGATTGCCAAATTGCATTATCTCTTATAGTTTCTGAGATATGGACTATCGACATCTTGCAATATTGGCTCTGCTTCTAACTTGGGCCAGAGTTGTAAAATGGTCTTATGAATTAGCCATTTCGGCTCCAATTCACACTCCAAGTAATATTCCGCATGCTAATTACGTTGCCGATTGCCAAATTGCATTATCTCTTATAGTTTCCAAGATATGGACTATCGACATCTTGCAATATTGGCTCTGCTTCTAACTTGGGCCAGAATTGTAAAATGGTCTTATGAATTAGCGATTTCGTTGTAATTCACATTCCAAGTAATATTCGGCATGCTAATTACGTTGCCGATTGCCAAATTGCATTATCTCTTATAGTTTCCAAGATATGGACTATCGACATCTTGCAATATTGGCTCTGCTTCTAACTTGGGCCAGAATTGTAAAATGGTCTTATGAATTAGCGATTTCGTTGTAATTCACATTCCAAGTAATATTCGGCATGCTAATTACGTTGCCGATTGCCAAATTGCATTATCTCTTATAGTTTCCGAGATATGGACTATAGACATCTTGCAATATTGGCTCTGCTTCTAACTTGGGCCAGAAATGTAAAATGGTCTTATGAATTAGCCATTTCGGCTCCAATTCACATTCCAAGTAATATTCCGCATGCTAATTACGTTGCCGATTGCCAAATTGCATTATCTCTTATAGTTTCCGAGATATGGACTATCGACATCTTGCAATATTGGCTCTGCTTCTAACTTGGGCCAGAATTGTAAAATGGTCTTATGAATTAGCGATTTCGTTGTAATTCACATTCCAAGTAATATTCGGCATGCTAATTACGTTGCCGATTGCCAAATTGCATTATCTCTTATAGTTTCCGAGATATGGACTATCGACATTTTACAATATTGGCTCTGCTTCTAACTTGGGTCAAAATTGTAAAGTGGTCTTATGAATTAGCGATTTCGCTCCAATTCACATTCCAAGTAATATTCGACATGCTAATTACGTTGCCGATTGCCAAATTGCATTATCTCTTATAGTTTCCGAGATATGGACTATCGACATCTTGCAATATTGGCTCTGCTTCTAACTTGGGCCAGAATTGTAAAATGGTCTTATGAATTAGCGATTTCGTCGTAATTCACATTCCAAGTAATATTCGGCATGCTAATTACGTTGCCGATTGCCAAATTGCATTATCTCTTATAGTTTCCGAGATATGGACTATCGACATCTTGCAATATTGGCTCTGCTTCTAACTTGGGTCAGAATTGTAAAATGGTCTTATGAATTAGCGATTTCGTTGTAATTCACATTCCAAGTAATATTCGGCATGCTAATTACGTTGCCGATTGCCAAATTGCATTATCTCTTATAGTTTCCGAGATATGGACTATCGACATTTTACAATATTGGCTCTGCTTCTAACTTGGGTCAAAATTGTAAAATGGTCTTAAGAATTAGCAATCTCGCACCAATTCACATTCCAAGTAATATTCGGCATGCTAATTACGTTGCCGATTGCCAAATTGCATTATCGCTTATAGTTTCCGAGATATGGACTATCGACATCTTGCAATATTGGCTCTGCTTCTAACTTGGGCCAGAATTGTAAAATGGTCTTATGAATTAGCGATTTCGTTGTAATTCACATTCCAAGTAATATTCGGCATGCTAATTACGTTGCCGATTGCCAAATTGCATTATCTCTTATAGTTTCTGAGATATGGACTATCGACATCTTGCAATATTGGCTCTGCTTCTAACTTGGGCCAGAGTTGTAAAATGGTCTTATGAATTAGCCATTTCGGCTCCAATTCACATTCCAAGTAATATTCCGCATGCTAATTACGTTGCCGATTGCCAAATTGCATTATCTCTTATAGTTTCCAAGATATGGACTATCGACATCTTGCAATATTGGCTCTGCTTCTAACTTGGGCCAGAATTGTAAAATGGTCTTATGAAATAGCGATTTCGTTGTAATTCACATTCCAAGTAATATTCGGCATGCTAATTACGTTGCCGATTGCCAAATTGCATTATCTCTTATAGTTTCCAAGATATGGACTATCGACATCTTGCAATATTGGCTCTGCTTCTAACTTGGGCCAGAATTGTAAAATGGTCTTATGAATTAGCGATTTCGTTGTAATTCACATTCCAAGTAATATTCGGCATGCTAATTACGTTGCCGATTGCCAAATTGCATTATCTCTTATAGTTTCCGAGATATGGACTATAGACATCTTGCAATATTGGCTCTGCTTCTAACTTGGGCCAGAATTGTAAAATGGTCTTATGAATTAGCCATTTCGGCTCCAATTCACATTCCAAGTAATATTCCGCATGCTAATTACGTTGCCGATTGCCAAATTGCATTATCTCTTATAGTTTCCGAGATATGGACTATCGACATCTTGCAATATTGGCTCTGCTTCTAACTTGGGCCAGAATTGTAAAATGGTCTTATGAATTAGCGATTTCGTTGTAATTCACATTCCAAGTAATATTCGGCATGCTAATTACGTTGCCGATTGCCAAATTGCATTATCTCTTATAGTTTCCGAGATATGGACTATCGACATTTTACAATATTGGCTCTGCTTCTAACTTGGGTCAAAATTGTAAAGTGGTCTTATGAATTAGCGATTTCGCTCCAATTCACATTCCAAGTAATATTCGACATGCTAATTACGTTGCCGATTGCCAAATTGCATTATCTCTTATAGTTTCCGAGATATGGACTATCGACATCTTGCAATATTGGCTCTGCTTCTAACTTGGGCCAGAATTGTAAAATGGTCTTATGAATTAGCGATTTCGTCGTAATTCACATTCCAAGTAATATTCGGCATGCTAATTACGTTGCCGATTGCCAAATTGCATTATTTCTTATAGTTTCCGAGATATGGACTATCGACATCTTGCAATATTGGCTCTGCTTCTAACTTGGGTCAGAATTGTAAAATGGTCTTATGAATTAGCGATTTCGTTGTAATTCACATTCCAAGTAATATTCGGCATGCTAATTACGTTGCCGATTGCCAAATTGCATTATCTCTTATAGTTTCCGAGATATGGACTATCGACATTTTACAATATTGGCTCTGCTTCTAACTTGGGTCAAAATTGTAAAATGGTCTTAAGAATTAGCAATCTCGCACCAATTCACATTCCAAGTAATATTCGGCATGCTAATTACGTTGCCGATTGCCAAATTGCATTATCTCTTATAGTTTCCGAGATATGGACTATCGACATCTTGCAATATTGGCTCTGCTTCTAACTTGGGCCAGAATTGTAAAATGGTCTTATGAATTAGCGATTTCGTTGTAATTCACATTCCAAGTAATATTCGGCATGCTAATTACGTTGCCGATTGCCAAATTGCATTATCTCTTATAGTTTCCGAGATATGGACTATCGACATCTTGCAATATTGGCTCTGCTTCTAACTTGGGCCAGAATTGTAAAATGGTCTTATGAATTAGCGATTTCGTTGTAATTCACATTCCAAGTAATATTCGGCATGCTAATTACGTTGCCGATTGCCAAATTGCATTATCTCTTATAGTTTCCGAGATATGGACTATCGACATCTTGCAATATTGGCTCTGCTTCTAACTTGGGCCAGAATTGTAAAATGGTCTTATGAATTAGCGATTTCGGCTCCAATTCACATTCTAAGTAATATTCGGCATGCTAATTACGTTGCCGATTGCCAAATTGCATTATCTCTTATAGTTTCCGAGATATGGACTATCGACATCTTGCAATATTGACTCTGCTTCTAACTTGGGCCAGAATTGTAAAATGGTCTTATGAATTAGCGATTTCGCTCCAATTCACATTCTAAGTAATATTCGGCATGCTAATTACGTTGCCGATTGCCAAATTGCATTATCTCTTATAGTTTCCGAGATATGGACTATCGACATCTTGCAATATTGGCTCTGCTTCTAACTTGGGCCAGAATTGTAAAATGGTCTTATGAATTAGCGATTTCGTTGTAATTCACATTCCAAGTAATATTCGGCATGCTAATTACGTTGCCGATTGCCAAATTGCATTATCTCTTATAGTTTCCGGGATATGGACTATCGACATCTTGCAATATTGGCTCTGCTTCTAACTTGGGCCAGAATTGTAAAATGGTCTTATGAATTAGCCATTTCGGCTCCAATTCACATTCCAAGTAATATTCCGCATGCTAATTACGTTGCCGATTGCCAAATTGCATTATCTCTTATAGTTTCCGAGATATGGACTATCGACATCTTGCAATATTGGCTCTGCTTCTAACTTGGGCCAGAATTGTAAAATGGTCTTATGAATTAGCGATTTCGTTGTAATTCACATTCCAAGTAATATTCGGCATGCTAATTACGTTGCCGATTGCCAGATTGCATTATTTCTTATAGTTTCCGAGATATGGACTATCGACATCTTGCAATATTGGCTCTGCTTCTAACTTGAGCCAGAATTGTAAAATGGTCTTATGAATTAGCGATTTCGTTGTAATTCACATTCCAAGTAATATTCGGCATACTAATTACGTTGCCGATTGCCAAATTGCATTATCTCTTATAGTTTCCGAGATATGGACTATCGACATTTTACAATATTGGCTCTTCTTCTAACTTGGGTCAAAATTGTAAAATGGTCTTATGAATTAGCGATTTCGCTCCAGTTCACATTCCAAGTAATATTCGGCATGCTAATTACGTTGCCGATTGCCAAATTGCATTATCTATTATAGTTTCCGAGATATGGACTATCGACATCTTGCAATATTGGCTCTGCTTCTAACTTGGGCCAGAATTGTAAAATGGTCTTATGAATTAGCGATTTTGTTGTAATTCACATTCCAAGTAATATTCGGCATGCTAATTACGTTGCCGATTGCCAAATTGCATTATCTCTTATAGTTTCCGAGATATGGACTATCGACATCTTGCAATATTGGCTCTGCTTCTAACTTGGGCCAGAATTGTAAAATGGTCTTATGAATTAGCGATTTCGTTGTAATTCACATTCCAAGTAATATTCGGCATGCTAATTACGTTGCCGATTGCCAAATTGCATTATCTCTTATAGTTTCCGAGATATGGACTATCGACATCTTGCAATATTGGCTCTGCTTCTAACTTGGGCCAGAATTGTAAAATGGTCTTATGAATTAGCGATTTCGTTGTAATTCACATTCCAAGTAATATTCGGCATGCTAATTACGTTGCCGATTGCCAAATTGCATTATCTCTTATAGTTTCCGAGATATGGACTATCGACATCTTGCAATATTGGCTCTGCTTCTAACTTGGGCCAGAATTGTAAAATGGTCTTATGAATTAGCGATTTCGGCTCCAATTCACATTCTAAGTAATATTCGGCATGCTAATTACGTTGCCGATTGCCAAATTGCATTATCTCTTATAGTTTCCGAGATATGGACTATCGACATCTTGCAATATTGACTCTGCTTCTAACTTGGGCCAGAATTGTAAAATGGTCTTATGAATTAGCGATTTCGCTCCAATTCACATTCTAAGTAATATTCGGCATGCTAATTACGTTGCCGATTGCCAAATTGCATTATCTCTTATAGTTTCCGAGATATGGACTATCGACATCTTGCAATATTGGCTCTGCTTCTAACTTGGGCCAGAATTGTAAAATGGTCTTATGAATTAGCGATTTCGTTGTAATTCACATTCCAAGTAATATTCGGCATGCTAATTACGTTGCCGATTGCCAAATTGCATTATCTCTTATAGTTTCCGAGATATGGACTATCGACATCTTGCAATATTGGCTCTGCTTCTAACTTGGGCCAGAATTGTAAAATGGTCTTATGAATTAGCCATTTCGGCTCCAATTCACATTCCAAGTAATATTCCGCATGCTAATTACATTGCCGATTGCCAAATTGCATTATCTCTTATAGTTTCCGAGATATGGACTATCGACATCTTGCAATATTGGCTCTGCTTCTAACTTGGGCCAGAATTGTAAAATGGTCTTATGAATTAGCGATTTCGTTGTAATTCACATTCCAAGTAATATTCGGCATGCTAATTACGTTGCCGATTGCCAGATTGCATTATTTCTTATAGTTTCCGAGATATGGACTATCGACATCTTGCAATATTGGCTCTGCTTCTAACTTGAGCCAGAATTGTAAAATGGTCTTATGAATTAGCGATTTCGTTGTAATTCACATTCCAAGTAATATTCGGCATACTAATTACGTTGCCGATTGCCAAATTGCATTATCTCTTATAGTTTCCGAGATATGGACTATCGACATTTTACAATATTGGCTCTTCTTCTAACTTGGGTCAAAATTGTAAAATGGTCTTATGAATTAGCGATTTCGCTCCAGTTCACATTCCAAGTAATATTCGGCATGCTAATTACGTTGCCGATTGCCAAATTGCATTATCTATTATAGTTTCCGAGATATGGACTATCGACATCTTGCAATATTGGCTCTGCTTCTAACTTGGGCCAGAATTGTAAAATGGTCTTATGAATTAGCGATTTTGTTGTAATTCACATTCCAAGTAATATTCGGCATGCTAATTACGTTGCCGATTGCCAAATTGCATTATCTCTTATAGTTTCCGAGATATGGACTATCGACATCTTGCAATATTGGCTCTGCTTCTAACTTGGTTCAAAATTGTAAAATGGTCTTATGAATTAGCGATTTCGTTGTAATTCACATTCCAAGTAATATTCGGCATGCTAATTACACTGCCGATGGCCAAATTGCATTATCTCTTATAGTTTCCGAGATATGGACCATCGACATTTTACAATATTGGCTCTGCTTCTAACTTGGGTCAAAATTGTAAAATGGTCTTATGAATTAGCAATTTCGCTCCAATTCACATTCCAAGTAATATTCGGCATGCTAGTTACGTTGCCGATTGCCAAATTGCATTATCTCTTATAGTTTCTGAGATATGGACTATCGACATCTTGCAATATTGGCTCTGCTTCTAACTTGGGCCAGAATTGTAAAATGGTCTTATGAATTAGCGATTTCGTTGTAATTCACATTCCAAGTAATATTCGGCATGCTAATTACGTTGCCGATTGCCAAATTGCATTATCTCTTATAGTTTCCGAGATATGGACTATCGTCATCTTGCAATATTGGCTCTGCTTCTAACTTGGGCCAGAATTGTAAAATGGTCTTATGAATTAGCGATTTCGTTGTAATTCACATTCCAAGTAATATTCGGCATGCTAATTACGTTGCCGATTGCCAAATTGCATTATCTCTTATAGTTTCCGAGATATGGACTATCGACATCTTGCAATATTGGCTCTGCTTCTAACTTGGGCCAGAATTGTAAAATGGTCTTATGAATTAGCCATTTCGGCTCCAATTCACATTCCAAGTAATATTCCGCATGCTAATTACGTTGCCGATTGCCAAATTGCATTATCTCTTATAGTTTCCGAGATATGGACTATCGACATCTTGCAATATTGGCTCTGCTTCTAACTTGGGTCAAAATTGTAAAATGGTCTTATGAATTAGCGATTTTGTTGTAATTCACATTCCAAGTAATATTCGGCATGCTAATTACGTTGCCGATTGCCAAATTGCATTATCTCTTATAGTTTCCGAGATATGGACTATCGACATCATGCAATATTGGCTCTGCTTCTAACTTGGGTCAAAATTGTAAAATGGTCTTATGAATTAGCGATTTCGTTGTAATTCACATTCCAAGTAATATTCGGCATGCTAATTACACTGCCGATGGCCAAATTGCATTATCTCTTATAGTTTCCGAGATATGGACCATCGACATTTTACAATATTGGCTCTGCTTCTAACTTGGGTCAAAATTGTAAAATGGTCTTATGAATTAGCAATTTCGCTCCAATTCACATTCCAAGTAATATTCGGCATGCTAATTACGTTGCCGATTGCCAAATTGCATTATCTCTTATAGTTTCTGAGATATGGACTATCGACATCTTGCAATATTGGCTCTGCTTCTAACTTGGGCCAGAATTGTAAAATGGTCTTATGAATTAGCCATTTCGGCTCCAATTCACATTCCAAGTAATATTCCGCATGCTAATTACGTTGCCGATTGCCAAATTGCATTATCTCTTATAGTTTCCAAGATATGGACTATCGACATCTTGCAATATTGGCTCTGCTTCTAACTTGGGCCAGAATTGTAAAATGGTCTTATGAATTAGCGATTTCGTTGTAATTCACATTCCAAGTAATATTCGGCATGCTAATTACGTTGCCGATTGCCAAATTGCATTATCTCTTATAGTTTCCAAGATATGGACTATCGACATCTTGCAATATTGGCTCTGCTTCTAACTTGGGCCAGAATTGTAAAATGGTCTTATGAATTAGCGATTTCGTTGTAATTCACATTCCAAGTAATATTCGGCATGCTAATTACGTTGCCGATTGCCAAATTGCATTATCTCTTATAGTTTCCGAGATATGGACTATAGACATCTTGCAATATTGGCTCTGCTTCTAACTTGGGCCAGAATTGTAAAATGGTCTTATGAATTAGCCATTTCGGCTCCAATTCACATTCCAAGTAATATTCCGCATGCTAATTACGTTGCCGATTGCCAAATTGCATTATCTCTTATAGTTTCCGAGATATGGACTATCGACATCTTGCAATATTGGCTCTGCTTCTAACTTGGGCCAGAATTGTAAAATGGTCTTATGAATTAGCGATTTCGTTGTAATTCACATTCCAAGTAATATTCGGCATGCTAATTACGTTGCCGATTGCCAAATTGCATTATCTCTTATAGTTTCCGAGATATGGACTATCGACATTTTACAATATTGGCTCTGCTTCTAACTTGGGTCAAAATTGTAAAGTGGTCTTATGAATTAGCGATTTCGCTCCAATTCACATTCCAAGTAATATTCGGCATGCTAATTACGTTGCCGATTGCCAAATTGCATTATCTCTTATAGTTTCCGAGATATGGACTATCGACATCTTGCAATATTGGCTCTGCTTCTAACTTGGGCCAGAATTGTAAAATGGTCTTATGAATTAGCGATTTCGTCGTAATTCACATTCCAAGTAATATTCGGCATGCTAATTACGTTGCCGATTGCCAAATTGCATTATCTCTTATAGTTTCCGAGATATGGACTATCGACATCTTGCAATATTGGCTCTGCTTCTAACTTGGGTCAGAATTGTAAAATGGTCTTATGAATTAGCGATTTCGTTGTAATTCACATTCCAAGTAATATTCGGCATGCTAATTACGTTGCCGATTGCCAAATTGCATTATCTCTTATAGTTTCCGAGATATGGACTATCGACATTTTACAATATTGGCTCTGCTTCTAACTTGGGTCAAAATTGTAAAATGGTCTTAAGAATTAGCAATCTCGCACCAATTCACATTCCAAGTAATATTCGGCATGCTAATTACGTTGCCGATTGCCAAATTGCATTATCTCTTATAGTTTCCGAGATATGGACTATCGACATCTTGCAATATTGGCTCTGCTTCTAACTTGGGCCAGAATTGTAAAATGGTCTTATGAATTAGCGATTTCGTTGTAATTCACATTCCAAGTAATATTCGGCATGCTAATTACGTTGCCGATTGCCAAATTGCATTATCTCTTATAGTTTCCGAGATATGGACTATCGACATCTTGCAATATTGGCTCTGCTTCTAACTTGGGCCAGAATTGTAAAATGGTCTTATGAATTAGCGATTTCGTTGTAATTCACATTCCAAGTAATATTCGGCATGCTAATTACGTTGCCGATTGCCAAATTGCATTATCTCTTATAGTTTCCGAGATATGGACTATCGACATCTTGCAATATTGGCTCTGCTTCTAACTTGGGCCAGAATTGTAAAATGGTCTTATGAATTAGCGATTTCGGCTCCAATTCACATTCTAAGTAATATTCGGCATGCTAATTACGTTGCCGATTGCCAAATTGCATTATCTCTTATAGTTTCCGAGATATGGACTATCGACATCTTGCAATATTGACTCTGCTTCTAACTTGGGCCAGAATTGTAAAATGGTCTTATGAATTAGCCATTTCGGCTCCAATTCACATTCCAAGTAATATTCCGCATGCTAATTACGTTGCCGATTGCCAAATTGCATTATCTCTTATAGTTTCCGAGATATGGACTATCGACATCTTGCAATATTGGCTCTGCTTCTAACTTGGGTCAAAATTGTAAAATGGTCTTATGAATTAGCGATTTTGTTGTAATTCACATTCCAAGTAATATTCGGCATGCTAATTACGTTGCCGATTGCCAAATTGCATTATCTCTTATAGTTTCCGAGATATGGACTATCGACATCATGCAATATTGGCTCTGCTTCTAACTTGGGTCAAAATTGTAAAATGGTCTTATGAATTAGCGATTTCGTTGTAATTCACATTCCAAGTAATATTCGGCATGCTAATTACACTGCCGATGGCCAAATTGCATTATCTCTTATAGTTTCCGAGATATGGACCATCGACATTTTACAATATTGGCTCTGCTTCTAACTTGGGTCAAAATTGTAAAATGGTCTTATGAATTAGCAATTTCGCTCCAATTCACATTCCAAGTAATATTCGGCATGCTAATTACGTTGCCGATTGCCAAATTGCATTATCTCTTATAGTTTCTGAGATATGGACTATCGACATCTTGCAATATTGGCTCTGCTTCTAACTTGGGCCAGAATTGTAAAATGGTCTTATGAATTAGCCATTTCGGCTCCAATTCACATTCCAAGTAATATTCCGCATGCTAATTACGTTGCCGATTGCCAAATTGCATTATCTCTTATAGTTTCCAAGATATGGACTATCGACATCTTGCAATATTGGCTCTGCTTCTAACTTGGGCCAGAATTGTAAAATGGTCTTATGAATTAGCGATTTCGTTGTAATTCACATTCCAAGTAATATTCGGCATGCTAATTACGTTGCCGATTGCCAAATTGCATTATCTCTTATAGTTTCCAAGATATGGACTATCGACATCTTGCAATATTGGCTCTGCTTCTAACTTGGGCCAGAATTGTAAAATGGTCTTATGAATTAGCGATTTCGTTGTAATTCACATTCCAAGTAATATTCGGCATGCTAATTACGTTGCCGATTGCCAAATTGCATTATCTCTTATAGTTTCCGAGATATGGACTATAGACATCTTGCAATATTGGCTCTGCTTCTAACTTGGGCCAGAATTGTAAAATGGTCTTATGAATTAGCCATTTCGGCTCCAATTCACATTCCAAGTAATATTCCGCATGCTAATTACGTTGCCGATTGCCAAATTGCATTATCTCTTATAGTTTCCGAGATATGGACTATCGACATCTTGCAATATTGGCTCTGCTTCTAACTTGGGCCAGAATTGTAAAATGGTCTTATGAATTAGCGATTTCGTTGTAATTCACATTCCAAGTAATATTCGGCATGCTAATTACGTTGCCGATTGCCAAATTGCATTATCTCTTATAGTTTCCGAGATATGGACTATCGACATTTTACAATATTGGCTCTGCTTCTAACTTGGGTCAAAATTGTAAAGTGGTCTTATGAATTAGCGATTTCGCTCCAATTCACATTCCAAGTAATATTCGGCATGCTAATTACGTTGCCGATTGCCAAATTGCATTATCTCTTATAGTTTCCGAGATATGGACTATCGACATCTTGCAATATTGGCTCTGCTTCTAACTTGGGCCAGAATTGTAAAATGGTCTTATGAATTAGCGATTTCGTCGTAATTCACATTCCAAGTAATATTCGGCATGCTAATTACGTTGCCGATTGCCAAATTGCATTATCTCTTATAGTTTCCGAGATATGGACTATCGACATCTTGCAATATTGGCTCTGCTTCTAACTTGGGTCAGAATTGTAAAATGGTCTTATGAATTAGCGATTTCGTTGTAATTCACATTCCAAGTAATATTCGGCATGCTAATTACGTTGCCGATTGCCAAATTGCATTATCTCTTATAGTTTCCGAGATATGGACTATCGACATTTTACAATATTGGCTCTGCTTCTAACTTGGGTCAAAATTGTAAAATGGTCTTAAGAATTAGCAATCTCGCACCAATTCACATTCCAAGTAATATTCGGCATGCTAATTACGTTGCCGATTGCCAAATTGCATTATCTCTTATAGTTTCCGAGATATGGACTATCGACATCTTGCAATATTGGCTCTGCTTCTAACTTGGGCCAGAATTGTAAAATGGTCTTATGAATTAGCGATTTCGTTGTAATTCACATTCCAAGTAATATTCGGCATGCTAATTACGTTGCCGATTGCCAAATTGCATTATCTCTTATAGTTTCCGAGATATGGACTATCGACATCTTGCAATATTGGCTCTGCTTCTAACTTGGGCCAGAATTGTAAAATGGTCTTATGAATTAGCGATTTCGTTGTAATTCACATTCCAAGTAATATTCGGCATGCTAATTACGTTGCCGATTGCCAAATTGCATTATCTCTTATAGTTTCCGAGATATGGACTATCGACATCTTGCAATATTGGCTCTGCTTCTAACTTGGGCCAGAATTGTAAAATGGTCTTATGAATTAGCGATTTCGGCTCCAATTCACATTCTAAGTAATATTCGGCATGCTAATTACGTTGCCGATTGCCAAATTGCATTATCTCTTATAGTTTCCGAGATATGGACTATCGACATCTTGCAATATTGACTCTGCTTCTAACTTGGGCCAGAATTGTAAAATGGTCTTATGAATTAGCGATTTCGCTCCAATTCACATTCTAAGTAATATTCGGCATGCTAATTACGTTGCCGATTGCCAAATTGCATTATCTCTTATAGTTTCCGAGATATGGACTATCGACATCTTGCAATATTGGCTCTGCTTCTAACTTGGGCCAGAATTGTAAAATGGTCTTATGAATTAGCGATTTCGTTGTAATTCACATTCCAAGTAATATTCGGCATGCTAATTACGTTGCCGATTGCCAAATTGCATTATCTCTTATAGTTTCCGAGATATGGACTATCGACATCTTGCAATATTGGCTCTGCTACTAACTTGGGCCAGAATTGTAAAATGGTCTTATGAATTAGCGATTTCGTTGTAATTCACATTCCAAGTAATATTCGGCATGCTAATTACGTTGCCGATTGCCAAATTGCATTATCTCTTATAGTTTCCGAGATATGGACTATCGACATCTTGCAATATTGGCTCTGCTTCTAACTTGGGCCAGAATTGTAAAATGGTCTTATGAATTAGCGATTTCGTTGTAATTCACATTCCAAGTAATATTCGGCATGCTAATTACGTTGCCGATTGCCAAATTGCATTATCTCTTATAGTTTCCGAGATATGGACTATCGACATTTTACAATATTGGCTCTGCTTCTAACTTGGGTCAAAATTGTAAAATGGTCTTATGAATTAGCAATTTCGCTCCAATTCACATTCCAAGTAATATTCGGCATGCTAATTACGTTGCCGATTGCCAGATTGCATTATCTCTTATAGTTTCCGAGATATGGACTATCGACATCTTGCAATATTGGTTCTGCTTCTAACTTGAGCCAGAATTGTAAAATGGTCTTATGAATTAGCGATTTCGTTGTAATTCACATTCCAAGTAATATTCGGCATGCTAATTACGTTGCCGATTGCCAAATTGCATTATCTCTTATAGTTTCCGAGATATGGACTATCGACATTTTACAATATTGGCTCTTCTTCTAACTTGGGTCAAAATTGTAAAATGGTCTTATGAATTAGCGATTTCGCTCCAGTTCACATTCCAAGTAATATTCGGCATGCTAATTACGTTGCCGATTGCCAAATTGCATTATCTCTTATAGTTTCCGAGATATGGACTATCGACATCTTGCAATATTGACTCTGCTTCTAACTTGGGCCAGAATTGTAAAATGGTCTTATGAATTAGCGATTTCGCTCCAATTCACATTCCAAGTAAAATTCGGCATGCTAATTACGTTGCTAATTGCCAAATTGCATTATCTCTTATAGTTTCCGAGATATGGACTATCGACATCTTGCAATATTGGCTCTGCTTCTAACTTGGGCCAGAATTGTAAAATGGTCTTATGAATTAGCGATTTTGTTGTAATTCCCATTCCAAGTAATATTCGGCATGCTAATTACGTTGCCGATTGCCAAATTGCATTATCTCTTATAGTTTCCGAGATATGGACTATCGACATCTTGCAATATTGGCTCTGCTTCTAACTTGGGTCAAAATTGTAAAATGGTCTTATGAATTAGCGATTTCGTTGTAATTCACATTCCAAGTAATATTCGGCATGCTAATTACACTGCCGATGGCCAAATTGCATTATCTCTTATAGTTTCCGAGATATGGACCATCGACATTTTACAATATTGGCTCTGCTTCTAACTTGAGCCAGAATTGTAAAATGGTCTTATAAATTAGCGATTTCGTTGTAATTCACATTCCAAGTAATATTCGGCATGCTAATTACGTTGCCGATTGCCAAATTGCATTATCTCTTATAGTTTCCGAGATATGGACTATCGACATTTTACAATATTGGCTCTTCTTCTAACTTGGGTCAAAATTGTAAAATGGTCTTATGAATTAGCGATTTCGCTCCAGTTCACATTCCAAGTAATATTCGGCATGCTAATTACGTTGCCGATTGCCAAATTGCATTATCTCTTATAGTTTCCGAGATATGGACTATCGACATCTTGCAATATTGGCTCTGCTTCTAACTTGGGCCAGAATTGTAAAATGGTTTTATGAATTAGCGATTTCGCTCCAATTCACATTCCAAGTAATATTCGGCATGCTAATTACGTTGCCGATTGCCAAATTGCATTATCTCTTATAGTTTCCGAGATATGGACTATCGACATCTTGCAATATTGGCTCTGCTTCTAACTTGGGCCAGAATTGTAAAATGGTCTTATGAATTAGCGATTTCGGCTCCAATTCACATTCTAAGTAATATTCGGCATGCTAATTACGTTGCCGATTGCCAAATTGCATTATCTCTTATAGTTTCCGAGATATGGACTATCGACATCTTGCAATATTGGCTCTGCTTCTAACTTGGGCCAGAATTGTAAAATGGTCTTATGAATTAGCGATTTCGTTGTAATTCACATTCCAAGTAATATTCGGCATGCTAATTACGTTGCCGATTGCCAAATTGCATTATCTCTTATAGTTTCCGAGATATGGACTATCGACATCTTGCAATATTGGCTCTGCTACTAACTTGGGCCAGAATTGTAAAATGGTCTTATGAATTAGCGATTTCGTTGTAATTCACATTCCAAGTAATATTCGGCATGCTAATTACGTTGCCGATTGCCAAATTGCATTATCTCTTATAGTTTCCGAGATATGGACTATCGACATCTTGCAATATTGGCTCTGCTTCTAACTTGGGCCAGAATTGTAAAATGGTCTTATGAATTAGCGATTTCGTTGTAATTCACATTCCAAGTAATATTCGGCATGCTAATTACGTTGCCGATTGCCAAATTGCATTATCTCTTATAGTTTCCGAGATATGGACTATCGACATTTTACAATATTGGCTCTGCTTCTAACTTGGGTCAAAATTGTAAAATGGTCTTATGAATTAGCAATTTCGCTCCAATTCACATTCCAAGTAATATTCGGCATGCTAATTACGTTGCCGATTGCCAGATTGCATTATCTCTTATAGTTTCCGAGATATGGACTATCGACATCTTGCAATATTGGCTCTGCTTCTAACTTGAGCCAGAATTGTAAAATGGTCTTATGAATTAGCGATTTCGTTGTAATTCACATTCCAAGTAATATTCGGCATGCTAATTACGTTGCCGATTGCCAAATTGCATTATCTCTTATAGTTTCCGAGATATGGACTATCGACATTTTACAATATTGGCTCTTCTTCTAACTTGGGTCAAAATTGTAAAATGGTCTTATGAATTAGCGATTTCGCTCCAGTTCACATTCCAAGTAATATTCGGCATGCTAATTACATTGCCGATTGCCAAATTGCATTATCTCTTATAGTTTCCGAGATATGGACTATCGACATCTTGCAATATTGACTCTGCTTCTAACTTGGGCCAGAATTGTAAAATGGTCTTATGAATTAGCGATTTCGCTCCAATTCACATTCCAAGTAATATTCGGCATGCTAATTACGTTGCTGATTGCCAAATTGCATTATCTCTTATAGTTTCCGAGATATGGACTATCGACATCTTGCAATATTGGCTCTGCTTCTAACTTGGGCCAGAATTGTAAAATGGTCTTATGAATTAGCGATTTTGTTGTAATTCACATTCCAAGTAATATTCGGCATGCTAATTACGTTGCCGATTGCCAAATTGCATTATCTCTTATAGTTTCCGAGATATGGACTATCGACATCTTGCAATATTGGCTCTGCTTCTAACTTGGGTCAAAATTGTAAAATGGTCTTATGAATTAGCGATTTCGTTGTAATTCACATTCCAAGTAATATTCGGCATGCTAATTACACTGCCGATGGCCAAATTGCATTATCTCTTATAGTTTCCGAGATATGGACCATCGACATTTTACAATATTGGCTCTGCTTCTAACTTGGGTCAAAATTGTAAAATGGTCTTATGAATTAGAAGTTTCGCTCCAATTCACATTCCAAGTAATATTTGGCATGCTAATTACGTTGCCGATTGCCAAATTGCATTATCTCTTATAGTTTCCGAGATATGGACTATCGACATCTTGCAATATTGGCTCTGCTTCTAACTTGGGCCAGAATTGTAAAATGGTCTTATGAATTAGCGATTTCGTTGTAATTCACATTCCAAGTAATATTCGGCATGCTAATTACGTTGCCGATTGCCAAATTGCATTATCTCTTATAGTTTCCGAGATATGGACTATCGACAACTTGCAATATTGGCTCTGCTTCTAACTTGGGCCAGAATTGTAAAATGGTCTTATGAATTAGCGATTTCGTTGTAATTCACATTCCAAGTAATATTCGGCATGCTAATTACGTTGCCGATTGCCAAATTGCATTATCTCTTATAGTTTCCGAGATATGGACTATCGACATCTTGCAATATTGGCTCTGCTTCTAACTTGGGCCAGAATTGTAAAATGGTCTTATGAATTAGCGATTTCGTTGTAATTCACATTCCAAGTAATATTCGGCATGCTAATTACGTTGCCGATTGCCAAATTGCATTATCTCTTATAGTTTCCGAGATATGGACTATCGACATCTTGCAATATTGGCTCTGCTTCTAACTTGGGCCAGAATTGTAAAATGGTCTTATGAATTAGCGATTTCGTTGTAATTCACATTCCAAGTAATATTCGGCATGCTAATTACGTTGCCGATTGCCAAATTGCATTATCTCTTATAGTTTCCGAGATATGGACTATCGACATCTTGCAATATTGGCTCTGCTTCTAACTTGGGCCAGAATTGTAAAATGGTCTTATGAATTAGCGATTTCGGCTCCAATTCACATTCCAAGTAATATTCGGCATGCTAATTACGTTGCCGATTGCCAAATTGCATTATCTCTTATAGTTTCCGAGATATGGACTATCGACATCTTGCAATATTGGCTCTGCTTCTAACTTGGGCCAGAATTGTAAAATGGTCTTATGAATTAGCGATTTCGTTGTAATTCACATTCCAAGTAATATTCGGCATGCTAATTACGTTGCCGATTGCCAAATTGCATTATCTCTTATAGTTTCCGAGATATGGACTATCGACATCTTGCAATATTGGCTCTGCTTCTAACTTGGGCCAGAATTGTAAAATGGTCTTATGAATTAGCGATTTCGTTGTAATTCACATTCCAAGTAATATTCGGCATGCTAATTACGTTGCCGATTGCCAAATTGCATTATCTCTTATAGTTTCCGAGATATGGACTATCGACATTTTACAATATTGGCTCTGCTTCTAACTTGGGTCAAAATTGTAAAATGGTCTTATGAATTAGCAATTTCGCTCCAATTCACATTCCAAGTAATATTCGGCATGCTAATTACGTTGCCGATTGCCAGATTGCATTATCTCTTATAGTTTCCGAGATATGGACTATCGACATCTTGCAATATTGGCTCTGCTTCTAACTTGAGCCAGAATTGTAAAATGGTCTTATAAATTAGCGATTTCGTTGTAATTCACATTCCAAGTAATATTCGGCATGCTAATTACGCTGCCGATTGCCAAATTGCATTATCTCTTATAGTTTCCGAGATATGGACTATCGAAATTTTACAATATTGGCTCTTCTTCTAACTTGGGTCAAAATTGTAAAATGGTCTTATGAATTAGCGATTTCGCTCCAGTTCACATTCCAAGTAATATTCGGCATGCTAATTACGTTGCCGGTTGCCAAATTGCATTATCTCTTATAGTTTCCGAGATATGGACTATCGACATCTTGCAATATAGGCTCTGCTTCTAACTTGGGCCAGAATTGTAAAATGGTCTTATGAATTAGCGATTTCGCTCCAATTCACATTCCAAGTAATATTCGGCATGCTAATTACGTTGCCGATTGCCAAATTCCATTATCTCTTATAGTTTCTGAGATATGGACTATCGACATCTTGCAATATTGGCTCTGCTTCTAACTTGGGCCAGAATTGTAAAATGGTCTTATGAATTAGCGATTTTGTTGTAATTCACATTCCAAGTAATATTCGGCATGCTAATTACGTTGCCGATTGCCAAATTGCATTATCTCTTATAGTTTCCGAGATATGGACTATCGACATCTTGCAATATTGGCTCTGCTTCTAACTTGGGTCAAAATTGTAAAATGGTCTTATGAATTAGCGATTTCGTTGTAATTCACATTCCAAGTAATATTCGGCATGCTAATTACACTGCCGATGGCCAAATTGCATTATCTCTTATAGTTTCCGAGATATGGACCATCGACATTTTACAATATTGGCTCTGCTTCTAACTTGGGTCAAAATTGTAAAATGGTCTTATGAATTAGCAATTTCGCTCCAATTCACATTCCAAGTAATATTCGGCATGCTAATTACGGTGCCGATTGCCAAATTGCATTATCTCTTATAGTTTCTGAGATATGGACTATCGACATCTTGCAATATTGGCTCTGCTTCTAACTTGGGCCAGAATTGTAAAATGGTCTTATGAATTAGCGATTTCGTTATAATTCACATTCCAAGTAATATTCGGCATGCTAATTACGTTGCCGATTGCCAAATTGCATTATCTCTTATAGTTTCCGAGATATGGACTATAGACATCTTGCAATATTTTCTCTGCTTCTAACTTGGGCCAGAATTGTAAAATGGTCTTATGAATTAGCCATTTCGGCTCCAATTCACATTCCAAGTAATATTCCGCATGCTAATTACGTTGCCGATTGCCAAATTGCATTATCTCTTATAGTTTCCGAGATATGGACTATCGACATCTTGCAATATTGGCTCTGCTTCTAACTTGGGCCAGAATTGTAAAATGGTCTTATGAATTAGCGATTTCGTTGTAATTCACATTCCAAGTAATATTCGGCATGCTAATTACGTTGCCGATTGCCAAATTGCATTATCTCTTATAGTTTCCGAGATATGGACTATCGACATTTTACAATATTGGCTCTGCTTCTAACTTGGGTCAAAATTGTAAAGTGGTCTTATGAATTAGCGATTTCGCTCCAATTCACATTCCAAGTAATATTCGGCATGCTAATTACGTTGCCGATTGCCAAATTGCATTATCTCTTATAGTTTCCGAGATATGGACTATCGACATCTTGCAATATTGGCTCTGCTTCTAACTTGGGCCAGAATTGTAAAATGGTCTTATGAATTAGCGATTTCGTCGTAATTCACACTCCAAGTAATATTCGGCATGCTAATTACGTTGCCGATTGCCAAATTGCATTATCTCTTATAGTTTCCGAGATATGGACTATCGACATCTTGCAATATTGGCTCTGCTTCTAACTTGGGTCAGAATTGTAAAATGGTCTTATGAATTAGCGATTTCGTTGTAATTCACATTCCAAGTAATATTCGGCATGCTAATTACGTTGCCGATTGCCAAATTGCATTATCTCTTATAGTTTCCGAGATATGGACTATCGACATTTTACAATATTGGCTCTGCTTCTAACTTGGGTCAAAATTGTAAAATGGTCTTAAGAATTAGCAATCTCGCACCAATTCACATTCCAAGTAATATTCGGCATGCTAATTACGTTGCCGATTGCCAAATTGCATTATCTCTTATAGTTTCCGAGATATGGACTATCGACATCTTGCAATATTGGCTCTGCTTCTAACTTGGGCCAGAATTGTAAAATGGTCTTATGAATTAGCGATTTCGTTGTAATTCACATTCCAAGTAATATTCGGCATGCTAATTACGTTGCCGATTGCCAAATTGCATTATCTCTTATAGTTTCCGAGATATGGACTATCGACATCTTGCAATATTGGCTCTGCTTCTAACTTGGGCCAGAATTGTAAAATGGTCTTATGAATTAGCGATTTCGTTGTAATTCACATTCCAAGTAATATTCGGCATGCTAATTACGTTGCCGATTGCCAAATTGCATTATCTCTTATAGTTTCCGAGATATGGACTATCGACATCTTGCAATATTGGCTCTGCTTCTAACTTGGGCCAGAATTGTAAAATGGTCTTATGAATTAGCGATTTCGGCTCCAATTCACATTCTAAGTAATATTCGGCATGCTAATTACGTTGCCGATTGCCAAATTGCATTATCTCTTATAGTTTCCGAGATATGGACTATCGACATCTTGCAATATTGACTCTGCTTCTAACTTGGGCCAGAATTGTAAAATGGTCTTATGAATTAGCGATTTCGCTCCAATTCACATTCTAAGTAATATTCGGCATGCTAATTACGTTGCCGATTGCCAAATTGCATTATCTCTTATAGTTTCCGAGATATGGACTATCGACATCTTGCAATATTGGCTCTGCTTCTAACTTGGGCCAGAATTGTAAAATGGTCTTATGAATTAGCGATTTCGTTGTAATTCACATTCCAAGTAATATTCGGCATGCTAATTACGTTGCCGATTGCCAAATTGCATTATCTCTTATAGTTTCCGAGATATGGACTATCGACATCTTGCAATATTGGCTCTGCTACTAACTTGGGCCAGAATTGTAAAATGGTCTTATGAATTAGCGATTTCGTTGTAATTCACATTCCAAGTAATATTCGGCATGCTAATTACGTTGCCGATTGCCAAATTGCATTATCTCTTATAGTTTCCGAGATATGGACTATCGACATCTTGCAATATTGGCTCTGCTTCTAACTTGGGCCAGAATTGTAAAATGGTCTTATGAATTAGCGATTTCGTTGTAATTCACATTCCAAGTAATATTCGGCATGCTAATTACGTTGCCGATTGCCAAATTGCATTATCTCTTATAGTTTCCGAGATATGGACTATCGACATTTTACAATATTGGCTCTGCTTCTAACTTGGGTCAAAATTGTAAAATGGTCTTATGAATTAGCAATTTCGCTCCAATTCACATTCCAAGTAATATTCGGCATGCTAATTACGTTGCCGATTGCCAGATTGCATTATCTCTTATAGTTTCCGAGATATGGACTATCGACATCTTGCAATATTGGTTCTGCTTCTAACTTGAGCCAGAATTGTAAAATGGTCTTATGAATTAGCGATTTCGTTGTAATTCACATTCCAAGTAATATTCGGCATGCTAATTACGTTGCCGATTGCCAAATTGCATTATCTCTTATAGTTTCCGAGATATGGACTATCGACATTTTACAATATTGGCTCTTCTTCTAACTTGGGTCAAAATTGTAAAATGGTCTTATGAATTAGCGATTTCGCTCCAGTTCACATTCCAAGTAATATTCGGCATGCTAATTACGTTGCCGATTGCCAAATTGCATTATCTCTTATAGTTTCCGAGATATGGACTATCGACATCTTGCAATATTGACTCTGCTTCTAACTTGGGCCAGAATTGTAAAATGGTCTTATGAATTAGCGATTTCGCTCCAATTCACATTCCAAGTAAAATTCGGCATGCTAATTACGTTGCTGATTGCCAAATTGCATTATCTCTTATAGTTTCCGAGATATGGACTATCGACATCTTGCAATATTGGCTCTGCTTCTAACTTGGGCCAGAATTGTAAAATGGTCTTATGAATTAGCGATTTTGTTGTAATTCCCATTCCAAGTAATATTCGGCATGCTAATTACGTTGCCGATTGCCAAATTGCATTATCTCTTATAGTTTCCGAGATATGGACTATCGACATCTTGCAATATTGGCTCTGCTTCTAACTTGGGTCAAAATTGTAAAATGGTCTTATGAATTAGCGATTTCGCTGTAATTCACATTCCAAGTAATATTCGGCATGCTAATTACACTGCCGATGGCCAAATTGCATTATCTCTTATAGTTTCCGAGATATGGACCATCGACATTTTACAATATTGGCTCTGCTTCTAACTTGAGCCAGAATTGTAAAATGGTCTTATAAATTAGCGATTTCGTTGTAATTCACATTCCAAGTAATATTCGGCATGCTAATTACGTTGCCGATTGCCAAATTGCATTATCTCTTATAGTTTCCGAGATATGGACTATCGACATTTTACAATATTGGCTCTTCTTCTAACTTGGGTCAAAATTGTAAAATGGTCTTATGAATTAGCGATTTCGCTCCAGTTCACATTCCAAGTAATATTCGGCATGCTAATTACGTTGCCGATTGCCAAATTGCATTATCTCTTATAGTTTCCGAGATATGGACTATCGACATCTTGCAATATTGGCTCTGCTTCTAACTTGGGCCAGAATTGTAAAATGGTTTTATGAATTAGCGATTTCGCTCCAATTCACATTCCAAGTAATATTCGGCATGCTAATTACGTTGCCGATTGCCAAATTGCATTATCTCTTATAGTTTCCGAGATATGGACTATCGACATCTTGCAATATTGGCTCTGCTTCTAACTTGGGCCAGAATTGTAAAATGGTCTTATGAATTAGCGATTTCGGCTCCAATTCACATTCTAAGTAATATTCGGCATGCTAATTACGTTGCCGATTGCCAAATTGCATTATCTCTTATAGTTTCCGAGATATGGACTATCGACATCTTGCAATATTGGCTCTGCTTCTAACTTGGGCCAGAATTGTAAAATGGTCTTATGAATTAGCGATTTCGTTGTAATTCACATTCCAAGTAATATTCGGCATGCTAATTACGTTGCCGATTGCCAAATTGCATTATCTCTTATAGTTTCCGAGATATGGACTATCGACATCTTGCAATATTGGCTCTGCTACTAACTTGGGCCAGAATTGTAAAATGGTCTTATGAATTAGCGATTTCGTTGTAATTCACATTCCAAGTAATATTCGGCATGCTAATTACGTTGCCGATTGCCAAATTGCATTATCTCTTATAGTTTCCGAGATATGGACTATCGACATCTTGCAATATTGGCTCTGCTTCTAACTTGGGCCAGAATTGTAAAATGGTCTTATGAATTAGCGATTTCGTTGTAATTCACATTCCAAGTAATATTCGGCATGCTAATTACGTTGCCGATTGCCAAATTGCATTATCTCTTATAGTTTCCGAGATATGGACTATCGACATTTTACAATATTGGCTCTGCTTCTAACTTGGGTCAAAATTGTAAAATGGTCTTATGAATTAGCAATTTCGCTCCAATTCACATTCCAAGTAATATTCGGCATGCTAATTACGTTGCCGATTGCCAGATTGCATTATCTCTTATAGTTTCCGAGATATGGACTATCGACATCTTGCAATATTGGCTCTGCTTCTAACTTGAGCCAGAATTGTAAAATGGTCTTATGAATTAGCGATTTCGTTGTAATTCACATTCCAAGTAATATTCGGCATGCTAATTACGTTGCCGATTGCCAAATTGCATTATCTCTTATAGTTTCCGAGATATGGACTATCGACATTTTACAATATTGGCTCTTCTTCTAACTTGGGTCAAAATTGTAAAATGGTCTTATGAATTAGCGATTTCGCTCCAGTTCACATTCCAAGTAATATTCGGCATGCTAATTACGTTGCCGATTGCCAAATTGCATTATCTCTTATAGTTTCCGAGATATGGACTATCGACATCTTGCAATATTGACTCTGCTTCTAACTTGGGCCAGAATTGTAAAATGGTCTTATGAATTAGCGATTTCGCTCCAATTCACATTCCAAGTAATATTCGGCATGCTAATTACGTTGCTGATTGCCAAATTGCATTATCTCTTATAGTTTCCGAGATATGGACTATCGACATCTTGCAATATTGGCTCTGCTTCTAACTTGGGCCAGAATTGTAAAATGGTCTTATGAATTAGCGATTTTGTTGTAATTCACATTCCAAGTAATATTCGGCATGCTAATTACGTTGCCGATTGCCAAATTGCATTATCTCTTATAGTTTCCGAGATATGGACTATCGACATCTTGCAATATTGGCTCTGCTTCTAACTTGGGTCAAATTTGTAAAATGGTCTTATGAATTAGCGATTTCGTTGTAATTCACATTCCAAGTAATATTCGGCATGCTAATTACACTGCCGATGGCCAAATTGCATTATCTCTTATAGTTTCCGAGATATGGACCATCGACATTTTACAATATTGGCTCTGCTTCTAACTTGGGTCAAAATTGTAAAATGGTCTTATGAATTAGAAGTTTCGCTCCAATTCACATTCCAAGTAATATTTGGCATGCTAATTACGTTGCCGATTGCCAAATTGCATTATCTCTTATAGTTTCCGAGATATGGACTATCGACATCTTGCAATATTGGCTCTGCTTCTAACTTGGGCCAGAATTGTAAAATGGTCTTATGAATTAGCGATTTCGTTGTAATTCACATTCCAAGTAATATTCGGCATGCTAATTACGTTGCCGATTGCCAAATTGCATTATCTCTTATAGTTTCCGAGATATGGACTATCGACATCTTGCAATATTGGCTCTGCTTCTAACTTGGGCCAGAATTGTAAAATGGTCTTATGAATTAGCGATTTCGTTGTAATTCACATTCCAAGTAATATTCGGCATGCTAATTACGTTGCCGATTGCCAAATTGCATTATCTCTTATAGTTTCCGAGATATGGACTATCGACATCTTGCAATATTGGCTCTGCTTCTAACTTGGGCCAGAATTGTAAAATGGTCTTATGAATTAGCGATTTCGTTGTAATTCACATTCCAAGTAATATTCGGCATGCTAATTACGTTGCCGATTGCCAAATTGCATTATCTCTTATAGTTTCCGAGATATGGACTATCGACATCTTGCAATATTGGCTCTGCTTCTAACTTGGGCCAGAATTGTAAAATGGTCTTATGAATTAGCGATTTCGTTGTAATTCACATTCCAAGTAATATTCGGCATGCTAATTACGTTGCCGATTGCCAAATTGCATTATCTCTTATAGTTTCCGAGATATGGACTATCGACATCTTGCAATATTGGCTCTGCTTCTAACTTGGGCCAGAATTGTAAAATGGTCTTATGAATTAGCGATTTCGGCTCCAATTCACATTCCAAGTAATATTCGGCATGCTAATTACGTTGCCGATTGCCAAATTGCATTATCTCTTATAGTTTCCGAGATATGGACTATCGACATCTTGCAATATTGGCTCTGCTTCTAACTTGGGCCAGAATTGTAAAATGGTCTTATGAATTAGCGATTTCGTTGTAATTCACATTCCAAGTAATATTCGGCATGCTAATTACGTTGCCGATTGCCAAATTGCATTATCTCTTATAGTTTCCGAGATATGGACTATCGACATCTTGCAATATTGGCTCTGCTTCTAACTTGGGCCAGAATTGTAAAATGGTCTTATGAATTAGCGATTTCGTTGTAATTCACATTCCAAGTAATATTCGGCATGCTAATTACGTTGCCGATTGCCAAATTGCATTATCTCTTATAGTTTCCGAGATATGGACTATCGACATTTTACAATATTGGCTCTGCTTCTAACTTGGGTCAAAATTGTAAAATGGTCTTATGAATTAGCAATTTCGCTCCAATTCACATTCCAAGTAATATTCGGCATGCTAATTACGTTGCCGATTGCCAGATTGCATTATCTCTTATAGTTTCCGAGATATGGACTATCGACATCTTGCAATATTGGCTCTGCTTCTAACTTGAGCCAGAATTGTAAAATGGTCTTATAAATTAGCGATTTCGTTGTAATTCACATTCCAAGTAATATTCGGCATGCTAATTACGTTGCCGATTGCCAAATTGCATTATCTCTTATAGTTTCCGAGATATGGACTATCGAAATTTTACAATATTGGCTCTTCTTCTAACTTGGGTCAAAATTGTAAAATGGTCTTATGAATTAGCGATTTCGCTCCAGTTCACATTCCAAGTAATATTCGGCATGCTAATTACATTGCCGGTTGCCAAATTGCATTATCTCTTATAGTTTCCGAGATATGGACTATCGACATCTTGCAATATAGGCTCTGCTTCTAACTTGGGCCAGAATTGTAAAATGGTCTTATGAATTAGCGATTTCGCTCCAATTCACATTCCAAGTAATATTCGGCATGCTAATTACGTTGCCGATTGCCAAATTCCATTATCTCTTATAGTTTCTGAGATATGGACTATCGACATCTTGCAATATTGGCTCTGCTTCTAACTTGGGCCAGAATTGTAAAATGGTCTTATGAATTAGCGATTTTGTTGTAATTCACATTCCAAGTAATATTCGGCATGCTAATTACGTTGCCGATTGCCAAATTGCATTATCTCTTATAGTTTCCGAGATATGGACTATCGACATCTTGCAATATTGGCTCTGCTTCTAACTTGGGTCAAAATTGTAAAATGGTCTTATGAATTAGCGATTTCGTTGTAATTCACATTCCAAGTAATATTCGGCATGCTAATTACACTGCCGATGGCCAAATTGCATTATCTCTTATAGTTTCCGAGATATGGACCATCGACATTTTACAATATTGGCTCTGCTTCTAACTTGGGTCAAAATTGTAAAATGGTCTTATGAATTAGCAATTTCGCTCCAATTCACATTCCAAGTAATATTCGGCATGCTAATTACGGTGCCGATTGCCAAATTGCATTATCTCTTATAGTTTCTGAGATATGGACTATCGACATCTTGCAATATTGGCTCTGCTTCTAACTTGGGCCAGAATTGTAAAATGGTCTTATGAATTAGCGATTTCGTTATAATTCACATTCCAAGTAATATTCGGCATGCTAATTACGTTGCCGATTGCCAAATTGCATTATCTCTTATAGTTTCCGAGATATGGACTATAGACATCTTGCAATATTTTCTCTGCTTCTAACTTGGGCCAGAATTGTAAAATGGTCTTATGAATTAGCCATTTCGGCTCCAATTCACATTCCAAGTAATATTCCGCATGCTAATTACGTTGCCGATTGCCAAATTGCATTATCTCTTATAGTTTCCGAGATATGGACTATCGACATCTTGCAATATTGGCTCTGCTTCTAACTTGGGCCAGAATTGTAAAATGGTCTTATGAATTAGCGATTTCGTTGTAATTCACATTCCAAGTAATATTCGGCATGTTAATTACGTTGCCGATTGCCAAATTGCATTATCTCTTATAGTTTCCGAGATATGGACTATCGACATTTTACAATATTGGCTCTGCTTCTAACTTGGGTCAAAATTGTAAAGTGGTCTTATGAATTAGCGATTTCGCTCCAATTCACATTCCAAGTAATATTCGGCATGCTAATTACGTTGCCGATTGCCAAATTGCATTATCTCTTATAGTTTCCGAGATATGGACTATCGACATCTTGCAATATTGGCTCTGCTTCTAACTTGGGCCAGAATTGTAAAATGGTCTTATGAATTAGCGATTTCGTCGTAATTCACATTCCAAGTAATATTCGGCATGCTAATTACGTTGCCGATTGCCAAATTGCATTATCTCTTATAGTTTCCGAGATATGGACTATCGACATCTTGCAATATTGGCTCTGCTTCTAACTTGGGTCAGAATTGTAAAATGGTCTTATGAATTAGCGATTTCGTTGTAATTCACATTCCAAGTAATATTCGGCATGCTAATTACGTTGCCGATTGCCAAATTGCATTATCTCTTATAGTTTCCGAGATATGGACTATCGACATTTTACAATATTGGCTCTGCTTCTAACTTGGGTCAAAATTGTAAAATGGTCTTAAGAATTAGCAATCTCGCACCAATTCACATTCCAAGTAATATTCGGCATGCTAATTACGTTGCCGATTGCCAAATTGCATTATCTCTTATAGTTTCCGAGATATGGACTATCGACATCTTGCAATATTGGCTCTGCTTCTAACTTGGGCCAGAATTGTAAAATGGTCTTATAAATTAGCGATTTCGTTGTAATTCACATTCCAAGTAATATTCGGCATGCTAATTACGTTGCCGATTGCCAAATTGCATTATCTCTTATAGTTTCCGAGATATGGACTATCGACATCTTTCAATATTGGCTCTGCTTCTAACTTGGGCCAGAATTGTAAAATGGTCTTATGAATTAGCGATTTCGTTGTAATTCACATTCCAAGTAATATTCGGCATGCTAATTACGTTGCCGATTGCCAAATTGCATTATCTCTTATAGTTTCCGAGATATGGACTATCGACATCTTGCAATATTGGCTCTGCTTCTAACTTGGGCCAGAATTGTAAAATGGTCTTATGAATTAGCGATTTCGGCTCCAATTCACATTCTAAGTAATATTCGGCATGCTAATTACGTTGCCGATTGCCAAATTGCATTATCTCTTATAGTTTCCGAGATATGGACTATCGACATCTTGCAATATTGACTCTGCTTCTAACTTGGGCCAGAATTGTAAAATGGTCTTATGAATTAGCGATTTCGCTCCAATTCACATTCTAAGTAATATTCGGCATGCTAATTACGTTGCCGATTGCCAAATTGCATTATCTCTTATAGTTTCCGAGATATGGACTATCGACATCTTGCAATATTGGCTCTGCTTCTAACTTGGGCCAGAATTGTAAAATGGTCTTATGAATTAGCGATTTCGTTGTAATTCACATTCCAAGTAATATTCGGCATGCTAATTACGTTGCCGATTGCCAAATTGCATTATCTCTTATAGATTCCGAGATATGGACTATCGACATCTTGCAATATTGGCTCTGCTACTAACTTGGGCCAGAATTGTAAAATGGTCTTATGAATTAGCGATTTCGTTGTAATTCACATTCCAAGTAATATTCGGCATGCTAGTTACGTTGCCGATTGCCAAATTGCATTATCTCTTATAGTTTCCGAGATATGGACTATCGACATTTTACAATATTGGCTCTGCTTCTAACTTGGGTCAAAATTGTAAAATGGTCTTATGAATTAGCAATTTCGCTCCAATTCACATTCCAAGTAATATTCGGCATGCTAATTACGTTGCCGATTGCCAGATTGCATTATCTCTTATAGTTTCCGAGATATGGACTATCGACATCTTGCAATATTGGTTCTGCTTCTAACTTGAGCCAGAATTGTAAAATGGTCTTATGAATTAGCGATTTCGTTGTAATTCACATTCCAAGTAATATTCGGCATGCTAATTACGTTGCCGATTGCCAAATTGCATTATCTCTTCTAGTTTCCGAGATATGGACTATCGACATTTTACAATATTGGCTCTTCTTCTAACTTGGGTCAAAATTGTAAAATGGTCTTATGAATTAGCGATTTCGCTCCAGTTCACATTCCAAGTAATATTCGGCATGCTAATTACGTTGCCGATTGCCAAATTGCATTATCTCTTATAGTTTCCGAGATATGGACTATCGACATCTTGCAATATTGACTCTGCTTCTAACTTGGGCCAGAATTGTAAAATGGTCTTATGAATTAGCGATTTCGCTCCAATTCACATTCCAAGTAATATTCGGCATGCTAATTACGTTGCTGATTGCCAAATTGCATTATCTCTTATAGTTTCCGAGATATGGACTATCGACATCTTGCAATATTGGCTCTGCTTCTAACTTGGGCCAGAATTGTAAAATGGTCTTATGAATTAGCGATTTTGTTGTAATTCACATTCCAAGTAATATTCGGCATGCTAATTACGTTGCCGATTGCCAAATTGCATTATCTCTTATAGTTTCCGAGATATGGACTATCGACATCTTGCAATATTGGCTCTGCTTCTAACTTGGGTCAAAATTGTAAAATGGTCTTATGAATTAGCGATTTCGTTGTAATTCACATTCCAAGTAATATTCGGCATGCTAATTACACTGCCGATGGCCAAATTGCATTATCTCTTATAGTTTCCGAGATATGGACCATCGACATTTTACAATATTGGCTCTGCTTCTAACTTGAGCCAGAATTGTAAAATGGTCTTATAAATTAGCGATTTCGTTGTAATTCACATTCCAAGTAATATTCGGCATGCTAATTACGTTGCCGATTGCCAAATTGCATTATCTCTTATAGTTTCCGAGATATGGACTATCGACATTTTACAATATTGGCTCTTCTTCTAACTTGGGTCAAAATTGTAAAATGGTCTTATGAATTAGCGATTTCGCTCCAGTTCACATTCCAAGTAATATTCGGCATGCTAATTACGTTGCCGATTGCCAAATTGCATTATCTCTTATAGTTTCCGAGATATGGACTATCGACATCTTGCAATATTGGCTCTGCTTCTAACTTGGGCCAGAATTGTAAAATGGTTTTATGAATTAGCGATTTCGCTCCAATTCACATTCCAAGTAATATTCGGCATGCTAATTACGTTGCCGATTGCCAAATTGCATTATCTCTTATAGTTTCCGAGATATGGACTATCGACATCTTGCAATATTGGCTCTGCTTCTAACTTGGGCCAGAATTGTAAAATGGTCTTATGAATTAGCGATTTCGGCTCCAATTCACATTCTAAGTAATATTCGGCATGCTAATTACGTTGCCGATTGCCAAATTGCATTATCTCTTATAGTTTCCGAGATATGGACTATCGACATCTTGCAATATTGGCTCTGCTTCTAACTTGGGCCAGAATTGTAAAATGGTCTTATGAATTAGCGATTTCGTTGTAATTCACATTCCAAGTAATATTCGGCATGCTAATTACGTTGCCGATTGCCAAATTGCATTATCTCTTATAGTTTCCGAGATATGGACTATCGACATCTTGCAATATTGGCTCTGCTACTAACTTGGGCCAGAATTGTAAAATGGTCTTATGAATTAGCGATTTCGTTGTAATTCACATTCCAAGTAATATTCGGCATGCTAATTACGTTGCCGATTGCCAAATTGCATTATCTCTTATAGTTTCCGAGATATGGACTATCGACATCTTGCAATATTGGCTCTGCTTCTAACTTGGGCCAGAATTGTAAAATGGTCTTATGAATTAGCGATTTCGTTGTAATTCACATTCCAAGTAATATTCGGCATGCTAATTACGTTGCCGATTGCCAAATTGCATTATCTCTTATAGTTTCCGAGATATGGACTATCGACATTTTACAATATTGGCTCTGCTTCTAACTTGGGTCAAAATTGTAAAATGGTCTTATGAATTAGCAATTTCGCTCCAATTCACATTCCAAGTAATATTCGGCATGCTAATTACGTTGCCGATTGCCAGATTGCATTATCTCTTATAGTTTCCGAGATATGGACTATCGACATCTTGCAATATTGGCTCTGCTTCTAACTTGAGCCAGAATTGTAAAATGGTCTTATGAATTAGCGATTTCGTTGTAATTCACATTCCAAGTAATATTCGGCATGCTAATTACGTTGCCGATTGCCAAATTGCATTATCTCTTATAGTTTCCGAGATATGGACTATCGACATTTTACAATATTGGCTCTTCTTCTAACTTGGGTCAAAATTGTAAAATGGTCTTATGAATTAGCGATTTCGCTCCAGTTCACATTCCAAGTAATATTCGGCATGCTAATTACGTTGCCGATTGCCAAATTGCATTATCTCTTATAGTTTCCGAGATATGGACTATCGACATCTTGCAATATTGACTCTGCTTCTAACTTGGGCCAGAATTGTAAAATGGTCTTATGAATTAGCGATTTCGCTCCAATTCACATTCCAAGTAATATTCGGCATGCTAATTACGTTGCTGATTGCCAAATTGCATTATCTCTTATAGTTTCCGAGATATGGACTATCGACATCTTGCAATATTGGCTCTGCTTCTAACTTGGGCCAGAATTGTAAAATGGTCTTATGAATTAGCGATTTTGTTGTAATTCACATTCCAAGTAATATTCGGCATGCTAATTACGTTGCCGATTGCCAAATTGCATTATCTCTTATAGTTTCCGAGATATGGACTATCGACATCTTGCAATATTGGCTCTGCTTCTAACTTGGGTCAAAATTGTAAAATGGTCTTATGAATTAGCGATTTCGTTGTAATTCACATTCCAAGTAATATTCGGCATGCTAATTACACTGCCGATGGCCAAATTGCATTATCTCTTATAGTTTCCGAGATATGGACCATCGACATTTTACAATATTGGCTCTGCTTCTAACTTGGGTCAAAATTGTAAAATGGTCTTATGAATTAGAAGTTTCGCTCCAATTCACATTCCAAGTAATATTTGGCATGCTAATTACGTTGCCGATTGCCAAATTGCATTATCTCTTATAGTTTCCGAGATATGGACTATCGACATCTTGCAATATTGGCTCTGCTTCTAACTTGGGCCAGAATTGTAAAATGGTCTTATGAATTAGCGATTTCGTTGTAATTCACATTCCAAGTAATATTCGGCATGCTAATTACGTTGCCGATTGCCAAATTGCATTATCTCTTATAGTTTCCGAGATATGGACTATCGACATCTTGCAATATTGGCTCTGCTTCTAACTTGGGCCAGAATTGTAAAATGGTCTTATGAATTAGCGATTTCGTTGTAATTCACATTCCAAGTAATATTCGGCATGCTAATTACGTTGCCGATTGCCAAATTGCATTATCTCTTATAGTTTCCGAGATATGGACTATCGACATCTTGCAATATTGGCTCTGCTTCTAACTTGGGCCAGAATTGTAAAATGGTCTTATGAATTAGCGATTTCGGCTCCAATTCACATTCCAAGTAAAATTCGGCATGCTAATTACGTTGCCGATTGCCAAATTGCATTATCTCTTATAGTTTCCGAGATATGGACTATCGACATCTTGCAATATTGGCTCTGCTTCTAACTTGGGCCAGAATTGTAAAATGGTCTTATGAATTAGCGATTTCGTTGTAATTCACATTCCAAGTAATATTCGGCATGCTAATTACGTTGCCGATTGCCAAATTGCATTATTTCTTATAGTTTCCGAGATATGGACTATCGACATCTTGCAATATTGGCTCTGCTTCTAACTTGGGCCAGAATTGTAAAATGGTCTTATGAATTAGCGATTTCGTTGTAATTCACATTCCAAGTAATATTCGGCATGCTAATTACGTTGCCGATTGCCAAATTGCATTATCTCTTATAGTTTCCGAGATATGGACTATCGACATTTTACAATATTGGCTCTGCTTCTAACTTGGGTCAAAATTGTAAAATGGTCTTATGAATTAGCAATTTCGCTCCAATTCACATTCCAAGTAATATTCGGCATGCTAATTACGTTGCCGATTGCCAGATTGCATTATCTCTTATAGTTTCCGAGATATGGACTATCGACATCTTGCAATATTGGCTCTGCTTCTAACTTGAGCCAGAATTGTAAAATGGTCTTATAAATTAGCGATTTCGTTGTAATTCACATTCCAAGTAATATTCGGCATGCTAATTACGTTGCCGATTGCCAAATTGCATTATCTCTTATAGTTTCCGAGATATGGACTATCGAAATTTTACAATATTGGCTCTTCTTCTAACTTGGGTCAAAATTGTAAAATGGTCTTATGAATTAGCGATTTCGCTCCAGTTCACATTCCAAGTAATATTCGGCATGCTAATTACGTTGCCGATTGCCAAATTGCATTATCTCTTATAGTTTCCGAGATATGGACTATCGACATCTTGCAATATAGGCTCTGCTTCTAACTTGGGCCAGAATTGTAAAATGGTCTTATGAATTAGCGATTTCGCTCCAATTCACATTCCAAGTAATATTCGGCATGCTAATTACGTTGCCGATTGCCAAATTCCATTATCTCTTATAGTTTCTGAGATATGGACTATCGACATCTTGCAATATTGGCTCTGCTTCTAACTTGGGCCAGAATTGTAAAATGGTCTTATGAATTAGCGATTTTGTTGTAATTCACATTCCAAGTAATATTCGGCATGCTAATTACGTTGCCGATTGCCAAATTGCATTATCTCTTATAGTTTCCGAGATATGGACTATCGACATCTTGCAATATTGGCTCTGCTTCTAACTTGGGTCAAAATTGTAAAATGGTCTTATGAATTAGCGATTTCGTTGTAATTCACATTCCAAGTAATATTCGGCATGCTAATTACACTGCCGATGGCCAAATTGCATTATCTCTTATAGTTTCCGAGATATGGACCATCGACATTTTACAATATTGGCTCTGCTTCTAACTTGGGTCAAAATTGTAAAATGGTCTTATGAATTAGCAATTTCGCTCCAATTCACATTCCAAGTAATATTCGGCATGCTAATTACGGTGCCGATTGCCAAATTGCATTATCTCTTATAGTTTCTGAGATATGGACTATCGACATCTTGCAATATTGGCTCTGCTTCTAACTTGGGCCAGAATTGTAAAATGGTCTTATGAATTAGCGATTTCGTTATAATTCACATTCCAAGTAATATTCGGCATGCTAATTACGTTGCCGATTGCCAAATTGCATTATCTCTTATAGTTTCCGAGATATGGACTATCGACATCTTGCAATATTGGCTCTTCTTCTAACTTGGGCCAGAATTGTAAAATGGTCTTATGAATTAGCGATTTCGTTGTAATTCACATTCCAAGTAATATTCGGCATGCTAATTACGTTGCCGATTGCCAAATTGCATTATCTCTTATAGTTTCCGAGATATGGACTATCGACATCTTGCAATATTGGCTCTGCTTCTAACTTGGGCCAGAATTGTAAAATGGTCTTATGAATTAGCGATTTCGTTGTAATTCACATTCCAAGTAATATTCGGCATGCTAATTACGTTGCCGATTGCCAAATTGCATTATCTCTTATAGTTTCCGAGATATGGACTATCGACATTTTACAATATTGGCTCTGCTTCTAACTTGGGTCAAAATTGTAAAATGGTCTTATGAATTAGCGATTTTGTTGTAATTCACATTCCAAGTAATATTCGGCATGCTAATTACGTTGCCGATTGCCAAATTGCATTATCTCTTATAGTTTCCGAGATATAGACTATCGACATCTTGCAATATTGGCTCTGCTTCTAACTTGGGTCAAAATTGTAAAATGGTCTTATGAATTAGCGATTTCGTTGTAATTCACATTCCAAGTAATATTCGGCATGCTAATTACACTGCCGATGGCCAAATTGCATTATCTCTTATAGTTTCCGAGATATGGACCATCGACATTTTACAATATTGGCTCTGCTTCTAACTTGGGTCAAAATTGTAAAATGGTCTTATGAATTAGCAATTTCGCTCCAATTCACATTCCAAGTAATATTCGGCATGCTAATTACGTTGCCGATTGCCAAATTGCATTATCTCTTATAGTTTCTGAGATATGGACTATCGACATCTTGCAATATTGGCTCTGCTGCTAACTTGGGCCAGAATTGTAAAATGGTCTTATGAATTAGCGATTTCGTTGTAATTCACATTCCAAGTAATATTCGGCATGCTAATTACGTTGCCGATTGCCAAATTGCATTATCTCTTATAGTTTCCGAGATATGGACTATCGACATCTTGCAATATTGGCTCTGCTTCTAACTTGGGCCAGAATTGTAAAATGGTCTTATGAATTAGCGATTTCGTTGTAATTCACATTCCAAGTAATATTCGGCATGCTAATTACGTTGCCGATTGCAAAATTGCATTATCTCTTATAGTTTCCGAGATATGGACTATCGACATCTTGCAATATTGGCTCTGCTTCTAACTTGGGCCAGAATTGTAAAATGGTCTTATGAATTAGCCATTTCGGCTCCAATTCACATTCCAAGTAATATTCCGCATGCTAATTACGTTGCCGATTGCCAAATTGCATTATCTCTTATAGTTTCCGAGATATGGACTATCGACATCTTGCAATATTGGCTCTGCTTCTAACTTGGGCCAGAATTGTAAAATGGTCTTATGAATTAGCGATTTCGTTGTAATTCACATTCCAAGTAATATTCGGCATGCTAATTACGTTGCCGATTGCCAAATTGCATTATCTCTTATAGTTTCCGAGATATGGACTATCCACATTTTACAATATTGGCTCTGCTTCTAACTTGGGTCAAAATTGTAAAGTGGTCTTATGAATTAGCGATTTCGCTCCAATTCACATTCCAAATAATATTCGGCATGCTAATTACGCTGCCGATTGCCAAATTGCATTATCTCTTATAGTTTCCGAGATATGGACTATCGACATCTTGCAATATTGGCTCTGCTTCTAACTTGGGCCAGAATTGTAAAATGGTCTTATGAATTAGCGATTTCGCTCCAATTCACATTCCAAGTAATATTCGGCATGCTAATTACGTTGCCGATTGCCAAATTGCATTATCTCTTATAGTTTCTGAGATATGGACTATCGACATCTTGCAATATTGGCTCTGCTTCTAACTTGGGCCAGAATTGTAAAATGGTCTTATTAATTAGCGATTTTGTTGTAATTCACATTCCAAGTAATATTCGGCATGCTAATTACGTTGCCGATTGCCAAATTGCATTATCTCTTATAGTTTCCGAGATATGGACTATCGACATCTTGCAATATTGGCTCTGCTTCTAACTTGGGTCAAAATTGTAAAATGGTCTTATGAATTAGCGATTTCGTTGTAATTCACATTCCAAGTAATATTCGGCATGCTAATTACACTGCCGATGGCCAAACTGCATTATCTCTTATAGTTTCCGAGATATGGACCATCGACATTTTACAATATTGGCTCTGCTTCTAACTTGGGTCAAAATTGTAAAATGGTCTTATGAATTAGCAATTTCGCTCCAATTCACATTCCAAGTAATATTCGGCATGCTAATTACGTTGCCGATTGCCAAATTGCATTATCTCTTATAGTTTCTGAGATATGGACTATCGACATCTTGCAATATTGGCTCTGCTTCTAACTTGGGCCAGAATAGTAAAATGGTATTATGAATTAGCGATTTCGTTGTAATTCACATTCCAAGTAATATTCGGCATGCTAATTACGTTGCCGATTGCCAAATTGCATTATCTCTTATAGTTTCCGAGATATGGACTATCGACATCTTGCAATATTGGCTCTGCTTCTAACTTGGGCCAGAATTGTAAAATGGTCTTATGAATTAGCGATTTCGTTGTAATTCACATTCCAAGTAATATTCGGCATGCTAATTACGTTGCCGATTGCCAAATTGCATTATCTCTTATAGTTTCCGAGATATGGACTATCGACATCTTGCAATATTGGCTCTGCTTCTAACTTGGGCCAGAATTGTAAAATGGTCTTATGAATTAGCCATTTCGGCTCCAATTCACATTCCAAGTATTATTCCGCATGCTAATTACGTTGCCGATTGCCAAATTGCATTATCTCTTATAGTTTCCGAGATATGGACTATCGACATCTTGCAATATTGGCTCTGCTTCTAACTTGGGCCAGAATTGTAAAATGGTCTTATGAATTAGCGATTTCGTTGTAATTCACATTCCAAGTAATATTCGGCATGCTAATTACGTTGCCGATTGCCAGATTGCATTATCTCTTATAGTTTCCGAGATATGGACTATCGACATCTTGCAATATTGGCTCTGCTTCTAACTTGAGCCAGAATTGTAAAATGGTCTTATGAATTAGCGATTTCGTTGTAATTCACATTCCAAGTAATATTCGGCATGCTAATTACGTTGCCGATTGCCAAATTGCATTATCTCTTATAGTTTCCGAGATATGGACCATCGACATCTTGCAATATTGGCTCTGCATCTAACTTGGGTCAAAATTGTAAAATGGTCTTATGAATTAGCGATTTCGTTGTAATTCACATTCCAAGTAATATTCGGCATGCTAATTACACTGCCGATGGCCAAATTGCATTATCTCTTATAGTTTCCGAGATATGGACCATCGACATTTTACAATATTGGCTCTGCTTCTAACTTGGGTCAAAATTGTAAAATGGCCTTATGGATTAGCAATTTCGCTCCAATTCACATTCCAAGTAATATTCGGCATGCTAATTACGTTGCCGATTGCCAAATTGCATTATCTCTTATAGTTTCTGAGATATGGACTATCGACATCTTACAATATTGGCTCTGCTTCTAACTTGGGCCAGAATTGTAAAATGGTCTTATGAATTAGCGATTTCGTTGTAATTCACATTCCAAGTAATATTCGGCATGCTAATTAAGTTGCCGATTGCCAAATTGCATTATCTCTTATAGTTTCCGAGATATGGACTATCGACATCTTGCAATATTGGCTCTGCTTCTAACTTGGGCCAGAATTGTAAAATGGTCTTATGAATTAGCGATTTCGTTGTAATTCACATTCCAAGTAATATTCGGCATGCTAATTACGTTGCCGATTGCCAAATTGCATTATCTCTTATAGTTTCCGAGATATGGACTATCCACATTTTACAATATTGGCTCTGCTTCTAACTTGGGTCAAAATTGTAAAGTGGTCTTATGAATTAGCGATTTCGCTCCAATTCACATTCCAAGTAATATTCGGCATGCTAATTACGTTGCCGATTGCCAAATTGCATTATCTCTTATAGTTTCCGAGATATGGACTATCGACATCTTGCAATATTGGCTCTGCTTCTAACTTGGGCCAGAATTGTAAAATGGTCTTATGAATTAGCGATTTCGCTCCAATTCACATTCCAAGTAATATTCGGCATGCTAATTACGTTGCCGATTGCCAAATTGCATTATCTCTTATAGTTTCTGAGATATGGACTATCGACATCTTGCAATATTGGCTCTGCTTCTAACTTGGGCCAGAATTGTAAAATGGCCTTATTAATTAGCGATTTTGTTGTAATTCACATTCCAAGTAATATTCGGCATGCTAATTACGTTGCCGATTGCCAAATTGCATTATCTCTTATAGTTTCCGAGATATGGACTATCGACATCTTGCAATATTGGCTCTGCTTCTAACTTGGGTCAAAATTGTAAAATGGTCTTATGAATTAGCGATTTCGTTGTAATTCACATTCCAAGTAATATTCGGCATGCTAATTACACTGCCGATGGCCAAACTGCATTATCTCTTATAGTTTCCGAGATATGGACCATCGACATTTTACAATATTGGCTCTGCTTCTAACTTGGGTCAAAATTGTAAAATGGTCTTATGAATTAGCAATTTCGCTCCAATTCACATTCCAAGTAATATTCGGCATGCTAATTACGTTGCCGATTGCCAAATTGCATTATCTCTTATAGTTTCTGAGATATGGACTATCGACATCTTGCAATATTGGCTCTGCTTCTAACTTGGGCCAGAATAGTAAAATGGTATTATGAATTAGCGATTTCGTTGTAATTCACATTCCAAGTAATATTCGGCATGCTAATTACGTTGCCGATTGCCAAATTGCATTATCTCTTATAGTTTCCGAGATATGGACTATCGACATCTTGCAATATTGGCTCTGCTTCTAACTTGGGCCAGAATTGTAAAATGGTCTTATGAATTAGCGATTTCGTTGTAATTCACATTCCAAGTAATATTCGGCATGCTAATTACGTTGCCGATTGCCAAATTGCATTATCTCTTATAGTTTCCGAGATATGGACTATCGACATCTTGCAATATTGGCTCTGCTTCTAACTTGGGCCAGAATTGTAAAATGGTCTTATGAATTAGCCATTTCGGCTCCAATTCACATTCCAAGTATTATTCCGCATGCTAATTACGTTGCCGATTGCCAAATTGCATTATCTCTTATAGTTTCCGAGATATGGACTATCGACATCTTGCAATATTGGCTCTGCTTCTAACTTGGGCCAGAATTGTAAAATGGTCTTATGAATTAGCGATTTCGTTGTAATTCACATTCCAAGTAATATTCGGCATGCTAATTACGTTGCCGATTGCCAGATTGCATTATCTCTTATAGTTTCCGAGATATGGACTATCGACATCTTGCAATATTGGCTCTGCTTCTAACTTGAGCCAGAATTGTAAAATGGTCTTATGAATTAGCGATTTCGTTGTAATTCACATTCCAAGTAATATTCGGCATGCTAATTACGTTGCCGATTGCCAAATTGCATTATCTCTTATAGTTTCCGAGATATGGACCATCGACATCTTGCAATATTGGCTCTGCATCTAACTTGGGTCAAAATTGTAAAATGGTCTTATGAATTAGCGATTTCGTTGTAATTCACATTCCAAGTAATATTCGGCATGCTAATTACACTGCCGATGGCCAAATTGCATTATCTCTTATAGTTTCCGAGATATGGACCATCGACATTTTACAATATTGGCTCTGCTTCTAACTTGGGTCAAAATTGTAAAATGGCCTTATGGATTAGCAATTTCGCTCCAATTCACATTCCAAGTAATATTCGGCATGCTAATTACGTTGCCGATTGCCAAATTGCATTATCTCTTATAGTTTCTGAGATATGGACTATCGACATCTTACAATATTGGCTCTGCTTCTAACTTGGGCCAGAATTGTAAAATGGTCTTATGAATTAGCGATTTCGTTGTAATTCACATTCCAAGTAATATTCGGCATGCTAATTAAGTTGCCGATTGCCAAATTGCATTATCTCTTATAGTTTCCGAGATATGGACTATCGACATCTTGCAATATTGGCTCTGCTTCTAACTTGGGCCAGAATTGTAAAATGGTCTTATGAATTAGCGATTTCGTTGTAATTCACATTCCAAGTAATATTCGGCATGCTAATTACGTTGCCGATTGCCAAATTGCATTATCTCTTATAGTTTCCGAGATATGGACTATCGACATCTTGCAATATTGGCTCTGCTTCTAACTTGGGCCAGAATTGTAAAATGGTCTTATGAATTAGCCATTTCGGCTCCAATTCACATTCCAAGTAATATTCCGCATGCTAATTACGTTGCCGATTGCCAAATTGCATTATCTCTTATAGTTTCCGAGATATGGACTATCGACATCTTGCAATATTGGCTCTGCTTCTAACTTGGGCCAGAATTGTAAAATGGTCTTATGAATTAGCGATTTCGTTGTAATTCACATTCCAAGTAATATTCGGCATGCTAATTACGTTGCCGATTGCCAAATTGCATTATCTCTTATAGTTTCCGAGATATGGACTATCGACATTTTACAATATTGGCTCTGCTTCTAACTTGGGTCAAAAATGTAAAGTGGTCTTATGAATTAGCGATTTCGTTGTAATTCACATTCCAAGTAATATTCGGCATGCTAATTACGTTGCCGATTGCCAAATTGCATTATCTCTTATAGTTTCCGAGATATGGACTATCGACATCTTGCAATATTGGCTCTGCTTCTAACTTGGGCCAGAATTGTAAAATGGTCTTATGAATTAGCGATTTCGTTGTAATTCACATTCCAAGTAATATTCGGCATGCTAATTACGTTGCCGATTGCCAAATTGCATTATCTCTTATAGTTTCCGAGATATGGACTATCGACATTTTACAATATTGGCTCTGCTTCTAACTTGGGTCAAAATTGTAAAGTGGTCTTATGAATTAGCGATTTCGCTCCAATTCACATTCCAAGTAATATTCGGCATGCTAATTACGTTGCCGATTGCCAAATTGCATTATCTCTTATAGTTTCCGAGATATGGACTATCGACATCTTGCAATATTGGCTCTGCTTCTAACTTGGGCCAGAATTGTAAAATGGTCTTATGAATTAGCGATTTCGTTGTAATTCACATTCCAAGTAATATTCGGCATGCTAATTACGTTGCCGATTGCCAAATTACATTATCTCTTATAGTTTCCGAGATATGGACTATCGACATCTTGCAATATTGGCTCTGCTTCTAACTTGAGCCAGAATTGTGAAATGGTCTTATGAATTAGCGATTTCGTTGTAATTCACATTCCAAGTAATATTCGGCATGCTAATTACGTTGCCGATTGCCAAATTGCATTATCTCTTATAGTTTCCGAGATATGGACTATCGACATTTTACAATATTGGCTCTTCTTCTAACTTGGGTCAAAATTGTAAAATGGTCTTATGAATTAGCGATTTCGCTCCAGTTCACATTCCAAGTAATATTCGGCATGCTAATTACGTTGCCGATTGCCAAATTGCATTATCTCTTATAGTTTCCGAGATATGGACTATCGACATCTTGCAATATTGGCTCTGCTTCTAACTTGGGCCAGAATTGTAAAATGGTCTTATGAATTAGCGATTTTGTTGTAATTCACATTCCAAGTAATATTCGGCATGCTAATTACGTTGCCGATTGCCAAATTGCATTATCTCTTATAGTTTCCGAGATATGGACTATCGACATCTTGCAATATTGGCTCTGCTTCTAACTTGGGTCAAAATTGTAAAATGGTCTTATGAATTAGCGATTTCGTTGTAATTCACATTCCAAGTAATATTCGGCATACTAATTACACTGCCGATGGCCAAATTGCATTATCTCTTATAGTTTCCGAGATATGGACCATCGACATTTTACAATATTGGCTCTGCTTCTAACTTGGGTCAAAATTGTAAAATGGCCTTATGAATTAGCAATTTCGCTCCAATTCACATTCCAAGTAATATTCGGCATGCTAATTACGTTGCCGATTGCCAAATTGCATTATCTCTTATAGTTTCTGAGATATGGACTATCGACATCTTACAATATTGGCTCTGCTTCTAACTTGGGCCAGAATTGTAAAATGGTCTTATGAATTAGCGATTTCGTTGTAATTCACATTCCAAGTAATATTCGGCATGCTAATTACGTTGCCGATTGCCAAATTGCATTATCTCTTATAGTTGCCGAGATATGGACTATCGACATCTTGCAATATTGGCTCTGCTTCTAACTTGGGCCAGAATTGTAAAATGGTCTTATGAATTAGCGATTTCGTTGTAATTCACTTTCCAAGTAATATTCGGCATGCTAATTACGTTGCCGATTGCCAAATTGCATTATCTCTTATAGTTTCCGAGATATGGACTATCGACATCTTGCAATATTGGCTCTGCTTCTAACTTGGGCCAGTATTGTAAAATGGTCTTATGAATTAGCCATTTCGGCTCCAATTCACATTCCAAGTAATATTCGGCATGCTAATTACGTTGCCGATTGCCAAATTGCATTATCTCTTATAGTTGCCGAGATATGGACTATCGACATCTTGCAATATTGGCTCTGCTTCTAACTTGGGCCAGAATTGTAAAATGGTCTTATGAATTAGCGATTTCGTTGTAATTCACTTTCCAAGTAATATTCGGCATGCTAATTACGTTGCCGATTGCCAAATTGCATTATCTCTTATAGTTTCCGAGATATGGACTATCGACATCTTGCAATATTGGCTCTGCTTCTAACTTGGGCCAGAATTGTAAAATGGTCTTATGAATTAGCGATTTCGTTGTAATTCACATTCCAAGTAATATTCGGCATGCTAATTACGTTGCCGATTGCCAAATTGCATTATCTCTTATAGTTTCCGAGATATGGACTATCGACATTTTACAATATTGGCTCTGCTTCTAACTTGGGTCAAAATTGTAAAGTGGTCTTATGAATTAGCGATTTCGCTCCAATTCACATTCCAAGTAATATTCGGCATGCTAATTACGTTGCCAATTGCCAAATTGCATTATCTCTTATAGTTTCCGAGATATGGACTATCGACATCTTGCAATATTGGCTCTGCTTCTAACTTGGGCCAGAATTGTAAAATGGTCTTATGAATTAGCGATTTCGTTGTAATTCACATTCCAAGTAATATTCGGCATGCTAATTACGTTGCCGATTGCCAAATTGCATTATCTCTTATAGTTTCCGATATATGGACTATCGACATCTTGCAATATTGGCTCTGCTTCTAACTTGGGTCAGAATTGTAAAATGGTCTTATGAATTAGCGATTTCGTTGTAATTCACATTCCAAGTAATATTCGGCATGCTAATTGCGTTGCCGATTGCCAAATTGCATTATCTCTTATAGTTTCCGAGATATGGACTATCGACATTTTACAATATTGGCTCTGCTTCTAACTTGGGTCAAAATTGTAAAGTGGTCTTATGAATTAGCGATTTCGCTCCAATTCACATTCCAAGTAATATTCGGCATGCTAATTACGTTGCCGATTGCCAAATTGCATTATCTCTTATAGTTTCCGAGATATGGACTATCGACATCTTGCAATATTGGCTCTGCTTCTAACTTGGGCCAGAATTGTAAAATGGTCTTATGAATTAGCGATTTCGTTGTAATTCACATTCCAAGTAATATTCGGCATGCTAATCACGTTGCCGATTGCCAAATTGCATTATCTCCTATAGTTTCCGAGATATGGACTATCGACATCTTGCAATATTGGCTCTGCTTCTAACTTGGGCCAGAATTGTAAAATGGTCTTATGAATTAGCGATTTTGTTGTAATTCACATTCCAAGTAATATTCGGCATGCTAATTACGTTGCCGATTGCCAAATTGCATTATCTCTTATAGTTTCCGAGATATGGACTATCGACATCTTGCAATATTGGCTCTGCTTCTAACTTGGGTCAAAATTGTAAAATGGTCTTATGAATTAGCGATTTCGTTGTAATTCACATTCCAAGTAATATTCGGCATGCTAATTACGCTGCCGATGGCCAAATTGCATTATCTCTTATAGTTCCCGAGATATGGACCATCGACATTTTACAATATTGGCTCTGCTTATAACTTGGGTCAAAATTGTAAAATGGTCTTATGAATTAGCAGTTTCGCTCCAATTCACATTCCAAGTAATATTTGGCATGCTAATTACGTTGCCGATTGCCAAATTGCATTATCTCTTATAGTTTCTGAGATATGGACTATCGACATCTTGCAATATTGGCTCTGCTTCTAACTTGGGCCAGAATTGTAAAATGGTCTTATGAATTAGCGATTTCGTTGTAATTCACATTCCAAGTAATATTCGGCATGCTAATTACGTTGCCGATTGCCAAATTGCATTATCTCTTATAGTTTCCGAGATATGGACTATCGACATCTTGCAATATTGGCTCTGCTTCTAACTTGGGCCAGAATTGTAAAATGGTCTTATGAATTAGCGATTTCGTTGTAATTCACATTCCAAGTAATATTCGGCATGCTAATTACGTTGCCGATTGCCAAATTGCATTATCTCTTATAGTTTCCGAGATATGGACTATCGACATCTTGCAATATTGGCTCTGCTTCTAACTTGGGCCAGAATTGTAAAATGGTCTTATGAATTAGCGATTTCGGCTCCAATTCACATTCCAAGTAATATTCGGCATGCTAATTACGTTGCCGATTGCCAAATTGCATTATGTCTTATAGTTTCCGAGATATGGACTATCGACATCTTGCAATATTGGCTCTGCTTCTAACTTGGGCCAGAATTGTAAAATGGTCTTATGAATTAGCGATTTCGTTGTAATTCACATTCCAAGTAATATTCGGCATGCTAATTACGTTGCCGATTGCCAAATTGCATTATCTCTTATAGTTTCCGAGATATGGACTATCGACATCTTGCAATATTGGCTCTGCTTCTAACTTGGGCCAGAATTGTAAAATGGTCTTATGAATTAGCGATTTCGTTGTAATTCACATTCCAAGTAATATTCGGCATGCTAATTACGTTGCCGATTGCCAAATTGCATTATCTCTTATAGTTTCCGAGATATGGACTATCGACATCTTGCAATATTGGCTCTGCTTCTAACTTGGGCCAGAATTGTAAAATGGTCTTATGAATTAGCGATTTCGTTGTAATTCACATTCCAAGTAATATTCGGCATGCTAATTACGTTGCCGATTGCCAAATTGCATTATCTCTTATAGTTTCCGAGATATGGACTATCGACATTTTACAATATTGGCTCTGCTTCTAACTTGGGTCAAAATTGTAAAATGGTCTTATGAATTAGCAATTTCGCTCCAATTCACATTCCAAGTAATATTCGGCATGCTAATTACGTTGCCGATTGCCAGATTGCATTATCTCTTATAGTTTCCGAGATATGGACTATCGACATCTTGCAATATTGGCTCTGCTTCTAACTTGAGCCAGAATTGTAAAATGGTCTTATGAATTAGCGATTTCGTTGTAATTCACATTCCAAGTAATATTCGGCATGCTAATTACGTTGCCGATTGCCAAATTGCATTATCTCTTATAGTTTCCGAGATATGGACTATCGACATTTTACAATATTGGCTCTTCTTCTAACTTGGGTCAAAATTGTAAAATGGTCTTATGAATTAGCGATTTCGCTCCAGTTCACATTCCAAGTAATATTCGGCATGCGAATTACGTTGCCGATTGCCAAATTGCATTATCTCTTATAGTTTCCGAGATATGGACTATCGACATCTTGCAATATTGGCTCTGCTTCTAACTTGGGCCAGAATTGTAAAATGGTCTTATGAATTAGCGATTTCGCTCCAATTCACATTCCAAGTAATATTCGGCATGCTAATTACGTTGCCGATTGCCAAATTGCATTATCTCTTATAGTTTCTGAGATATGGACTATCGACATCTTGCAATATTGGCTCTGCTTCTAACTTGGGCCAGAATTGTAAAATGGTCTTATGAATTAGCGATTTTGTTGTAATTCACATTCCAAGTAATATTCGGCATGCTAATTACGTTGCCGATTGCCAAATTGCATTATCTCTTATAGTTTCCGAGATATGGACTATCGACATCTTGCAATATTGGCTCTGCTTCTAACTTGGGTCAAAATTGTAAAATGGTCTTATGAATTAGCGATTTCGTTGTAATTCACATTCCAAGTAATATTCGGCATGCTAATTACACTGCCGATGGCCAAATTGCAGTATCTCTTATAGTTTCCGAGATATGGACCATCGACATTTTACAATATTGGCTCTGCTTCTAACTTGGGTCAAAATTGTAAAATGGTCTTATGAATTAGCAATTTCGCTCCAATTCACATTCCAAGTAATATTCGGCATGCTAATTACGTTGCCGATTGCCAAATTGCATTATCTCTTATAGTTTCTGAGATATGGACTATCGACATCTTGCAATATTGGCTCTGCTTCTAACTTGGGCCAGAATTGAAAAATGGTCTTATGAATTAGCGATTTCGTTGTAATTCACATTCCAAGTAATATTCGGCATGCTAATTACGTTGCCGATTGCCAAATTGCATTATCTCTTATAGTTTCCGAGATATGGACTATCGACATCTTGCAATATTGGCTCTGCTTCTAACTTGGGTCAAAATTGTAAAATGGTCTTATGAATTAGCGATTTCGTTGTAATTCACATTCCAAGTAATATTCGGCATGCTAATTACACTGCCGATGGCCAAATTGCATTATCTCTTATAGTTCCCGAGATATGGACCATCGACATTTTACAATATTGGCTCTGCTTATAACTTGGGTCAAAATTGTAAAATGGTCTTATGAATTAGCAGTTTCGCTCCAATTCACATTCCAAGTAATATTTGGCATGCTAATTACGTTGCCGATTGCCAAATTGCATTATCTCTTATAGTTTCTGAGATATGGACTATCGACATCTTGCAATATTGGCTCTGCTTCTAACTTGGGCCAGAATTGTAAAATGGTCTTATGAATTAGCGATTTCGTTGTAATTCACATTCCAAGTAATATTCGGCATGCTAATTACGTTGCCGATTGCCAAATTGCATTATCTCTTATAGTTTCCGAGATATGGACTATCGACATCTTGCAATATTGGCTCTGCTTCTAACTTGGGCCAGAATTGTAAAATGGTCTTATGAATTAGCGATTTCGTTGTAATTCACATTCCAAGTAATATTCGGCATGCTAATTACGTTGCCGATTGCCAAATTGCATTATCTCTTATAGTTTCCGAGATATGGACTATCGACATCTTGCAATATTGGCTCTGCTTCTAACTTGGGCCAGAATTGTAAAATGGTCTTATGAATTAGCGATTTCGGCTCCAATTCACATTCCAAGTAATATTCGGCATGCTAATTACGTTGCCGATTGCCAAATTGCATTATGTCTTATAGTTTCCGAGATATGGACTATCGACATCTTGCAATATTGGCTCTGCTTCTAACTTGGGCCAGAATTGTAAAATGGTCTTATGAATTAGCGATTTCGTTGTAATTCACATTCCAAGTAATATTCGGCATGCTAATTACGTTGCCGATTGCCAAATTGCATTATCTCTTATAGTTTCCGAGATATGGACTATCGACATCTTGCAATATTGGCTCTGCTTCTAACTTGGGCCAGAATTGTAAAATGGTCTTATGAATTAGCGATTTCGTTGTAATTCACATTCCAAGTAATATTCGGCATGCTAATTACGTTGCCGATTGCCAAATTGCATTATCTCTTATAGTTTCCGAGATATGGACTATCGACATCTTGCAATATTGGCTCTGCTTCTAACTTGGGCCAGAATTGTAAAATGGTCTTATGAATTAGCGATTTCGTTGTAATTCACATTCCAAGTAATATTCGGCATGCTAATTACGTTGCCGATTGCCAAATTGCATTATCTCTTATAGTTTCCGAGATATGGACTATCGACATTTTACAATATTGGCTCTGCTTCTAACTTGGGTCAAAATTGTAAAATGGTCTTATGAATTAGCAATTTCGCTCCAATTCACATTCCAAGTAATATTCGGCATGCTAATTACGTTGCCGATTGCCAGATTGCATTATCTCTTATAGTTTCCGAGATATGGACTATCGACATCTTGCAATATTGGCTCTGCTTCTAACTTGAGCCAGAATTGTAAAATGGTCTTATGAATTAGCGATTTCGTTGTAATTCACATTCCAAGTAATATTCGGCATGCTAATTACGTTGCCGATTGCCAAATTGCATTATCTCTTATAGTTTCCGAGATATGGACTATCGACATTTTACAATATTGGCTCTTCTTCTAACTTGGGTCAAAATTGTAAAATGGTCTTATGAATTAGCGATTTCGCTCCAGTTCACATTCCAAGTAATATTCGGCATGCGAATTACGTTGCCGATTGCCAAATTGCATTATCTCTTATAGTTTCCGAGATATGGACTATCGACATCTTGCAATATTGGCTCTGCTTCTAACTTGGGCCAGAATTGTAAAATGGTCTTATGAATTAGCGATTTCGCTCCAATTCACATTCCAAGTAATATTCGGCATGCTAATTACGTTGCCGATTGCCAAATTGCATTATCTCTTATAGTTTCTGAGATATGGACTATCGACATCTTGCAATATTGGCTCTGCTTCTAACTTGGGCCAGAATTGTAAAATGGTCTTATGAATTAGCGATTTTGTTGTAATTCACATTCCAAGTAATATTCGGCATGCTAATTACGTTGCCGATTGCCAAATTGCATTATCTCTTATAGTTTCCGAGATATGGACTATCGACATCTTGCAATATTGGCTCTGCTTCTAACTTGGGTCAAAATTGTAAAATGGTCTTATGAATTAGCGATTTCGTTGTAATTCACATTCCAAGTAATATTCGGCATGCTAATTACACTGCCGATGGCCAAATTGCAGTATCTCTTATAGTTTCCGAGATATGGACCATCGACATTTTACAATATTGGCTCTGCTTCTAACTTGGGTCAAAATTGTAAAATGGTCTTATGAATTAGCAATTTCGCTCCAATTCACATTCCAAGTAATATTCGGCATGCTAATTACGTTGCCGATTGCCAAATTGCATTATCTCTTATAGTTTCTGAGATATGGACTATCGACATCTTGCAATATTGGCTCTGCTTCTAACTTGGGCCAGAATTGAAAAATGGTCTTATGAATTAGCGATTTCGTTGTAATTCACATTCCAAGTAATATTCGGCATGCTAATTACGTTGCCGATTGCCAAATTGCATTATCTCTTATAGTTTCCGAGATATGGACTATCGACATCTTGCAATATTGGCTCTGCTTCTAACTTGGGCCAGAATTGTAAAATGGTCTTATGAATTAGCGATTTCGTTGTAATTCACATTCCAAGTAATATTCGGCATGCTAATTACATTGCCGATTGCCAAATTGCATTATCTCTTATAGTTTCCGAGATATGGACTATCGACATCTTGCAATATTGGCTCTGCTTCTAACTTGGGCCAGAATTGTAAAATGGTCTTATGAATTAGCGATTTCATTGTAATTCACATTCCAAGTAATATTCGGCATGCTAATTACGTTGCCGATTGCCAAATTGCATTATCTCTTATAGTTTCCGAGATATGGACTATCGACATTTTACAATATTGGCTCTGCTTCTAACTTGGGTCAAAATTGTAAAATGGTCTTATGAATTAGCGATTTTGTTGTAATTCACATTCCAAGTAATATTCGGCATTCTAATTACGTTGCCGATTGCCAAATTGCATTATCTCTTATAGTTTCCGAGATATGGACTATCGACATCTTGCAATATTGGCTCTGCTTCTAACTTGGGTCAAAATTGTAAAATGGTCTTATGAATTAGCGATTTTGTTGTAATTCACATTCCAAGTAATATTCGGCATGCTAATTACGTTGCCGATTGCCAAATTGCATTATCTCTTATAGTTTCCGAGATATGGACTATCGACATCTTGCAATATTGGCTCTGCTTCTAACTTGGGTCAAAATTGTAAAATGGTCTTATGAATTAGCGATTTCGTTGTAATTCACATTCCAAGTAATATTCGGCATGCTAATTACACTGCCGATGGCCAAATTGCATTATCTCCTATAGTTTCCGAGATATGGACCATCGACATTTTACAATATTGGCTCTGCTTCTAACTTGGATCAAAATTGTAAAATGGTCTTATGAATTAGCAATTTCGCTCCAATTCACATTCCAAGTAATATTCGGCATGCTAATTACGTTGCCGATTGCCAAATTGCATTATCTCTTATAGTTTCTGAGATATGGACTATCGACATCTTGCAATATTGGCTCTGCTTCTAACTTGGGCCAGAATTGTAAAATGGTCTTATGAATTAGCGATTTCGTTGTAATTCACATTCCAAGTAATATTCGGCATGCTAATTACATTGCCGGTTGCCAAATTGCATTATCTCTTATAGTTTCCGAGATATGGACTATCGACATCTTGCAATATTGGCTCTGCTTCTAACTTGGGCCAGAATTGTAAAATGGTCTTATGAATTAGCGATTTCGTTGTAATTCACATTCCAAGTAATATTCGGCATGCTAATTACGTTGCCGATTGCCAAATTGCATTATCTCTTATAGTTTCCGAGATATGGTCTATCGACATCTTGCAATATTGGCTCTGCTTCTAACTTGGGCCAGAATTGTAAAATGGTCTTATGAATTAGCCATTTCGGCTCCAATTCACATTCCAAGTAATATTCCGCATGCTAATTACGTTGCCGATTGCCAAATTGCATTATCTCTTATTGTTTCCGAGATATGGACTATCGACATCTTGCAATATTGGCTCTGCTTCTATCTTGGGCCAGAATTGTAAAATGGTCTTATGAATTAGCGATTTCGTTGTAATTCACATTCCAAGTAATATTCGGCATGCTAATTACGTTGCCGATTGCCAAATTGCATTATCTCTTATAGTTTCCGAGATATGGACTATCGACATTTTACAATATTGGCTCTGCTTCTAACTTGGGTCAAAATTGTAAAGTGGTCTTATGAATTAGCGATTTCGCTCCAATTCACATTCCAAGTAATATTCGGCATGCTAATTACGTTGCCGATTGCCGAATTGCATTATCTCTTATAGTTTCCGAGATATGGACTATCGACATCTTGCAATATTGGCTCTGCTTCTAACTTGGGAAAGAATTGTAAAATGGTCTTATGAATTAGCGATTTCGCTCCAATTCACATTCCAAGTAATATTCGGCATGCTAATTACGTTGCCGATTGCCAAATTGCATTATCTCTTATAGTTTCCGAGATATGGACCATCGACATTTTACAATATTGGCTCTGCTTCTAACTTGGGTCAAAATTGTAAAATGGTCTTATGAATTAGCAATTTCGCTCCAATTCACATTCCAAGTAATATTCGGCATGCTAATTACGTTGCCGATTGCCAAATTGCATTATCTCTTATAGTTTCTGAGATATGGACTATCGACATCTTGCAATATTGGCTCTGCTTCTAACTTGGGCCAGAATTGTAAAATGGTCTTATGAATTAGCGATTTCGTTGTAATTCACATTCCAAGTAATATTCGGCATGCTAATTACGTTGCCGATTGCCAAATTGCATTATCTCTTATAGTTTCCGAGATATGGACTATCGACATCTTGCAATATTGGCTCTGCTTCTAACTTGGGCCAGAATTGTAAAATGGTCTTATGAATTAGCGATTTCGTTGTAATTCACATTCCAAGTAATATTCGGCATGCTAATTACGTTGCCGATTGCCAAATTGCATTATCTCTTATAGTTTCCGAGATATGGACTATCGACATCTTGCAATATTGCCTCTGCTTCTAACTTGGGCCAGAATTGTAAAATGGTCTTATGAATTAGCCATTTCGGCTCCAATTCACATTCCAAGTAATATTCCGCATGCTAATTACGTTGCCGATTGCCAAATTGCATTATCTCTTATAGTTTCCGAGATATGGACTATCGACATCTTGCAATATTGGCTCTGCTTTTAACTTGGGCCAGAATTGTAAAATGGTCTTATGAATTAGCGATTTCGTTGTAATTCACATTCCAAGTAATATTCGGCATGCTAATTACGTTGCCGATTGCCAGATTGCATTATCTCTTATAGTTTCCGAGATATGGACTATCGACATCTTGCAATATTGGCTCTGCTTCTAACTTGAGCCAGAATTGTAAAATGGTCTTATGAATTAGCGATTTCGTTGTAATTCACATTCCAAGTAATATTCGGCATGCTAATTACGTTGCCGATTGCCAAATTGCATTATCTTTTATAGTTTCCGAGATATGGACTATCGACATTTTACAATATTGGCTCTTCTTCTAACTTGGGTCAAAATTGTAAAATGGTCTTATGAATTAGCGATTTCGCTCCAGTTCACATTCCAAGTAATATTCGGCATGCTAATTACGTTGCCGATTGCCAAATTGCATTATCTCTTATAGTTTCCGAGATATGGACTATCGACATCTTGCAATATTGCCTCTGCTTCTAACTTGGGCCAGAATTGTAAAATGGTCTTATGAATTAGCCATTTCGGCTCCAATTCACATTCCAAGTAATATTCCGCATGCTAATTACGTTGCCGATTGCCAAATTGCATTATCTCTTATAGTTTCCGAGATATGGACTATCGACATCTTGCAATATTGGCTCTGCTTTTAACTTGGGCCAGAATTGTAAAATGGTCTTATGAATTAGCGATTTCGTTGTAATTCACATTCCAAGTAATATTCGGCATGCTAATTACGTTGCCGATTGCCAGATTGCATTATCTCTTATAGTTTCCGAGATATGGACTATCGACATCTTGCAATATTGGCTCTGCTTCTAACTTGAGCCAGAATTGTAAAATGGTCTTATGAATTAGCGATTTCGTTGTAATTCACATTCCAAGTAATATTCGGCATGCTAATTACGTTGCCGATTGCCAAATTGCATTATCTCTTATAGTTTCCGAGATATGGACTATCGACATTTTACAATATTGGCTCTTCTTCTAACTTGGGTCAAAATTGTAAAATGGTCTTATGAATTAGCGATTTCGCTCCAGTTCACATTCCAAGTAATATTCGGCATGCTAATTACGTTGCCGATTGCCAAATTGCATTATCTCTTATAGTTTCCGAGATATGGACTATCGACATCTTGCAATATTGGCTCTGCTTCTAACTTGGGCCAGAATTGTAAAATGGTCTTATGAATTAGCGATTTTGTTGTAATTCACATTCCAAGTAATATTCGGCATGCTAATTACGTTGCCGATTGCCAAATTGCATTATCTCTTATAGTTTCCGAGATATGGACTATCGACATCTTGCAATATTGGCTCTGCTTCTAACTTGGGTCAAAATTGTAAAATGGTCTTATGAATTAGCGATTTCGTTGTAATTCACATTCCAAGTAATATTCGGCATGCTAATTACACTGCCGATGGCCAAATTGCATTATCTCTTATAGTTTCCGAGATATGGACCATCGACATTTTACAATATTGGCTCTGCTTCTAACTTGGGTCAAAATTGTAAAATGGTCTTATGAATTAGCAATTTCGCTCCAATTCACATTCCAAGTAATATTCGGCATGCTAATTACGTTGCCGATTGCCAAATTGCATTATCTCTTATAGTTTCTGAGATATGCACTATCGACATCTTGCAATATTGGCTCTGCTTCTAACTTGGGCCAGAATTGTAAAATGGTCTTATGAATTAGCGATTTCGTTGTAATTCACATTCCAAGTAATATTCGGCATGCTAATTACGTTGCCTATTGCCAAATTGCATTATCTCTTATAGTTTCCGAGATATGGACTATCGACATCTTGCAATATTGGCTCTGCTTCTAACTTGGGCCAGAATTGTAAAATGGTCTTATGAATTAGCGATTTCGTTGTAATTCACATTCCAAGTAATATTCGGCATGCTAATTACGTTGCCGATTGCCAAATTGCATTATCTCTTATAGTTTCCGAGATATGGACTATCGACATCTTGCAATATTGGCTCTGCTTCTAACTTGGGCCAGAATTGTAAAATGGTCTTATGAATTAGCCATTTCGGCTCCAATTCACATTCCAAGTAATATTCCGCATGCTAATTACGTTGCCGATTGCCAAATTGCATTATCTCTTATAGTTTCCGAGATATGGACTATCGACATCTTGCAATATTGGCTCTGCTTCTAACTTGGGCCAGAATTGTAAAATGGTCTTATGAATTAACGATTTCGTTGTAATTCACATTCCAAGTAATATTCGGCATGCTAATTACGTTGCCGATTGCCAAATTGCATTATCTCTTATAGTTTCCGAGATATAGACTATCGACATTTTACAATATTGGCTCTGCTTCTAACTTGGGTCAAAATTGTAAAGTGGTCTTATGAATTAGCGATTTCGCTCCAATTCACATTCCAAGTAATATTCGGCATGCTAATTACGTTGCCGATTGCCAAATTGCATTATCTCTTATAGTTTCTGAGATATGGACTATCGACATCTTGCAATATTGGCTCTGCTTCTAACTTGGGCCAGAATTGTAAAATGGTCTTATGAATTAGCGATTTCGTTGTAATTCACATTCCAAGTAATATTCGGCATGCTAATTACGTTGCCGATTGCCAAATTGCATTATCTCTTATAGTTTCCGAGATATGGACTATCGACATCTTGCAATATTGGCTCTGCTTCTAACTTGGGCCAGAATTGTAAAATGGTCTTATGAATTAGCGATTTCTTTGTAATTCACATTCCAAGTAATATTCGGCATGCTAATTACGTTGCCGATTGCCAAATTGCATTATCTCTTATAGTTTCCGAGATATGGACTATCGACATCTTGCAATATTGGCTCTGCTTCTAACTTGGGCCAGAATTGTAAAATGGTCTTATGAATTAGCGATTTCGTTGTAATTCACATTCCAAGTAATATTCGGCATGCTAATTACGTTGCCGATTGCCAAATTGCATTATCTCTTATAGTTTCCGAGATATGGACTATCGACATTTTACAATATTGGCTCTGCTTCTAACTTGGGTCAAAATTGTAAAGTGGTCTTATGAATTAGCGATTTCGCTCCAATTCACATTCCAAGTAATATTCGGCATGCTAATTACATTGCCAATTGCCAAATTGCATTATCTCTTATAGTTTCCGAGATATGGACTATCGACATCTTGCAATATTGGCTCTGCTTCTAACTTGGGCCAGAATTGTAAAATGGTCTTATGAATTAGCGATTTCGTTGTAATTCACATTCCAAGTAATATTCGGCATGCTAATTACGTTGCCGATTGCCAAATTGCATTATCTCTTATAGTTTCCGAGATATGGACTATCGACATTTTACAATATTGGCTCTGCTTCTAACTTGGGTCAAAATTGTAAAGTGGTCTTATGAATTAGCGATTTCGCTCCAATTCACATTCCAAGTAATATTCGGCATGCTAATTACGTTGCCGATTGCCAAATTGCATTATCTCTTATAGTTTCCGAGATATGGACTATCGACATCTTGCAATATTGGCTCTGCTTCTAACTTGGGCCAGAATTGTAAAATGATCTTATGAATTAGCGATTTCGTTGTAATTCACATTCCAAGTAATATTCGGCATGCTAATTACGTTGCCGATTGCCAAATTGCATTATCTCTTATAGTTTCCGAGATATGGACTATCGACATCTTGCAATATTGGCTCTGCTTCTAACTTGGGTCAGAATTGTAAAATGGTCTTATGAATTAGCGATTTCGTTGTAATTCACATTCCAAGTAATATTCGGCATGCTAATTACGTTGCCGATTGCCAAATTGCATTATCTCTTATAGTTTCCGAGATATGGACTATCGACATTTTACAATATTTGCTCTGCTTCTAACTTGGGTCAAAATTGTAAAGTGGTCTTATGAATTAGCGATTTCGCTCCAATTCACATTCCAAGTAATATTCGGCATGCTAATTACATTGCCGATTGCCAAATTGCATTATCTCTTATAGTTTCCGAGATATGGACTATCGACATCTTGCAATATTGGCTCTGCTTCTAACTTGGGCCAGAATTGTAAAATGGTCTTATGAATTAGCGATTTCGTTGTAATTCACATTACAAGTAATATTCGGCATGCTAATTACGTTGCCGATTGCCAAATTGCATTATCTCTTATAGTTTCCGAGATATGGACTATCGACATCTTGCAATACTGGCTCTGCTTCTAACTTGGGTCAAAATTGTAAAATGGTCTTATGAATTAGCGATTTCGTTGTAATTCACATTCCAAGTAATATTCGGCATTCTAATTACACTGCCGATGGCCAAATTGCATTATCTCTTATAGTTTCCGAGATATGGACCATCGACATTTTACAATATTGGCTCTGCTTCTAACTTGGGTCAAAATTGTAAAATGGTCTTATGAATTAGCAGTTTCGCTCCAATTCACATTCCAAGTAATATTTGGCATGCTAATTACGTTGCCGATTGCCAAATTGCATTATCTCTTATAGTTTCTGAGATATGGACTATCGACATCTTGCAATATTGGCTCTGCTTCTAACTTGGGCCAGAATTGTAAAATGGTCTTCTGAATTAGCGATTTCGTTGTAATTCACATTCCAAGTAATATTCGGCATGCTAATTACGTTGCCGATTGCCAAATTGCATTATCTCTTATAGTTTCCGAGATATGGACTATCGACATCTTGCAATATTGGCTCTGCTTCTAACTTGGGCCAGAATTGTAAAATGGTCTTATGAATTAGCGATTTCGTTGTAATTCACATTCCAAATAATATTCGGCATGCTGATTACGTTGCCGATTGCCAAATTGCATTATCTCTTATAGTTTCCGAGATATGGACTATCGACATCTTGCAATATTGGCTCTGCTTCTAACTTGGGCCAGAATTGTAAAATGGTCTTATGAATTAGCGATTTCGGCTCCAATTCACATTCCAAGTAATATTCGGCATGCTAATTACGTTGCCGATTGCCAAATTGCATTATCTCTTATAGTTTCCGAGATATGGACTATCGACATCTTGCAATATTGGCTCTGCTTCTAACTTGGGCCAGAATTGTAAAATGGTCTTATGAATTAGCGATTTCGTTGTAATTCACATTCCAAGTAATATTCGGCATGCTAATTACGTTGCCGATTGCCAAATTGCATTATCTCTTATAGTTTCCGAGATATGGACTATCGACATCTTGCAATATTGGCTCTGCTTCTAACTTGGGCCAGAATTTTAAAATGGTCTTATGAATTAGCGATTTCGTTGTAATTCACATTCTAAGTAATATTCGGCATGCTAATTACGTTGCCGATTGCCAAATTGCATTATCTCTTATAGTTTCCGAGATATGGACTATCGACATCTTGCAATATTGGCTCTGCTTCTAACTTGGGACAGAATTGTAAAATGGTCTTATGAATTAGCGATTTCGTTGTAATTCACATTCCAAGTAATATTCGGCATGCTAATTACGTTGCCGATTGCCAAATTGCATTATCTCTTATAGTTTCCGAGATATGGACTATCGACATTTTACAATATTGGCTCTGCTTCTAACTTGGGTCAAAATTGTAAAATGGTCTTATGAATTAGCAATTTCGCTCCAATTCACATTCCAAGTAATATTCGGCATGCTAATTACGTTGCCGATTGCCAGATTGCATTATCTCTTATAGTTTCCGAGATATGGACTATCGACATCTTGCAATATTGGCTCTGCTTCTAACTTGAGCCAGAATTGTAAAATGGTCTTATGAATTAGCGATTTCGCTCCAATTCACATTCCAAGTAATATTCGGCATGCTAATTACACTGCCGATGGCCAAATTGCATTATCTCTTATAGTTTCCGAGATATGGACCATCGACATTTTACAATATTGGCTCTGCTTCTAACTTGGGCCAGAATTGTAAAATGGTCTTATGAATTAGCGATTTTGTTGTAATTCACATTCCAAGTAATATTCGGCATGCTAATTACGTTGCCGATTGCCAAATTGCATTATCTCTTATAGTTTCCGAGATATGGACTATCGACATCTTGCAATATTGGCTCTGCTTCTAACTTGGGCCAGAATTGTAAAATGGTCTTATGAATTAGCGATTTCGTTGTAATTCACATTCCAAGTAATATTCGGCATGCTAATTACGTTGCCGATTGCCAAATTGCATTATCTCTTATAGTTTCCGAGATATGGACTATCGACATCTTGCAATATTGGCTCTGCTTCTAACTTGGGCCAGAATTGTAAAATGGTCTTATGAATTAGCGATTTCGTTGTAATTCACATTCCAAGTAATATTCGGCATGCTAATTACGTTGCCGATTGCCAAATTGCATTATCTCTTATAGTTTCCGAGATATGGACTATCGACATCTTGCAATATTGGCTCTGCTTCTAACTTGGGCCAGAATTGTAAAATGGTCTTATGAATTAGCGATTTCGTTGTAATTCACATTCCAAGTAATATTCGGCATGCTAATTACGTTGCCGATTGCCAAATTGCATTATCTCTTATAGTTTCCGAGATATGGACTATCGACATCTTGCAATATTGGCTCTGCTTCTAACTTGGGCCAGAATTGTAAAATGGTCTTATGAATTAGCCATTTCGGCTCCAATTCACATTCCAAGTAATATTCCGCATGCTAATTACGTTGCCGATTGCCAAATTGCATTATCTCTTATAGTTTCCGAGATATGGACTATCGACATCTTGCAATATTGGCTCTGCTTCTAACTTGGGCCAGAATTGTAAAATGGTCTTATGAATTAGCGATTTCGTTGTAATTCACATTCCAAGTAATATTCAGCATGCTAATTACGTTGCCGATTGCCAGATTGCATTATCTCTTATAGTTTCCGAGATATGGACTATCGACATCTTGCAATATTGGCTCTGCTTCTAACTTGAGCCAGAATTGTAAAATGGTCTTATGAATTAGCGATTTCGTTGTAATTCACATTCCAAGTAATATTCGGCATGCTAATTACGTTGCCGATTGCCAAATTGCATTATCTCTTATAGTTTCCGAGATATGGACTATCGACATCTTGCAATATTGGCTCTGCTTCTAACTTGGGCCAGAATTGTAAAATGGTCTTATGAATTAGCGATTTCGTTGTAATTCACATTCCAAGTAATATTCGGCATGCTAATTACGTTGCCGATTGCCAGATTGCATTATCTCTTATAGTTTCCGAGATATGGACTATCGACATCTTGCAATATTGGCTCTGCTTCTAACTTGAGCCAGAATTGTAAAATGGTCTTATGAATTAGCGATTTCGTTGTAATTCACATTCCAAGTAATATTCGGCATGCTAATTACGTTGCCGATTGCCAAATTGCATTATGTCTTATAGTTTCCGAGATATGGACTATCGACATCTTGCAATATTGGCTCTGCTTCTAACTTGGGCCAGAATTGTAAAATGGTCTTATGAATTAGCGATTTCGTTGTAATTCACATTCCAAGTAATATTCGGCATGCTAATTACGTTGCCGATTGCCAAATTGCATTATCTCTTATAGTTTCCGAGATATGGACTATCGACATTTTACAATATTGGCTCTGCTTCTAACTTGGGTCAAAATTGTAAAATGGTCTTATGAATTAGCAATTTCGCTCCAATTCACATTCCAAGTAATATTCGGCATGCTAATTACGTTGCCGATTGCCAGATTGCATTATCTCTTATAGTTTCCGAGATATGGACTATCGACATCTTGCAATATTGGCTCTGCTTCTAACTTGAGCCAGAATTGTAAAATGGTCTTATGAATTAGCGATTTCGTTGTAATTCACATTCCAAGTAATATTCGGCATGCTAATTATGTTGCCGATTGTCAGATTGCATTATCTCTTATAGTTTCCGAGATATGGACTATCGACATCTTGCAATATTGGCTCTGCTTCTAACTTGAGCCAGAATTGTAAAATGGTCTTATGAATTAGCAATTTCGCTCCAATTCACATTCCAAGTAATATTCGGCATGCTAATTAGGTTGCCGATTGCCAGATTGCATTATCTCTTATAGTTTCCGAGATATGGACTATCGACATCTTGCAATATTGGCTCTGCTTCTAACTTGGGTCAAAATTGTAAAATGGTCTTATGAATTAGCGATTTCGCTCCAGTTCACATTCCAAGTAATATTCGGCATGCTAATTACGTTGCCGATTGCCAAATTGCATTATCTCTTATAGTTTCCGAGATATGGACTATCGACATCTTGCAATATTGGCTCTGCTTCTAAATTGGGCCAGAATTGTAAAATGGTCTTATGAATTAGCGATTTCGTTGTAATTCACATTCCAAGTAATATTCGGCATGCTAATTACGTTGCCGATTGCCAAATTGCATTATCTCTTATAGTTTCCGAGATATGGACTATCGACATCTTGCAATATTGGCTCTGCTTCTAACTTGGGCCAGAATTGTAAAATGGTCTTATGAATTAGCGATTTCGTTGTAATTCACATTCCAAGTAATATTCGGCATGCTAATTACGTTGCCGATTGCCAAATTGCATTATCTCTTATAGTTTCCGAGATATGGACTATCGACATCTTGCAATATTGGCTCTGCTTCTAACTTGGGCCAGAATTGTAAAATGGTCTTATGAATTAGCGATTTCGTTGTAATTCACATTCCAAGTAATATTCCGCATGCTAATTACATTGCCGATTGCCAAATTGCATTATCTCTTATAGTTTCCGAGATATGGACTATCGACATCTTGCAATATTGGCTCTGCTTCTAACTTGGGTCAAAATTGTAAAATGGTCTTATGAATTAGCGATTTCGTTGTAATTCACATTCCAAGTAATATTCGGCATGCTAATTACACTGCCGATGGCCAAATTGCATTATCTCTTATAGTTTCCGAGATATGGACCATCGACATTTTACAATATTGGCTCTGCTTCTAACTTGGGTCAAAATTGTAAAATGGTCTTATGAATTAGCAATTTCGCTCCAATTCACATTCCAAGTAATATTCGGCATGCTAATTACGTTGCCGATTGCCAAATTGCATTATCTCTTATAGTTTCTGAGATATGGACTATCGACATCTTGCAATATTGGCTCTGCTTCTAACTTGGGCCAGAATTGTAAAATGGTCTTATGAATTAGCGATTTCGTTGTAATTCACATTCCAAGTAATATTCGGCATGCTAATTACATTGCCGATTGCCAAATTTCATTATCTCTTATAGTTTCCGAGATATGGACTATCGACATCTTGCAATATTGGCTCTGCTTCTAACTTGGCCAGAATTGTAAAATGGTCTTATGAATTAGCAATTTCGCTCCAATTCACATTCCAAGTAATATTCGGCATGCTAATTACGTTGCCGATTGCCAGATTGCATTATCTCTTATAGTTTCCGAGATATGGACTATCGATATCTTGCAATATTGGCTCTGCTTCTAACTTGAGCCAGAATTGTAAAATGGTCTTATGAATTAGCGATTTCGTTGTAATTCACATTCCAAGTAATATTCGGCATGCTAATTACGTTGCCGATTGCCAAATTGCATTATCTCTTATAGTTTCCGAGATATGGACTATCGACATTTTACAATATTGGCTCTTCTTCTAACTTGGGTCAAAATTGTAAAATGGTCTTATGAATTAGCGATTTCGCTCCAGTTCACATTCCAAGTAATATTCGGCATGCTAATTACGTTGCCGATTGCCAAATTGCATTATCTCTTATAGTTTCCGAGATATGGACTATCGACATCTTGCAATATTGGCTCTGCTTCTAACTTGGGCCAGAATTGTAAAATGGTCTTATGAATTAGCGATTTCGCTCCAATTCACATTCCAAGTAATATTCGGCATGCTAATTACACTGCCGATGGCCAAATTGCATTATCTCTTATAGTTTCCGAGATATGGACCATCGACATTTTACAATATTGGCTCTGCTTCTAACTTGGGCCAGAATTGTAAAATGGTCTTATGAATTAGCGATTTTGTTGTAATTCACATTCCAAGTAATATTCGGCATGCTAATTACGTTGCCGATTGCCAAATTGCATTATCTATTATAGTTTCCGAGATATGGACTATCGACATCTTGCAATATTGGCTCTGCTTCTAACTTGGGCCAGAATTGTAAAATGGTCTTATGAATTAGCGATTTCGTTGTAATTCACATTCCAAGTAATATTCGGCATGCTAATTACGTTGCCGATTGCCAAATTGCATTATCTCTTATAGTTTCCGAGATATGGACTATCGACATCTTGCAATATTGGCTCTGCTTCTAACTTGGGCCAGAATTGTAAAATGGTCTTATGAATTAGCGATTTCGTTGTAATTCACATTCCAAGTAATATTCGGCATGCTAATTACGTTGCCGATTGCCAAATTGCATTATCTCTTATAGTTTCCGAGATATGGACTATCGACATCTTGCAATATTGGCTCTGCTTCTAACTTGGGCCAGAATTGTAAAATGGTCTTATGAATTAGCGATTTCGTTGTAATTCACATTCCAAGTAATATTCGGCATGCTAATTACGTTGCCGATTGCCAAATTGCATTATCTCTTATAGTTTCCGAGATATGGACTATCGACATCTTGCAATATTGGCTCTGCTTCTAACTTGGGCCAGAATTGTAAAATGGTCTTATGAATTAGCCATTTCGGCTCCAATTCACATTCCAAGTAATATTCCGCATGCTAATTACGTTGCCGATTGCCAAATTGCATTATCTCTTATAGTTTCCGAGATATGGACTATCGACATCTTGCAATATTGGCTCTGCTTCTAACTTGGGCCAGAATTGTAAAATGGTCTTATGAATTAGCGATTTCGTTGTAATTCACATTCCAAGTAATATTCGGCATGCTAGTTACGTTGCCGATTGCCAAATTGCATTATCTCTTATAGTTTCCGAGATATGGACTATCGACATTTTACAATATTGGCTCTGCTTCTAACTTGGGTCAAAATTGTAAAATGGTCTTATGAATTAGCAATTTCGCTCCAATTCACATTCCAAGTAATATTCGGCATGCTAATTACGTTGCCGATTGCCAGATTGCATTATCTCTTATAGTTTCCGAGATATGGACTATCGACATCTTGCAATATTGGCTCTGCTTCTAACTTGAGCCAGAATTGTAAAATGGTCTTATGAATTAGCGATTTCGTTGTAATTCACATTCCAAGTAATATTCGGCATGCTAATTACGTTGCCGATTGCCAGATTGCATTATCTCTTATAGTTTCCGAGATATGGACTATCGACGTCTTGCAATATTGGCTCTGCTTCTAACTTGAGCCAGAATTGTAAAATGGTCTTATGAATTAGCAATTTCGCTCCAATTCACATTCCAAGTAATATTCGGCATGCTAATTACGTTGCCGATTGCCAGATTGCATTATCTCTTATAGTTTCCGAGATATAGACTATCGACATCTTGCAATATTGGCTCTGCTTCTAACTTGGGTCAAAATTGTAAAATGGTCTTATGAATTAGCGATTTCGCTCCAGTTCACATTCCAAGTAATATTCGGCATGCTAATTACGTTGCCGAATACCAAATTGCATTATCTCTTATAGTTTCCGAGATATGGACTATCGACATCTTGCAATATTGGCTCTGCTTCTAACTTGGGCCAGAATTGTAAAATGGTCTTATGAATTAGCGATTTCGTTGTAATTCACATTCCAAGTAATATTCGGCATGCTAATTACGTTGCCGATTGCCAAATTGCATTATCTCTTATAGTTTCCGAGATATGGACTATCGACATCTTGCAATATTGGCTCTGCTTCTAACTTGGGCCAGAATTGTAAAATGGTCTTATGAATTAGCGATTTCGTTGTAATTCACATTCCAAGTAATATTCGGCATGCTAATTACGTTGCCGATTGCCAAATTGCATTATCCCTTATAGTTTCCGAGATATGGACTATCGACATCTTGCAATATTGGCTCTGCTTCTAACTTGGGCCAGAATTGTAAAATGGTCTTATGAATTAGCGATTTCGTTGTAATTCACATTCCAAGTAATATTCCGCATGCTAATTACGTTGCCGATTGCCAAATTGCATTATCTCTTAGAGTTTCCGAGATATGGACTATCGACATTTTACAATATTGGCTCTGCTTCTAACTTGGGTCAAAATTGTAAAATGGTCTTATGAATTAGCGATTTTGTTGTAATTCACATTCCAAGTAATATTCGGCATGCTAATTACGTTGCCGATTGCCAAATTGCATTATCTCTTATAGTTTCCGAGATATGGACTATCGACATCTTGCAATATTGGCTCTGCTTCTAACTTGGGCCAGAATTGTAAAATGGTCTTATGAATTAGCGATTTCGTTGTAATTCACATTCCAAGTAATATTCTGCATGCTAATTACGTTGCCGATTGCCAAATTGCATTATCTCTTATAGTTTCCGAGATATGGACTATCGACATCTTGCAATATTGGCTCTGCTTCTAACTTGAGCCAGAATTGTAAAATGGTCTTATGAATTAGCGATTTCGTTGTAATTCACATTCCAAGTAATATTCGGCATGCTAATTACGTTGCCGATTGCCAAATTGCATTATGTCTTATAGTTTCCGAGATATGGACTATCGACATCTTGCAATATTTGCTCTGCTTCTAACTTGGGCCAGAATTGTAAAATGGTCTTATGAATTAGCGATTTCGTTGTAATTCACATTCCAAGTAATATTCGGCATGCTAATTACGTTGCCGATTGCCAAATTGCATTATCTCTTATAGTTTCCGAGATATGGACTATCGACATCTTGCAATATTGGCTCTGCTTCTAACTTGGGCCAGAATTGTAAAATGGTCTTATGAATTAGCGATTTCGTTGTAATTCACATTCCAAGTAATATTCGGCATGCTAATTACGTTGCCGATTGCCAAATTGCATTATCTCTTATAGTTTCCGAGATATGGACTATCGACATCTTGCAATATTGGCTCTGCTTCTAACTTGGGCCAGAATTGTAAAATGGTCTTATGAATTAGCGATTTCGTTGTAATTCACATTCCAAGTAATATTCGGCATGCTAATTACGTTGCCGATTGCCAAATTGCATTATCTCTTATAGTTTCCGAGATATGGACTATCGACATTTTACAATATTGGCTCTGCTTCTAACATGGGTCAAAATTGTAAAATGGTCTTATGAATTAGCAATTTCGCTCCAATTCACATTCCAAGTAATATTCGGCATGCTAATTACGTTGCCGATTGCCAGATTGCATTATCTCTTATAGTTTCCGAGATATGGACTATCGACATCTTGCAATATTGGCTCTGCTTCTAACTTGAGCCAGAATTGTAAAATGGTCTTATGAATTAGCGATTTCGTTGTAATTCACATTCCAAGTAATATTCGGCATGCTAATTACGTTGCCGATTGCCAGATTGCATTATCTCTTGTAGTTTCCGAGATATGGACTATCGACGTCTTGCAATATTGGCTCTGCTTCTAACTTGAGCCAGAATTGTAAAATGGTCTTATGAATTAGCAATTTCGCTCCAATTCACATTCCAAGTAATATTCGGCATGCTAATTACGTTGCCGATTGCCAGATTGCATTATCTCTTATAGTTTCCGAGATATAGACTATCGACATCTTGCAATATTGGCTCTGCTTCTAACTTGGGTCAAAATTGTAAAATGGTCTTATGAATTAGCGATTTCGCTCCAGTTCACATTCCAAGTAATATTCGGCATGCTAATTACGTTGCCGAATGCCAAATTGCATTATCTCTTATAGTTTCCGAGATATGGACTATCGACATCTTGCAATATTGGCTCTGCTTCTAACTTGGGCCAGAATTGTAAAATGGTCTTATGAATTAGCGATTTCGTTGTAATTCACATTCCAAGTAATATTCGGCATGCTAATTACGTTGCCGATTGCCAAATTGCATTATCTCTTATAGTTTCCGAGATATGGACTATCGACATCTTGCAATATTGGCTCTGCTTCTAACTTGGGCCAGAATTGTAAAATGGTCTTATGAATTAGCGATTTCGTTGTAATTCACATTCCAAGTAATATTCGGCATGCTAATTACGTTGCCGATTGCCAAATTGCATTATCTCTTATAGTTTCCGAGATATGGACTATCGACATCTTGCAATATTGGCTCTGCTTCTAACTTGGGCCAGAATTGTAAAATGGTCTTATGAATTAGCGATTTCGTTGCAATTCACATTCCAAGTAATATTCGGCATGCTAATTACGTTGCCGATTGCCAAATTGCATTATCTCTTAGAGTTTCCGAGATATGGACTATCGACATTTTACAATATTGGCTCTGCTTCTAACTTGGGTCAAAATTGTAAAATGGTCTTATGAATTAGCGATTTTGTTGTAATTCACATTCCAAGTAATATTCGGCATGCTAATTACGTTGCCGATTGCCAAATTGCATTATCTCTTATAGTTTCCGAGATATGGACTATCGACATCTTGCAATATTGGCTCTGCTTCTAACTTGGGTCAAAATTGTAAAATGGTCTTATGAATTAGCGATTTCGTTGCAATTCACATTCCAAGTAATATTCGGCATGCTAATTACATTGCCGATGGCCAAATTGCATTATCTCTTATAGTTTCCGAGATATGGACTATCGACATTTTACAATATTGGCTCTGCTTCTAACTTGGGTCAAAATTGTAAAATGGTCTTATGAATTAGCGATTTCGTTCCAATTCACATTCCAAGTAATATTCGGCATGCTAATTACGTTGCCGATTGCCAAATTGCATTATCTCTTATAGTTTCCGAGATATGGACTATCGACATCTTGCAATATTGGCTCTGCTTCTAACTTGGGCCAGAATTGTAAAATGGTCTTATGAATTAGCGATTTCGTTCTAATTCACATTCCAAGTAATATTCGGCATGCTAATTACATTGCCGAATGCCAAATTGCATTATCTCTTATAGTTTCCGAGATATGGACTATCGACATTTTACAATATTGGCTCTGCTTCTAACTTGGGTCAAAATTGTAAAATGGTCTTATGAATTAGCGATTTCGCTCCAATTCACATTCCAAGTAATATTCGGCATGCTAATTACGTTGCCGATTGCCAAATTGCATTATCTCTTATAGTTTCCGAGATATGGACTATCGACATCTTGCAATATTGGCTCTGCTTCTAACTTGGGCCAGAATTGTAAAATGGTCTTATGAATTAGCGATTTCGTTCCAATTCACATTCCAAGTAATATTCGGCATGCTAATTACATTGCCGATTGCCAAATTGCATTATCTCTTATAGTTTCCGAGATATGGACTATCGACATCTTGCAATATTGGCTCTGCTTCTAACTTGGGCCAGAATTGTAAAATGGTCTTATGAATTAGCGATTTCGTTGTAATTCACATTCCAAGTAATATTCGGCATGCTAATTACGTTGCCGATTGCCAAATTGCATTATCTCTTATAGTTTCCGAGATATGGACTATCGACATCTTGCAATATTGGCTCTGCTTCTAACTTGGGCCAAAATTGTGAAATGGTCTTATGAATTAGCCATTTCGTTCCAATTCACATTCCAAGTAATATTCGGCATGCTAATTACGTTGCCGATTGCCAAATTGCATTATCTCTTATAGTTTCCGAGATATGGACTATCGACATCTTGCAATATTGGCTCTGCTTCTAACTTGGGCCAGAATTGTAAAATGGTCTTATGAATTAGCGATTTCGTTGTAATTCACATTCCAAGTAATATTCGGCATGCTAATTACGTTGCCGATTGCCAAATTGCATTATCTCTTATAGTTTCCGAGATATGGACTATCGATATTTTACAATATTGGCTCTGCTTCTAACTTGGGTCAAAATTGTAAAATGTTCTTATGAATTAGCGATTTCGCTCCAATTCACATTCCAAGTAATATTCGGCATGCTAATTACGTTGCCGATTGCCAAATTGCATTATCTCTTATAGTTTCCGAGATATGGACTATCGACATTTTGCAATATTGGCTCTGCTTCTAACTTGGGCCAGAATTGTAAATGGTCTTATGAATTGGCGATTTCGCTCCAATTCACATTCCAAGTAATATTCGGCATGCTAATTACATTGCCGATGGCCAAATTGCATTATCTCTTATAGTTTCCGAGATATGGACTATCGATAATTTACACCTTAGGCTCTGCTTCTAACTTGGGCCCAAATTGTAAAATGGTCTTATCTATTGGCGATTTCGTTCCAATTCACATTCCAAGTAATATTCGGCATGCTAATTACATTGCCGGTTGCCAAATTGCATTATCTCTTATAGTTTCCGAGATATGGACTATCGA